>NC_073230.2:71595000-72220000 GCF_029281585.2 Gorilla gorilla gorilla | reverse complement strand
TTTTCATGTGTCTTTTGGCTGCATAAGTGTCTTCTTTTGAGAAGTGTCTGTTCATATCCTTCGCTCACTTGTTGATAGGGTTGTTTGATTTTTTTTGTAAATTTGTTTGAGTTCTTTGTGGATTCTGAATATGAGCCCTTTGTCAGATGAGTAGATTGCAAAAACTTTCTCCCATTCTGTAGGTTGCCTGTTCGCTCTGATGGTAGTTTACTTTCCTGTGCAGAAGCTCCTTAGTTTAATTATTTCCCATTTGTCAATTTTGGCTTTTGTTGCCATTGCTTTTGGTGTTTAGACATGATGTTCTTGCCCATGCGTATATCCTGAATGGTATTGCCTAGGTTTTCTTCTAGGGTTTTTATGGTTTTAGGTTTAACGTTTAAGTCTTTAATCCATCTTGAATTAATTTTTGTATAAGGCATAAGGAACGGATCCAGTTTCAGCATTCTACATATGGCTAGCCAGTCATCCCAGCACCATTTATTAAATAGGGAATCCTTTCTCCATTTCTTGTTTTTCTCAGGTTTGTCAAAGATCAGATAATTGTAGATAGGCGGGATTATTTCTGAGGGCTTTGTTGTGTTACACTGGTCGTTATCTCTGTTTTGGTACCAGTACCATGCTGTTTGGTTACTGCAGCCTTATCGTATAGTTTGAAGTCAGGTAGCGTGTTGTCTCCAGCTTTGTTCTTTTGGCTTAGGATTGACTTGGCAATGCAGACTCTTTTTTAGTTCCATATCAACTTTAAAGAAGTTTTTTCCAATTCTGTGAAGAAAGTCATTGGTATCTTGATGGGGATGGCATTGAATCTATAAATTACCTTGGGCAGTATGGCCATTTTCACGATATCGATTCTTCCTGCCCATGAGCATGGAGTGTTCTTCCATTTGTTTGTGTCCTCTTTATTTCATTGAGCAGTGGTTTGTAGTTCTCCTTGAAGAGGTCCTTCACATCCCTTGTGAGTTGGATTCTTAGGTATTTTATTCTCTTTGAAGCAATTATGAATGGGAGATCTCTCATTATTTGGCTTTCTGATTGTCTGTTAATGGCATATAAGAATGCTTTGATTTTGCACATTGATTTTGTATCCTGAGACTTTGCTGAAGTTGCCGATGAGTTTAGGAGATTTTGAGCTGAGATAATGGGGTTTTCTAGATATACAATCATGTCATCTTCAAACAGGGACAATTTGACTTCCTCTTTTCCTAACTGATTACCCTTTATTTCCTTCTCCTGCCTGATTGCCCTAGCCCGAACTTCCAACACTATGTTGAGTAAGAGTGGTGAGAGAGGGCATCCCTGTTTTGTGCCTGTTTTCAAAGGGAATGCTTCCAGTTTTTGCCCTTTCATGATGGTACTGGCTGTGGGTTTGTCATAGATAGCTCTTATTATTGTGAGATACGTCCCATCAGTAAGTAATTTTTTGAGAGTTTTTAGCATGAAGTGTTGTTGAATTTTGTCAAAGGCCTTTTCTGCGTCTATTGAGATAGTCATGTGGTTTTTGTCATTGGTTCTGCTTATATGCTGGATTACATTTACTGATTTTTGTATGTTGAACCAGCCTTGCATTCCAGGGATGAAGCCACTTGATCATGGTGGATAAGCTTTTTGATGCGCTGCTGGATTCGGTTTGCCAGCGTTTTATTGAGGATTTTTGCATTGATGTTCATCAGGGATATTGGTCAAAAAATCTCTTTTATTGTGTCTCTGTCAGGCTTTGGAATCAGGATGAAGCTGGCCTCATAAAATGAGTTAGGGAGGATTCCCTCTTTTCATATCCGTTGGAATATTTTCAGAAGATATTGTACCAGCTCCTCCTTGTACATCTGTTAGAATTCGGCTGTGATTCCATCTGGTCCTGGACTTTTTTTGGTTGTTAAGCTATTGATTATTGCCACAATTTCAGATCCTGTTATTGGTCTATTCAGAGATTCAACTTCTTCCTGGTTTAGTCTTGGGAGGATGTATGTGTCGAGGAATTTATCCATTTCTTCTAGATTTTCTAGTTTATTTGCTTAGAGGTGTTTATAGTATTCTCTAATGGTAGTTTGTATTTCTGTGGGATTGGTGGTGATATCCCCTTTATAATTTTTTATAGCTTCTATTTGATTCTTCTCTCTTTTCTTCTTTATTAATCTTGCTAGCAGTCTATCAATTTTGTGGATTTTTTCAAAAAAAACAGCTCTGGATTCATTGATTTTTTGAAGGGTTTTTTGTGTCTCTATTTCCTTCAGTTCTGCTCTGATCTTAGTTATTTCTTGCCTTCTGCTAGCTTTTGATTGTGTTTGCTCTTGCTTTCCCAGCTCTTTTAATTGTGATGTTACGGTGTCAATTTTAGATCTTTCCTGCTTTCTTTTGTGGGCATTTAGTGCTATATATTTCCCTCTACACACTGATTTGAATGTGTCCCAGAATTCTGGTATGTTGTGTCTTTGTTCTCATTGGTTTCAAAGAATATCTTTATTTCTTCCTTCTTTTCATTATGTACCCAGTTGTCATTCAGCAGCAGGTTGTTCAGTTTCCGTGTAGTTGAGCAGTTTTGAGTGAGTTTCTTAATCCTGAGTTCTAGTTTGATTGTGCTCTGGTCTGAGAGACATCTTGTTATAATTTCTGTTCTTTTACATTTGCTGAGGGTTGCTTTACTTCCAACTCTGTGGTCAGTTTTGGAGTAATTGTGGTGTGGTTCTGAGAAGAATGTACATTCTGTTGATTTGGGGTGGAGGGTTCTGTAGATGTCTATTAGGTCCACTTGGTGCAGAGCTGAGTTCAATTCCTGAGTATGCTTGTTAACTTTCTGTCTCATTGATCTGTATAATGTTGATGGTGGGGTGTTAAAGTCTCCTATTATTATTGTGTGGGAGTCTAAGTCTGTTTGTAGCTCTCTGAGGACTTGCTTTATGAATCTGGGTGCTCCTGTATTGGGTGCATATATATTTAGGATAGTTAGCTCTTCTTGTTGAATTGATCCCTTTACCATTATGTAATGGCCTTCTTTTTCTCTTTTGATCTTTGTTGGTTTAAAGTCTGTTTTATGAGAGACTAGGATTGCAACCCCTGCCTTTTTTGTTTTCCATTTGCTTGGTAGATCTTCCTCCATCCCTTTATTTTGAGCCTATATGTGTCTCTGCACGTGAGATTGGTCTCCTGAATACAGCACACTGATGGGTCTTGACTCTTGATCCAATTTGCCAGTCTGTGTCTTTTAATTGGAGCATTTAGTCCATTTACATTTAAGGTTAATATTGGTATGTGTGAATTTGATCCTGTTATTATGATGTTAGCTGGATATTTTGCTCATTAGTTGATGCAGTTTCTTCCTAGCCTTGATGGCCTTTACAACTTGGCATGTTTTTGCAGTGGCTGGCACTGGTTGTTCCTTTCCATGTTTAGTGCTTCCTTCAGTAGCTCTTTTAGTGGAGGCCTTGTGGTGACAAAATCTCTCAGCATTTGCTTGTCTGTAAAGTATTTTATTTCTCCTTCACTTATGAAGCTTAGTTTGGCTGGATGTGAAATTCTGGGTTGAAAATTCTTTTCCTTAAGAATGTTGAATATTGGCCCCCACTCTCTTCTGCCTTGTGCAGTTTCTGCCGAGAAATCTGCTGTTAGTCTGATGGGCTTCCCTTTGTGGGTAACCCGACCTTTCTCTCTGGCTGCCCTTAACATTTTTTCCTTCATTTCAACTTTGGTGAATCTGACAATTATGTGTCCTGGAGTTGCTCTTCTTGAGGAGTATCTTTGTGGCGTTCTCTGTATTTCCTGAATTTGAATGTAGGCCTGCTTTTCCAGATTGGGGAAGTTTTCCTGGATAATAACCTGCAGAGTGTTTTCCAACTTGGTTCCATTCTACCTGTCACTTTCAGGTACACCAATCAGACGTAGATTTGGTCTTTTCACATAGTCCCATATTTCTTGGAGGCTTTGTTAATTTCTTTTTATTCTTTTTTCCCTAAATTTCTCTTCTCCCTTCATTTCATCTTCCACCACTGATACCCTTTCTTCAAGTGATCGAATCAGCTACTGCTGCTTGTGCATTCTTCACATAGTTCTCATGCTGTGGTTTTCAGCTCCATCAGGTCCTTTAAGACATTCTCTGCATTGGTTATTCTAGTTAACCATTCGTCTATTTTTTTTTCACAGTTTTTAACTTCTTTGCCATGGGTTTGAAGTTCATCCTTTAGCTCAGAGTAGTTTGATCATCTGAAGCCTTCTTCTCTCAACTCTTCAAAGTCATTCTCTGTCCAGCTTTGTTCTATTGCTGGTGAGGAGCTGCATTCTTTAGAGGAGGAGAGGTGCTCTGATTTTTAGAGTTTCCAGTTTTTCTGCTCTGTTTTTTTTCACATCTCTGTGGTTTCATCTACCTTTTGTCTTTGATGATGGTGATGTACAGATGGGGTTTTGGTGTGGATATCCTTTCTGTTTATTAATTTTCCTTCTTACAGTCAAGACCCTCAGCTGGAGGTCTGTTGGAGTTTGCTGGAGATACACTCCAGACCCTATTTGTCTGGGTATCAGCAGTGGAGGCTACAGAACAGCGGATATTGGTGAAAAGCAAATGTTGCTGCCTGATTGTTCCTCTGGAAGTTTTTCCTCAGAGGAGTACCTGGCCATGTCAAGTGTCACTCTGCACCTACCGGGAAGTGCCTCCCAGTTAGGCTCCTCAGGGGTCAGGGCCCCACTTGAGGAGGCAGTCTGTCCATTCTGAGTTCTCAAGCTGTGTGCTGGAAGAACCACTACTCTCTTCAAAGCTGTCAGACAGGGACATTTAATGCTGCAGAAGTTACTGCTGCTGTTCGTTTGGCTATGCCCTGCCCCCAGAGGTGGAGTCTACAGAGGCAGGCAGGTCTCCTAGTCCTGCAGTGGATTCCACCAAGTTT
Source organism: Gorilla gorilla gorilla (assembly GCF_029281585.2). NCBI lineage: Eukaryota > Metazoa > Chordata > Mammalia > Primates > Hominidae > Gorilla > Gorilla gorilla. The sequence goes on along the minus strand of NC_073230.2, from coordinate 72,215,129 downwards.
GAGTTTCCCAGCTGCTTTGTTTACCTACTGAAGCCTCAGCAATGGTGGGCGCTCCTCTCCCAGCCTCACTGCCACCTTGCAATTTGATCTCAGACTGCTGTGTTAGCAATGAGTGAGGCTCCATGGGCATAGGACCAACTAAGCCAGGCACGGGATACAATCTCCTGGTATGCCATTTGTTAAGACCATTGGAAAAGTGCAGTATTAGGGTGGAAGTGACCTGATTTTCCAGGAGCTGTCTGTCATCCCTTTCTTTGACTCAGTAAGGGGTGAGTCAAAGACCCCTGACCCTTTGCACTTCATGTGTAAAGTGATGACTCACCCTGCTGTGGCTCACACTCATTGAGCTGTACCCCGTGTCCTGCACCCACTGTCTGATGCTCCCCAGTGAGATGAAACTGGAACTTCAGTTGGAAATGAAGATATCACTTGTCTTCTTTGTCGCTCATGCTGGGAGCTGTAGACTGGAGCTGTTCCCATTCAGATATCTTGGCTCTAATCTAAACCTTACTTTTGATTGAGCAGTTTGGAAACACTGTTTTGGTAGAATCTGAGAAGGGATATTAGGGAGCGTATTGAGGCCTATGGTGAAAAAGGAAGAAACTTCAGATAAAAACTAGAAAGTAACTTTCTCAGAAACTGCTTTGTGAATTGTGCATTCTTCTCACAGAGTTAAACCTTTCTTTTGATTGAGCAGTTTGGAGCCACTGGTTTTGTACAATCTCTGAAGAGATATTTCAGAGGGCATTGAGGCCAATGGTGAAACAGGAAATATTTTCAGATAAAAACTAGAAAGTAACTTTCTCAGAAACTGCTTTGTGAATTGTGCATTTATCTCACAAAGTTAAACCTTTCTTTTTTTTGAGCCATTTGGAAACACTTTTTTTTTTGTAGAATCTATGAAGTGATATTTAGGAGCCCATTGAGGCCTATGGTGAAAAGGGAAATATCTTCAGATACAAACGAGAACGGGACTCTCTGAGAAACTGCTTTGTAATGTTTACATGCATCTCATAGAGTTAAACGTTTCTTTTGATAGAGCAGTTTGCAAACACTGCTTTTGTAGAATCCGTGAATGAATATTGGGAAAAGCCTTGAGGCCTATGGCAGCAAAGGAAATACCTTCAGATACAAACTAGAAAGAAACTTTCTGAGAAACTGCTTTGTGATGGGTGCATTCATCTCAAAGAGTTAAACCTACTTTTGGATTCAGCAGTTTGGATAGATTCCTTTTGTAGAATCTGCCAAGGTTTATTTGGGTGCCCTTTGAGTCTTAGGGTGAAAAATGAAATATCTTCACATAAAAACTAGAAAGAAACATTCTGAGACACTGCTTTGAGATGCATGCATTCAACCCACAGAGATAAACCTTTCTTTGGATTGAGCAGTTTGGAAACTCTGTTTTTGTTGAATCTGCAAAGTGATATTAGGGAGTGCATTGAGGCCTATGGAGAAAAAGGAAATATCTGCAGATGCAAACTGGAAAGACGTTTTCTGAGAAACTGCTTTTGAATGTGTGCATTCATCTCACAGAGTTAAACCTTTGTTTTGATGGAGGAGTTTGGAAAGGCTGTTTTTGTAGAATCTGAAAATGGATATTTGTGAGCCCAATGAGACCTTTGGTGAAAAAGGTTATATCTTCAGATATAAACTACAGGAAATCTTTCTGAGAAACTGATTTGTGATGTGTGCATTCATCTCACAGAGTGAAAGCTTTCTTTTGATTGAGCACTTTGGAAAGACTGTTTTTGTAGAATCCGCAAAGGGATATTTGGGAGCCCTTTGACCCTTATGGTCAGAAAGGAAATATCTTCATATAAAAACTAGAAAGAAGTTCTCTGAGAAACTGCTTTGTGATGTATGCACTCATCTCACAGAGTTAAACCTTTCTTTAATTGATCAGTTTGGAAACAATGTTTTTGTATAATTTGTGAAGGGATATTTTGGAGTGCATTGAAACCTGAGGTGAAAAAGGAAATGTCTTCAGATAAAAACTAGAAAGAATCTTTTTGAGAAACTGCTTTGTGATGTGTGCATTCATCTCACAGAGTTAAACCTATCTTTTGATTGATCAGTTTGGAAACACTGTTTTTGTAGAATCTGTGAAGAGATATTTGGGAGTGCATGAATCCTATGGTGAAAAAGGAAAATCTTCAGATAAAATCTAGAAAGAACTTTTTGAGAAACTGCTGTGAGATGTGAGCATTCAACTCACAGATTTAAACCAGTTTTTTGATTGAGCAGATTGGAAACACTGATTTTGTAGAAACTGTAATGGAATATTGGGAGTGCATTGAATCCTATGGTGATAAAGGAAATATCTTCAGATAAACATTTGAAAGAAGCTTTCTGAGAAACTGCTTTGTGATGTGTGCAATCATCTTATAGCATTAAACTTTTCTTTAGACTGAATAGTATGGAAACACTGTTTTTGTAAAATCTGTGCAGTGATATTAAGTAGTGAAAAAGTCCTATGGTAAACAAGGAAATATCTTCAGATAAAAAATTGAATGAATCTTTATGAGAAATTGCATTCTGATGGGTCTGTTCATCTAACAGAGTTAAATCCTTCCTTTGATGGAACAGTTCAGAAACACTGTTTTTGTAGAATCTGGTAACGGATAATTGGGAGAGCATTGAGGCCTATGGTGTAAAAGGAAATATCTTCATATAAAAACTAGAAAGAAGCTTTCTGAGAAACTACTTTGTGATGTATGCTTTCATCTCACACAGTTAAACTTGTCTTTTGACTGAGCAGTTTGGAAACACTGTTTTTTTGTAATGTGCAAAGCAATGATATGTAGCCCAAAAAGGCCTATGGCAATCAAGGAAATATTTTCAGGAAAAGACTCGAAACAAGAGTTATGAGAAACTGCTTTGTGATGTATGTATTCATTTCACAGCGCTAAATTTTTCTTTTGATCGAGCAGTTAGGAAACACCATTTTTGTAGAATCAGTGAATGGGTATTTTGGAGCACTTTGAAGCCTATGGTGAAAAAGGAAATATCTTCAGGTAAAAACTAGAAAGAAGCTTTTTGAGAACTGCTTTATGATGTATGCATTCCTCTCACAGAGTTAAACTTTTATTTGACTGAGTAGTTTGGAAGCACTGTTTTTGTGTAATCTGTGGAGCGTTGATAGCGCAAAAACGCCTATGGTGAACAAGAAAATATCTTCAGATAAAAACTGAAACAAGAGTTATCAGAAACTGTTTTCTTATGTGTGCAGTCATCTCACAGTGTTACAGCCTTCTTTTGATGGAACAGTTAGGAAACACTGGTTTTATAGACTCTTCAAAGGGATATTTGAGAGTGCATTGAGGCCTATGGTGGAAAAGGAAATATCTTCAGATTAGAACTAGACAGAAGCTATCTGAGAAACTGCTTTGTGATGTGTGCGTTCATCTCACAGAGTTATGTCTTCTTTTGATGGGACAGTTTGGAAACACTGCTTTTGTAGAATTTGCAAAGGGATATTTGGGAGAGATTTGAGGCCTATGGTGGAAAAGGAAATATCTTCAGAGAACTAGACAGAAGCTTTCCAACAAACTGCTTTGTAATGTGTGCATTCATGTCAGAGAGTCAAACCTTTCTTTTAATTGAGGAGTTTGGAAACACTGTTTTTGTAGAATCTGCAAAGGTATATTTTGGTGTGCATTGAAGCCTATGGTGAAAAATGAACTATCTACAGATAAAAATTAGAAAGAAGCTTTTTGAGAAACTGCTTTGTGTTGTGTGCATTCCAATTACAGAGTAAAACTGGTTTTTTTGACTGAATAGTTTGGAAACACTCTTTTTGTAGAATCTGTGAAGGGATATTTAGGAGCACATTGAAGCCTATGGTGAAAAAGGAAATATATTTGGATAATAACTAGAAAGAAGCTTTTTGAGAAACTGCTTTGTGATGTGTGTATTCATCTCACAGAGTTAAACCTTTCTTTTAACAGAGCAGTTTGGAAACACTGTTTTTGCATAATCTGTGCAGTGATGTATGGTAGTGCAAAAAGGCCTATGGTGAAAAAAGAAATATCTTCAGATAAAAACTGGAAAGAAGCATTATGAGAAACTGCTTTCTGATGTGTGCATTTATCTCACAGAGTTAAATCCTTCTTTTGATGGAACAGTTAAGAAACACTGTTTTTGTAGAATCTGCGAAGTGATATTTTGGAGCTCATTTAGGCCTATGGTGGAAAAAGATATAACTTCAGAGACGAACTAGACAGAAGCTTTCTGAGAAACTGCTTTGTGATGTGTGCATTCATCTCACAGAGTTAAACCTTTCATTTGATTGAGCTGTGTGGAAACACTGTTTTTGTAGAATCTGTGATGGAATATTTTGGAGCATGTTGAAGCCATCAGTTATAAAGGAAATATCTTCGGAGAAAAACTAGAAGGAAGCTTTTAAAAAACTGATTTGTGATGTGTGAATTCATCTCACAGAGTTAAACCTTCCTTTTATTTGAGCAGTTTGGAAGCCCTGTTTTTGCAAAATCTGTCATATGATATTTGGTAGTGCAAAAAAGCCATTGTTGAAAAAGGAAATAACTTCAGGTAAAAACTGGAAAGAAGTGCTATGAGGAACTGCTTCCTGATGTGTGCATTCATCTCACAGACTTAAATCCTTCTTTTGATGGAACAGTTTGGAAATGCTGTTTTTATAGAATCTGCAAAGGGATATTTGTGAGTGCACAGAGGCTTATGGCGGAAAAGTAAATGTTTTCAGAGAATTACTAGACAAAAACTATGTGAGAAATTGCTTTGTGATGTGTGCATTCATCTCACAGAGTTAAACATTTCTTTTGATTGAGCAGTTTGGAAACACTGTTTTTGTAGAATCTGCAAAGGTATATTTTGCAGCTCACTGAGTCCAATGGTGAAAAAGGTAATATCTTTGGATGAAAACTAAAGGAATCCTTTTGGGAAACTCCTTTTTGACATGTGCATTCAACTCACAGAGGTAAACATGATTTTTGATTGATCAGTTTGGAAAGAATGTTTTGTAGAATCTGTGATGCGATATTTGGGAGTGCATTGAAGCCTACAGTGATGAAGGAAATATCTTTGGATAAAAACTAGACAGAAGTTTTGGAGAAACTGCTTTGTGGTGTGTACCTTTGTCTCACAGAGTTAAACCTTTCTTTGGATCCAGCAGTTTGAAAACACTGTTTTTTCAAAATCTGTGAAGTGATATTAGGTAGCGCATAAAAGCCTATGGTGAAAAAGGAAATATATTCACGTAAAAACTGGAAAGAAGCATTATGAGAAACTGCTTTCTCATGTGTGTGTTCATCTCAGAGTGAAGTCCTTCTTTTGATGGAACACTTTGGAAATACTGTTTTTGTAGAATCTGTGAAAGGATATTTGGGGGCACATTGAGGCTTATGGTGGAAAAGGAAAAATCTTCATAGAAGAACTAGACAGAAACTATCTGAGAAACTGCTTTGAGGGGTGCGCATTCATCTCACTGAGTTAAACCTTTCTTTTGATTGGGCAGTTTGGAAACATTGTTTTTGTAGAGTCTGCAAAGGGGTATATGGGAGTACATCGAAGTCTACAGTCAAAAAGGAAATACCTTTGGATAAAAACTAGAAAGAAGCTTTTTAAGAAACTGCTTTGTGATGTGCACTTTCATCTCACAGAGTTAAACTTTTCTTTTGACTCTGCAATTTGGAAACAATGTTTTTGTATAAAGTGTGAAGCAATGTTTTGCAAAATCTGCAAAGTGATATCAGGTAGCACAAAAAAGCCTATGGTGAAAAAGGAAATAATTTCAGATAAAAACTGGAAAGAAGCATTATTAGAAACTGCTTTCTAATGTGTGCTTTCATCTCACAGAGTTAAATCCTTCTTTAGATTTAACCGTTCAGAAACACTGTTTTTATAGAAGCTGTGAAGTGATATTTTGGAGTGCATTGAGGCCTATGTTGGAAAAGGAAATATCTTCAGAGAAGAACTAGACAGAAGCTAGCTGAGAAACTGCTTTGTGACGTGTGCATTCATCACAGAGTTAAACTTTCCTTTTGACTGAGCAGTTTGGAAACATGTTTTTGTATAATCTGAGAAGAGATGTTATGTAGCGCAAAAAGGCCTATGGTGAACAAGGAAATATCTTCAGATAAAAACTGGAAAAAAGAGTTATGAGAAACTGCTTTGTGATGTGTGTATTCATCTCACAGAGTTAAAACTTTCTTTTGATTTAGCAGACTGGAAACACCATTTTATTAGAATGTGCAAAGGTATATTTCAGAGTGCACTGAGGCCTATGCTGTAAAATGAAATATCTTTGGATAAAAACCAGAAAGTAGCTTTTTTAGAAACTGCTTTGTCATATGTGTGTTCCGCTCACAGAGTTAAACCTGTTTTTTAATTGAGCAGCTTTGATACACGGTTTTTCTAGAATCTGTGATGGTATATTTGGGAGTGCATGGACGCCTATGGTGATAAAGGAAGTATCTTCAGATTAGAAATAGAAGGAAGTTTTTTGAGAAACTGCTTTTTGATGTGTGCATTCATCTCACAGATTTAAACTTTTCTTTGACTGAGCAGTTTGGAAACACTGTTTTTGCACAATCTCTGAAGTGATATTATGTAGCGCAATAAAGTCTATGGTGAAAAAGAAATTATCTTCAGATAAAAACTGGGAAAAAGCATTTTGAGAAACTGCTTTCTGATATGTGCATTCATCTCACTGAGTGAAGTCCTTCTCTTGATGGAACAGTTTGGAAACACTGTTTTTGTAGAATCTGCGATAGGATATTCAGGAGCACATTGAGGCCTATGGTGAAAAAGGAAATATCTTCAGAGAAGAACTACACAGAAGCTTTCTGAGAGACTGCTTTGTGATGTGGGCATTCAGCCAACAGAGTTGAAACTTTCTTTTGTTTGAGCAGTTTGGAAATACTGTTTTTGTAGAATCAGTGAAGGGATATATGGGAGTGCACGAGGCCTGTGGTGAAAAAAGAATTAACTTCAGATAAAAACTAGAAAGAAGCTTCCTGAGATACTGCTTTGAGATGTGTGCATTCTTCTCACAGTGTAAAATATCTCTTTTGATTGATCAGTTTGGAAACACTGTTTTTGTAGTATCTGCAATGGGATATTTGGGAGTGCACTGATGCCTATGGTGAAAAAGGACTTATCTTCAGATAAAAACTAGAAAGAAGCCTTTTGAGAAACTGCTTTGTGAAGTCTGCATTCAAATCACAGAGTTAAACTTTTCTTTTGACTGTGCAGTTTGGAAACACTTTTTTTTGTATAATCCGTGAAGCGATGTTAGGTAGCATAAAAAGCCTATAGTGAACAAGGAAATAACTCAGATAAAAACTGGAAGGAAACGTTATTAGAAACTGCTTACTGATGTGTGAGTTCATCTTATGGAATTGAACACTTCTTTTAATGGAACACTTTGGAAACACTGTTTTTATAGAATCTGTGAAGGAATATTTGGGAGCGCATTGAGGCCTATGGTGGAAAATGAAATATCTTTTGATAAAAACCAAAAAGAAGCATTCTGAGAAACTGCTTTGTGATGTGTTCTCTCACCTCACTGTGTTAAGCCTTTCTTTTGATTGAGAAGTTTGGAAACATTGTTTTTGTAGAATCTGCGAAGGGATACTTGTGAGCACAGGGAAACTTTTGAGAGCATTGAGGCTTAGGTTTAAAAAGGAAATATCTTCCAATAAAAACGAGAAAGGAGATTTCTGAGAAACTTCTTTGTGATGTGTTCATTCTTGTCATACAGTTAAACCTTTGATTGAGCAGTTTGGAAACACTGTTTTTGTAGAATCTGCAAAGGAATATGTGGGAGCACATTGAGGCCTACATTGGATAAGGAAATATCTTCAGAGAAGAACTTGACAAAAACTATCTGAGAAACTGCTTTGTGATGCATGCATTCATTTCACAGAGTTAAAGAATTCTTTTGATTGAGTAGCTTGGAAACACTGTTTTTGTACAAGCTTCAAAGGGATACTTGGGAGAGCACAGAGGCCTATGGTGAAAAAGGTAATATCTTCAGATAAAAAGTAGAAAGAAGCTTTTTGAGAAACTGCTTTGTGATATGTGCATTCAACTCACAGAGTTAAACCGCTTTTTTTGACAGTGCAGTTTGGAAACACTGTTTTTGTAGAATCTGCGATGGGATATTTGGGAGCGCTTTGAAACCTATGATGATAAAGGAATTATCTTCAGATAAAAACTGGAAAGAAGAGTTATGAGAAATGGATTTCTGATGTGTGTGTTCATCTCACAGGATTAAACCCTTCCTTAGGTGGAACAGTTTGGAAACAGTTTTTAAAGAATCTGCAAAGGGATATTTGGGAGTGCATTGAGGCCTATGGTGGAAAATGAAATATCTTCAAAGAAGAACTAGAGAGAAACTATCTGAAAAATGCTTTGTGACATGTGCATTCATCAAACAGAGTTAAACAGTCCTTTGATTGAGCAGTTTGGAAAGACTGTTTTTGTAGAATCTGCAAAACATATTTGGGAGCACATTGAGGCCTATGGTGAAAAAAAGAAATTACTTCAGAAAAAAAAATAGAGAGAAGCTTTTTGAGAAACTGCTCTATGATGTGTGTCTTAAACTCACAGAGTTAAACCTGTTTTTTTGAGCAGTTGGTAAAGGCTGTTTTTGCAGAGTCTGCAAAGGGATATTTGGGAGCACATTGAAGCCTATGGTAATAAAGGAAATATCATCAGATAAAAACTAGAAAGAAGCTTTTTGAGAAACTACTTTGTGATGTGTGCATTCTTCTCACTGAGTTAAGGCTTTCTTTTGACTGATCAGTTTGGAAACACTGTTTTTGTAGAATCTGTGAAGGGATATTTGGGAGTGCATGAGGCCTATGGTGAAAAAGGAAATAACTTCAGATAAAAACTAGAAAGAAGCTTTCCAAGAGATCACTTTGTGATGTGTCTATTCTTCTCACAGAGTTAAACATCTCTTTTGACTGATCAGTTTGGAAACACTGTTTTTGTATGATATGCAATGGGATATATGGGAGTGAACTGATTCCTATGGTGAAAAAGGACATATTTTTGTATAAAAACTAGAAAGAAGTCTTTTGAGAAATTTCTTTGTGATGTCTGCATTCATCTCACATAGTTAAACTTTTCTTTTGACAGTGCAGTTTGGAAACACTGCTTTGTATAATCTGTGAAGCAATGTTTTGTAGCCTAAAAAGGCCTATAGTGAACAAGGAAATAACTTCAGATAAAAACTGGAGAGAAGCATTATGAGAAACTGCTTTCTGATGTGTACATTCATCTCACAGAATTAAACCCTTGTTTTGATGGGACAGTTCAGAAACACTGTTTTTATAGAATCTGTGAAGGGATATTTGGGAGCACATTGAGGCCTTTGGTGGAAAAGGAAATATCTTCTGATAAAAACAAGAAAGAAGCTTTCTGAGAAACTTCTGTGTGATGTGTTCACTTACCTCATGGAGTTAAGCATTTCTTTTGATTGAGAGGTTTGGAAACACTGTTTTTATAGAGTCTGTGAAGGGATATTTTTGAGTACAGGGATACTTTTCAGCACATTGAAGTCTATGTTGAAAAAGGAAATATGTTCTGATGAAAACTAGAAGGAAGCTTTCTGACAAACTGCTTTGTGATGTGTTTATTCCTGTCACATGGTTAAACCTTTGAATGAGCAGTTTGGAAACACTGATTTTGTGGAATCTGCAAAGGTATATTTGGGAGCACATCGAGGCCTACGGTGGAAAAGGAAATATCTTCAGAGAACTTGACAGAAGCTATATTAGAAACTGCTTTGTCATGTGTGCATTCATCTCACCGAGTTAAACCAATCTTTTGATAGAGCAGTTTGTAAACACTATTTTTGTAGAATATGCAAAGGTACAGTTGGGAGCCTATAGAGGCCTATGGTGAAAAAGGAAATATCTTCAGATAAAAAGTAGAAAGAAGCTTTTTGAGAAACTGCTTTGAGATGTGTGCATTCAACTCACAGAGTCAAACCTCTTTTTTGACTGAGCAGTTTGGAAATACTCTTTTTGTAGAATCTGTGATGGGATATTTGGGAGCACACTGAAGCCTATGGTGATAAAGTAATTGTCTTCAGATAAAAACTGGAAAGCAGCATTATGAGACACTGCTTTCTGATGTGTGCCTTCATCTAACAGAGGTAAGTCCTTTTGATGGAACAGTTTGGAAACACTGTTTTTGTAAAATCTGTCAATGGATATATGGGAGCACATTGAGGCTTATGGTGAGAAAGAAAATATCTTCACAGAAGAACTAGACAGAAGGTATATGAGAAACTGTTTTGTGAAGTGTATATTCATCTCACAGACTTAAACTTTCCTTTTTGATTGAGGAATTTGGAAACACTGATTCAGATAATCTGCAAAGGTATATTTGGAAGCACACTGAGGCCTATGGTGAAAAAGGAACTATTTTTGGATAAAAACTAGAAAGAAACTTTCTGAGAAACTGCTTAATGATGTGTGCGTTCCACTCACAGAGTTAAAAGTGTTTTTTTGAGCCATTTGGAAACAACGTTTTTAGAGAATCTGCAATGGGATATTTGGGAGCACACTGAAACCTATGATGATAAAGGAAATATATTTGGATAAAAACTAGAAAGAAGCTTTTTGAGAAACTGATTTGTGATGTTTGCAGTCATCACACAGAGTTAAACCTTTCTTTTGACTGAGCAGTTTGGAAACACTGTTTTTGTATAATCTGCAAAGTGATAATAGGTAGTGCATAGAGACTTATGGTGAAAGAGTTAATATCTTCAGAAAAGAACTGGAAAGAAGCTTTCTGTAGCACTGATTTGTGATGTTTGCATTCATTTTACAGTGTTAAAATTTTCCTTTGATGGAGCTGTTTGGAAACACCCTTTTGGCAGAATCTGTGAAGGGTTATTTGGGAGTGCATTGAGGCCTATGGTGGAAAATGAAATATTTTCAGGGAAGAACTAAACAGAACCTATCTGAAAAACTGCTTTGTGATGTGCATGTTCAACTCACAGAGTTAAACCTGTTTATGATTGGACAGTTTGGAAACACTGCTTTCTAGAATCTGTGAAGGGATATTTGGGAGTGCCTTGAGGTCTAAGGTGCAAAAGGAAATATCTTCAGAGATGAAATAGATAGAAGCTTTCTGATAAAATACTTTGCGATGTGCACATTTATCTCACAGAGTAACGTTTCTTTTGATTGAGCAGTTTGGAAACACTGTTTTTGTGGAATCTGCGAAGGGATATTTGACAGTGCATAGAAGCCTAAGGTGAAAAAGGATATATCTTTGGATAAAAACTAGAAAGAATGTTTTTGAGAAACTGCTTTATGATGTGTGCTTTCAACTCACAGTGTTAAACCTGTTTTTGATTGAGCAGTTTGGAAACAAGGTTTTTGTAGCACGTGTGATGGGGTATTTGGGAGTGCACTGAAGCCTATGGTGATAAAGGAAATACTTTTTGGACAAAAACTGGAAAGAAGCTTTTTGAGAAACTGCTTTGTGACATGTGCATTTGTCTCACAGAGTTAAACTTTCTTTTGACTGAGCAGTTTGGAAACACTGTTTTTGCAAAATCTGCCTAGAGATCTTTGGTAGTGGAAAAAAGCCTATGGTGAACAAGGAAATATCTTCAGATAAAAACTGGAAAGAAGTGATATGAGAAACTGCTTTCTGATGTGTGCATTCATCTCACAGAGTTAAGTCCTTTTATTGGAACAGTTTTGAAACATGTTTTTGTAGAATCTGTGATGGGACATTTTGGAGAGCATTGAAGCCTATGGTGAAAAGGAAATATCTTTGGATAAAAACTAGAAAGAAGATTTTTGAGAAACTGCTTTGTGATGTATACATTCATCTCACATAAAACACTCTTTTGTCTGAGCAGTTGGAAGTGCTGTTTTTGCAATATCTGTGAAGAAATATTAGGTAGCACAAAAAAAGCCTACCTTGAAAAAGGAAATATCTTCAGATAAATATTGGAAAGAATCTTTCAGAGAAGTCACTTGGTGAGGTGTGCAATCTTCACAGAGAGTTAAACATTTCTCTTGATGGAGCAGTTTGGAAACACTGGTTTTAGAATCTGCAAATGGATATTTCAGAGTGCACTGATGCCTATGGTGAAAAAGGAAATATCTTCAGATAAAAACTAGAAAGAAGTTTTTTGAGAAACTGTTTATGATGTATACATTCATCTGACATAGTTAAAAATTTCTTTTCACTGAACAGTTTGAAAACACTGTTTTCGTATAATCTGCAATGCAATGTTAGGTAGTGCAAAAAGGCCTATATTGAACAAGGAAATAACTTCAGATAAAAACTGGAAGGAGTCGTTATGAGAAACTGCTTTCTGATGTGTGTGTTCTTCTCACAGAGTTTCTTTCTTTTGATGGAACATGTTGGAAACACTGTTTTTGTGGAATCTGTGAAGGGATATTTTGGAGTGCCTTGAGGCCTATGGTGGAAAAGAAATTATCTACAGAGAACTAGTCAGAAGCTTTCTGAGAAACTGCTTTGTGATGTGTGCATTCATCTCACAGAGTTAAACATTTTTTTGACTGAGCAGTTTGGAAACACTGTTTTAGTATAATCTGCAAAGCAATGTTTTGTAGCACAAAAAGCCCTATAGTGAACAAGAAAATATATTCAGTTAAAAACCGTAAAGAAGCGTTATGAGAAACTGCTTTCTGATATGTGCATTCACCTCACATAGTTAAATCCTTCTTTTGAAGGAACAGTTGGGAAACCCTTTTTATAGAATCTGTGAAGGGATATTTGGGAGTGCATTCAGGCCTAGGTTGGAAAAGGAAATATCTTCAGAGAAGTACTATACAGAAGCTATCTGAGAAACTGCTTTGTGATGTGTGCATTCATCTCACAGAGTTAAAACTTTTTTTTCATTGAGCAGTTTGGAAACGCTGTTTCTGTAGAATCTGCAAATGTATATTTGGGAGCACACTGAGGTCTATGGTGAAAAAGGAAGTATCTTCGGATAAAAACTTGAAAGAAGCTTTTTGAGAAACTGCTTTGTGATGTGTGCATTAAAGTCACAGAGTTAAACCTCATTTTTAATTGAGCAGTTTGGAAACACTGTTTTTGTAGAATCCGGAAGAGATATGTGGAAGCTCAAGAAGCCTGTGGTGGAAAAGGAAATAACTTCTGATAAAAACTGAAAAGAAACTTGCAGAGAAACCGCATTGAAATGTGTGCAATATTCTCACAGAGTTAAACTTTTCTTTTGATTTAGCAGTATGGAAACACTGTTTTTCTAGAATCTGCAAAGGGATATTTGGGAGGGCACTGATGCCTATGGTGAAAATGTAAATATCTTCAGATAAAAACTGGAAAGAAGCTTGTTGAGAAACTCCTTTGTGATGTATGCATTCATCTCACAGAGTTAAACTTTTGTTTTGCCTGAGCAGTTGGGAAACCCTGTTTTTGTATAATCTGTGAAGCAATGTTAGGTACTGCAAAAAGGCCAGTGGTGAACAAGGAAATATCTTCAGATAAAAACTGGAAAGAAGCATTATGAGAAACTGATTTCTGATGTGTGCATTCATCTCAAAGAGACAAGTCCTTCTTTTGATGGGATAGTTTGGAAACACTGTTTTTGTAGAATCTACAAAAGGGATATTTGGGAGCAACTTGAGGCCTATGGTGGAAAAGGAAGTATCTTCAGGGAAGACTTAGAAACTTTCTGAGAAACTGCTCTGTGATGTGTGCATTCATCTCACAGAGGTAAACGTTTCTTTTTATTGAGCAGTTTTGAAACAATGGTTTTGTAGAATCTGCAAAGGATATTTGGGAGTTCTATGAAGCCTATGGTGAAAATAGAAATATATTCAGATAAAACCTATAAAGAAGCTTTTTGAGAAACTGCTTTGTGATGTGTGCATTCATCTTACAGAGTTGAAGCTTTCTTTTGATTGAGCTGTTTGGAAAGACTGTTTTTGTAGAATCTGCAAAGGAATATTTCGGAGCCCTTTGACCCTTATGGTCAAAAGGGAAATATCTTCATATAAAAACGAGAAAGAAGCTTTCTGAGAAACTGCTTTGTGATGTGTGCATTCATCTCACAGAGTTAAAGCTTTCTTTTCTTTGAGAAGTTTAGAAACACTCAATTTTGTAGAATCTGTAATGGGATTTTTGGGAGTGCATTCAGACCTATGTTGAAAAAGGAAATATCTTCACAGAAAAACTAGAAAGAAACATTCAGAGACACTTCTTTGAGATGTGTTCATTCATCTCACAAAGTTAAACCTTTCTGTTGTTTGAGCAGTTTGGACACACTGTTTCTGAGGAATCTACGAAGTAATATTAGGGAGCATTTTGAGGCCTATTGTGATAAAGGACTTATCTTCCGATAAAAACTTGAAAGAAGGTTTCTGAGGAACTGCTTTTTGAAGTGTGCGTTCATCTCATGGAGTTAAACCTTTCTTTCGATTGAACAGATTGGTAACACTGTTTTGGCAGAATCAGAGAAGGGATATTAGGGAGCGTATTGAGGCCTATGTTGAAAATGGATATATCTTCAGGTACACACTACAAAGAAGTTTTCTAAAAAACTGCTTTCTGATGTGTACATTCATTACACAGAGTTATACCTGTCTTTTGATTTATCAGTTTTGCTTGAATCTCAGAACAGATATTAGGAAGCGTATTGAGACCTTTGGTGAAAAAGAAAATATATTTTTATACAAACATTTTAAATACAAACTAGAGAGTAACTTTCTCAAAAACTGCTTTGTGAATTGTGCATTCATCTCACAGAGTTAAATCTTCCTTTTGATTGAGCAGTTTGGAAACACTGTTTTTGTAGAATCTACAAAGTGATATTTGGGAGCCCATTGAGGCCTATGGTGAAAAGGGAAATATCTTCAGATAAAAACTAGAAAGGGACTTTCTGAGAAGCTGCTTTGTGATGTGTACATTCACGTCATTGAGTTAAAACCTTTCTTTTGATAGAGCAGTTTGCAAACACTGCTTTTGTAGAATCTGCGAAGGCATATTTGGGAAAGCCTTGAGGCCTATGGTGATAAAGGAAATATCTTCAGATACTAACTAGAAGGGACTTCCTGAGAAACTGCTTTGTGATGTGTACTTTCATCTCATAGAGCTAAACCTTTCTTTTGCTAGAGCAGTTGCAAGCACTGTTTTTGTAGAATCTGTGAAGGTATATTTGGGAAAGCCTTGAGACACATGGTGATAAAGGAAATATCTTCAGATATAAGCTAGAAAGTAACTTTCTCAGAAACTGCTTTGTGTATTGTGCATTCATCTCACAGAGTTAATCGTTTCTTTTTTTGAGCAGTTTAGAAACACTGTTTTTGCAGAATCTACGAAGTGATATTTCGGAGCCCATTGAGGCATATGATGAAAAGGGAAATATCCTCAGATGCAAAATAGAAAGGAACTTTCTGAGAAACTGGTTTGTGACTTCCACATTCATCTCATAGAGTTAAATCATTCTTTTGACAGAGCACTTTGCAACCACTGCTATTGTAGGATCTGTGAAGGTATATTTGGGAAAGCCTTGAGGCCAATGGTGGTATCAGAAATATATTAAGATACAAACTAGAAAGAAACTTTCTGAAAAACTAATCTCAGATGTGTGCATTCATCTCACAGAGTTAAACCTTTCTTTGGATTCAGCAGTTTGTTAAAACTGTTTTTGTCCATTCTGCAAATGGACATTTGGGAGCTCATTGTGGCCAATGAGGAAAAAGTGAATATCCCATGATGAAAACTAGAAGGAAGATGTCAGAGAAAATGCCTTGTGATGTGTGCATTCATCCCACAGTGTTAAATCTTTCTTTTGATTCAGCAGTTTGGAAACACAGTTTTCTTAGAATCTGTGAAGAGATATTTGTTAGCACATTGAGGCTTATGGTGAAAAGGGAAACATCTTCAGATAAAAACTAGTAAGAAGATTTCTGAAAACTGCTTTCTGATGTGTGCTTTCATCTCACAGAGTTAGACCTTTCCTTGGAGTCAGCAGTTTGTTAACACCGTTTTTGTCCATTCTGCAAATGGACATTTGAGAGCTCAGTGAGGCCAAAGGCAAAAACGTGAATATCCCATAATGAAAACTAGAAGGCTGATGTCTGAGAAAAAGCCTTGTGATGTGTGCATTCACCTTGCAGTGTTAAACCTTTGTTTTTATTCAGCAGTTTGGAAACACTGTTTCTGGAGAATCTGTGAGGGAATATTTGGCAGAGCTTTGAGGCCTGTGGTGAAAATGGAAACATCTTCAGGTAAAAACTGGAAAGAAGCTTAATGAGAAACTGTTTTGTGATGTGTGGGAAACATCTCAAAGAGTTAAACCTTTCTTTTGATTCAGCAGTTTGGAAACACAGTTTTCTTAGAATCTGCAAAGAGATATTTGGTGCCACATTGAGTCTTATGGTGAAAAAGAAAATATCTTAAGATAAAATCTACAAAGAAGATTAATTAGAAGCTGCTTTGTATTGTGTGCATTCATCTTACAGAGTTAAACCTTTCTTTACATTCAGTAATTTGGGAACACAGTTTTTTTAGATTCTGAGAGCAGATATAAGACCTATTGTGAAAAAGGAAATATCTTCAGACAAAAGCTGGAAAGAATCTTTCTGAGAGTTTGCTTTGTGATGTGTGCACTCATCTGACAGAGTTAAACTTTTCTTGATATTCAACACTTTGGTAACACTGCTTTTGTCCATTTTGTGAATAGACAATGTCCATTTGGATTCAGCAGTTTGTTAACACAGTTTATGTCCATTCTGTGAATGGACATTTCAGAGCTCATTGAGGCCAATGGCAAAAAAGCGAATATCCCATAATGAAAACGAGAAGGAGGATGTCTGAGAAAAAACCTTCTGATGTGTGCATTCATCTTGCAGTGTTAAACCTTTCTTTTCAATCAGCAATTTGGAAACAATGTTTCTGGAGAATCTGTGAAGGAATATTTGGCAGCTCATTGAGGCCCATGGCGAAAAAGGAAACATCTTCAGGTAAAAACTCAAAAAAATCTTAACCAGAAACTGCTTTGTAGTTTGTTGAATCACCTCACAGAGTGAAACCTTTCTTTTGATTCAGCAGTTTGGAAACAGTTTTCTTAGAATCAGCAAAGAGATATTTGGTGCCTCATTGAGTCCTACAGTGAAAATTAAAATAGCCTCAGATAAAAAATAGAAAGAATCTTAATGAGAAACTGCTTTGTGATATGTGAATTCATCACACAGAGTTAAACCTTCCTTTACATTCATTAGTTTGGGAACATAGTTTCCGGATATTCTATGAACAGAACAGATGTTTTGTAGTGCAATGAGGCCTACTGTGAAAAAGGAAATATCTTCAGACAAAAACTGGAAAGAAACTTTCTGAGACACTGCCTTGTGAGGTGTGCATTCATTAAACAGAGTTCAACCTTTCTTTGTATTCATCACTTTGGTAACACTGTTGTTGTCCATTGTGTGAATGGACATTTGGGAGCTCTTTGAGGCCACTGGTGAAAAGGGGAATATCCCATGATATAAACTGGAAGGAAGAGATCTGAGAAAACGCTTGTTGATGTGTGCATTCATCTTGCAATGTTAAACCTTTCTTTTAATTCAGCAGTTTGGAAACACAGTTTTTTTAGAATCAACAAAGGGATATTTTGTGCCACATTGAGGCCTAAAACGAAAAAGGAAATATCTTCAGATAAAAACTAGACAGGTCCTTTCTGAGAAACTGCTTTCTGATGTTTGCATTCATCTCACAGAGAAAAACCTTTCTTTTCATTCAGCAGTTTGAAAACACAGTTTCCTTAGAATCTGCAAAGAGATATTTGGTGCCATTTTGAGGCCTGTGGCAAAAAAGGAAATATCTTCAGATAAAAACTAGGAAGAACCTTTCTGAGAAACTGCTTTCTGATGTGTGCATTCATCTCACAGAGTTAAACCTGTCTTTTCACTCAGAAGTGTGGAAACACAGTTTTCTTAGAATCAACAAAGAGACATTTTGTGCCACATTGAAGCCTAAGGTGAAAAAGGAAATATCTTCAGATAAAAACTAGAAAGGTCCTTTCTCAGAAACTGCTTTCCAATGTTTTCACTCATGTCACAGAGATAAACCTTTCTTTTGATTCAGCAGTTTGAAAACACAGTTTTCTTAGACTCTGCAAAGAGATATTTGGTGCCATTTTGAGGCCTATTGTGAAAAAGGAAATATCTTCAGATATCAGCAGTTTGTTAACACAGTTTTTGCCGATTCTGTAAATGGACATTTGGGAGATCATTGAGGCCAAGGGCAGAAAGCTGAATATCCCATAATGAAAAGTAGAAGGAAGATGTCTGAGAAAATGCCTTGCAATGTGTGCATTCATCTCACAGCATTAAACTTTTCTTTTCATTCAGCAGTTTGGAAATTTTCTGGAGAATTTGTGAAGGAATATTTGGCAGTGCATTGAGGCCTATGGCGGAAAAGGAAACATCTTCAGATAAAAACTCGAAAGAAGCTTAATGAGAAACTGCTTTGAGATGAGATAAATCATCTCAGAGAGTTAAAACTTTCTTTTACTTCAGCCGTTTGGAAACACAGTTTTCTTAATATCTGCGAGCAGATATTTGGTGCCACATTGAGACCTATGATGAAAAACGAAATATATACAGATAAAAACTAGAAAGAACCTTTCTGAGAAACTGATTTGTGATGTGTGCATTCATCTCACAGAGTGAAACATTTCTATTGAATCAGCGGTTTGGAAACACAGTTTTCTTAGAATCTGCGAGTAGATATTTGGTAGCGCAATGAGGCATATTGTGAAAAAGGAAATATATTCAGACAAAAACTGGAAAGAATCTTTCTGACAGACTACTTCATGATGTGTGCATTCATCTGACACAGTTAAACCTTTCTTTTTATTCAGCACTTTGGTAACACTGTTTTTGTCCATTGTGCTAATGGACATTAGGGAGCTCACTGAGGCCAATGGTGAAAAAGTTAATATCCCAGGATAAAAACGGAAAGGATGCTATCTGAGAAAACACTTGATGTGTGCATTCACCTCACAGTGTTAAATCTTTCTTTTGATTTAGCAGTTTGGAAACACAGTTTTCTTAGAATCTGAAAAAGAGATATTTGTGCCACCTTGAGGCCTATGGTGAAAAAGGAAATATCTTCAGATCAAAACTAGTATGAACCTTTCTGAGAAACTGCTTTCTGATGTGTGCATTCATCTCACAGAGTTAAATCTTTCTTTTGATTCAGCAGTTTGGAAACAGTTTTCTTCGAATCTGCAAAGGGATATTCTTGCCACATTGAGGACTATGGTGAAAAAGGAAATATCTTCAGATAAAAGACTAGAAAGAACCTTTCTGAGAAACTTCTTTGCAATGTGTACATTCACCTCACAGGGTTATACCATTCTTTTGATTCAGCAGTTTGGAAACACAGTTTTCTTAGAATCTGCCAACACATATTTTGTAGCACAATGAGACCTACTGTGAAAAAGGAAATATCTTCAGACAAAAACTGGAAAGAATCTTTCTGAGAGGCTGTTTTGTGATGTGTGCAGTCAGCTGACAGAGTTAAACCTTTCTTGGTATTCAGCACTTTGGTAACACTGTTTTTGTCCATTGTGTGAATGGACATTTGGGAACTCATTTATGCGAATGGCAAAAAAGTGAATATCCCAGGATAACAACTTGAAGGAAGAGATCTGAGAAAACGTTTGGTGATGTGTGCATTCGTCTCGCAGTGATAAACCTTTCTTTTGATTCAATAGTTTGGAAACACAGTTTTGTTAGAACCTGTGAAGAGATATTTTGTACCACATTGAGGCCTTTGTTGAAAAAGGACATATCTTCAGAGAAAAACTAGAAAGAACTTTTCTGAGAGACTGCTTTGCAATGTGTACATTCATCTCACAGAGTTAAACATTTCTTTTGATTCAACAGCTTGGAAACAGAGTTTTCTTAGTATCTGCAAAGAGATATTTGGTGCCACATTGAGGCCTATATTGAAAAATGAAATATCTTCAGATAAAAAATAGAAAGAACATTCTGAGAAACTGCTTTGTGATGTGTGCATTCATCTCACAGAGTTAAACCTTTCCCTTGATTCAGTAGTTTGGAAACACAGTTTTCTTACACTCTGCTTAAGGATATTTTGTGCCACATTAAGGCCTACGGTGAAAAAGGAAATATCTTCAGATAAAAACAAGAAAAAACCTTTCTGAGAAACTGTTTTGTGATGTGTACATTCATCTCACAGAGTTAAACCTTTCTTTTCATTCAACAGTTTGTTAACACCATTTTTGTCGATTCTGCAAGTGGACATTTGGGAGCTCACTGAGGCCAAGGGCGGAAAAGTGAATATCCCATAAGGAAAATCAGAAGGAAGATGTCTGAGAAAATGCCTTGAGATGTGTGCATTCATCTCGCAGTATTAAACTTTCTTTTTCCTTCAGCAGTTTTGAAACTGTTTCTGGAGAACCTGTGAAGGAAAATTTGGCAGTGCATTGAGGCCTATGGCAAAAATGGAAACATCGTCAGATAAAAACTCAAAAGAAGCTTAATGAGAAACTGCTTTGTGATGAGTTAAATCATCTCACAGAGTTAAACCTTTCTTTTGCTTCAGCAGTTTGGAAACACAGTTTTCTTAAAATCTGTGGGCAGATATTTGGTGCCACATTGAGAACTATGGTGAAAAAGGAAATATCTTGAGATAAAAAATAGAAAGAACCTTTCTGAGAAACTGCTTTGTGATGTGTGCATTCATCTCACAGAGGTAAACCATTCTTTTGATTCAGAAGTTTGGAAACACAATTTCCTTAGAATCTGCAAAGAGATATTTGGTGCCACATTGAGGCCTATGGAAAAAAATGAAATATCTTCAGATAAAAACTAGAAAGAACCTTTCTGAGAAACTGCTTTCTGATGTGTGCATTAAACTCACAGAGTTAAATCTTTCTTTTGATTCAGCAGTTTGGAGACAGTTTTCTTAGAATATGCAAACAGATATTCTTGCCACATTGAAGACTATGGTGAAAAAGGAAATATCTTTAGTTAAAAACTAGAAAAAACCTTTCTGAGAAACTGCATTGCAATGTGTGCATTCACCTCACAGGTTTGCACCTTTCTTTAGATTCAGCAGTTTGGAAACACAGTTTTCTTAGAATCTGCAAACAGATATTTGGTAGCACAATGAGGTCTATTTTGAAAAAGTAAATATCTTCAGACAAAAACTGGAAACAATCTTTCTGAGAGACTGTTTTGTGATGTGTTCATTCATCTGACAGAGGTAAATTTTCTTGGTATTCAGCAATTTGGTAATACTGTTTTTGTCCTTTGTGCAAATGGACATTTGGGAGCTCATTGATGCCAATGGTGAAAAAGTGAATATCCCAGGATAACAACTGGAAGGAGGAGATCTGAAAAAGGCTTTGGGATGTGTGCATTCACCTCACAGTGTTAAACCTTTCTTTTGATTCAATAGTTTGGAAACACAGTTTTGTTAGAACCTGCGAAGAGATATTTGGTACCATGTTGAGGCCTTTGGTGAAAAAGGAAATATCTTCAGATAAAAAATAGAAAGAACTTTTCTGAGAGACTGCTTTCCAAAGTGTACATTCATCACACAGAGTTAAATGTTTCTTTTGATTCAGCAGTTTGGAAACACAGTTTTCTTAGAATCTGCAAAGAGATATTTTGTGCCACATTGAGGGCTATAGTGAAAAAGGAAATATCTTCAGATAAAAACTAGAAAGAACTTTCTGAGAAAACTGGTTTGTGATGTGTGCATTCATCTCACAGAGTTAAAGCTTTCTTTTGATTCAGCAGTTTGGAAACACAGTTTTCTTAAAATCTGCAAGCAGATATTTTGTGCCTCATTGAGGACTATGGTGGAAAAGGAAATACCTTCAGCTAAAAACTAGAAGAAACCTTTCTGAGAGACTGCTCTGTGATACGTGCATTCATCTCACAGAGCTAAACTTTTCTTTTGAATCAGCAGTTTGGAAACACAGTTTTCTTAGAATCTGCAAGCAGATATTTGGTAGCACAATGAGGCCTATTGTGGGAAAGGAAATATATTCAGACAAAAAATGGAAAGAAACTTTCTGAGAGACTCTTTTGTGATGTGTGCTTTCGTCTGACACAGATAAACTTTTTTTGGTATTCAGCACTTTGGTAACACTGTTTTTGTCCATTGTGCGAATGGACATTTGGGAGCTCATTGAGGCCAATGGTGAAAAAGGGATTTTCCCAGGACAAAAACT
The DNA here is from genome assembly GCF_029281585.2 of Gorilla gorilla gorilla. Taxonomy (NCBI): domain Eukaryota; kingdom Metazoa; phylum Chordata; class Mammalia; order Primates; family Hominidae; genus Gorilla; species Gorilla gorilla. Next base: position 72,192,907 of record NC_073230.2, on the reverse strand, counting down.
GGAAGGAAGATATATGAGAAAACGATTGGTGATGTGTGCATTCATCTCACAGTATTAAAACTTTCTTTTGATTCAGCTGTTTGGAAACACAGTTTTCTTAGAATCTGCAAGGAGATATTTGGTACCACTTTGTGTCCTATGGTGAAAAGGAAAATATGTTCAGATAGAAACTAGAAAGAAGCTTAATGAGAAACTGCTTTGTGATGTGTGCATTTATCTCACAGAGTTAAAACTTTCTTTACATTCAGTATTTTGGGAACAGAGTGTCCTTAGATACTGTGAGCAGATATTTGGTAGTGCAATGAGGCCTATTGTGAAAAAGGAAATATCTTCAGACAAAAACTGAAAATAATCTTTCTGAGAGACTGCTTTGTGATGTGTGCATTCATCTGACAGAGTTAAACCTTTCTTGGTATTCAGCACTTTGGTAACACTGTTTTTGTCCATTGTGCAAATTTACATTTGGGAGCTCATTGAGGCCAATGGAGAAAAAATGAATATCCCAGCATAAAAACTAGAAGGAATATATCTGAGAAAATGCCCTGTGATGTGTGCATTCATCTCACAGTTTTAAAACTTTCTTTTGATTCAGTAGTTTGGAAACACAATTTTATTAGAATCTGCAAAGAGATATTTTGTAGTACTTTGAGGAATATGGTGAAAAAGGATGTATCTTCAGATAAAAACTGGAAATAACCTTTCTGAGAGACTGCTTTGTGATGTGTACATTCATCTCACAGAGGTAAACATCTCTTTTGATTTAGCAGTTTTGAAATAGAGTTTTCTTGGAATCTGCAAAGAGATATTTGGTGCCACATAGAGGCCTATGGTGAAAAAGAAATATCTTTAGATAAAAACTAGAAAGAACCTTTCTGAGAAACAGCTTTGTGATGTGTGCATTCACCCCACAGAGTTAAAATTTTCTTTGGATTCAGCAGTTTGGAAACACAGTTTTCTTAGAATCTGCAAAGACATATTTGGTGCCACGTTGAGGCCCATGGTGAAAAAGGAGCTATCTGCAGGAAAAAACTAGAAAGAACCTTTCTGAGAAACTGCCTTGCAATGTGTGCATTCACCTCACAGAGGTAAACCTTTCTTTACTTTCAGTAGTTTGGGAACACAGTTTCCTTAGATTCTGCAAGCCGATATCTGGTAGCGCAATAAGGTCAAATGTGAGAAAGGAAATATCTTCAGACAAAAACTGGAGAGAATCTTTCTAAGAGACTGCTTTGAGATTTGTGCATTCATCTGACAGAGTTAAACCTTTCTTGATATTCAGCACTTCGGTAACGCTATTTGTGTCCACTGTGAGAATGGACATTTGGAAGCTCATTGAGGCCAAAGGCAAAAAAGTGAATATCCCAGGATAACTTTAAGGAAGATATCTGAGAAAACACGTGGTGTTGTGTGCATTCATCTTGCAGTGTTACACCTTTCTTTTGATTCAGTAGTTTGGAAACGCAGTTTTGTTAGAATCTGTGAAGAGATATTTGGTAGCACATTGAGGCCTGTGGTGAAAAAGGAAATATCTTCAGATAAAAACTAGGAAGAATCTTTCTGAGAAACTGCTTTGTGGTGTGTGCATTCATCTCACAGAGATAAACATTTCTTTGGATTCAACAGTTTGTTAACACTGTTTTTGTCCATTCTGCGAATGGACATTTGGGAGCTCATTGAGGTCAATGGCGAAAAAGTGAATATCCTATAATGAAAACTAGAAGGAAGATGTCTGAGAAAACGCCTTCTGAAATGTGCATTCATCTCACAGTCTTAAACATTTCTTTTCATTCAGCAGTTTGGAATCACTCCTTCTGGAGGATCTGTGAAGGAATATTTGTAGCACCTTGAGGCCTGAGGCAAAAAAGGAAACATCTTCAGATGCAAACTCAAAAGAAGCTTAAGGAGAAACTGCTTTGTGATGTGTTGAATCATCTCACAGTGTTAAACGTATCTTTTGATCCAGCAGTTTGGAAACAGAGTTTTGTTGGAATCTACAAAGAGATATTTGGTGCCACATTGAGTCCTATGGTGAAAAAGCAAACATCTTCAGATAAAAACTAGAAAGAAGCTTAATGAGAAACTGCTTTGTGATGTGTGTATTCATCTCACAGATTTAATGCACTTTACTTTCTTTACTTTCAGTATATTGGGAACCCAGTTTCCTTAGATTCTGCAAGCAGATATTTGGTAGCACAATGAGGCATATTGTGAAAAAGGAAATATCTTCAAACAAAAACTGGAAAGAATCTTTCTGAGAGACTCCTTTGTGATGTGTGCATTCATCTGAAAGAGTTAAACATTTCTTGATATTCAGCGCTTTGGTAACACTGTTTTATCTATTGTGCGAATGGACATTTGGGAGCTCACTGAGGCCAAAGGTGAAAAACTGAATATCACAGGATAACTTCTAGGAAGATAACTAAGAAAATGCATGGTGATCTGTGCATTCATCTCACAGTGTTAAATCTTTCTTTTGATTCAGTAGTTTGGGAACATGGTTTTCTTAGAATCTGCAAAGAGATATTTAGTAGCACATTGAAGCCTACGGTGAAAAAGGAAATATCTTCAGATAAAAACTAGAAAGAATCTTTATGAGAGACTGCTTTGCTCTGTGTCCATTAATCTCACAGAGTTAAACCTTTGTTTTGATTCAGTAGCTTGGAATCACAGTTTTCTTAGAATCTGCAAAGAGATATTTGGGACCACATTGAGGCCTTTGGTGAAAAAGGAAATATCTTCAGATAAAAACTACAAAGAACCTGTCTGAGAAACTGCTTTGTGGTGTGTGCATTCATCTCACAGATTTAAACCTTTCTTTTGATTCAGCAGTTTGGAAACAGTTTTCTGAGAATCTGCAAAGGGAAATTTAGTGCCACATTGAGGCCTATGGTGAAAAAGAAATCTCTTCAGATAAAAACTAGAAAGAACCTTTGTGAGAAACTGCTTTGTGATGTGTGCCTACATCTTACAGAATTAAAACTTTCTTTTGATTAAGCAGTTTGGAAACACAGTTTTCTTAGAATCTGCAAGCAGTTATTTGGTAGTGCAATGAGGCTTATTGTGAAAAAGGAAATAACTTCAGAGAAAAATTGGAAAGAATCTTTCTGAGAGACTGCATTTTGATGTGTGCATTCAGCTGACAAAGATAAACCTTTCCTGGTATTCAGCACTGTAGTAACACTGTTTTTGTCCATTGTGCATGTGGACATCTGGGAGCTCCTTCAGGCCAATGGCGAAAAAGTGAATGTCCCATAATGAAAACTAGAAGGAAGATGTCTGAGAAAACGCCTTGTGATGTGTGCATTCATCTCACAGTGTTAAACCTTTCTTTTCATTCAGCAGTTTTGAAACACTGTTTCTGGAGAAACTGTGAAGGAATATTTGGCAGCACATTGAGGCCTATGGCAAAAAAGGTAACATCTTCAAAGAAAAACTAAAAAGAAGCTTAATGAGAAACTGCTTTGTGATGTGTTGAATCATCTCACAGAGTTCAGCCTATCTTTTGATTCAGCAGTTTGTGAACACAGTTCTTTTAGAATCTGCAAAAAATAAATCGTGCCATGTTGAGGCCTATGCTGATAAAGAAAATATCTTCAGATAAAAACTAGAAAGAACCTTTCTGAGAAACTGCTTTGTGATATGTACATTCATCTCACAGAGCTCAACCTTTCTTTTGATTCAGCAGTTTGGAAACAGTTTTCTTAGAATCTGCAAAGGGATATTTAGTGCCACATTGAGGCCTACGGTGAAAAAGGAAATATCTTAAGATAAAAACCAGAAAGAACTTTCTGAGAGACTGTTTTGCTCTGTGTCCATTCAATCTCCCATAGTTAAATCTTTCTTTTCATTCAGCAGTTCAGAAACACAGTTTTCTTAGAATCTGCAAAGAGATATTTTGTGCAACATTGAGGTCTATGGTGAAAAAGGAACTATCTTCAGATAAAAACTAGAAAGAACCTTTCTGAGAAACTGCTTTGTGATGTGTGCATTCATCTCACAGAGTTCAACCTTTCTTTTGATTCTGCAGTTTGGAAACAGTTTTCTTAGAATCTGCAAAGGGATATTTTTTGCCACATTGAGGCCTATGGTGAAAAAGGAAATATCTTCAGATAAGAACTAGAAAGAACTATTCTGAGAATATGCTTCATGATGTGTGCATTTATCTCACAGAAATAAAACTTTCATTGGATTCAGAAGTTTGTTAACACCTTTTTTTCCATTCTGCGAATGGACATTTGGGACATCATTGAGGTCAATGACAAAAACGTGAATATCCCATAATGAAAACAAGAAGGAAGATGTCTGAGAAAACACTTTATGGTGTGTGCATTCATCTCACAGTGTTAAACGTTTGTTTTTCATTCAGTAGTTTGGAAACACTGTTTTTGGAGAATCTATGCAAGATTACTTGGCAGTGCATTGAGGCCAATGGCTAAAAAGGAAACATCTTCTGATAAAAACTCCAAAGAAGTTTAATGAGAAACTGCTTTGTGATTTGCTGAATCATCTCACAGAGTTAAACCTATCTTTTGATTCTGCAGTTTGGAAACACAGTTTTCTTAGAATCTGCATAGACATATTTGGTGCCACATTGAGTCCCATGGTGAAAAAGAAAACATCTTCAGATAAAAACTAGAAAGAAGCTTAATGAGAAAATGCTTTGTGATGTGTGCATTCATCTCACAGAGTTAAACATTTCTTTACATTCAGTAGTTTTGGAACACAGTTTCCTTAGATTCTACAAGCAGATATTTGGTAGTGCAATGAGGCCTATTGTGAAAAAGGAAATATCTCCTGATAAAAACTGGAAAGAATCTTCCTGAGAGACTGGTTTGTGATGTGTGCTTTCATCTCACAGACTTAAACCTTTCTTGATATTCAGCACTTTGGTAACACTGTTTTTGTGCATTGTGTGAATGGACATTTGGCAGCTCATTGAGGCCAAAGGTGAAAAAGTGATAATCACAGGATAATTTTAAAGAGGATATCTGAGAAAATGCTTGCTGTTGTGTGCATTCATCTCACAATGTTAAACCTTTCTTTTGATTCAGTAGTTTGGAAACACACTTTTCTTTGAATCCGCAAAGAGATATTTTGTAGCCCATTGAAGCCTATGGTAAAAAAGGAAATATCTTAAGATAAAAACTAAAGAGAACATTTCTGAGATACTGTTTTGCACCGTGTGCATTCATTTCATACCGTTAAATCTTTCTGTCAATTCAGCCATTAGTAAACACAATTTTCTTAGATTCTGTGAGCAGATATTTTGTAGCCCAATAAGGCCTACTGTGAAAAACAAAATATCTTAAGACAAAAACTGGAAAGAATCTTTCTGAGAGACTGCTTTGTGCTGTGTGCATTCATCTGACAGAGTTAAACCTTTCTTTATATTCAGCACTTTGGCAACGCTGTTTTTGTCCATTGTGCAAATGGACATTTGGGAGCTCATTGAGGCCACTTGCAAAAAAGTGAATATCCCAGGATAAAAACTCGAAGCAAGATATCTGAGAAAACGCTTGGTGATGTGTGCATTCATCTCACAGTGTTAAACCTTCGTTTTTCATTCAGCAGTTTGGAAACACTGTTTCTGGAGAATCTGCAAAGGAAAATTTGACAGGGCTTTGAGGCCTATGGAGAAAAAGGAAACATCTTCAGGTAAAAACTCAAAAGAAGCTTAATGAGAAACTGCTTTGTGATTTGCTGAATCATCTCACAGTTACACTTATCTTTTGATTCTGCAGTTTGGAAACACAGTTTTCTTAGAATCTGCTAAGAGATATTTGGTGCCACATTGAGTCCTACGGTGAAAAAGAAAACATCTTTAGATAAAAACTAGAAAGAGCTTAATGCTTCATGAGAAACTGCTTTCTGATGTGAGCTTTCATCTCACAGAGTTAACATTTTTTACTTTCAGGTGTTTGGGAACACAGTTTCCTTAGATTCTGCAAGCAGATATTTGGTAGCGCAATGAGGCTTATTGTAAAAAAGGAAATATCTTCTTACAAAAACTGGAAAGACTCTTCCTGAGAGGCTGCTTTGTGATGTGTGCTTTCATCTGACAGAGTTAAACCTTTCTTGATATTCAGCATTTTGGTAACACAGTTTTTGTCCATTGTGTGAATGGACGTTTGGGAGTTCATTGAGGTGATAGGCAAAAAAGTGAATATCCCAGAATAACTTTGAGGAAGAGATCTGAGAAAAAGCTTGCTGTTGTGTGCATTCATCTCACAGTGTTAAACCTTTCTTTTGATTCAGTAGTTTGGAAACAAAGTTTTCTTTGAATCTGAGAAGAGATATTTGGTAGTGCATTTAGGCCTATGGTGAAAAAGGAAGTATCTTCAGATAAAATCTGGAAATAACCTTTCTGAGAGACTGCTTTGCAATGTGTGCATTCATCTCACACAGTTAAACCTTTCTTTGGATTCAGCAGTTTGGAAACACAGTTTTCTTAGTTTCTGCGAGCAGATATTTGAAAGCCCAATGAGGCCTATTGTGAAAAACGAAATATCTTAAGACAAAAACTGGAAAGAATATTTCTGAGAGACTGCTTTGTGACGTGTGCATTCATCTGACAGAGTTAAACCTTTCTTTGTATTCAGCACTTTGGTAACACTGCTTTTGTCCATTGTGTGAATGGACATTTGGGAGCTCATTGAGGCCAATGGCAAAAAAGTGAGTATCCCAGGATAAATACCGGAAGGAAGATATCTGAGAAAATACTTGGTGATGTGTGCATTCATTTCACAGTGTTAAACATTTCTTTTGATTCAATAGTTTGGAAATACTGTTTTCTTATGGTCTGCAATGAGATATTTTGTAGCCCGTTGAGGCCTATGGTGAAAAAGGAAATATCTTCAGATAAAAACTAGAAAGAAACTTTCTGAGAGACTGCTTTGTGATGCATGCATTCATTTCACAGAGTCAAACGTTTATTTGATTCAGCAGTTTGGAAACACAGTTTTCTTAGAATCTGCAAAGAGATATTTTGTGCCACATTGAAGCCTATGGTGAAAAAGGAAATATCTTCAGATAAGAACCTTTCTGAGAAACTGCTTTGTGATCTTTGCATTCCTGTAAAAGAGTTGAATAATTCTTTTGATTGAGCAGTTGGGAATCACTGTATTTTTAGAATCTGCAAAGGGATATTTGTGAGCGCTTTGGATCCTATGTTGAAAAAGGAAATACCCTCACAGAAAACTAGCAAGGAGCTTTCTTAGAAACTGCTTTGTGATCTGTGCATTCGTCTCACAGACCTAAAACATTCTTTTGATTTAGCAATTTGGAAACATAGTGTTTGCAGAATCTGTGAAGGGATTTTTGGAGTCGCATGGAGGCCTGGGGTGAAAAAAGAAGTATTTTCTGATACAAGCTTGATGGAAGCTTTCTAAGAGACTGCTTTGTGATGTGTGCATTCATCTCACAGAGCTGAACCATTCTTTTGATGGAGCAGTTTGGAACCACTGTTTTCGTAGAATCTGTGAAGGGATATTTTGATTCATATGGAGGCCTGTGGTGAAAAAGGATATATCTTCTGATACAAACTAGACAGAACCTTTCTGAGAGAATATTTTGTGATATGTGCATTCATCTCACAGACTTTAACAATTCTTTTGATTGAGCAGTTTGGAAACACAGTGTTTGTAGAATCTGCAAAGGGATATTTTTAGGTGTGTGGAGGCTTGTGGTAAAAAAGGATGTATCTTCTGATACAAAGTAGACAGAAATTTTTGGAGAGACTGCTTTGTGAATTGTGCATTCATCTCACTTAGATGAACCATTCTGTTGATGGAGCAGTTTGGAACCACTGCTTTTGTAGAATTTGCAAAGGGTTATTTGGGGACCCTTTGAGGCCTATTGTGAAAAAGGAAATATCCTCACAGAAAAACTAGAAAGGAGCATTCTGAGAAACTTCTTTGTGATATGTGCATTCATCTCACAGAGTTAAAAGTTTCTGTTGATGGAGCATCTTGGAAACACTGTTTTTGTAGAGTCTGAAAAGGGATATTTCAGAGCAATTTCAGGCCTATGGGGAGAAAGGAAATATCTTCCCTTAAAAACCCGAAGGAAGGTTTCTGAGAAACTGCTTTGTGATGTGTGCACTACTCTCACAGAGCTGAACCATTCTTTTGATTGAGCAGATTGGAACCACTGTTTTTCTGGGATCTGCAAAGGAATATTTGCGACAGCTTTGAGGCCTATGGTGTAAAGGAAGTATCCTCACATAAAAACTAGAAAGGAGCTTACTTAAAAACTGCTTTGTGATCTGTGCATTCATCTCACAGAGTTAAACCATTCTTTTCATTGAGCATTTTGGAAACACCATTTTTGGAGAATCTGCAAAAGGATATTTGAGAGTGCTTTCAGGCCTATGGTGAAAAAGGAAATATCTTCACCTAAAAACTCGAAGGAAGCTTTCTGAGAAACTGCTTTGTTATGTGTGCATTCCTCTCACAGAGTTGAACCATTCTTTAGATTGAGCAGTTTGGAAACACAATGTTTGTAGAATCTGCAAAGGGATATTTGGATTCACATGGAGGCCTGTGATGAAAAAGGAAATAACTTCCGAAACAAAATATAGACAGAAGCTTTTGGAAACAGTGGTTTGTGATGCGTGAATTAATCTCACAGAATTGGACAATTCTTTTAATAGAGTAGTTTGGAACAACTGTTTTTCTAGAATCTGCAAAGGGATATCCATGAGTGCTTTGAGGTCTATGGTGAAAAAGGAAATATCCTCACATAAATTCTAGAAAGGAGCTTTCTTAGAAACTGCTTTGTGACGTGTGCATTCATCTCACAAATGCAAACCATTGTTTTGATTGATAAGTTTGGAACACAGTGTTTGTAGAATCTGTGAAGGGATATTTGGATTCGCATGGAGGCCTGTGATGAAAAGGGAAATGTCTTCCAATACAAACTAGACAGAAGCTTCCTGAGAGAGTGATTTATAATGTGTGTATTCATCCCACAGGGTTAAACGTTTCTTTTCATTGAGCAGTTTGGAAACTATTTTTCTAGAATGTGAAAAGGAATATTTGAGAGTACATTGAGGCCTATGGTGAAAAAGCAAATATCTTCCGACACAAAGTAGAACGAGAGTTTCTGAGAGACTTCTTTGCGATGTGTGCATTCATCTCACAGATTTGAACCATTCTTTTGATTGAGCAGTTTGGAAACACAGTGTTTGAAGTATCTGTGAAGGGATATTTGGATTTGCCATGAGGACTATGGGGAAAAAGGAAATATCTTCTGATACAAACTAGACAGAAGCTTTCTGGGAGAGTGGTTTGGGATGTGTGCATTGAACTCACAGTTAAACATTTCTTTTAATTGAGCAGTTTGGAAACTCTGTTCTTCTAGAATTGACAAAGGAATATTTGGGAGTGCATTGAGGTGTATGGTGAAAAAGGAAATATTTTCTGATAGAAACTAGAAAGAAAGTTTTTGAGAAACTGCTTTGTGATGTGTGTGTTCATCTCACCGAGTTGAACCATTCTTTTGATTGAGCAGTTTGCAAACACAGTGTTTGTAGAATCTGCAAAGGGATATTTGGATTCTCATGGCGGGCTGTGGTGTAAAAGGAAATATCTTCTGATACAAACTAGACAGAAGCTTTCTGAGAGACTGCTTCGTGATGTGTGCATTCATCTCACAGAGTTGAACCATTCTTTTGATGGAGCAGTTTGGAACCACTGTTTTTGTAGAATCTGCAAAGTGATAATTGGGAACCCTTTGAGTCTTATGGTGAAAAAGGAAATATCTTCACATGAAAACTAGAAAGGAGCTTTCTGAGAAACTGCTTTGTGATACGTGCATTCATCTCACAGTTAAAACTTTCTTTGATGGAGCATTTTGGAAACATGGTTTTTGCAGAATCTGCAAAGGGATATTTCAGAGCACTTTCAAGCCTGTGGTGAAAAACGAAATATCTTCACCTAAAAACTCGAAGGAAGCTTTCTGAAAAACTGCTTTGTGATGTGTGAATTCCTCCCACAGAGTTGAACCATTCTTTTTATTGAGCAGTTTGGAATCACTGTTTTTGTAGAATCTGCAAAGGTACATTTTTGAGCGCTTTGAGGGCTTTTGTGAAAAAGGAAACATCCTCACATAAAAATTAGAAAGGAGTTTTCTTAGAAACTGCTTTGTGGCCTGTGTTTCATCTCACTGAATTAAACAATTCTTTTGATTGAGCAGTTTGGAAACACAGTGTTTGAAGTATCTGTGAAGGGATATTTGGATTCACCATGAGGACTGTGGGGAAAAAGGAAATATCTTCTGATACGAACTGGACAGAAGCTTTCTGGGAGACTGCTTTGGGATGTGTGCATTGAACTCACAGTTAAACGTTTCTTTTAATTGAGCAGTTTGGAAACTCTGTTCTTCTAGAATCTGCCAAGGGAGCACATTCTGGCCTATGGTGAAAAAAAGAAATATCTTCCAATACAAACTAGAAAGAGAGTTTCTGAGAAACTGCTTTGTGATGTCTGCATTCATCTCCAGAGTGGAACCATTCTTTTGATTGAGCAGTTTGGAAACACAGTGTTTGTGGAATCTGTGAAAGGATATTTGGATTCGCATTGAAGCCTATGGTGAAAAAGGAAATATCTTCACCTAAAAACTGAAAGGGAGCTTTCTGAGAAACTGCTTCATGATGTGTGCATTCCTCTCAGAGACTTGAACCATTCTTTTGATTGAGTAGTTTGGAAGGACTGTTTTTCTAGAATCTGCAAAGGGATATTTGTGAGCACTTGGAGGTCTATGGAGGAAAAGGAAATATTCTCACATAAAAAGTAGAAAGGAGTTTTCTTAGAGACTGCTTTGTGATCTGTTCGTTCATCTCACAGAGTTAAACCTATCTTTTGATTGAGCAGTTTGGAAACACAGCGTTTGAAGAATCTGAGAAGGGATATTTTGACTCACCTTGAAGCCTATGGGGAAAAATGAAATATCTTCTGATACAAACTGAAGGGTTGGCCTGCCCCTCCACACTTGTGGGTATTTCTAGTCAGATGGGACAAGAGACTGATAAAAGAAATAAGACACAGGGACAAAGTATAGAGAAACAACAGTGGGCTCAGGGGACCAGCACTCAGCACACCAAGGACGTGCACCGGCACCGGCCTCTGAGTTCATTATTATTTTCATTATTTCAGCAAAAAGAATGTAGTAGGAGAACAGGGTGATAATTAGGAGAAGGTCAGCAAAAAACTTGTGAGCAAAAGAATCTATGTCATAATGAAGTTCAAGGGAAGGTACTGTGCCTGGATGTGCAAGTAAGCCAGATTTATGTTTCTCTCCACCCAAACATCTCAGTGTAGTAAAGAAGAACAAGGCAGCATTGCTGCAAACAAGTCTCACCTCCCACCATAGGGCAGTTTTTCTCCTATCTCAGAATTGAACAAATGTACAATCGGGTTTTATACCAAGACATTCAGTTCGCAGGGGCAGTCTGGAGACAGTGGCCTTCCTTTATCTCAACTGTAAGAGGCTTTCCTCTTTTACTAATCCACCTCTGCACAGACCCTTTATGGGTGTCGGGCTGGGGGATGGTCAGGTCTTTCTCGTCCCATGAGGCCATATTTCAGACTATCACATGGGGAGAAACCTTGGACAATACCCCACTTTCAAGGGCAGAGGTCCCTGCAGCTTTCCACAGTGCATTGTGCTCCTGGTTTACTGAGACTAGAGAATGGCAATGACCTTTATCAAGTATACTGCCTGTAAACATTTTCTTAACAAGGCATGTCCTGCACAGCCCTACATCCCTTAAACCTTGATTTCATACAACACATGTTTTTGTGAGCTCCAGGTTGGGTCAAAGTGGCTGGGGCAAAGTTGCAAATTAATAACATCTCAGCAAAGCAATTATTTAAAGTACAGGTCTTTTTCAAAATGGAGTCTCTTATGTCTTTCCTTTCTACATAGACACAGTAACAGTCTGATCTCTCTTTCTTTTCCCTACAACAAACTAGACAGAAACTTTCTGAGAGAATGCTTTGTGATGTGTGCATTCATCTCACAGAGTTAAACGTTTTTTTCCATTGGGCAGTTTGTAAACTCTGTTCTTGAATCTGAAAAGGGATATTTGGGAGCACATTGAGGCCAAAGGTAAAAAAGAAATATCTTCTGATACAAATTAGAAAGAGATTTTCTGAGAAACTGCTTGGTGATGTGTGCATTCATCTCACAGAGTTGAACCATTCTTTTGATTGAGCAGTTTGGAAACACAGTGTTTGTAGAATCTGCGAAGGGATATTTTGATTCACATGGAGGCCTGTGGTGAAAAAGAAAATATCTTCTGATACAAACTAGATAGAAGATTTCTGAGAGAATGCTTTGTAGTGTGTGCATTCATCCCACAGAGTTAAACATGTCTTTTAATTGAGCAGTTGGTAAACTTTGTTCTTCTAGAATCTGCAAAGGGATATTTGGGAGCGCACTGAGGCCTATGGTGAAAAAAGAAATATCTTCCGATTCAAACTATAAAGAGAGTTTCTGAGAAGCTTCTTTAAGATGTGGGCATTCATCTCACAGAATTGAACCATTCCTTTGTTTGAGCAGTTTGGAAAAACAGTGTTTGTAGAATCTGTGAAGGGATATTTGGATTTGCATGGAGGCCTGTGGTGAAAAAGAAAATATCTTCTGTTGCAAACTAGACAGAAGCTTTCTGAGAGACTGTTTTGTGATGTCTGCATTCATCCCACAGATTTAAATGTTTCTTTTCATTGAGCAGTTTGGAAACTCTGTTCTTCTAGAATCTGCAAACAGATATTTGGGAGTGCTTTCAGGCCTACTGTGAAAAAGGAAACATGATCCAATACAAACTAGGAAGAGAGTTTCTGAGAAACTGCCTTGTGAAGTGTGCATTCATCTCACAGAGTTTAACCATTGTTTTGACTGAGCAGTCTGGAAATACAGTGTTCATAGAATCTGAGAAGGGATATTTGGATTCACATCTAAGCCTGTGGTGAAAAAGGAAATATCTTCTGATACAAACTGGACAGAAAGTTTCTCAGAGACTGCTTTGTGATGTGTGCACTCATCTCCCAGATTTGAAGCATTCTTCTGATGGAGCAGTTTTGAACCACTGTTTTTGTAGAATCTGCAAAAGGATATTTGGGAACTCTTTCAGTCTTATGGTGAAAAAGGAAATGTCCTCACATAAAAACTAGAAAGGAGCTTTCTGAGAAACTGCTTTGTGATATGTGCATTCAGCTCACAGGGTTAAAACTTGCTTTTGATGGAGCATTTTGGAAACACCGCTTTTGTAGAATCTGCAAAGGGATATTTCGGAGTGCTTTCAGGCATATGGTTAAAAAAAGAATATCTTCACCTAAAAACTCGAAGAAAGCTTTCTGAGAAACTTCATCATGTGTGAATTCCTCTCACAGAGTTGAACCATTCTTTTGATTGAGCAGTTTGGAACAACTGTTTTTCTAGAATCTGCAATGGGATATTTGTGAGTGCTTTGGGGTCTATGGTAAAAAGGGAAATATCCTCACATAAAAACTAGAAAGGAGTCTTCTAAGAAACTTCTTTGTCATCTGCACATTCATCTGACAGAGTTAAACCATTCTTTTGATTGAGCAGTTTGGAAACACAATGTTTGAATAATCTGAGAAGGAATATTTGGATTCACCTTGAGGCCTATGGGGAAAAAGGAAATACCTTCTGATACAAACTAGACAGAAGCTTTCTGAGAGACTGCTTTGTGATACATGCATTCATCTAAGAGAGTTAAAAGTTTCCTTTCACTGAGCAGTTTGGAAACTCTGTTCTTCTAGAATCTGCAAAGGGATATTGGGAAGTGCATTGAGGCCTATGGTGAAAAAGGAATTATCTTCCAATACAAACTGGGAAGAGAGTTTCTGAGAAATGGCTTTGTGATGTGGGCATTCATCTCACAGAGTTGAGCCATTCTTTTGATTCAGCAGTTTGGAACCACTGTTTTTCTAGAATGTGCAAAAAGATATTTGTGAGAGCTTTGAGGTCTATGGTGAAAAAGGAAATATTACCACATAAAAACTACAAAGGAGCTTTCTTAGAAAAGGCTTTGTGGTCTGTGCATTCGTCTCATGGAGTTAAACCATTCTTTTGGTTGAGCAGTTTGGAAACACAGTGTTTGAATAATCTGTGAAGGGATATTTGGATTCACATTGGGGTTTACAGGGAAAAAGGAAATATCTTCTGATACAAAGTAGACAGAAGCTTTCTGAGGGACTGCTTTGAGATGTGTGCATTCATCTCACAGAGTTGAACCTTTCTTTTGATTGAGCAGTTTGGAAACAGTCTTTTTGTAGAATCTGCAAAGGGATGTTTGTGAGCAGTTTGAGGCTTATGGTGAAAAAGGAAATATCTTCACATAAAAACTAGACAGAAGCTTTCTGAGAGACTGCTTTGTGATGTGTGCATTCATCTCACAGAGTTAAACATTTCTTTTCATTGAGCAGTTTGGAAACTCTGTTCTTCTACAGTCTGCAAAGGGATATTTGGGAGTGCATTGAGGCCTATAGTGAAAAAGGAAATTTCTTCTAATACAAACAAGAAAGAGAGATTTTGAGAAATTACTTTGTAATGTGTGCATTCATCTCAAAGAATTTAACCATTCTTTTGATGGAGCCGTTTGGAAACACAGTGTTTGTAGAATCTGCAAAGGGATATTTGGATTCACATGGAAGCCTGTGGAGAAAAAGGAAATATCTTCTAACACAAAATAGACAGAAGCTTTCTGTGAGACTGCTTTGTGATGTATGCATTCATCTCACAGAGTTGAACCATTCTTTTGATGGAGCACTTTGGAACCACTGCTTTTGTGGAATCTGCAAAGGGATATTTGGGAGCCATTTGAGTCTTATGGTGAAAAAGGAAATATCCTCACATAAAAACTAGTAAGGAGCTTTGTGAGAAACTGCTTTGTGATATGTGCATTCATCTCACAGAGTTAAAACTTTCCTTTGATGGAGCATTTTGGAAACACCATTTTTGTAGGATCTGCAAAGGGATGTTTCAGAGCACCTTCAGGCCTCTGGTGAAAAAGGAAATATCCTCACATAAAAACTAGAAAGGAGCTTTTTAGAAACTGCTCTGTGATCTGTGCATTCATCTCACAGAGTTAAACCTTTCTTTTGATTGAGCAGTTTGGAAACACAGTGTTTGAAGAATCCATGAAAGGATATTGGATTTGCTTTGAGGCCTAAGGTGACAAAGGGAATATCTTCTGATACAAACTAGAAAGAAGCTTTCTGAGAGACTGCTTTGTGATGTGTGCATTCATCTCACAGAGTTAAACGTTTCTTTTCATTGAGCAGTTTGAAAACTCTGTTCTTCTAGAGTCTGCAAAGGGATATTTGGGAGCACATAGAGGCCTGTGGTGAAAAAGGAAATATCTTCAGATACAAGCCAGAAAGAGAGTTTCTGAGAAACTGCCTTGTGATATGTGCATTCATCTCACAGAGCTTAACAATTCTTCTGATTGAGCAGTTTGGAAATACAGTGTTTGTAGAATCTTCAAAGGGATATTTGGATTCATGTGGAAGCCTGTGGAGAAAAAGGAAATACCTTCTGACACAAACTAGACAGAGACTTTATGAGAGACTGGTTTGAGATGTGTGCATTCATCTTATGGAGGTGAAGCAGTCTTTTGATGGAGCAGTTTGGAACCACTGTTTTTGTAGAACCTGCAAAAGGATATTTGGGAGCACTTTGAGTCTTATTGGGAAAAGGAAATATCCTCACATAAAATCTAGAAAGGAGCTTTCTTAGAAACTGCTTTATGATAGATGCATTCATCTCACAGAGTTAAAACTTTCTTTTGGTGGAGCATTTTGGAAACATTTTTGTAGAATCTGCAAAGGGATGTTTTAGAGCACTTTCCGGCCTATGGTGATAAAGGAAATATCTTCACCTAAAAACTCTAATGAATGTTTCTGAGAAACTGCTTTGTGATGTATGCATTCCTCTCACAGAGTTAAACCATTTTTTTTTTGATTGAGCAGTTTGGAATCACTGTTTTGTAGAATCTGCAAAGGGCAAAGTGATATTTGTGAACACTTTGAGGTCTATGGTGAAAGTGGAAATACCCTCAAACAAATTCTAGAAAGGAGCTTTCTTAGATACAGCTTGATCTGTGCTTTCATCTCACAGAGTTAAACCATTCTTTTGTTTGAGCAGTTTGGAATCACAGAGTTTGAAGAATGTGTGAATGGATATTTGGATTCACCTTGAGGCCTATGGTGAAAAAGGAAATATGTTCCAATACAAAGTAGAAAGAGAGTTTCTGAGAAACTGCTTTGTGATGTGTGCATTCATCTCACAGAATTGAACCATTCTTTTGATTGAGCAGTTTGGAAACTCTGTTCTTCTAGAATCTGCAAAGGGATATTTGGATTCACCTTAAGACCTATGGTAACAAAGGAAATACCTTCTGTTACAAACTGGACAGAGGCTTTCTGAGAGACTGCTTTGCAATGTGTGCATTCTTCTCACAGAGTTAAGTGTTTCTTTTCATTGAGCAGTTTGGAAACTCTTTTCTTCTAGAATCTACAAAGGGATATTTCAGAGTGCATTGAGGCCTACGGTGAAAAAGGAAATATCTTCCAACACAAATGAGAAAGAGAGTTTCTGAGAAACTGCTTTGTGATGTGTGCATTCATATCACAGAGTTGAGCCATTCTTTCGATGAGCAGTTTGGAAACACAGTGTTTGTAGAAACTGCAAAGGGATATTCGGATTCACATGGAGGCCTGTGGTGAAATAGGAAACATCTCATACTAACTAGACAGAAGCTTCCTGAGAGATTGCTTTGTGATGTGTGCATTCAACTCACAGAGTTGAACCATTCTTTTGATGGAGCAGTTTAGAACCACTGTTTTTGTGGAATCTGCAAAGGGATATTTCAGAGTGCTTTCAGGCCTATGGTGAAAAAGAAAATATCCTCACATAAAAACTAGAAAGGAGCTTTCTAAGAAACTGCTTTGTGTTATGTGCATTCATTTCACAGAGTTAAAGCTTTCTTTTGATGGAGCATTTTGGAAACACCGTTTTTGTAGAATCTGCAAAGGGATATTTCAGAGCACTTTCATGCCTATGGTGAAAAGGGAAATATCTTCACCTAAAAACTCGAAGGAAGGTTTCTGAGAAACTGCTTCATGATGTGTGCATTCCTCTCACAGAGTTGAACCATTCTTTTGATTGAGCAGTTTAGAACCTCTGCTTTTCTAGAATCTGCAAAGAGATATATGTGAGCGCTTTGAGGTCTATGCTGAAAAAGGAAATATCTTCACATAAAAACTAGAAAGGAGCTTTCTTAGAAACTGCTTTGTGATATCTGTGTTCATCTCAGAAAGCTAAACCATTCTTTTGATTGAGCAGTTTCACAGTGTTTGAAGAATCTGTGAGGGGATATTTAGATTCGCCTTGAGGCCTACAGTGACAAAGGAAATATCTTTTGATACAAGCCAGACGGAAGCTTTCTGAGAGACTGCTTTGCGATGTGTGTATTCATCTCACTGAGTTAAACATTTCTTTTCATTGAGCAGTTTGGAAACTCTGTTTTTGCAGAATCTGGAAAGGGATATTTGGGAGTGCATTGAGGCCTATGGTGAAAAAGGAAATATCTACCAATACAAGCTAGACAGAAGCTTCCAGAGAGAATGCTTTGTAATGTGTGCATTCATCTCACAGAGTTAAACGTTTCTTTTCATTGAGCAGTTTGGAAATTCTACTCTTCTATAATCTGCAAAGGGATATTTTGTAGAGCATTGAGGCTTAAGGTGAAAAAGGAAATATCTTTCAATAGAAAGTAGAAAGAGAGTTTCTGAGAAACTGCTTTGTGGTGTGTGCATTCATCTCACAGAGTTTAACCATTCTTTTGATTGAGCAGTTTGGAAACACAGTGTTTGTAGAATCTTTGAAGAGATATTTCTTTTCACATGGAACCTGTGGTGAAAAAGGAAATATCTAGAGATGCAAACTAGTCAGAAGCTTTCTGAGAGACTGCTTTGTGATGTATGCATTCATCTCACAGAGTTAAACCATTCTTTTGAAGGAGCTGTTTGGAAACTCTGTTTTTGAAGAATCTGCAAATTGATATTTGGGAGCCTTTTGAGTCTTATGGTGAAAAAGGAAATATCCTACATAAATACTAAAAAGGAGCGTTCTGAAAAACTGCTTTGGGATATGAGCATTCATCTCACAGACTTTAAAATTTCTTTTGATGGAGCATTTTGGAGACACCATTTTTGTAGAATCTGCAAAGGGATATTTTGGAGGGCTTTCAAGCCTATGTTAAAAAAGGAAATATCTTCACCTAAAAACTAGAAGGAAGCTTTCTGAGAAACTGCTTCTTGATGTTTTCATTCCTATCACAGAGTTGAACCTTTCTTTTGATTGAGCAGTTTGGAATCACTGGTTTTCTAGAATCCACAAAAGGATATTTGTGAACGCTTTGAGGTCTATGAAGAAAAAGTAAATATCCTCACACAAAAACTAGAAAGGACCTTTCTTAGAAATTGCTTTCTGATCTGTACGTTCATTTCACAGAGTTAAACCATTCTTTTGATTGAGCAGTTTGGAAACACAGTGTTTGAAGAATCCGTGAAGGGATACTTGGATTTGCCTTGAGGGCTATGGGGAAAAAGGAAATATCTTCTGATACAAAATAGACAGAATCTTTCTGAGAGACTGCTTTGTAATGACTGCTTTCATCTCACAGAGTAAAACATTTCTTCTCATTGAGCTGTTTGGAAACTCTTTCTTCTAGAAGCTGCAAAGGGATATCAGGGAGCACATTAAGGCTTATGGTGAAAAATGAATTATCTTCTGATACAAACTAGAAAGAGAGTTTCTGAGAAACTGCTTTGTGATGTGCGCATTCAACTCACAGAGTTGAACCATAATTTTGATTGAGCAATTTGGAAACACAGTGTTTGTAGAATCTGCAAAGGGAAATTTTGATTGACATGGAAGTCTGTGGTGAAAAAAGGAAATATCTTCAGAAACAAACTAGACAGAAGCTTTCTGAGAGAATGCTTTGCAATGTAGGCATTCATCCCAGAGAGTTATACGTTTCTTTCCATTGAGCAGTTTGGAAACTCTGTTCTTCTAGAATCTGCAAAAGGATATTTGGGAAAGCATAGAGGCCTATGGTGAAAGAGGAAATATTTTCCGATACAAACTAGAAAGAGAGTTTCTGAAACTGCTTTGTGATGTGTGCATCCATCTCACAGAGTTGAACCATTGTTTTGATTGAGCATATTGGAACCACTGTTTTTCTAGAATCTGCAAGGGGATATCTGTGAGTGCTTAGAGGTCTATAGTGAGAAATGAAATATCCTCACATAAAAACTAGAAAAAAGCTTTCTTAGAAACTGCTCTGTGATCTGTGCATTCATCTCACAGAGTTAAACCATTCTTTTGATTGAGCTGTTTGGAAACACAGGGTTTGAAGAATCTGCCAAGGGGTATTTGGATTTGCTTTTAGGCCTATGGTGACAAAGGAAATATCTTCTGATACAAAGTAGACAGAAGCTTTCTGGGAGACTGCTTTGAGGTATGTGCATTCATCTCACAGAGTTAAACGTTTCTTTTCATTGAGCAGATTGGAAACTGTTCTTCTAGAATCTGCAAAGGGATATTTGGTGAGAGCATTGAGGACTATGGTGAAAAAGAAAATATCTTCCAATAAACACCAGAAAGAGAGTTTCTGAGAAACTGCTTTGTGATTTTTGTATGTATCTCACAGAGGTGAACCAATCTTTTGATTGAACAGTTTGGAAACACAGTGTTTGTAGAATCTGTGAAGGGATATTTTGATTTGCATGGAGGCCTGTGGTGAATAAGAAAATATCTTCTGATACAAACTAGACACAAGTTTTCTGAGAGAATGCTTTGTGATGTGTGCATTCATGTCACAGAGTTGAACCATTATTTTGATGGAGCAGCTCGGAACCACTGTTTTTGTAGAATCTGCAAAGGGATATTTGGGAGCTCTTTGAGTCTTATGGTGAAAGTGGAAATATCCTTACATAGAAAACAGAAAGGAGCTTTCTGAGAAACTGCTTTCTGATATGAGCATTCATCTCACAGAGTAAAACTTTCTTTGATCGAGCATTTTTTAACAACATTTTTGTGGAAACTGCAAAGGGATATTTCAGAGCACTTTGAGGCCTACAGTGAAAAAGGAAATATCTTCACATAAAAACTAGACAGAAGCTTTCTGAGAAACTTCTTTGTGATGCATGCATTCATGTCAAAGAGTTGAAGCATTCGTTTGACTGAGCCATTTGGAAACAGTCTTTTTGTAGAATCTTCAAAGAGATATTTCGGAGCACTTTGAAGCCTATGGTGAAAAAGGAAATATCTCCACATAAAAACTAGAAAGAAGCTTTCTGAGAAACTGCTCTGTAATTCATGAATTCATCTCACAGAGGTAAACTTTTCTTTTCATTGAGAAGTTCACAAAATCTGTTCTTCTAGAATCTGCCAAGAGATATTTGTGAGCACTTTGAGGCCCTATGGTGAAAAAGGAAATATCTTCATGGAAAATCTAGACAGAAGCTTTCTGAGAAACTTTTTGTGATGTGTGCATTCATCTCACAGAGTTGAACCACACTTTTGGTTGAGCAGTTTGGAAACCATCTTTTTGTAGAATCTGCAAAGGCACATTTGTAAGTGCTTTGAGGCCTATGGTGAAAAGGAAATATCTTCACATAAAAAGTAGACAGAAGCTTCTTTGTGATGTGTGCATTCATCTCGGATAGGTGAAACATACCTTTGATTGAGCAGTTTGGAAACAGTCTTTTTGAAGAATCTGAAGAGGGATATTTGGGAGTGCTTGGAGGCCTATTGTGAAAAAAGGAAATATCTTCACATAAAAACTAGAAAGAAGCTTTCTGAGAAACAGCTTTGTGATGTGTGCATTCATCTCATAGAGGTAAACGTTTCCTTTCATCGAGCAGCTTGGAATCTCTGTTCTTCTAGAACTGCAAAGAGATAGATATTTGAGAGTGCTTTGAGGCCTATGGTGAAAAAGGAAACATCTTCACATAAAAACTGGACAGAAGCTCTTTGAGAAACATCTTTGTGATGTGTGCAATCATCTCTCAGAGTTGAACTATTCTTTTGATTGAGTAGTTGGGTAAATGTCTTTTTGTAGAATCTGCAAAGGGATATTTGGGAACACTTTGAGGAATATGGTGAAAAAAGAAATATCTTCACATAAATACTAGAAAAACGCTTTCTGATAAACTGCTTTGGGATGTGTTCATTCACCTCATAGAGGTAAACCTTTCTTTTCACTGAGCAGTTTGGAAACTGTTCTTCGAGGATCTCCACAGGGATATTTTTGAGTGCTTTGAGGCCTATGGTGAAAAAGGAAATAACTTCACATAAAAACTAGACAGAAACTACCTGAGAAACTTCTTTGGGGTGTGTGCATACATCTCACAGGGTTGAACCATCATTGATTGAGCAGTGTGGAAATCATTTTTTTTGTAGAATCTGCAAAGGGATATTTGGGAGCGCTTTGAGGGTGATGGTGAAAAAGGAACTATCTTCACATAAAAACTAGACAGAAGCTCTCCGAGAAACTTCTTTGGGATGAGTGCACTCATCTCACAGAGGGAAAGGTTTCTTTCCATTGAGCAGTTTGGAATCTCTGTTCTTCTAGAATCAGCAAAGGGATATTTGTGAGAGATTTGAGGCCTATGGAGAAAAAGGAAATATCTTAACATAAAAACTATACAGAAGCATTCTGAGAAACTTCTTTGTGATGTGGGCTTTCATATCACAGAGTTTTACCTTTCTTTTGATTGAGCAGTTTGGAAACAGTCTTTTTGTAGAATCTGCAAATGCATATTTGGAGTGCTTTGAGGCCTAGGGTGAAAAAGGAAATATCTTCACATAACAACTAGACAGAAGCTTTCTGAGAAATTTTTTTTGAAGTATGCATTCATCTCACAGAGTTGAAGCATCCTTTTGATGGAGCTGTTTGGATACAGTCTTTTGTAGAATCTGCAAAGGGATATTTGTGAGTGCTTTGAATCCTATGGTGAAAAAGGAAATATCTTCCTATAAAAACTAGAAAGAAGCTTTCTTAGAAACTGTTTGTGATGTGTGCATTCACCTCACAGATGTAAAAGTTTCTTTTCATTGAGCAGTTTGGAAAACTTGGTCTTCTAGAATCTAGAATCTTCAAAGGGATATTTTTGAACACTGTGAGGCCTATGGTGAAAAAGGAAATATATTCACTTAGAAACTAGACAGAAACTTTCTGAAAAACTTCTTTGTGATGTGTGCATTCATCTCACAGAGTTGAAACATTCTTTTCATAAACAGTCTTTCTATAGATGCTGCAAAGTTATATTTGGGAGCGCATTGAGGCCTATGATGAAAAAGAAAATGTCTTCACATAAAAACTAGTAAGAAGCTTCCTGAGAAACTGCTTTGTGATGTGTGCATTCATCTCACAGAGATGAACATTTCTTTTCATTGTGCAGTTTGGAAACTCTGTTCTTCTATTATCTGCAAAGGGATATTTGTGAGCACTTTGAGGTCTCCAGTGAAAAAGGAAATATCTTCACATAAAAACTAGACAGAAGCTTTCTGAGAAACTTCTTTCTGATGTGTGTGTACATCTGACAGAGTTGAACCATTCTTTGATGGAGCAGTTTGGAAACCATCTCTTTGTAGAATCTTGAAGGGGATATTTGGGACCACTTTGAGGCCTATGGTGAAATAGGAAATATCTTCACAAAAAAACTAGACAGAAGCATTCTGAGAAACTTCTTTGTGACGTTTGCATTCATCTCACAGAGGTAAACACTTCTTTCCATTGAGCAGTTTGGAAATTCTGTTCTTCTAGAATCAGCAAAGGGATATTTGCGAGTGCTTTGAGGCCTATGGTGAAAAAGGAAATATCTTCACATAAAAACTAGACAGAAGCTATCTCAGAAAATTCTTTGTAACGTGTGCATTCATCTCACAGAATTGAACCAATCTTTTGATTGAGCAGTTTGGAAGCACAGTGTGTGTAGAATCTGCGAAGGGATATTTGCATTAGCATAGAGGCCTGAGGCGGAAATAATAATATCTTCTGACACAAACTTGACAGAAGCTTTCTGAGAAACTTTTTTTGTGACGTGTGCATTCATCTCACAGAGGTGAACACTTCCTTTGATGGAGCAGTTTGGAAAACGTCTTTTCATGGAATCTACAAAGGTATATTTGGGAGTGATTTGAAGCCTATGGAGAAAAAGGAAATACTGTCATATAAGAACTAGATTTTCTTCTAGGGTTTTTATGGTTTTAGATCTAACGTTTAAGTCTTTAATCCATCTTGAATTGATTTTTGTATAAGGTGTAAGGAAGGGATCAAGTTTCAGCTTTCTACATACGGCTAGCCAATTTTCCCAGCACCATTTATTAAATAGGGAATCTTTTCCCCATTGCTTGTTTTTCCCAGGTTTGTCAAAGATCAGGTAGTTGTAGATATGCGGCATTATTTCTGAGGGCTCTGTTCTGTTCCATTGATCTATATCTCTGTTTTGGTACCAGTACCATGCTGTTTTGGTTACTGTAGCCTTGTAGTAAAGTTTGAAGTCAGGTAGTGTGATGCCTCCAGCTTTGTTCTTTTGGCTTAGGATTGACTAGGTGATGCAGGCTCTTTTTTGGTTCCATAAGAACTTTAAAGTAGGTTTTTCCAATTCTGTGAAGAAACACATTGGTAGCTTGATGCGGATGGCATTGAATCTATAAATTACCTTGGGCAGTATGGCCATTTTCACGATATTGATTCTTCCTACCCATGAACATGGGATATTCTTCCATTTGTTTGTATCCTCTTTTATTTCCTTGAGCAGTGGTTTGTAGTTCTCCTTGAAGAGGTCCTTCACATCCCTTGTAAGTTGGATTCCTAGGTATTTTATTCTCTTTGAAGCAATTGTGAATGGGAGTTCACTCATGATTTGGCTCTCTGTTTGTCTGTTGTTGGTGCATAAGGATGCTTGTGATTTCTGTACATTGATTTTGTATCCTGAGACTTTGCTGAAGTTGCTTATCAGCTTAAGGAGATTTTGGGCTGAGACAATGGGGTTTTCTAGATATACAATCATGTCGTCTGCAAACAGGGACAATTTGACTTCCTCTTTTCCTAATTGAATACCCTTTATTTCCTTCTCCTGCCTAATTGCCCTGGCCAGAACTTCCAACACTATGATGAATAGGAGTGGTGAGAGAGGGCATCCCTGTCTTGTGCCAGTTTTCAAAGGGAATGCTTCCAGTTTTTGCCTATTCAGTATGATATTGGCTGTGGGTTTGTCATAGATAGCTCTTATTATTTTGAAATACGTCCCATCAATACCTAATTTATTGAGAGATTTTAGCATGAAGGTTGTTGAATTTTGTCAAAGGCCTTTTCTGCATCTATTGAGATAATCATGTGGTTTTTGTCTTTGGCTCTGTTTATATGCTGGATTACACTTATTGATTTGCATATATTGAACCAGCCTTGCATCCCAGGGATGAAGCCCACTTGACCATGGTGGACAAGCTTTTTGATGTGCTGCTGGATTCAGTTTGCCAGTATTTTATTGAGAATTTCTGCATCAATGTTCATCAAGGATATTGATCTAAAATTCTCTTTTTTTGTTGTGTCTCTGCCCGGCTTTGGTATCAGAATGATGCTGGCCTCATAAAATGAGTTAGGGAGGATTCCCTCTTTTTCTATTGATTGGAATAGTTTCAGAAGGAATGGTACCAGTTCCTCCTTATACCTCTGGTAGAATTCGGCTGTGAATCCGTCTGGTCCTGGACTCTTTTTAGTTGGTAAGCTATTGATTATTGCCACAATTTCAGATCTTGTTATTGGTCTATTCAGAGATTCAACTTCTTCCTGGTTTAGTCTTGGGAGAGTGTATGTGTCAAGGAATTTATCCATTTCTTCTAGATTTTGTAGTTTATTTGTGTAGAGTTGTTTGTAGTATTGTCTGATGGTAGTTTTTATTTCTGTGCGATCGGTGGTGATGTCCCCTTTATCATTTTTTATTGCTTGTATTTGATTCCTCTCTCTTTTTTTCTTTATTAGTCTTGCTAGCAGTCTATCTATTTTGTTGATCCTTTCAAAAAACCAGCTCCTGGATTCATTAATCTTTTGAAGGGTTTTTTGTGTCTCTATTTCCTTCAGTTCTGCTCTGATTTTAGTTATTTCTTGCCTTCTGTTAGCTTTTGAATGTGTTTGCTTTTGCTCTTCTAGTTCTTTTAATTGTGATGTTAGGGTGTCAATTTTGGATCTTTCCTGCTTTCTCTGGTGGGCATTTAGTGCTATAAATTTCTCTCTACACACCGTTTTGAATGTGTCCCAGAGATTCTGGCATGTTGTGTCTTTGTTCTCGTTGGTTTCAAAGAACATCTTTATTTGTGCCTTTATTTCATTATGTACCCGGTAGTCATTCAGGAGCAGGTTGTTCAGTTTCCGTGTAGTTGAGCAGTTTTGAGTGAGATTCTTAATCCTGAGTTCTAGTTTGATTGCACTGTGGTCTGAGGGATAGTTTGTTATAATTTCTGTTCTTTTACATTTGCTGAGGAGAGCTTTACTTCCAACTATGTGGCCAATTTTGGAATA
The DNA here is from genome assembly GCF_029281585.2 of Gorilla gorilla gorilla. Lineage (NCBI taxonomy): Eukaryota > Metazoa > Chordata > Mammalia > Primates > Hominidae > Gorilla > Gorilla gorilla. The sequence continues at coordinate 72,167,289 of NC_073230.2, read as the reverse complement.
GGTGTGGTGTGGTGCTGAAAAAAATGTATATTCGGTTGATTTGGGGTGGAGAGTTCTGTAGATGTCCATTAGGTCTACTTGGTGCAGAGCTGAGTTCAATTCCTGGGTATCCTTGTTGACTTTCTGTCTCGTTGATCTGTCTAATGTTGACAGTGGGGTGTTAAAGTCTCCCATTATTAATGTATGGGAGTCTAAGTCTCTTTGTAGGTCACTCAGGACTTGCTTTATGAATCTGGGTGCTCCTGCATTGGGTGCATATATATTTAGGATAGTTAGCTCTTCTTGTTGAATTGATCCCTTTACCATTATGTAATGGCCTTCTTCATCTCTTTTGATCTTTGTTGGTTTAAAGTCTGTTTTGTCAGAGACTAGGATTGCAACCACTGCTTTTTTTGTTTTCCATTTGCTTGGTAGATTTTCCTCCATCCTTTTATTTTGAGCCTATGTGTGATATAGGCATGGGCAAGGACTTCATGTCTAAAACACCAAAAGCAATGGCAACAAAAGACAAAATTGACAAATGGGATCTAATTAAACTCTAGAGCTTCTGCACAGCAAAAGAAACTACCATCAGAGTGAACAGGCAACCTATAGAATGGGAGAAAATTTTCACAACCTACTCATCTGACAAAGGGCTAATATCCAGAATCTAAAATGAACTCAAACAAATTTACAAAAAAAAAACAAACAACCCCATCAAAGAGTGGGCAAAGGCCATAAACAGACACTTCTCAAAAGAAGACATTTATGCAGCCAAAAAACACATGAAAAAATGCTGATCATCACTGGCCATCAAAGAAATGCAAATCAAAACCACAGTGAGATGCCATCTCACACCAGTTAGAATGGAAATCATTAAAAAGTCAGGAAACAACAGGTGCTGGAGAGGATGTGGAGAAATAGGAACACTTTTACACTGTTGGTGGGACTGTAAACTAGTTCAAACAGTGTGGAAGTCAGTGTGGTGATTCCTCAGGGATCTAGAACTAGAAATACCATTTGATTCAGCCATCCCATTACTGGGTATATACCCAAAGGACTATAAATCATGCTGCTATAAAGACACATGCACATGTATGTTTATTGCAGCATTTTTTACAATAGCAAAGACTTGAAACCAACTCAAATGTCCAACAATGATAGACTGGATTAAGAAAATGTGGCACATATACACCATGGAATACTATGCAGCCATAAAAATGATGAGTTCATGTCCTTTGTAGGGACATGGATGAAATTGGAAATCATCACTCTCAGTAAACTATCACAAGAACAAAAAACCAAACACTGCATATTCTCACTCATAGGTGGGAATTGAACAATGAGATCACATGGACACAGGAAGGGAAACATCACACTCTGGGGACTGTTTTGGGGTGGGGGATGGGGGAGGGATAACATTGGGAGATATACCTAATGCTAGATGAAGAGTTAGTGGGTGCAGCGCACCAGCATGGCACATGTATACATATATGACTAACCTGCACGTTGTACACATGTACCCTAAAACTTAAAGTATAATAATAAAAGAAAAAAAACTTAAAAAAAAAAGAACTAGAAAGAGGCATTCTGAGAAACAGATTTGTGATGTGTGCATTCATCTCACAGATGTAAAAGTTTCTTTTCATTGAGCATTTTGTAAACTCTGTTTTTCTGGAATCTGTAAAGGGATATTTTTGAGCGTTTTGTGGCCCACATTGAAAAAGGAAATGTCTTCACATAAAAACTACACAGAAGCTATCTGAGAAACTTCTTTGTAATGTGTGCATTCATCTCACAGTGTTGAACCATGATTTTGATTGAGCAGTTTGGAAGCACAGTGTTTTTAGAATCTGGGAAGGGATATTAGCATTAGCATGGAGGCCTGAGATGGAAAAAACAATATCTTCCAACACAAACTAGTCAGAAACTTTGTGAGAAACTGCTTTGGGTTGTGTGCATTCATCTCACAGAGTTGAGCCATACTTTTTGTTGAGCGGTTTGGAACCACTTTTTTGTAGAAAGTCCAATGGGACATTTGGAATTGCTTTGAGGCCTATGGTGAAAAAAGAAATATCTTCACATAAAAAATAGACAGAAGATTTCTGAGAAACTTCTTTGTTATGTGTGCATTCATCTCACAGGGTTGAACCATTATATTGATTGACCAGATTGGGAGGCATCTTTCTGTAGAATTTGCCAACAGATATTTGGGAGTACTTTGAGGCCAATGGTGAAAAACGAAATATCTTCACATAAAAAGTAAAAAGAAGATTTCTAAGGAACTGCTTTGTGATGATTGCATATATCTCACAGAGATAAATGTTTCTTTTCATTGAGCAGTTTGGAAACTCACTTCTTCTAGAATCTGCAAATGGATATTTGTGAGTGCTTTGAGGCCTACTGTGAAAAAGGAAGTATCTTCACATAAATACTGGACAGAAGCTTTCTGAGATACTTTTTGTGATATGTGTCTTCATCTCTCAGAGTTGAACAATTCTTTTGATTGAACAGTTTGGAAATCATGTTTTTGTAGAAACTGCAAAGGGATATTTGGGAGCGCTTTGAAGCCTATGGTGAAAAAGGAAATATCTTCACATAAAAACTAGACAGAAGCTTTCTGAGAAACTTCTGTGTGATGTGTGCATTCATCTCACAGATTTGGACCATTCTTTTGATTGAGCAGTTTGGAAACTGTCTTTTCATGGAATCTGCAAAGGAGTATTTGGGAATGCTTTGAGGAATATGGTGAAAAAAAGGAAATATCTTCACATAAAAACTAGACAGAAGCTTTCTGAGAAACCGCTTTGTGATGTGTGCATTCACATCACACACGTAAATGTTGCTTTTCATTGAGCAGTTTGGAAACACTGTTCTTCTGGAATCTGCAAAGGGATATATATGAGTGCTTTGAGGCCTTTGGTGAAATAGGAAATATCTTCACATAAAAACTAGACAGAAGCTTCCAGAGAAACTTCTTTCTGATGTGTGCATTCATCTCACAGATTTGAACCATTCTATTGATTCAACAGTTTGGAAACCATCTTTTTTTAGAATCTGCAAAGGGATATTTGGAATGCTTTGTGGCCTATGCTGAAAAAAGGAAATATCTTCACAGGAAAACTGGAAAGAAGCTTTCTGAGAAACTTCTTTGTGATGTGTGCATTCATCTCATGCAGGTAAATGTTACTTTTCATTGAGCAGTTTGGAAATGCCGCTCTTCTGGAATCTGCAAAGGGATATATATGAGCCCTTTGGGGCTTTTGGTGAAATAGGAAATATCTTCACATAAAAACTAGACAGAAGCACTCTCCCTCTCCCTCTCCCTCTCCCTCTCGCTCTCCTTCTCCCTCTCCTCCCTCTCCCTCTCCCCACGGTCTCCCTCTCCCTCTCTTTCCACAGTCTCCCTCTGATGCTGAGCTGAAGCTGGGCTCTACTGCTGCCATCTCGGCTCACTGCAACCTCCCTGCCTGATTCTCCTGCCTCAGCCTGCCGAGTGCCTGCGATTGCAGACGCATGCCGCCACACCTGACTGGTTTTCCTATTTTTTTGGTGGAGGCGGGGTTTCGCTGTGTTGGCCGGGCTGGTCTCCAGCTCCTAACCATGAGTGATCTGCCAGCCTCAGCCTCCCGAGGTGCTGGGATTGCAGATGGAGTCTCATTCACTCAGTGCTCAATGGTGCCCAGGCTGGAGTGCAGTGGCGAGATCTCAACTCACTACAACCTCCACCTCCCAGCTGCCTGCCTTGGCCTCCCAAAGTGCCGAGATTGCAGCCTCTGCCCAGCTGCCACCCCATCTGGGAAGTGAGGAACGTCTCTGCCTGGCTGCCCATCGTCTGGGATATGAGGAGCCCCTCTGCCTGGCTGCCCATTCTGGAAAGTGAGGAGCATCTCTGCCTGGCCGCCATCCCATCTAGGAAGTGAGGAGCACCTCTTCCCGGCCGCCATCCCATCTAGGAAGTGAGGAGCATCTCTGCCCGGCTGCCCATCATCTGAGATGTGGGGAGCGCCTCTGCCCCACCACCCCGTCTGGGATGTGAGAAGCACCTCTGCCTGGCCACGACCCTGTCTGGGCGGTGAGGAGCGTCTCTGCCTGGCTGCCCCGTCTGAGAAGTGAGGAGACCCTCCACCCAGCAGCTGCCCCATCTGAGAAGTGAGGAGCCCCTCCGCCCGGCAGCCGCCCCATCTGAGAAGTGAGGAGACTCTCCACCCAGCAGCCACCCTGTCTGAGAAGTGAGGAGCCCCTTCACCCAGCAGCCGCCCCGTCTGGGAAGTGAGGAGCCCCTCCGCCCGGCAGCCACCCTGTCTGGGAAGTGAGGAGCATCTCCACCCGGCAGCCACCCCATCCAGGAGGGAGGTGGGGGTCAACCCCCGCCAGGCCAGCTGCCCCATCTGGGAGGGAGTTGGGGTGTCAGCCCCCACCAGGCCAGCCACCCCGTCTGGGAGGGAGGTGGGCGTTCAGCCCCCTACCCGGCCAGCTGCCCCATCCAGGAGGTGAGGGGTGCCTCTGCCTGGCTACCCCTACTGGGAAATGAGGAGCCCCTCTGCCCGGCCACCACCCACTCTGGGAGGTGTACCCAACAGCTCATTGAGAATGGGCCATCATGATGATGGTGGTTTTGTGGAATAGAAAAGGGGGAAAGGTGGGGAAAAGATTGAGAAATCAGATGGTTGCTGTGTCTGTGTAGAAAGAAGTAGACATGGGAGACTTTTCATTTTGTTCTGTACTAAGAAAAATTCTTCTGCCTTGGGATCCTGTTGATCTATGACCTTACCCCCAACCCTGTGCTCTCTGAAACATGTGCTGTGTCCACTCAGGGTTAAATGGATTAAGGGTGGTGCAAGACGTGCTTTGTTAAACAGATGCTTGAAGGCAGCATGCTCGTTAAGAGGCATCACCACTCCCTAATCTCAAGTACCCAGGGACACAAACACTGCGGAAGGCTGCAGGGTCCTCTGCCTAGGAAAATCAGAGACCTTTGTTCACTTGTTTATCTGCTGACCTTCCCTCCACTATTGTCCTATGACCCTGCCAAATACCCCTCTGTGAGAAACACCCAAGAATGATCAATAAAAAAAAAAAAACTAGACAGAAGCTTCCTGAGAAACTTCTTTCTGATGTGTGCCTTCATCTCACAGATGTGAACCATACTATTGATTCAACAGTTTGGAAACCATCTTCTTTTAGAATCTGCAAAGGGATATTTGGAACGCTTTGTGGACTATGCAGAAAAAAGGCAATATCTTCACAGAAAAACTGGAAAGAAGCTTTCTGAGAAACTGCTTTGTAATGTCTGCATTTATCTCACAGAGTTGAACCATTCTTCTGATTGAGCATTTGGAAACTCTCTTCCTGCATAATCTGCAAAGGGATATTTTTGAGTGCTTTAGGGCCTATGGTGAAAAAGGAAATATCTTCACATAAAAACTAGACAGAAGCTTTCTGAGAAACATCTTTGTGATATGTGCATTCATCTTACTGAGTTGAACCATTCTTTTGATTGAGCAGTTTAGAAACACAATTTTTGTAGAACACGCAAAGGGATATTTGGGAGTGCTGTGAAACCTATGGTGAAAAAACGAAATATCTTCACATAAAAACGAGAAAGAAACCTGACAACCTGCTTTGTGATGTGTGCATTCATGTTACAGAGGTAAACATTTCTTTTCATTGCACAGTTTGGAAACTTTGTCTTCTAGAATGTGCAAAGGGATATTAGTGGGCGCTTTGAGCCACACAGTATAAAAGGAAATATCTTCACATAAAAACTAGACAAAAGCTTTCTGAAAAACTGCTTTGTGATGTGTGCATTCATCTCACGGAATTGAACCACACTTTTGATTGAGCAGTTTGGAAAAAGTCTTCTTGTAAAATCTGCAAAGGGCCGTTTGGGATCACTTTGAGGTCTATGGGAAAAAGAGAAATATCTTCACATAAAAAGTAGAAGGAAGTTTTCTGAGAAACCGCTTGTTATGTATGCATTCATCTCACAGACATAAACGTTTTCTTTCAATGAGCAGTTTGGAATCTCTGTTCTTCTAGAATCTGCAATGGGATATTTAGGAGCGCTTTGAGGAATATGGTGAACAAGGATATATCCTCACCAAAAAAATTGATGGCAGCTACTGAGAAACTTCTTTGTGATGTGTGCATTCATTTCATGGAATTCAACCATACTTTTGATTGAGCAGTTTGGATAGTCTTTTTGTAGAATCTGCAAAGGGACATTTGTTAGCAGTTTAAGGCCTATGGTGAAAAGGAAATATCTTCACATAAAAACTAGACAGTAGCTTTCTGAGGAACTTCCATTTGATGTATGCCTTCATCTCACATAGTTGAAACATTCTTCTGATTGAGCAGTTTGGAAAGTCTTTTTGTACAATCTGCAAAGCAATATTTGGAATGCCTTGGGACCTATGGTGAAAAAAGAAATAACTTCACATAGAAAGTAGACAGAAGCTTCTGGAGAAACTCCGTTGCAATCTGTGCATTCATCTCACACAGGTAAACGTTTATTTTCATTGAGCAGTGTGGAAACTCTGTTATTCTAGAATCTTCAAAGGGATATTTGTGAGCGCTCTTGGGCTTGTTTTGAAAAAGGAAATATCTTCACATAATTACTAGACAGAAGCTTTCTGACAAGCTTCTTTCTGATGTGTGCATACGTCTCTCAGAGTTGAACCATTGTTTTGATTGAGCAGTTTGGAAACAGTCCTTTTGTATAATCTATAAAGGGATATTTGGAAGTGCATTGAGACCTATGGTGAAAAAGGAAATATCTTCACATTAAAACTGGAAAGAAGATTTCTGAGAAACTGCTTTGTGCTGTGTGTATTCATCTAAGAGAGTTAAACGTTTCTTCTCATCAAGCAGTTTGGAAACCCTGCTCTTCTGGAATCTGTAGTAAGATATTTGTGAGTGCTTTGAGGCCTATGCTGAAAAATGAAATGTCTTCACATAAAAACTAGAGAGAAGCTTTCTGAGAAACTTCTTTGTGATGGGTGCATTCATCTTATAGATTTGAACCCCTCTTTTGATAGAGCAGTTTGGAAGCAGACATTTTGTAGAATCTGCAAAGTGATATTTGGGAGTATTTTTAGGCTTATTGTGAAAAAAGAAATATCTTCTCATAAAAACTAGAAAGAAGCTTTCTGAGAAACGGCTTTGTGATCTGTGCACACATCTCACAGAGGTAAACATTTCTTTTCATTGATCAGTTTGGAAACTCTCTTCCTGCAGAATCTGAAAAGGAATATTTTTGAGCACTTTGAGATGTATGGTGAAAAGGAAATATCTTCACATAAAAACTAGACAGAAGCTTTCTGAGAAAGTTCTTTGTGATGTGTGCCTTCGTCTCTCAGAGTTGAAACAATCTTTTGATGGAGCAGTTTGGAAACTGTCTTTTTGTAGAATCTGCAAAGGGATATTTGGGAGAGCTTTGAGGCCAATGGTGAAAAAGCAAATATCTTCACATAAAAAGTAGACAGAAGCTTTCCGAGAAAATACTTTTTTATATGTTCATTCATCTCACAGTTTTGAACCATTCCTTTCATTAAGCAGTTAGGAAACAGTCTTTTTGTAGAATCTGGAAAGGGATATTTGGAAGATCTTTGAGGCCTATGGTCATAAAGGAAATATCTTCACATAAAACCTAGAAAGAAGATTTCTGAGAAATTGCTATGTGATGTGTGCATTCATCTCACAGAGATAAAATGTTTCTTTTCATTGAGCAGTTTGTAAACTCTGTTCTTTTAGAAACTGCAAGGGGATATTTGTGAGTGCTTTGAGGCCTATGTTGAAAAGGAAATATCTTCACATAAAAGCTAGACAGAAGCTTTCTGAGAAACTTCTTTGTGATGTGTGCATTCATCTCTTGGATTTGAACCATTCTTTTGATTGAGCAGTTTGTAAACCATCTTTCTGTAGTATCTGCAAAGGGATATTTGGGAGGGCTTTGAGGCCTATGGTGATAAAGCAAATATTTTCAAATATCTTCATATAAAAACTAGAAAGAAGCTTTCTGATAAACTGCTTTTTGATGTTTGCATTCATCTCACAGAGGTAAACATTTGTTTTCATTGAGCAATTAGGAAACTCTATTCTTTTAGATTCTGCCAAGGGATATTTGAGAGCACTTTGAGTCACATGGTGAAAAACGAAATATCTTCACATAAAAACTAGGCAAAAGCTTTTTGAGAAACTTGTTTGTGATGTGCGCATTCATCTCACAGAGGTGAACCAGGCTTTTGATTGAGCAGTTTGGAAACAGTCTTTTTGTAGAATCCGCAATGGGATATTTTGGAGTGCTTTGAGGCCTATGGTGAAAAAGGAAATATCTTCACATAAAAGTAGGAAGAAGCTTTCTGAGAAACTGATTTGTGATGTGTGCATTCACCTCACAGAGGTAATCATTTCTGTTCATTGAGCAGTTTGGAAAATCTGTTCTTCTAGAATCTGCAAAGGGATATTTTTGATCGCTCTGAGGCCTATGGTGAAAAAGGCAATATCTTCACATAAAAACTAGACAGAAGACTTAAAGTAGTTGTTTCCATTGAAATTCATATGGACCCAAAAAAGAGCCTGCATTTGGAAGTCAATCCTAAGCCATAAGAACAAAGCTGGAGGCATCATGCTACCTAACTTCAAACTATACTACAAGGCTACAGTAATCAAAACAGCATGATGGTGGTACCAAAACAGAGATATAGACCAATGGAACATAACAGAGCCTTCAGAAATAATGCCACATATATACAACTATCTGATCTTTCACAAACCTGACAAAAACAAGCAATGGGAAAGGATTGCCTATTTAATAAATGCAGCTGGAAAAACTGGCTAGCCATATGTAGAAAGCTGAAACTGGATCCCTTCCTTACACCTTATACAAGAACTAATTCAAGATGGATTACAGACTTAAATGATAGAGCTAAAACCATGAAAACTGTAGAAGAAAACCTAGGCAATAGCATTCAGGACATAGACATGGGAAAGGACTTCATGTCTAAAACGCCAAAAACAATGGCAACAAAAGCAAAAATTGACAAATGGGATCTAATTAAACTAAAGAGCTTCTGCACAGCAAAAGAAACTACCATCAGAGTGAACAGGCAACCTACAGAATGGGAGAAAATTTTTGCAACATACTCATCTGAGAAAGGGCTAATATCCAGAGTCTACAATGAACTCAAACAAATTTACGTGAAAAAAGCAAACAACCACATCAAACAGTGGGTGAAGGATAAGAAATGACACTTCTCAAAAGAAGACATTTATGGAGCCAAAAAACACATGAAAAAATGCTCATTGTCAATGGCCATCAGAGAAATGCAAAACAAAACCACAATGAGATACCATCTCACACCAGTTAGAATGTCGATCATTAAAAAGTCAGGAAACAATAGTTGCTGGAGAGGATATGGAGAAATTAGGACACTTTTACACTGTTGGTTGGACTGTAAACTAGTTCAACCATTGTGGAAGTCAGTGTGGTGATTCTTCTGGGATCTAGAACTAGAAATACCATTTGACCCAGCCATCACACTACTGGGTATATACCCAAAGGATTATAAATCATGCTGCTATAAATACACATGCACACGTATGTTTATAGTGGCACTATTCACAGTAGCAAAAACTTCGAACCTACACAAATGTCCAAAAATGATAGACTGGATTAAGAAAATGTGGCACATATACACCATGGAATACTACACAACCATAAAAAAAGATGAGTTCATGTCCTTTGTAGGGACATGGATGAAGCTGGAAACCATCATTCTCAGCAAACTATCTCAAGGACAAAAAACCAAACACTGCATATTCTCACTCATAGGTGGGAATTGAAGAATGAGAACACACGGACACAGGAAGGGGAACATCAGACACCGTGGACTGTTGTGGGGTTGAGTGAGAAGGGAGGGATCACATTAGGAGATATACCTAATGATAAATGACGAGTTAATGGGTGCAGCACACGAACATGGCAAATGTATACATATGTAAGAAACCTGCAGGTTGTGCACATGTTCCCTGAAACTTAAAGTATAATAATAAAGAAAAGAAAAAACTGTTTCTTTTCATTGAGAAGATTGGAAACTCCGTTCCTGTAGAATCTGCAAAGTGATATTTATGAGCACTTTGAAGCCTATGGTGAAAAAGGGAATAACTTCACTTAAAAACTAGACAGAAGCTTTCTGAGAAACTTCTTTTTGATGTGAGCATTCATCTCACAGAGTAGAATCTTTCTTTTGATTGAGCAGTTTGCAAACAGTCTTTTCTTAGAATATGCAAAGTGATATTTTTGAGCAGTTTGAAGCCAATGGTGAAAAATGAAATATCTTCACATAAAAACCAGATGGAAGTTTTCTGTGGAACTGCTTTGTGATGTGTGCATTCATCTCTCAGAGCTAAATGATGCTTTTCTTTGAAGAGATTGGAAAATCTGTTCTTGTAGAATCTGTAAAGGGATATTTGTGAGCACTTTGAGGCCTAAGGTGAAAAAGGAAATATCTTCACATAAAAACCAGACAGAAGCTTTTGAGTAACTTCTTCATGATGTGGGAATTCATCTCAGAGAGTTGAACCTTCCTTTTGATTGAACAGTTTGGAGACAGTCTTTTTGTAGAATCTGAAAAGGATATTTGTGAGCGCTTTGAGGCCTATGGTGAAAAAGGATATATCTTCACATAAAAACTAGACAGAAGCATTCTGAGAAACTTCTCTTTGATGTGTGCACTCATCTGACAGAGTTGAACTTTTCTTTTGATTGAGCAGTTGGGAAACAGTCTTTATGTAGAATCTGCAAAGGGATATTTGTGAGTGCTTAGATTCCTATGGTGAAAAAGGATGTATCTTCACATAAAAACTAGACAGAAGCTTTCTGAGAAACTTCTTTGTGATGTGCGCATTCATGTCACAGAGATGAACTTTTCTTTTGATGCAGCAGTTTGCAAACAGTCTTTTTGTAGAACCTGCAAAGGGATATTTGTGAGTGGTTTGAGGCCTAAGTTGAAAAAGGAAATAAATTCACATAAAAACTAGACAGGAGCTTTTGGAGACACTACTTTGTGATTTGTGTATTCATCTCATGGAGCTGAACTTTCTTTTGATTGAGCAGTTTGGAAACAGTCTTTTTGTAAAATCTTTAAAGGGAATTTGTGAGCACTTTGGGGCCAATGGTGAAAAAGGAAATATCTTCACATAAAAACTAGACAGAAAGTTTCTGAGAAACTTCTTTGTGATGTTTGTATTAGTCTCACAGAGTTGAACTTTTCTTTTGATTGAGCAGTTTGGAAACAGTCTTTTTGTAGAATCTGCAAAGGGATATTTCTGAGTACTTTGAGGCCTGTGGTGAGAAAGGAAATATCTTCACATAAAAACTACACAGAAACTTTCTCAGAAATTGCTTTGTGATGTGTGCATTCATTCTCACAGAGTTGAACTTTTCTTTTGATTGAGCAGTTTGGAAAAAGTCTTTTTGTAGAATCTTCAAAGGGATATTTGTTAGTGGTTTGAGGCTTATGGTGAACAAGGGAATATCTTCACATGAAAGTTAGACAGAAGTTTCTGAGAAACTTCTCTGTGATGTGTGCAGTCATCCCACGGAGTTGATCCATTCTTTTGTGAGCAGTTTGGAAACAGTCTTTTTGTAGAATCTGCAAAGGGATATTTGTGACCGCTTTGAGGCCTATCATGAAACAGGAAATATCTTCACATAAAAACTAGATAGAATTTTTCTGAGAAACTTCTTTGTGATGTGTGAATTCATCTCACAGAGTTGAACCTTTCTTTTGATTGAGCAGCTTGGAAACAGTCTTTTGTAGAATCTCCAAAGTGGTATTAGTGAGCCCATTGAGGCCTACGGTGAAAAAGGAAATATCTTCACAGGAAAACTAGACAGAAACTTTTGAGAAAGTTCCTTGTGATGTGTGCATTCATCTCACAGAGTTGAACCTTTATTTTCACTGAGCAGTTTGGAGACAGTCCTGTGATAGAATCCCAAAGTGACAGTTTTGAGAGCTTAGAGGACTGTGGTGAAAAAGCTAATATCTTCACATAGAAACTAGACAGAAGCCTTCTGATAAACTTCATTTTGATGTGTACATTCATCTCACAAAGTTGAACCTTACTTTTGATTGAGCACTTTGCAAACAGACTTTTTTTAGAATCTGCAAAGTGATATTTTTGAGTGGTTTGAATCCTATGGTGAAAAAGTAATTATCTTCACATATATACTAGACAGAAGCCTTCTGAGAAACTTCTTTTTGATGTGTGCATTCATCTCACAGAGGTAAACGTCTTTTTTCATTGAGGATATTGGAAACTCTGTTCTTGTAGAATCTGGAAAGGGATATTTCTGAGCGCTTTGAGGCCTATGTTGAAAAATGAAATATTTTCACCTAAAAACGAAGCAGAAGTTTCTGAGAAAATTCTTTGCAATGTGTGCATTCATCTCACAGTGTTGAAACTTTCTTTTGATGCAGCAGTTTCGAAACAGTATTTTTGTAGAATCTGCAAATGGATATTTGGGAGTGCTTTGAGTCCTATGGTGAAAAAGGAAATATCTTCACACAAAACCTAGACAGAAACTTTCTGAGAAACTTCTTTGTGAGCTGTGCATTCTTGTCAAAGAGTTGAATTTTTGTTTTGATTCATCAGATTGGAAACAGTCTTTTTATAGAATACGCAAAGGGATATTTGTGAGTGGTATGAGGCCTATGGTGATAAAGGAAATATCTTCACATAAAACCTAGACAGAAGTTTTCTGAGAAACTTCTTTGTGATGTGTGCATTCATCTCACAGAGTGGAACATCTTGTTTGATTGCACAGTTTGGAAACAGTCTTTTTGTAGAGTCTCCAAAGGGATACTTGTGAGCCCATCGAGGCCTATGGTGAAAAAGGAAACATCTTCACAGGAAAACTAGACAGAAGATTTGAGAAATATTTTCAACTAAAAACGAAGTAGAAGATTTCTGAGAAAATTCTTTGTGATGTGTGCATGCATCTCACAGTGTTGAACATTTCTTTTGATTGAGCAGTGTCGCAACAGTCTTTCTGAGTAACCTGCAAAGGAATATTTGTGAGTGCTTTGAGAACTATGTTGAAAAAGGAAATAACTTCACATAAAAACTAGACAGAACGTTTCTGAGAAACTGCTTTGTGATGTGTTCATTCATCTCACAGAGGTAAACTTTTCTTTTCATTGAGCACATTGGGAACTCTGTTCTTGTAGAATCTGCAAAGGAATATTTGTGAGCCCTTTGAGGCCTATGGTGAAAAAGGTAATATCTTAACATAAAAACTAGACAGGAGCATTCTGATGAACTTCTTTGTGATGTGTGCATTCATCTCACAGAGTTGATCCTTTCTTTTCATTAAGTGGTTTGGAAAGAGTCGTTTTGTAGAATCTGAAAAGGGATATTTGTGAGCCGTTTGAGTCCTATGGTGAAAAAGGAATATCTTCACAAAATACTAGACAGAAGGTGTCTGAAAAACTGTTTTGTGATGTGTGCATTCATCTCCCAGTGGTTAATGTTTCTTTTCATTGACCACATTGGAAACTCTGGTCTTGTAGAATCTGCTTAGGGATATTTGTGAGTGCTTTGGAGCATACAGTGAAAAAGGAAATATCTTCACATTAAAACTAGACTGAATATTTCTGAGAAACTTCTTTGTGATGAGTGCATTCATCTCACAGGGTTGAAACTTTCTTTTGATGCAGTAGTTTAGAAAGAGTCTTTTTGTAGAATTTGCAAAGGGATACTTGTGAGCACTTTGAGACCTATGGTGATAAAGGAAGTATATTCAAATACAAACTAGACAAAGCTTTATGAGAAACTTCTTCATGATGTGTGCATTCAACACAGAGTGTTGAACATTTTTTTTGATTGAACAGATTGGAAACAGTCTTTTTGTAGAATCTGCAAACAGATATGTGTGAGTGATGTGAGGCCTATGGTGAAACAGGAAATATCTCCACATAAAAACTACACAGAAGCTTTCTGAGAACTTCTTTCTGATGTAAACATTCATCTCAGAGAGTTGAACCTTTCTTTTGATTGAGCAGTTTGGCAACAGTCTTTTTGTAGAATCTGCAAATTGATATTTGTAACCACTTTGAGATCTATGGTGAAAAAGGAAATATCTTCACATAAAAACAAAAGAGAAGGTTTCTGAGAAAATCCTTTGTGATGTGTGCATTCACCTCACAGTGGTAAACATTCCTTTTCATTGAGCAGTTTGGAAACTCAATTCTTGTAGAATCTGCAAAGGGATATTTGTGAGCGGTTTGAGTCATATGGTGAAAATGGAAATATCTTCACATAAAAACTAGACAGAAGCTTTCTGAGAAGCTACTATGTGATGTTGGCATTCATCTCACAGATTTGAACCTTTCTGTTGATTAAGCAGTTTGGAAACAGTCTTTTTGCAGAATCTGCAAAGGGATATTTGTGAGCGATTTGAGGCCTATGGGGAAAAAGGAAATATCTTCACATAAAAACTAGAGAGAAGCTTTTGAGAAACTTCTTTGTGATGTGTGCATGCATCTCACAGAGTTGAACATTTCTTTTGATTAAGCAGTTAGGAAACTGTCTTTTCACAAAATCTGTCAAGGTATATTTGGAGCACTTTGACGCTTATGGTGAAATAGGAAATATTTTCACATAAAAACTGGACAGAAGCTTTGTGAGAAACCTCTTTGTGATGTGTGCATTCATAAAGTAGACTTGAACCTTTCTTTTCATTGAGCAGTTTGGAGACAGTGTTTTTGTAGAATCTGCAAGGTGATACTTGGAGTGCTTTGATGCCTGTGGTGAATAAGGAAATATCTTCGCATAAAAACTAGGCAGAAGTTTTCTGAGAAACTTCTTCCTGATGTGTGCATTCATCTCACCAAGTTGAACCTTTCTTTTGATTGAGAAGTTTGGAAACAGTCTTTTTGTAGAAGCTGCAAAAGGGATATTTGTGAGTCCTTTGAGGCCTATGGTGAAAAAGGAAATATCTTCACATAAAAACAAGACAGAAGCTTTCTGAGAAAATTCCTTGTGATGTGTGCATTCATCTCACAGAGTTGAACATTTCTTTTGATTGAGCAGTTAAGAAAGAGTCTTTTTGTAGAATCTGCAAAGGGATATTTGTGAGCACTTTGAGGCCTATGGTGAAAAAGGAAATATTTTCACATAAAAACTAGACAGAAGCTTTCTGAGAAACTTCTTTGTGATGTGTACATTTGTCTCACAGATTTGAAACTTCCTTTCATGGGGAAGTTTGGAAACAGTCTTTTTGCAGAATCTGTAAAGGGATATTTGTGAGTGGTTTGAGACCCATGTTGAAAAAGGAAATATCTTCACATAAAAGCTAGAGAGAAGCTTTCTGAGAATCCTCCTTGTGATATGTGCGTTCATCTCACAGAGTTGAACATTACTTTTGATTGAACCTGTTTGAAGTCATCTTTTTGTAGAATCTGCAAAGGGATATTTGTGAGCCCTTTGAAGCCAATGGTGTAAAAGTAAATATCTTCACATAAAAAGTAGAAAGAAGCTTTCTGAGAAACTTCTTTGTGATGTGTGAATTCATCTCACAGGGATGAGTGTTACTTTTGATCGAGCAAGTTAGAAATAGTCCTTTTGTAGAATGTGCAAAGGTATATTTGTGAGTGGTTTGTGGACTACAGTGAAAAAGGAAATATCTTCACATCAAAACTAGACAGAAGCATTCCGAGATATATCTTTTTGATGTGTGCATTCATACCACTCAGATGAACGTTTCTATTCATTGAGCAGATTGGTACCTCTCTTCTTGAAGAATATGCAAAAGGATATCTGTGAGCGTTAGGCTCATATGGAGAAAAGGGAAATATCTTCAGATAAAAACTTGACAGAAGCTTTCTGTGAAACTTCTTTGGATGTGTGTATTCATCTCTATTCATCTCACAGAGTTGAACATTTCTTTTGATTGAGCAATTGGGAAACATTCTTTTGGTAGAATCTGCAAGGGGATATTTGTGAGCACTTTGAGGCCTATAGTGAAAAAGGAAATATCTTCACATAAAAACTAGACAGAAGCATTCAGAGAAACTGCTTTGTGATGTGTGCATTTGTCTCACAGATGTAAACGTTTCTTTACATGGAGCAGATAGGAAATTCTGTTCTTGTAGAATATGAAATTGGATATTTGGAGTGCATTGAGGACTATGGTGAAAAAGGAAGTATCTTCACATAAAAGCTACACAGAAGGTTTCTGAGAAACTTCTTTGTGATGTGTGCATTCATTTAAAAGAGTTGAACATTTCTTTTGATAGAGCAGTTTGGAAACTGTCTTCTTGTAGTATCTGCAAAGGGATAGTTGTAAGCCCTTTGAAGCCTATGGTGAAAAATGAAATATCTTCACATAAAAATTAGACAGAAGGTTTCTGAGAAATTGTTTTGTGATTTATGCATTCATCTTACAGAGTTGAAATTTTCTTTTTATTGAGCAGTTTTGAAACAGTCTTTTGTAGAATCTGCAAAGGGATATTTGTGAGCAGTTTGAGTCATATTGTGATGAAGAATATATCCTCACATAAAAACTAGACAGAAGCTTTCTGAGAAACCTCTTTGTGATGTGTGCATTCATCTCACAGAATTGAAACTTTCTTTCAGTTGAGCAGTTTGCAAACCGTATTTTTGTAGAATCTACAAAGAGATAAGTGCGAGCGGTTTGAGGTCTTTGGTGGAAACGGAAGTATCTTCACATGAAAACTAGACAGAAGCTATCTGATAAACTTATTTGTGATGTGTGCTTTCATCTGACAGAGAGGAAACTTTCTTTTGATTGAGCAGTATGGAAACTGTCTTTTTGTAGAATCTGCCAAGGGATATTTGGAGCTCTCTGAGGTCTTTGGTGAAAAAGGAAATATCTTCACATAAAAACTTGATAGAGGGTTTCTGAGAAACTGCTTTGTGGTGTGTACACTCATCTCACAGGTGTGAATGTTTCTTTACATTGTGCAGATTGGAAACTCTGCTCTTGTACAATCTGCAAAGGGATATTTGTGAGCCCTTTGAGGCCTATGGTGAAAAAGGAAATATCTTCACATAAAAACTAGACAGAGGCTTTCTGAGAAACTTCCTTTTGATGTGTGTATTCATCTCACAGAGTTGAACCTTTCTTTTGATTGAACAGTTTGGAAACTATCCTTTTTTAGAATCTGCAGAGGGATATTTGTGAGCCCATTGAGGCCTATGGTGAAATAGGAAATATCTTCAAATAAAAGCTACACAGAAACTTTCTGAGAAACTTCTTTGTGATGTGTCCTTTCATCTCACAGAGTTGAACCTTTCTTTTAATTGAGCAGTTTGAAAACAGTGTTTTTGTAGCATGTGCAAATGAATATTTGGAGGGATTTGAGGCCTATGGTGAAATAGGAAAGATCTTCATATAAAAACTAGACAGAAATATGCTGAGAAACTCCGTTGTGAGGTGTGCAAGCATCTTACAGATTTGAACATTTCTTTTGATGGAGCAGTTTGGAAACAGTCTTTTTGAACAATCTGCAATGGGATATTTTTGAGCCCTTTATGGCTTATGGTGAAAGAGGAAATATCTTTGCATAAAAACTAGACAGAAGCATTCGGAGAAACTTCTGTGATGTGTGCTTTCATCTCACAGAGTTGAACCCCTCTTGCTGGAGCAGTTTGGAAACAGTCTTTTGGCAGAATCTGCAAATGGATATTTGGAGTACTTTGAGGCCTATTGTGAAAATGTAAATATCTTCACATAAAAACTAAACAGAAGCTTTCTGAGAAACTTCTTTGTGATAGGTGCATTCACCTCACATTGTTGAACTTTTCTTTTTATTGAGCAGTTTGGAAACAGTGTTTTTGTAGAATCTGCAAATGGATATTTGGAGCACTTTGAGGCCTATGGTTAAAAAGGAAATATCTTCACATAAAAACTAGACAGAAGCTTTCGGAGAAACTTCTTTGTGATGTGTGCATTCATCTCACAGAGTTGAAACTTTCTTTTGATTGAACAGTTTGGAAACTGTCCTTTTGTAGTATCTGCAAAGGGATATTTGTGAGCCAATTGAGGCCTATGGTGAAATAGGTAATATCCTCACATAAAAGCTAGACAGAAGCTTTCTGAGAAACTTCTTTGTGATGTGTGCTTTTATCTCACAGAGTTGAACCTTTCTTTTGGTTGAGCAGTTTCGAAGCAGTACTCTTGAAGAATCTGCAAATGAATATTGGGAGCATTTTGAGGCTTATGGTGAAAAAGATATATCTCCACATAAAAACTAGACAGAAGCATTCTGAGAAACTTCTCTGATTGGGCCAGTCTTCTCACAGAGTTGCACTTTTCTTTTGATTGAGCAGTTTGGAAACAGTCTTTTCGTAGATCTGTAAAGGGATATTTGTGAGCCCTTTATGGCCTATTGTGAAGTAGGGAATATCTTCACATAAAAGCTAGATAGAAGCTTTCTGAGAGAATTCTTTGTGATGTGTGCTTTCATCTCAAAGAGTTGAACCTTTCTTTGGATGGAGCAGTATGGAAACAGTCTTTTGTAGAATCTGCAAATGGATATTTGGAGTGGTTTGAAGCCTGTGGTGAAAAAGGAAGTATCTTCACATTAAAACTAGACAGAAGCATTCTGAGAAGCTTCTTTGTGATGTGTGCATTCATCTCATAGAGATGAACCTTTCTTTTGATTGAGCAGTTAGGAAACATCTTTTTGTACAATCTGCAAAGGGATATTTCCAATCCGTTTGAGGCCTATGGTGAAAAAGAGGTATCTCCAAACAAAAAATCGATGGAAGCATTCTGAGAAACTTCTTTGTGATGTGTCCATTCATCTCACAGAGTTGAACTTTTGTTTTGATTGAACAGTTTAGAAACAGTCTTTTTTTAGGATCTGCAAATGGATAATTGGAGCACTTTGAGGCCTATGGTGAAAAAGAAAATGTCTTCACATAAAAACTTGACTGAAGCATTTTGAGAAACTTCTTTGTGAAGTCTAAATTCATCTCACAGAGTTGAACCTTTGTTTACATCGAACAGTTTGGAAACCGTCCTTTTGTAAAATCTGCAAAGGGATATTTGTGAGCCATTGAGGCCTATGGTGAAATAGGAAATATCTTCAAATAAAAGCTAGACAGAAGTTTTCGGAGAAAATTCTTTGTGATGTGTGCTTTCATGTCACAGAGCTGACCATTTCTTTTGATGAAGCAGTTTGGAAACAGTCTTTGTGTACAGTCTGCAAAGGGATATTTCTTACCCATTTGATGCCTATGGTGAAAAAGATATACCTTCACATAAAAACTAGATAGAAGCATTCTGACAAACAACTTTGTGATGTGTCCATTCATCTCACAGATTTGAACATTTCTTTTGATTGAGCAGTTTTGAAACAGTCGTTTTGTAGAATCTGCAAAGGGAAATTTGTGAGCCCTGTATGGCCTATTGAGAAGTAGGAAATATCCTCACATAAAAACTAGACAGAAGTTTTGTGAGAAACTCCTTTGTGATGTATGCTTTCATCTCAAAGGGTTGAACCTTTCTTCTGATTGAGCATTTTGGAAACAGTCTTTCTGTAGAAACTGCAAATGGATATTTGGAGCACTTTGAGGCCTACGGTGAAAAAGGAAATATCTTCACATGAAAACTGGACAGAACCATTCTGAGAAACTTATTTCTGATGAGTGCATTTGTCTCACAGAGATGAACCTTTCTTTTGATTGAGCAGTTTGGAAACAGTCTTTTTGTACAATGTACAAAGGGATATTTCTGAGCCATTTGAGGCCTATGGTGAAAAAGAAGTATCTTCCCATAAAAACTAGTCAGAAGCATTCTGAGAAAATTCTTTGTGATATGTGCATTCATCTCACAGGGTCAAACCTTTCTTTTTATTGAGCAGTTTGGAAACAGTATTTTTGTAGAATCTGCAGATGGATATTTGCAGCGTTTTGAGGCCTGTGGTGAAAAAGGAAATGTCTTCACATAAAAAATAGACAGAAGCATTCTGAGAAACTTCTTCATGATGTATGCATTAATCTCACAGAGTTGAAGCTTTCTCTGATTAAACAGTTTTGAAACCGTCATTTTGTAGAATCTGCAAAGGGATATTTGTGAGCCCATTGTGACCTATGGTGAAACAGGAAATATCTTCAATAAAAGCTAGACAGAATTTTTCTGAGAAACTTCTTGGTGATGTGTGCTTTCATCTCCAGAGTTGAGCCTTTCTTTTGATCGAGCAGTTTGGAAATAGTCTTTTTGTAGAATCTGCAAATCAACATTTGGAGTGGTTTGAGGCCTATGGTGAAAATGAAATAAATACACATAAAAACTAGACAGAAGCATTCTGAGAAACTTCCTTGTGATGTGTGCATTCATCTCACAGAGTGTAACCTTTCCTTTGATGGAGCAGTTTGGAAATAGTCTTTTTGTAGTATCTGCAGAGGGATATTTATGAGTGGTTTAAGGCCAATGGTGAAAAAGGAAATATCTTCACATAAAAACTAAACAGAAGCATTCTCAGAAAATTCTTTGTGATGTGTGTATTCATCTCACAGGGTTGAAACTTTCTTTTGATTGGGCAGTTTGTAGACAGTCTTTTTGTACAATCTGCAAAACGATATTTCTGAGCTGTTTGAGGCCTATGGTGAAAAACATATATCTTCACACAAAAACTGGACAGAAGCATTCTTAGAAACTTATTTGTGATATGTCAATTCTTCTCTCAGAGCTTAACCTTTCTTTTGATTGAGCAGTTTGGAAACAGTGTTTTTGTAGAGTCTGCAAAAGGATAATTGTGAGCCATTTATGGCCTAATGTGAAGTAGGAAATATCTTCACATAAAAACTAGACAGAAGCTTTCTCAGAAGCTACTTTGTGATGTATGATTTCATATCACAGAGTTGAAGCCTTCCTTTGACTGAGCAGTTTTGAAAGAGTCTTTTTGTAAAATCTGCAAATGGATATTTGGAGTGCTTTGATGCCTATGGTGAAAAAGCAAATAACTTCACATGAAAACTAGACAGAAGCATTGTGAGAAACTTCTTTGTGATGTGTGCATTCATCTCACAGAGATGAAACTTTCTTTTGATTGAGCAGTTTAGAAACAGTCTTTTTGTACAATCTGCAAAGGGAGGTTTCCAAGCCATTTGAGGCCTATGGTGAAAAAGAAGTATCTTCACATAAAAACTAGACAGAAGCATTCTGAGAAACTTCTTTGTGATGTGTCCATTCATCTCATAGAGGTGAACCTTTCTTTTGATTGAGCAGTTTGGAAACAGTCTTTTTGTAGGATCTGCAGAAGGATATTTGTGAGGGATTTAAGGCCTACGGTGAAAAAGGAAATATCTTCACATAAAAACAAGACAGAAGATTTCTGAGAAACTTTTTGTGATGTGTGCATTCAACTCACAGAGTTGAACTTTTCTTTTGAATGAGCAGTTTGGAAACAGTATTTTTGTAGAATCTGCAAAAGGATATTTTGGATCCCATTGAGGCCTATGGTGAAACCGGAAACATCTTCATATAGAAACTAGATAGAAGCTTTTTGAGAAACCTCTTTGTGATATGTGCATTCATCTCACAGAGTTGAACCTTTCTTTTGATAGAGCAGTTTGGAAACTGTCTTTTTGCAGAATCTGCAAAGGGATATTCCTGAGTGGTTTCAGGCCTTTGGTGAAACAGGAAATATCTTCACATAAAGACTAGACAGAATATTTCTGAGAAACTACTTTGTAATGAGTGCATTCATCTCACAGAATTGAAATTTTCTTTACATTGAGGTGTTTGGAAACATTCATTGTTTAGAATCTGCAAATGTATATTTGAGGGCGCTTTGAAGCCTATGGTGAAAAAGGAAATATCTTCACATAAACACTAGATAGAAGCTTTCTGAGAAAATTTTTGTGATGCCTGCATTCATCTCAAAGAGTTGAAACTTTCTTTGGATTGAGCTGTTTGGAAACACTCTTTTTGTAGAATCTGCAAAGGGATATTTCTGAGCAGTTTGAGACCTATGGTGAAAAAGGAAATATCTTCACATAAAAACTAGACAGAAGGTTTCTGAAAAACTTCTTTGTAGTGGGTGCATTCATCTCAGTGTTGAACCTTTCTTTTGATTGAGCAGTTTGGAAACAGTCTTTCTATAGAATCTGCACAGGGACATTTATAAACCCATTGAGGCCTATGGTGAAAAGGAAATATCTTCACATAAAAGCTGGACAGAAGCATTCGGAGAAACTTCTTTATGTTGTGTCTATTCATCACACAGAGTTGAACGTTCTTTTGATTGAGCATTTTAGAAACAGTCTTTTTGTAGAATCTGCAAAGGGATATTTGTGAGCCCTTTTTGTGCTATTCTGAAATAGGAAATATATTCACATAAAAACTAGACGGAAGCTTTCTGAGAAACTATTTAGTGATTTGTGATTTAATGTCACAGAGTTGAAAGTTTCTTTTGATTGAGCTGTTTGGAAACAGTCTTTTTGTAGAATCTGCAAATGGACATTTGGGGCGCTGTGAGGCCTATGGTGAAAAAGGAAATGTCTTCACATAAAAAACTAGACAGACAAATACTGAGAAACTCTCTTGTGAAGTGTGCATTCATCTGACAGAGTTGAACCTTTCTTTTGATAGAGCAGTTTGGAAAGAGACCTTTTGTGAATCTCCAAAGGGATATTTTTGAGGCCCTTATGGCCTATGGTGAAATAGGAAATATCTTCACATTAAAACTAGACAGAAGCTTTCTGAGAAACTTCTTTGTGATGTATGCTTTCATGTCACAGAGAGGAACCTTTCTTTTAATTGAGCAGTTGGGAAACAGTCTTTTGGTGTAATCTGCAAATGGATATTTGGAGCGTTTTGGTGCCAATGGTGAAAAAGGAAATATCCTCATCTAATAACTAGACAGAAGCATTCTGAGAAACTTCTTTGTGATGTTTGCATTCATCTCATAGAGTTGAACACTTCTTTTAATGGAGCAGTTTAGAAACAGTATTTTTGTAGTATCTACAGAGGGATATTTGTGAGCAGTTTAAGTCCTATGGTGAAAAAGGAAATATCTTCACATAAAAACAAGACAGAAGATTTCTGAGAAACTTTTTGTGATGTGTGCATTCAAATAAAAGAGTTGAACTTTTTTTTTGAATGAGCAGTTTGGAAACAGTCTTTTTGTAGAATATGCAAAGGGATAATTCTGAGCGGTTTGAGGCCTAGCATGAAAAAGGAAACATGTTCACATAAAAACTAGACAGAAGATTTCTGAGGAACTTCTTTGTGATGTGTGCATTCATCTCAGAGAGTTGAAACTTTCTTTTGATTCAGCAGTTTGGAAACAGTCTTTTTCTAAAATGTGCAAGAGGATATTTCTGAGCATTTTGTGTCCTACGGTGAATAAGGAAATATCTTCACATATAAACTATACAGAAACATTCTGAGAAACTTCCTTGTGATGTGTGCATTCAACTCACTGAGTTGAAGTTTTCTTTTGAACGAGCAGTTTGGAAACAGTATTTTTGTAGAATCTGCATAGGGATATTTGGGATCCCTTTCAAGCCTAAGGTGAAAAATGAAATATCATCACATAAAAAGTAGACATAAGCTTTCTGAGATACTTCTTTGGAATGTGTGTATTCATCTAACAGAGCTGAACATTTATTTTGATTGAACAATTACTAAACAGTCTTTTTATAGAATCTTCAAAGGTATATTTGGGAGCCCATTGAGGCCTATGGTGAAAAAGGAAATATCTTCACCTAAAAATTAGACAGAATATTTCTGAGACACTTCTTTGTGATGTGTGCATTTATCTCACAGAGGTGAATCTTTGTTTTGATTGAGCAGTTAGGAAACGGTCTTTTTGTAGAATCTGCAAAGGCATATTTTGGAGCCCGTTGAGGCCTATGGTGAAAAAGGAAATATCTTCACCTAAAAATTAGCCAGAATATTTCTGAGAAAACTATTTGTGATGTGTGCATTCATCTCACAGGGTTGAACCTCTCTTTTGAGCAGTTTGGAAACAGTCTTTTTGAAGAATCTGCAAAGGGATATTTCTGAGCAATTTGAGGCCCATGGTGCAAAAGGAAATATGTTCACCTAAAAACTAGACAGATGGTTTCTGAGAAAATTCTTTGTGATGTGTGCATTCATCTCACAGAGTTGAACATTTCTTTTGATTGAGCAGTTTGGAAACCACCTTTTGTAGAATCTGCAAAGGGACGTTTGAGAGCCCTTTGAGACCTATGGTGAAAAAGGAAATATCTTCACATAAAAACTAGACAGAAGCTTTCTGAGAAACTTCTTTGTAATGCATGCATTCATCTCACAGAGTTGAAACTTTCTTTTGATTGAGCAGTTTGGAAACAGTCTTTTTCTAGAATCTGCATGGGGATATTTCTGAGCACTTTGAAGCCTACAGTGAATAAGGAAATACCTTCAATAACTTCACATAAAAACTAGACAGAAGCTTTCTGAGAAACTTCCTTGTGATGTGTGCATTCAACTCATAGAGTTGAACATTTCTTTAGAATTAGCAGTTTGGAAACAATATTTTGTACAATCTTCAAAGGGATATTTGGGATCCTTTGAGGCCTATGGTGAAAAAGGAAATATCTTCACATAAAAACTACACAGAAGCTTTCTGAGAAACTTCTTCATGATGTGTGCATTCATCTCAGAGATGTGAACCTTTCTGTTGATTGAACAGTTTGGAGACAGTTTTTTTGTATAATAGGCAAAGGGATAATTCTGAGACGTTTGAGGTCTATGTTGAAAAAGGAAATATCTTCACATAAAAAGTACACAGAAGATTTCTGATAAACTTCTCTGTAATGAGTGCCGTCATCTCATGGTGCTGTACCTTTCTTTTGATTGAGAAGTTTGGAAACCATCTTTTTGTAAAATCTGCAAGGGGATATTTCTGAGCATTTTGAGGCCTATGGTGGATAAGGAAATATCTTCACATAAAAAGTTGACCGAAGCTTTCTGAGAAACTTCCTTGTGATGTGTGCAATCAACTCACAGAGTTGAAGGTTTTTTTTGAATGAGCAGTTTGGAAACAACGTTTTTCTAGAATCTTTAAAGGGATATTTAGGATCCCTTTGAGGCCTATGGTGAAAAAGGAAATATCTTCACATAAAAACTAGACAGAAGCTTTCTGAGAAACTTCTTTGTGATGTGTGCATTCACCTTATGGAGTTGAAACTTTCTTTTGATTGAGAAGTTTGGAAACAGTCTTTTTGTAAAATCTGCAAAGGGATATTTGAGGGCGCTTTGAGGCCTATGGTGAAAATGGAATTATCTTCACAAAAAAACTAGACAGAAATTTTCTGAGAAACTTCTTTTTGATGCATGCATTCATCTCACAGAACTAAAACTTTCTTTTCATTGAGCAGTTTGGAAACAGTCTTTTTGTAGAATCTTCAAAGGGATATTTCTGAGCAGTTTGAGGCCTATCATGCAAAAGGAAATATTTTCATATTAAAAGTAGAAGGAAGTTTTCTGAGAAACTTCTTTGTGATGTATGCATTCATCTCACAGAGTTAAACCTTTCCTTTGATTAAGCAGTTTGGAAACAGTCTTTTTGTAGTATCTGCAAGGGATATTTCTGAGCTGTTTGAGGCCTATGGTGAAAAAGGAAATATCTTCACCTAAAAATTAGACAGAAGCTTTCTGAGAAACTTCTTTGCGATGCATGCTTTCATCTCACAGAGTTCAAACTTTCTTTTGATTGAGCAGTTTGCAAAGAGTCTTTTTGTAGAATCTGCAAAGGGATGCTTGGGAGCCCTTTGAAGACTGTGGAGAAAAAGGAAATATCGTCACATAAACAGTAGCCAGAAGCCTCCTGAGAAACTTATTTGTGATGAGTGCATTCATCTCACAGATTTGAATCTTTCTTTTGATTGAGCAGTTTGGAAACAGTCTTTTTGTAGAAATTTCCAATGGATATTTCTGAGCGGTTTGAGGCCTATGTTGAAAAAGGAAATATTTTCATATAAAAACTAGACAGAAGCTTTCAGAGAAACCTCTTTGTGATGCGTGCATTCATCTCAGAGTGTTGAAACACTCTTTTGAGTGAGCAGTGTGTAAACAGTTTTTTATAGAATCTGCAAGAGGATATTTCTGGGCATTTTGAGGCCTATGGTGAATAAGGAAATATATTCACATAAAAACTAGACAGAAGCTTTCTGAGAAACTTCCTTCTAATATGTGCATTCAACTCACATAGTTGAACTGTTCTTTTGAATGAGCAGTTTGGGAACAGTATTTTTGTAGTATCTGTAAAGTGGTTTTTGGGATCCCTTTGAGTTCTATGGTGAAAAAGGAAATATCTTCACATAAAAACTAGACAGAAGCTTTCTGAGAAACCTCTTTGTTATGTGCACATTCATCTCACAGTGTTGAATCATTCTTTTGATTGAACAGTTTGGAAACAGTTTTTTTGTAGTATCTGCAAAGGGATATTTGAGTGCGCTTTGAGGTCTATGGTGAAAAAGGAAATGTCTTCACATAAAAACTAGACGGAAGCTTTCTGAGAAACTTCTTTGTGATGCCTGCATTCACCTCAAAGAGTTGCACATTTCTTTAGATTGAGCAGTTTGGAAGCAGTCTTTTTGTAAAAACTGCAAAGGGATGTGTGGGAGCCCCTTTAGGCATATGGTGAAAAAGGAAATATCTTCACCTAAAAAGTAGACAGGATATTTCTGAGAAACTCCTTTGTGATGTGTGCATTCATCTCACAGATTTGAATCTTTCTTTTGATTGAGCAGTTTGGAAACCATCTTTTTCTAGAATCTGCAAAGGGATATTTCTGAGTGGTTTGAGGCCTATGGTGAAAGAGGAAATATCTTCATGTAAAAACTAGACAGAAGCTTTCTGAGAAACTTCTTTGTGGTGTGTGCCTTCATGCCACAGAGTTGAACCTTTCTTTTGATTGAGTAGTTTGGAAACAGTCTTTTTGTAGAATCAGCAAAGGGATATTTATGAGCAGTTAGAGGCCTGTGGTGAAAAAGGAAATGTCCTTACATAAAAACTAGACAGAAGATTTCTGAGAAACTTCTTTGTGATGTGTGCATTAATCTCACAGATTTGAATCTTTCATTTGATTTAGCAGTTTGGAAACAGTCTTTTTCTAGAATCTGCACGGGGATAATTCTGAGCATTTTGAGGACTATGGTGAAAAAGGAAATACCTTCACATGAAAACTAGACAGAAGCATTCTGAGAAACTTCCTTGTGATGTTTGTATTCAACTCAAAGAGTTGAACTTTTCTTTTCAATGAGCAGTTTGGAAAACGTATTTTTGTAGAATCTGCCAAGGGATATTTGGGATCCCTTTGAGGCCTAGGGTGAAAAATGAAGTATCTTCACATAAAAACTAGAGAGAAGCTTTCTGAGAAACTTGTTTGTGTTGTGTGCATTCATCTCACAGGGTGAAACTTTCTTTTGATTGAGCAGTTTGGAAACAGTGTTTTTGCAGAATTTGCAAGGGGATATTTCTGAGCGGTTTGAGGAATGTGGTGAAAAAGTAAACATCTTCACATAAAAATTAGACAAAATATTTCTGAGAAACTTCTTTGTGATTTGTCCATTCATCTCACAGAGTTCATACTTTCTTTTGATTGAGCATTTGGAAACATTCTTTTCCTAGAATACGCAAGGGGATATTTCTGAGCATTTTGAGTCCTACGGTGAATAACGAAATATCTTCACATAAAAACTAGGCAGAAGCATTCTGAGAAACTTCCTTGTGATGTGTGCATTCGACTCATAGAGTTGAACTCTTCTTTTGAACGAGCAGTTTGGAAACAGTATTTTTGTGGGATCTGCAAAGGGATATTTGGGATCCCTTTGAGCATATGGTGAAAAAGGAAATAACTTCACAGAAAAACTAGACAGAAGCTTTCTGAGAAACGTTTTTGTGATGTGTGCATTCATCTCACAGAGTTGAACATTTCCTTTGATTGAGCAGTTTGAAAACAGTCTTTTTATAGAATCTGCAAAGGGATATTTGGGAGCCCATTGAGTCCTATGTTGAAAAAGGAAACATCTTCACCTTGAAAGTAGACAGAATCTTTCTGAGAACCTCTTTGTGATGTGTGCATTCATCTCATGGAGTTGAACGTATCTTTTGATTGAGCACTTTGGAAACAGTTATTTTCTAGAATCTGGAAAGAGATATTTCTCAGGGGTTCAGGCCAGTGGTGAAAAATGAAATATGTCCAACCAAAAAGAAGACAGAAGCTTTCTGAGAAACTTCTTTCTGATGCCTTCATCTCACAGAGTTGAATCTTTCTTTTGATTGAGTGGTTTGGAGACCGTCTTTTTGTAGAATCTGCAAAGGGATATTTTGGAGCCCTTTGAGGCCTATGGTGAAAAAGAAAATATCTTCTCATAAAAACTAGGCAGAAGCTTTCTGGGAAACTTCTTTGTGATGTGTGCATTCATTTCACAGAGTTCAAACTTTCTGTTGATTGAGCAGTTTGGAAACTGTCTTTTTATAGAATCTGCAAAGGGATGTTTGGGAGCCCTTTGGGGCCTATGGTGAAAAAGGAAATATCTTCACATAAAAACTAGCCAGAAGCTTTCTGAGAAAATTTGTGATGCCTGAATTTATCTCACAGAGATGAATCTTTCTTTTGATTGAGAAGTTTGGAAACAGTCTTTTTGTAGAATCTGCAAACAGATATTTCTGAGCTGTTTGAGGCCTATGGTAAAAAAGGAAATATTCCCATATAAAAACTAGACAGAAGCTTTCTGAGAAACTTCTTTCTGATGTGTGCCTTCATCTCACAGAGTTGAAACTTTCTTTTGCTTGAGCAGTTTGGAAACAGTCTTTTTGAAGAATCCTTAAAGGGATATTTGGGGGCCCCTTGAGGCTCATGTTGAAAAAGGAAATATCTTCACCTAAAAAGCAGACAGAATATTTCTGAGAAACTTCTTTTTGACATGTGCATTCATCTCACAGAGTTGAAACTTACTTTTGGTTGAGCATTTTTTAAACAGTATTTTTGTAGAATCTGCACAGGGTTATTTCTGAGCGGTTTGAGGTCTATGGTGAAAAAGGAAATATCTTCATATGAAAACTAGACAGAAGCTTTTGTAGAAACTTCTTTGTGATGTGGGCATTCATCTCAGAGAGTTGAAACTTTATATTCATTGAGCAGTTTGGAAAGAGTCTTTTTGTAGAATCAGCAAAGGGATATTTGAGGGAGCTTTGAAGCGTATGCTGAAAAAGGAGATATCTTAACATAAAAACTAGACAGACGCTTTCTGAGAGAGTTCTGTGTGATGCATGCATTCATCTCACACAGTTGAACCTTTCTTTTGATTGAGCAGTTTGCAAACACTCTTTTTGTAGAATCTGCAAGTGGATATTTAGAGTGCTTAGCTGCCCAGCATGGAAAAGGAAATATCTTCACATAAAAACCAGACGGAAGCATTCTGAGAAACATCTTTGTGATGTGTGCATTTAACTCACAGAGTTGAAACTTTCTGGTGATGGAGCAGTTTCGAATTAGTCATTTTGTATTGTCTTCTAATGGATATTTGGAGCACTTTGAGGCCTATAGTGGAAAAGCAAATATCTTCATATAAGAACTAGACAGAACCATTATGGGAAACTTCTTTGTGATGTGCACATTCATCTCACAGCGTTGAACCTTTCTTTCAATTGAGCAGTTTTGAAACACTCTTTTTGTAGAAGCTGCAAGTGGATATTTGGAGCCCTTTACAGCCTATAGTGGAAAAGGAAATATCTTTAAATAAAAACTAGACAGAAGCATTCTGAGAAACTACTTTTTGATGTGTGCATTCATCTCACAGAGTTGAAACTTTCTTTTGATTGAGCAGTTTTGAAACACTCTTTTTGTGGAATCTGTGAGTGGATATTTGGAGCAATTTGAGACCTCTGGTGGAAAAGGAAATACCTTCACATAAAAATTAGACAGAAGCATTTTGAGAAACTCCTTTGTGATGTGCGCATTCAACTAACAGTGTTGAAATTTTCTGTTGATTGAGCAGTTTGGAAATACTCCTTTTGAAGAATGTGCAAGGGAATATTTGGAGCGTTCTGAGGCCTATGGTGTAAAAGGAAATATCTTCACGTAAAAACTAGACAGAATCATTCTGAGAAACTTCTTTGTGATGTGTGCATTCAACTCACAGAGTTGAAATTTTCTACTGAATGAGCAGTTTGGAAACAGTCTTTTTGTATTATCTGCTAATGGATAATTGGAGTGCTTAGAGGCCTGTAGTGGAAAAGGAAATATCTTCACATTAAAACTAGACAGAAACATTCTGAGAAACTTCTTTGTGATGTATGCATTCATCCAACAGATATGAACATTTCTTTTGACTGAACGGTTTTGAAACACTCTTTTTGTAGAATCTGCAAGTGGATATTTGGAGCTCTTTGAGGCCTATGGTGGAACAGGGAATATCTTCACATAAAAACTCGACAGAAGCATTCTCAGAAACTTCTTTGTGATGTGTGCATTCAACTCACAGAGTTGAACCTTTCTTTTGATTGAGCAGTTTTGAAACACTCTTTTTGTACAATCTGCAGTGGATACCTGGAGTGCTTTGCAGCCTATAGTGGAAAAGGAAATATCTTCACATAGAATCTAGAGAGAAGCATTCAGAGAAACTTCTTTGTGATGTGTGCATTCATCTCACAGATGATATTTGTATTCCACTCACAGAGTTGAAGAATTCTTTGGATAGAGCAGCTTTGAAACTCTCTATTTGTCGAAAATGCAAGTGGATATTTGCAGCTGTGTGTGGCCTATGATGGAAAAGGAAATATATTCACATAAAAGCTAGACAGAAACATTCTCACAAACTTCTTTGTGATGTGTGCATTCAACTCACAGAGTTGAACCATTCTTTTGATGGAGCAGTTTTGAAACTCTCTTTTTGTAGAATGTGCAAGTGGATATTTCGAGCGCTTTGAGGAATACAGTGGAAAAGGAAATATCTTCACATAAAAATTAGACAGAAGCATTCTCAAAAACTTCTTTGTGATGTGTGCATTCAACTCGCAGAGTTGAACATTTGTTTTGAGAGAGCAGTATTGAAACACTCATTTTGTAGAACATGCAAGTGGATATTTGGAGTGCTTTGAGGCCTATGGTGGAAAAGGAAATATCTTCACATAAAAACTAGACGGAGGCATTCTCAGAAACTTCTATATGATGCGTGCATTCAATTCACAGTGTTGAACATTTCTTTTGAGAGAGCAGTTTTGAAACATTCTTTTTGTAGGATCTGCAAGTGGATATTTGGAGAGCCTTGACAGCTATGTTGGAAAAGGAAATAACTTCACATAAAATCTAGACATAAGCATTCTCAGAAACTTCTTTGTGATGTGTGCATTCAACTCACGGAGTTAAACCTTTCTTTTGATAGAGCAGTTTTCTAACACTCTTTTTGTAGAATCTGCAAGTGCGTTTTTGGAGAGCTTTGAGGCTAATGGTGGACAAGGAAATATCTTCACCTAAGAACTAGATAGAAGCATTTTCAGAAACTTCTTTGTGATGCGTGCACTCAACTCACAGAGTTGAACCTTTCTTTTGATAGAGCAGTTTTGAAACATTCTTTTTGTAGAATTTGCAGGACAATATTTGGAGAGCCTTCAGGCGTATGGTGGAAAAGGAAATATCTTCACATAAAAACTAGACAGAAGCATTCTCAGAAATTTATTTGTAATGGGTGCATTCAACTCACTGAGTTGAACATTTCTTTTTACAGAGAAGTTTTAAAACACTCTTTTTGCAGAATCTGCAAGGGGATATTTGGAGTGCTTTGAGGCCTATGGTGGAAATGGAAATATCTTCACATAAAAACAAGACAAAAGCATTCTCAGAAACTTCTTTGTGATGTGTGCATTCAAGTCACAGAGTTGAACCAATCTTTTGATATATCAGTTTTGAAACACTCTTTTTCAAGAATCTGCAAGTAGATATTTGGAGTGCCTTGGGGCCTATGGTGGAAAAGGAAATATCTTGACATGAAATCTAGACAGAAGCATTCTCAGAGACATGTTTGTAACGTGTGCATTCAACTCACAAACTTGAAACATTCTTTTGATAGGGCATTTTTGAATCTCTCTTTTTGTAGAATCTCCAAGTTTATATTTGGAGTGCTTTGAGGGCTACGGTGGAAAAGGAAATACCTTCACATTAAAACTAGACAGAAGCATTCTCAGAAACTACTTAGAGACGTGTGCACTCATCTCACAGAGTTGAACCTTTCTTTTGATGGAGCAGTTTTGAAACACTCTTTTCATAAATCTACAAGTGGGTATTAGGAGCCCTTTGAGGCCTATGGTGGAAAAGGAAATACCTTCACATAAAAACTAGACAGAAGCATTCTCAGAAACTTCTTTGTCATGTGTGCCTTCAACTCACAGAGTTTAACTTTCCTTTTGATAGAGCAGTTTTGAAACTCTCATTTTGTAGAATCAGCAAGTGGATATTTGGAGTGCTTTGAGGCCTATGGTGGAAAAGGAAATATCTTCACATAAAAACTAGACAGAAAAATTCTGAGAAACTGCTTTGTGATGTGTGCATTCAACTCACAGAGTTGAACCATTCTCTGACAGAGCAGCTTTGAAACTCTCTTTTTGTAGAATCTGCAGGTGGATATTTTGAGCAGTTTGAAGAACACAGTGGAAAAGGAAATATCTTCACATAAAAACTAGACAGAAGCATTCTCACAAGCATCTTTGTGATGTGTGCATTCAACTCACAGAGTTGAACCATTCTTTCATAGAGCAGTTTTGAAACTGTCTTTCTGTAGAAAATGCAAGTGGATATTTGGATTGCTTGGAGGCCTACAGTGGAAAAGGAAATATCTACATATAAAAACTAGACAGAAGTATTCTCGGGAACTTCTTAGTGATGTGTGCACTCAACTGACAGTGTTGAACCTTCC
Organism: Gorilla gorilla gorilla; assembly: GCF_029281585.2. NCBI lineage: Eukaryota > Metazoa > Chordata > Mammalia > Primates > Hominidae > Gorilla > Gorilla gorilla. Next base: position 72,134,385 of record NC_073230.2, on the reverse strand, counting down.
TTTTGATAGAGCAGTTTTGAAACACTCTTTTTGCAGAATCTTCAAGTGGATATATGGAGCACTATGAGTCCTATGGTGGAAAAGGAAATATCTTCACATAAAAACTAGACAACAGCATTCTCAGAAACTTTTTTGTGATGTCTGCATTCAACTCACAGAGTTGAACCTTTCTTTTGATAGACTAGTTTTGAAACAGTCTTTTTGTAGAATCTGCAAGTGGATATTTGGAGTGCTTTGACGCCTATGGTGGAAAAGGAAATATCTTCACAAAAAAAATTTACAGAAGCATTCTCAGAAACTTCTTTGCGATGGGGGCATTCAACTCATAGAGTTGAACACTTCTTTTGATACAGCAGTTTTAAAACACTCTTTTTGTGGAATCTGCAAGTGGATATTTGGAGTGCTTTGAGGCCTATGGTGGAAAAGTAAATATTTTCAAATAAAAACTAGTCAGAACCATTCTCAGAAACTTCTTTGTGATGTGTGCACTCAACTCACAGTGTTGAAACTTTCTTTTGAGGGAACAGTTTTGAAACACTCTTTTTGTGGAATCTGCAAGTGGATATTTGGAGTACTTTCAGGCAAGTGGTGAAAAGGAAATATCATCACATAAAAACTACACAGAGGCATTCTCTGAGACTTCTTTTTGATGTGTACATTCAACTCACAGAGTTGAACCTTTCTTTTCATAGAGGAGTTTTGAATCCCTCTTTTTGTTGAATCTGCAAATGGGTATTTGGAGCGCTTTGAGGCCTTTGGTGGAAAAGGAAATATCTTCATATAATAACTTGACAGAAGCATTCTCAGAAACTTCTTTGTGATGTGTGCATTCTACTCAAAGTGTTGAATATTTCATTTGATAGAACAGCTCTGAAACACTCTTTTTGTAGAATCTGCAAGTGGATATTTGGAGTGCATTGAGGCCTATGGTGGAAAAGGAAATATCTTCATATAAAAAGTAGACAGAAGCATTCTCTGAAACTTCTTTGTGATGTGTGCATTCAACTCACAGTGTTGAACCATTCTTTTGACAGAGCAGTTTTGAAACTCTCTTTTTGAAGAAAATTCATTGGATATTTGGAGCGCTTTGAGGCCTATGGTGGAAAAGGAAATATCTTCAGATAAACACTAGACACAAGCATTCTCAGAAACAGCTTAGTTATGTGTGCACTCAACTCACAGAGTTGAACATTTCTTTTCACAGAGCAGTTTTGAAACATTCTTTTTGTAGAATCTGCAGGTGAATATTTGGAGCACTTTGAGGCCTATGGTGGAAAAGAAATTATCTTCATATAAAAAGTAGATGGAAGCATTCTGAGAAATTTCCTTGTGATGTGTGCATTCAGCTCACAGAGTTGAACCATTGTTTTATTAAACAGTTTTGAAACTCTCTTTTTGTAGAATCTGCAAGTGGATATTTGGAGAACTTCGAGGCGTATTGTGGAAAAGCAAATATCTTCACATAAAAACTAGACAGAAGCATTCTCAGAAACTTCTTTGTGATGTGTGCATTCAACTCACATACTTGAAACTTTCTTTTGATAGATCAGTTTTGAAACACTCTTTTTGTAGAATCTGCAAGTGGATGTTTGGAGCGGTTTGAGGCTTATGGTGGAAAAGGAAATATCTTCATATAAAAACTAGACAGAAGTATTCTCAGAAACTTCATTGTGACGTGCGCATTCATCTCACAGTGTTGAACCTTTCTTTTGATAGGGAAGTTTTGAAACACTCTCTTTGTGGAATCTGCAAGTGGATATTTGGAGCGCTTTGAGGCCTATTGTGGAAAAGGAAATATCTTCACGTAAAAACTAGACCAAAGCATTGTCAGAAAGTTCTTTGCAATGTGTGCATTTAATTGACAGTGTTGAAACTTTCTTTGATAGAGCAGTTTTGAAACACTCTTTTTGTAGGATCTGCAAATGGATATTTGGAGTGCTTTGAGGTCTATGGAGTAAAGGAAATATCTTCACATAAAACCTAGACAGAAGTATTCTCAGAAACTTCTTTGTGACGTGTGCACTCAACTCACAGAGGTGAACCACTCTTTTGCTAAAGCAGTTTTGAAATTTTCTTTTTGTAAAATCGGCAAGTGGATATTTGGTGCACTTTGAGGCCTATGATGGAAAAGGAAATATCTTCACATAGAAACTACACAGAAGCGTTCTCAGAAACTTCTTTGTGGTGTGTGCATTAAAATCACAGTGTTGAACCTTGCTCTTGATAGAGCAGTTTTGAAACACTCTTTTTGCAGAATCTGCAAGAGAATATTTGGACACTTTGATGGCTGTGGTGGAAAAGGAAATATCTTCACATAAAAACTAGACAGAAGCATTCTCCGAAACTTCTTTGTGTTGTGTGCATTTAATTCACAGAGTTGAACATTTCTTTTGTTTGAGCATTTTTGAAACTCTCTTTTTGTAGAATCTCTAAGTGGATATATGGAGTGCTTTGAGCACCATGGGGGAAAAGGAAATATCTTCACATAAAAGCCAGAAAGAAGTATTCCCAGAAACTTCACTGTGATGTGTGCTTTCAACTCACATGTTGAACTTTTCTTTTGATAGAGCAGTTTTGGAACACTCTTTTTGTAGGATCTGCAAGTTGATATTTGGAGCTCTTTGAGGCCTATGGTGGAAAAGGAAATATCTTCACAGAAAAACTAGACAGAATCATTCTCTGAAACTTCTCTGTGCTGTGTACATTCAACTTACAGAGTTGAAATTTCTTCTTATGGAGCAATTTGGAAACACCCTTTTTGTAGAATCTGCAAGTTGATATTTGTTTCCCTTTGAGGCCTATGTTGGAAAACGAAATATCTTCACATGAAACCTAGGCAGAAGCATTCTCAGAAACTTCTTTGTGATGTGTGCTTTCAACTCACAGAGTTGAACCTTTCTTTGGATAGAGCAGTTTTGAAACAGTCTTTTTGGATATTTGGTTCCCTTTGAGGCCTATGGTGGAAAAGGAAATATCTTCCCATAAAAACTAGACAGAAGCATTCTCAGTAACTTCTTTGCAATGTATGCATTCAAATCACAGAGTTGAACCTTTCTTTTCACAGAACATATTTGAAACTCTCTTTTTGTAGCATCTGCAAATGGATATTTGGAACCCTTTTATGTCCTGTGGTGGAAAAGGGAATAGCTTCTTATAAAAACTAGACAGAGGCATTCTCAGAAACTTCTTTATGAAGTATGCATTCAACTCACAGAGTTGAACCTTTTCTTTGATAGAGCAGTTTTGTTTCTCTCTTTTTGTGGAATCTGCAAGTGTATATTTTGAGTGCTTTGAAATCTATGTTGGAAAAAGAAATATATTCACATAGAAACTAGACAAAGAATTGTAAGAAACTTCTTTGTGATGTGTGCATTCAACTCAGAGAGTTGAACGTTTCTTTTGATAGACCAGTTTGAAACGCTCTTTTTGTGGAATCTGCTAGTGGATATCTGGAGCAGTTTGAGGCCTATGGTGGAAAAGAAAATATCTTCACATAAAAAACAGACAGAACCATTCTCTGAAACTGCTTTGTGTTGTGTGCATTCAACTCAGAGAGTTGAACTTTTCTTTTGATACAGTAGTTTTGAAACAATCTCTTTGTAGAATCTGCAAGTGGATGTTTGGCTCCCTTTGAGGCCTATGTTGGAATACAAAATATCTTCATATAAAAACTAGACAGAAGCATTCTCAGAAATTTCCTTTTGATGTGTGCATTCACCTCACAGAGTCGAATGTTTCTTTTTTTTATTATCATTTTACTTTAAGTTTTAGGGTACATGTGCACAATGTGCAGGTTAGTTACATATGTATACATGTGCCATCCTGGTGGGCTGCAAACAGTAATTCATCATCTAGCATTAGGTATATCTCCCAATGCTATCCCTTCCCCCTCCCCCCAACCCGCAACAGTCCCCAGAGTGTGATGTTCCCCTTCCTGTGTCCATGTGTTCTCATTGTTCAATTCCCACCTATGAGTGAGAATATGCGGTGTTTGGTTTTTTGTTCTTGCGATAGTTTACTGAGAATCATGATTTCCAATTTCATCCATGTCCCTACAAAGGACATGCACTCATCATTTTCAATGGCTGCATAGTATTCCATGGTGTATATGTGCCACATTTTCTTAATCCAGTCTATCGTTGTTGGATATTTGGGTTGGTTCCAAGTCTTTGCTATTGTGAATACTGCCACAATAAACATATGTGTGCTTGTGTCTTTATCACAGCATGATTTATAGTCCTTTGTGTATATACCCAGTAATGGGATGGCTGGGTCAAATGGTATTTCTAGTTCTAGATCCCTGAGGAATCGCCACACTGACTTCCACAATGGTTGAACTAGTTTACAGTCCCACAAACAGTGTAAAAGTGTTCCTATTTCTCCACATCCTCTCCAGCACCTGTGGTTTCCTGACTTTTTATTGATTGCCATTCTAACTGGTGTGAGATGGTCTCATTGTGGTTTTGATTTGCATTTCTCTGACGGCCAGTGATGGTGAGCATTTTTTCATGTGTTTTTTGGCTGCATAAATGTTTTCTTTTGAGAATTGTCTGTTCATGTCCCTCGCCCACTTTTTGATGGGATTTTTTTTTCTGGTAAATTTGTTTGAGTTCTTTGTAGATTCTGGATATTAGCCCTTTGTCAGATAAGTAGGTTGCGAAAATTTTCTCCCATTTTGTAGGTTGCCTGCTCACTCTGATGGTAGTTTCTTTTGCTGTACAGAAGCTCTTTAGTTTAGGTAGATCCCATTTGTCAATTTTGGCTTTTGTTGCCATTGTTTTTGGTGTTTTAGGCATGAAGTCTTTGCCCATGCCTATGTCCTGAGTGGTAATGCCTAGCTTTTCTTCTAGGGTGTTGGTGGTTTTAAGTCTAACGTTTAAGTCTTTAATTCATCTTGAATTGATTTTTGCATAAGGTGTAAGGAAGGGATCCAGTTTCAGCTTTCTACATATGGCCAGCCAGTTTTCCCAGCACCATTTGTTAAATAGGGAATCCTTTCCCCATTGTTTTTTTTCTCAGGTTTGTCAAATATCAGATGGTTGTAGATATGTGGCATTATTTCTGAGGGTTCTGTTCTGTTTCATTGATCTATATCTCTGTTTTGGTACAGTACCATGCTGTTTTGGTTACTGTAGTCTTGTAGTAAAGTTTGAGGTCAGGTAGTGTGATGCCTCCAGCTTTGTTCTTTTGGCTTAGGATTGACTTGGTGATGCAGGCTCTTTTTTGGTTCCATATGAAATTTAAAGTAGTTTTTTTCCAATTCTGTGAAGAAAGTCATTGGTAGCTTGATGGGGATGGCATTGAATCTGTAAATTACCTTGGGCAGTATGGCCATTTTCATGATATTGATTATTCCTACCCATGAGCATGGAATATTCTTCTATTTGTTTGTATCCTCTTTTAATTCCTTGAGCAATGGTTTGTAGTTCTCCTTGAAGAGGTCCTTCATATCACTTGTAAGTTGGATTCCTAGGTATTTTATTCTCTTTGAAGCAATTGTGAATGGGAGTTCACTCATGATTTGGCTCTGTATGTCTGGTATTGGTGTATAAGAATGCTTGTGATTTTTGTACATAAATTTTGTATCCTTAGACTTTGCTGAAGTTGCTTATCAGCTTAAGGAGATTTTGGGCTGAGACAATGGGGTTTTCTAGATATACAATCATGTCATCTGCAAACAGGGACAATTTGACTTCCTCTTTTCCTAATTGAATACCATTTATTTCCTTCTCCTGGCTAATTGCCCTGGCCAGAACTTCCAACACTATGTTGAATAAGAGTGGTGAGAGAGGGCATCCCTGTCTTGTACCAGTTTTCAAAGGGAATGCTTCCAATTTTTGCCCATTCAGTATGATATTGGCTGTGGGTTTGTCATAGATAGCTCTTATTATTTTTAGATACATCCCATCAATACCTAATTTAGAGTTTTTAGCTTGAAGGGTTGTTGAATTTTATCACCAAAGTTGAAATGAAGGAAAAAAATGTTAAGGGCAGCCAGAGAGAAAAGTCGGGTTACCCTCAAAGGGAAGCCCATCAGACTAACAGTGGATTTATCAGCAGAAACTCTACGAGCCAGAAGAGAGTGGGGGCCAATATTCAACATTCTTAAAGAAAAGAATTTTCAGCCCACAATTTCATATCCAGCCAAACTAATCTTCGTAAGTGAAGGAGAATAAAATACTTTACAGACAAGCAAATGCTGAGAGATTTTGTCACCACCAGGCCTGCCCTAAAAGAGCTCCTAAAGGAAGCACTAAACATGGAAAGAAACAACCGGTACCAGCCACTGAAAAATCATGCCAAAATGTAAAGACCATCAAGACTAGGAAGAAACTCCATCAACTAATGAGCAAAATAACCAGCTAGCATCTGAATGACAGGACCAAATTCACACATAACAATATTAACTTTAAATGTAAATGGACTCAATGCTCCAATTAAAAGACAGAGACTGGCAAATTGGATAAACAGTCAAGACCCATCAGTGTGCTGTATTCAGGAAACCCATCTCACGTGCAGAGACACACATATGCTCAAAATAAAAGATGGAGGAAGCAAATGGAAACCAAAAAAAGGCAGGGGTTGCAATCCTAGTCTCTGATAAAACAGACTTTAAACCAACAAAGATCAAAAGAGACAAAGAAGGCCATTACATAATGGTAAAGGGATCAATTCAACAAGAAGAGCTAACTATCCTAAATATATATGCACCCAATGCAGGAGCACCCAGATTCATAAAGCAAGTCCCGAATGACCTACAAAGAGATTTAGACTCCCACACATTAATAACGGGAAACTTTAACACCCCACTGTCAGCATTAGAGAGATCAACGAGAGAGAAAGTCCACAAGGATACCCAGGAATTGAACTCAGCTCTGCACCAAGCGGACCTAATAGACATCTACAGAACTCTCCACCCCAAATCAACAGAAGATACATTTTTTTCAGCACCACACCACACCTATTCCAAAACTGACCACATACTTGGAAGTAAAGCTCTCCTCAGCAAATGTAAAAGAACAGAAATTATAACAAACTATCTCTCAGACCACAGTGCAATCAAACTAGAACTCAGGATTAAGAATCTCACTCAAAACCACTCAACTACATGGAAACTGAACAACATGTGCCGAAATGACTACTGGGTACATAGCGAAATGAAGGCAGAGATAAAGATGTTCTTTGAAACCAACGAGAACAAAGACACAACATACCAGAATCTCTGGGACGCATTTAAAGCAGTGTGTAGAGGGAAATTTATAGCACTAAATGCCCACAAGAGAAAGCAGAAAAGATCCAAAATTGACACCCTAACATCACAATTAAAAGAACTAGAAAAGCAAGAGCATTCAAAAGCTAGCAGAAGGCAAGAAATAACTAAAATCAGAGCAGAACTGAAGAAAATAGAGACACAAAAAAACCCTCAAAAAATTAATGAATCCAGGAGCTTGTTTTTTTGAAAGGATCAACAAAATTGATAGGCTGCTAGCAAGATTAATAAAGAAAAAAGAGAGAAGAATCCAATAGATGCAATAAAAAATGATAAAGGGGATATCATCACCAATCCCACAGAAATACAAACTACCATCATGGAACACTAAAAACACCTCTTTTGAAATAAACTGGAAAATCTGGAAGAAATGGATAAATTCCTTGACACATACACTCTGCCAAGACTAAACCAGGAAGAAGTTGAATCTCTGAATAGACCAATAGCAGGAGCTGAAATTGTGGCAATAATCAGTAGCTTACAAAAGAAAGAGAGTCCAGGACCAGACGGATTCACAGCCTAATTCTACCAGGGGTACAAGGGGGAACTGGTACCATTCCTTCTGAAACTATTCCAATCAATAGAAAAAGAGGGAATCCTCCCTAACTCATTCTATGAGGCCAGCACCATCCTTATGCCAAAGTCGGGCAGAGACACAACCAAAAAACAAAATTCTAGACCAATATCCTCGATGAAAATTGATACAAAGGTTCTCAATAAAATACTGGCAAACCGAATCCAGCAGCATATCAAAAAGTTCATCCACCACAATGAAGTGGGCTTTGTCCCTGGGATGCAAGGCTGGTTCAATATATGCAAATCAATAAATGTAATGCAGCGTATAAAACAGAACCAAAGACAAAAACCACATGATTATCTCAATAGATACAGAACATTTCTTTTGATAGAGCCATTTTGAAACACCCTTTTTGTAGAATCTGCAGGTGGATACATGGAGCGCTTTGACACCAATGGTGGAAAAGGAAATATCTTCACAGGAAAACTAGACAGAAGCATTCTCTGAAACTTCTTTGTGATGTGTGCATTCAACTCACAGAGTTGAACTTTTCTTTTGAAAGAGCAGTTTTGAAACCCACTTTCTGTGGAATCTGCAAGTGGATATTTCATTCCCTTTGAGGCCTACGGTAGAAAAGGAAATAACTTCACATTAAAACCAGACAGACGCATTCTCAGAAACTTCTTTGTGATGTCTGCATTCAACTTACAGAGTTGAACTTTTCTTTTGATAGAGCAGTTTTGAAACCCTCTTTCTGTGGAATCTTCAAGTGGATATTTCGTTCCCTTTGAGGCCTATGGTAGAAAAGTAAATAACTTCACATTAAAACTAGACAGAAGCATTCTCAGAAACTTCTTTGTGATGTGTGCATTCAACTCACAGAGTTGAACTTTTCTTTTCATAGAGCAGTTTTGAAACCCTCTTTCTGTGGAATCTGCAAGTGGATATTTCGTTCCCTTTGAGGCCTACGGTAGAAAAGGAAATAACTTCACATTAAAACTAGACAGAAGCATTCTCAGAAACTTCTTTGTGATGTGTGCATTCTACTCACAGAGTTGAACTATTCTTTTGATAGAGAAGTTTTGAAACTCTCTTTTTGGAGAATCTGGAAGTGGATATTTGGAGAGCTTTGGGGCCTATATTGGAAAAGGAAATATCTTCATATAAAAATTAGACAGAAGCATTCTCAGAAACTTCTTTGTGATGTGTTCATTCAACTCAAACTGATGAACGTTTCTTTTGATAGAGCAGTTTGGAAACACTCATTTTGTAAAATCTGCAATTAGATATGGAGCGCTTTGTGGCCTATGGTGGAAAAGCAAATACCTTCACATAAAAACTAGACAGAAGCATTCTCCAAAACTTCTTTGTGATGTGTGCATTCAACTCACAGAGTTGAATATGTCTTTTGATAGAGCAGTTCTGAATCACTCCTTTTGTAGAAACTGCAAGGAGATATTTGGTTGCCTTTGAGGCCTATGTTAGAAAACAAAATGTCTTTACATAAAAACTACACGGAAGCATTCTCCGAAACTTCTCTCTGATGTGTGCATTCAACTCACAGAGTTGAACATTTCTTTTGATAGAGTAGTTTTGAATCACTCTTTTTGTAGTATCTGCAAGTGGATACTTGGTTCCCTTTGAGGCTTATGTTGTAATACGAAATACCTTCACATAAAAACTAGACAGAAGCATTCTCAGAATCTTTTTTGAGACGTGTGCATTCAACTTACAGATCTGAAACTTTCTTTTGATAGAGCGGTTTTCAAACACTCTTTTTATAGAATCTGCAAGTGGATATTTTGAACGCTGTTAGGCCTATGGTGGAAAAGGAAATATCTCCACATAAAAACTAGATGGAAGCATTCTCTGAAAGTTCTTTCAGATGTGTGCATTCAATTCACAGAGTTGAACCATTCTTTTGATAGAGTAGTTTTGAAAAATAATTTTTGTAGAATCTGCAAGTGGATATTTGGTTCCATTTGGGGCCTATGTTGGAATACGAAATATCTTCACATTAAAACTAGACAGAAGTATTCTTAGAAACATCTTTGGATGTGTACATTCCACTCACAGAGTTGAAACTTTCTTTTGATAGAGTAGCTTTGAAATACCCTTTTTGTAGAATCTGCAGGTGGATATTTGGAGTGCTTTGAGGCTTATGGTGGAAAAGGAAATATCTTTACATAAATAGTAGACAGAAGCATTCTAAGAAACTTCTTTTTGATGTGTGCATTCAAGTCACAGAGTTGAACATTTCTTTTGATGGAGCAGTTTTGAAACTCTCATTTGAAGAAAATGCAAGTGGATATTTTGAGTGCTTTGAGGCCTATGGTGCAAAAGGAAATAAATTCATATAAAAGCTAGACAGAAACATTCTCCGAAACTTCTTTGTGATGTGTGCATTCAACACACAGAGTTCAACCTTTCTTTTGATAGAGCAGTTTTGAAACAGTCTTTTTGTACAATCTGCAAGTGGATATTTCAAGCGCTTTGAGGCCTATGGTGGAAAAGGAAACATGTTCACATAAAAACTACACAGAAGCATTCTCAGAAACGTCTTTAGGATGGGGGCATTCAACTCACAGAGTTGAACTGTTCTTTTGATAGAGCAGTTTTGAAACTCTCTTTTTGTAGAATCTGCAAGTGGATATTTGCAGCACTTTGAGGCCTATTGTGGAAAAGGAAATATATTCACATAAAAAGTACACAGAAGCATTCTCCGAAACTGCTTTGTGCTGTGTGCATTCAAAACACAGAGTTGAAACTTTCTTTTGAAAAAGCAATTTTGAAACACTCTTTCAGTAGAATCTGCAAGTGGATATTTGGTTCACTTTGAGGCCTATGTTGGAAAACGAAACAACTTCACATAAAAACTAGACATAAGCATTCTCAGAAACTTCTTTGTGATGTGTGCATTCAACTCACAGAGTTGAACCTTTCTTTTGATAGAGCAGTTTTGAAGCACTCTTTTTGTGGAATATGCAAGTTCTTATGGGGAGTGCTTTGAGGCCTATGGTGGAAAAGGATATATCTTCACATAAAAACTAGACAGAAGCATTCTCTGAATCTCCTTTGTGATGTGTGCATTCAACTCACAGAGTTAAACCTTTCTTTTGATACAGCAGTTTTTAAATCCTGTTTTTGTAGAATGTGCAAGTGGATATTTTGTTCTCTTTGAGGCTTATGGTGGAAAAGGAAATATCTTCACATAAAAACTACACAGAAGCATTCTCAGAAACTTCATTGTGGTGTGTACATTCGACTCATAGGGTTGAGCCTTTCGTTTGATAGAGCAGTTTTGAAACACTCTTTTTTTTAGAATCTGCAATTGGATATTTGGAGTGCTTTGTGTCCTACGTAGGAAAAGGAAATATCTTCACACAAAAAGTAGACAAAAGCATTCTCAGAAACTTCTTTGTGATGTCTGCATTCAACTCACAGGGTTGAAACTTTCTTTTGATAGAGCGGTATTGAAACTCTCTTTTTGTAGAAACTGCAAGTGGATATTTGGAGTGCTTACAGGCCTATGTTGGAAAATAAAATGTCTTCACATACGGATGAGAGAGAAGCATTCTCAGAAACTACTTTGTGACATGTCCATTCAACTCACAGAGTTGAACCTTTCTTTTAGTAGAGCAGTTTTGAAACACTCTTTTTGCCGACACTGCAAGTGGATATTTGGAGTGCTTTGAGACCTACGGAGTAAAAGGACATATCTTCACATAAAAAGTAGAGAGAAGCATTCTCAGAAACTTCTTTGTGATGTGTGCATTAAACTGACAGAGTTGAACCATTCTTTTGATAGAGCAGTTTGAAATACTATTTTCATGGAATCTGCAAGTGGATATTCGGATCGTTTTCAGGCTTATGGTTTAAAAGGAAATCTCTTCACCACAGCCTCTTTTCCACCACAGGCCTTAAATCTCTTTTCCACCACAGGTCTCAAAGTGCTCCAAATATCCACTTGCACATTGTACAAAAAGAGAGTTTCAAATCTGCTCTATCAAAAGAAAGGTTCATCTCTTTGAGTTGAATGCATACATCCCAAGGAAGTTTCTGAGAATCCTTCTGTCTAGTTTTTGTGTGAAGATATTACTTTTTCGACCATAGGCCTCAAAGCACTCCAAACAACCACCCTCAGATAGTAGAAAAAGAGAGTTTCAAAACTGCTCTATCAAAAGGAAGGTTCAACTCTGTGACTTGAAAGCACACATCACAAAGAAGTTCCTGAGAATGCTTCTGTCTAGTTTTTATGTGAAGATATTTCCTTTTCCACCTTAGGCCTCCAAGCGCTGCAAATATACACTTGCAGATTCTACAAAAAGAGAGTTTTAAAACTGCTCTTTCAAAAGGAAAGTTCAACTCTGTGAGTTGATGTGTGATGTGTGCATCACAAAGAAGTTTCGGAGATTCCTTGTGTCTAATTTTTTTGTAAAGATATTTCCTTTTTCACCGCAGGCATCAAAGGGAACAAAATATTGAATTGTAGATTCTGCAGAAAGAGTGTTTAAAAACTGCTCTATCAAAAAAAGGGTTCTACTCTGTGAGTTGAATGCACACATCACAAAGAAGTTTCTGAGAATGTTTCTGTCTAGTTTTTATGTGAAGATATTTCCTTTTCCGTCATAGGCCTCAAAGCGCTCCAAATATCCACTTGCAAATTCCAGAAAAAGAGTGTTCCAAAACTGCTTTATTGAAAGAAAGGTTTAATTCTGTGAGTTGAATTCGCAGATCACAAAGAAGTTTCAGAGAACGCTTCTGTCTAGCTTTTATTTGAAGATATTTCCTTTTCCACCACAGGGCTGAAAGTGATCCAAATATCCACTTGCAGATTGTACAAAGAGAGTGTGTCAAAACTGCTGTATCAAAAGAAACTTTCAACTATGCGAGTTGGATGCACACGTCACAAAGAAATTTCAGAGAATGCTACTGCCTAGTTTTTATGTGAAGATATTTCCTTTTCCACCGAAGGCCTCCAAGCTCTCAAAATATCCACTTGCAGATTCTACAAAAAGAGTGTTTCAAAACTGCTCTATCAAAAGAAAAGTTCAACACTGTGAGTTAAATGCAAACATCACAAAGAAGTTTCGGAGAATGCTTGTGTCTAGTTTTTATGTGAAGATATTTCCTTTTTCACCATAGGCCTCAAAGGGAACAAAATAGCCACTTGCAGATTCAGCAAAAAGACTGTTTCAAAACTGCTCTATCAAAAAAAAGGTTCAACTCTTTGAGTTTAATACACACATCACGAAGAAGTTTCCATGAATGTTTGTGTCTAGTTTTTATGTGATGATATTTCGTTTTCCAACATATGCCTCAAATTAAACAAAATATACACTTGAGGATTCTACAAAAAGAGTGTTTCCAAACTGCTCTATGAAAAGAACCGTTCAACTCTGTGAGTTGAATGCACAAATCACAAAGAAGTTTTGGAGAATGCTACTGTGTAGTTTTTATGTGAAGATATTCCCGTTTCTACCATAGGCCTCAAAGGAAATAAAATATCCTCTTGCAGATTCTCCAAAAAAGTGTTTCAAAACTGCTGTATGAAAAGAAAGTTTTAACCCTGGGAGATGAATGCACACATCACCAAGAAGTTTCTAAGAATGCTTGTGTCTAGTTTTTATGTGAAGATGTTTCCTTTTCCACCATGGGCATCCAAGCGCTCCAAATATCCACTTACAGATTCTACAAAAAGAGTGTTTCAGAACTGCTCTATCAAAAGAAAGGTTCAATTCTGTGAGGTGAATACGCACATACCAAAGAAGTTTCTGAGAATGCTTCTGTCTAGTTTTTATGTGAACATATTTCCTTTTCCACCATAGACCTCAAAGGAAACGAAATATCCACTTGTAGATTCTATAAAAAGAGTCTTTCAAAACTGCTCTATCAAAAGAAAGTTCAACTCTGTGAGATGAATGCACACATCACAAAGAAGTTTCTGAGAATGCTTCTGTCAGGAGATTATGTGAAGATATTTCGTTTTCCAACTTAGGCCTCAAAAGAAACCAAATATCCACTTGCAGATTGTACGAAAAGAGTGTTTCAAAACTGCTCTATCAAAAGGAAGGTTCCACTCTGTGATTAGAATGCACACATCACAAAGAAACTTCTGAGAATGCTTCAGACTAGTTTTTATGTGAATATATTTCTTTTTCCAACATAGGCCTCAAAGAGAAACAAATATTCAGTTACAGATTCTACATAAAGAGCGTTTCAAAACTGTTCCATCAAAAGAAAAAGTTCCACACTGTGTATTGAATGCACACATCACTAATAAGTTTCAGAGAATACTTGTTTCTAGCTTTTATGTGAAGACATTTCCTTTTTTACCATAGGCGTCAAAGGGAAACAAATACCCACTTGCAGATTCTACAAAAAGAGTGTTTCAAAACTGCTCTATCAAAAGAAAATTTCAACTCTGTGAGATGAATGCACACATCACAAAGAGATTTCGGAGAATGCTTCTGTCTAGCTTTTATGTGAAGATATTTCCTTTTCCACCATTGGCCTTAAATTGTTCTAAATATCCACTTGCAGATTCTACAAAAAGACTCTTTCAAAACTACTCTATCAAAAGAAAGGTTCAACTCTGTTAGTTGAATGCACACATCACAAAAAAGTTTTTGAGAATGCTTCTGTCTGGTTTTCATGTGAAGATATTTCGTTTTCCAACGTATGCCTCAAAGGGAACAAAATATCCAGTTGAAGATTCCTCAAAAAGAGTTTTTCGAAACTGCTCTGTCAGAAGGAAGGTTCAACTCTGTGAGTTGACAACATTACAAAGTAGTTTCTGAGAATGCTTCTGTCTAGTTTTATATGAAGATATTTCCTTTCTTTCCACCGGCCTCAAAGCGCTCCAAATATCCACTTGCAGATCCTACAAAAAGAGTGTTCCAAAACTGCTCTATCAATAGGAAGTTTCAACTCTGTGAGTTGAATGATCACATCAGAAAGAAGTTTCTGAAAGTGCTTCAGTCTAGTTTTTATGTGAAGGTATTCCAGTTTCCACCGTAGGACTCAAAGCACTCCAAATATCCCCTTGCAGATTCTAGAAAAACAGTGTTTCAAAACTCCTCTATCAAAGGGAAGTTTCAACTCTGTGAGTTGAATGCACATATCACAAAGAAGTTTCTGAGAATGCTTCTGTCAAATTTTTTGTGAAGTTATTTCTTTTTCCACCACAGGCCTCAAAGTGCTCAAACTTCCTCTTGCAGATTCTACAGAAAGAGTGTTTCAAAACTGCTCTATCAATAGGAAGTTTAAACTCTCTGAGTTGAATGCATACTTCACAAAGTAGTTTCTAAGAGTGCTTCTTTCTAATTTTTATGTGAAGATATTCCCGTTTGCCCCATAGGCCACAAATCACTCCAAATATCCACTTGCAGATTCTACAAAAAGAGTGTTTCAAAACTGTTCTAACAAAAGGAAGGTTTAACTCTGTGAGTTTAATGCACACATGACAAAGAAGTTTCAGAGAACGCTTTTGTCTCGTTTTCAGGTGAAGTTATTTCCTTTTCCTCCACAGGCCTCAAAGCCCTCCAAATGTCCAGGTGTGGATTATACAAAAAGAGTGTTTCAAAACTGCTCTATCAAAAGAAAGGTTCAACTCTGTGAGTTGAATGCACACATCATAAAGAAGTTTCTGAGGATGCTTCTGTCTGGTTTTTATGTGAAGATATTTCTATTTCCAGTGAAGGCCTCAAAGCGCTCCAAATGTCCACTTACAGATTCCACAAAAAGAGTGTTTCAAAACTGCTCTATCAAAAGAAAGGTACAACTCTGTGAGTTGAATGCACACATCACAAAGAAGTTTATGAGAATGCTTCCATCTAGTTTTCATGTGAAGATATTCCCATTTCCACCGTAGACCTCAAAGCACTCATAATATCCCCTTGCAGATTCTACAAAAAGAGTGTTTAAAACTGCTGTATAAAAAGGAAGGTTCAACTCTGTTTGTTGAATGCACACATCACAAAGGAGTTTCTGAGAATGTTTCTGTCTAGTTTTTATGTGAAGTTATTTCCTTTTCCACCACAGGCCTCAAAGCGATCCAAATGTCCATTTGCAGGTTCTACAAAAAGAGTGTTTCAAAACTGAACTATCAAAAGAAAGGTGCAATTATGTGTTTTGAATACACCCATCACAAAGAAGTTTCTGAGAATGCTTCTGTGTAGTTTTTATGTGAAGGTATTACCGTTTTCAACGAAGGCCCCAAAGCGCTCCAAATATCCAACAGCAGATTCTTCAAAAAGAGTGTTTCAAAACTCCTCTATCAAAACAAAGATTCGACTCTATGAGTTGAATGCACACATCGCAAAGAAGATTCTGAGAATCCCTCTGTCTAGTTTTAAATGAAGATATTTCCTTTTCCACCATAGGCCTCAAAGCACTCCTAATATCAACTTGCAGATTATACAAGAAGAGTGTTTCAAAAATACTCCCTCAAAAGAAAGCTTCAATTCTGTGAGTTGAATGCACACATCACAAAGAAGTTTCTGAGAATGCTTCTGTCTAGTTTTCATGTGAAGATATTTCATTTTCCAACGTGAGCCTCAAAGGAAACCAAATATCCACTTGCAGAGTCTACAAAAAGAGTGTTTCAAAACTGCACTATCAAAAGAAATGTTCAACTCTGTGAGTTCAATGCACACATCACAAAGAAGTTTCTGAGAATGCTTCTGTCTAGTTTTAATGTGGAGATATTTCCTTTTCCACCAGAGGCCTCAAAGTGCTCCAAATATCCAGTTGCAGATTCTACCAAAAGAGTGTTTGAAAACTGCTCTATCGAAAGAAAGGTTCAACTCTGTGAGTTGAATGCATACATCACAAAGAAGTTTTGGAGAATGCTTCTGTCTAGTTTTTTATGTGAAGATATTTCCTTTTAAACCATAGGCCTCAAAGCGCTCCAAATGTCCACTTGCAGATTGTCCAAAAAGATTGTTTCAAAGCTGCTCTATCAAAAGAAATGTTCAACTCTGTGAGTTGAATGCACACATCCAAAGAAGTTTCCGAGAATTCTTGTGTCTAGTTTTTATGTGAAGATATTTTCTTTTCCACCATAGGCCTCCAAGTGCTCCAAATATCCACTTGCAGATACTACAAAAAGACTGTTTCAAAACAGCTCTACCAAAAGAAAGGTTCAACTGTGTGAGTTGAATGCACACATCACAAATATATTGCTGAGAATTCTTCTGTCTAGTTTTTCTGTGAAAGTATTTCCTTTTCCACCATAGGCCTCAAAGCGATACAAATATCCACTTGCAGATTATACAAAAAGAGTGTTTCAAAACTGCTCCTTTAAAAGAAATGTTCAACTCTGAGAGTTGAATTCACACATCACAAAGAAGTTTTGGATAATGCTTGTGCCTAATTTTTATGTGAATATATTTCCTTTTTCACCATAGGCCTGAAAGGCAACAAAATATCCACTTTCAGATACTACAAAAAGAGTGTTTCAAAATTGCTCTATTAGAACAAAGGTTCAACTCTGTGCTTTGAATGCACACATGACAAAGAAGTTTCTGACAATGCTTTTGTCTAGTTTTTATGTAAAGATATTTCCTTTTCCATAATAGGCCTGAATGCGCTCCAAATATTCACTTGCAGATTCTACAAAAAGAGTGGTTCTAAACTACTCTATGAAAAGAAGGGTTCAACTCTGTGGGTTGAATGCACACATCACAAGCAAGTTTTGGAGAATGCTTGTGTCTTGTTTTTATGTGAAGATATTTTCTTTTCCACCATAGGCCTCCTAGCGCTCCAAATATCCACTTGCAGATTCTACAAAAATAGTGTTTCCAAACTGCTCTATCAAAAGAGAGATTCAACTCTGTGAGTTGAATGCACATATCACAAAGAAGTTTTGGAGAATGCTTATGTCTAGTTTTTATGTGAAAATATTTTCTTTTCCACCATATGCCTCCAAGTGCTCCAAATATCCACTTGCAGTTTATACAAAAAGAATGCTTCAAGACTGCTCTATCAAAAGAAGGGTTCCAATCTATGGGTTGAATGTACACATCACAAAGTAGTTTCAGAGAATGCTTGTGTGTAGTTTATATGTGAAGATATTTCCTTTTTCACCATAGGCCTCAAAGGGAACCAAATATTCACTTGCAGTTTATACAAAAAGATTGATTCAAAACTGCTCTAACCAAAGAAAGATTCAACTCTGGGAGTTGAATGCACACTTCACAATGAAGTTTCTGAGCAAGCTTCTCTCTTGTTTTTATGTGAAGATATTTCTTTTTCCACCATAGGCCTCAAAGGAAATCCAATATCCACTTGCAGATTCTACAAAAAGCGTGTTTCAAAACTGCTCTATTAAAATAAAGGTTCACCTCTGTGAGTTGAATGCACACATCGCAAAGAAGTTTCTGAGAATGCTTCTGTCTGGTTTTTATGTGTACATATTTCGTTTTCCAACAGAGGCCTCAAAGGAAACCAAATATCCACTTGCAGATTCTACAAAAAGAGTGTTTGAAAACTGCTCTATCAAAAGAAAGGTTCAACTATGTGAGTTGAGTACACCCATCACAAAGAAGTTTTGGAGAATGCTTCTTTCTAGTTTTTATGTGAAGATAATTCCTTTTTCACTATAGGCGTCAAAGGGAACCAAATATCCAATTGCAGATTCTACAAAAAGTGTGTTTGAAAACTGCTCTGTAAAAAGAAAGTTTCAACTCTGTGAGTTGAATGCACTCATCACAGACAAGTTCGTGAGAATGCTTCTGTCTAGTTTTTATGTAAACGTATTTCGTTTTCCACCACAGGCCTCAAAGGAATCCAAATATCCACTTTAAGATTCCACAAAGGAGTGTTTCAAAACTGCTCTATCAAAAGTAAGGTTCTACTCTGTGAGTTGAATCCACACATCATGAAGAAGTTTCGGAGAATTCTTCTGTCTAATTTTTATGTAAAGATATTTCATTTTCCAACACAGTCCTCAAAGGAAACTAAATATCCAATTGCAGATTCTACAAAAAGAGTGTTTCAAAACTGCTCTCTCAAAAGAAAGTTTCCACACTGTGGGTTGAATACACACATCAAAAAGAAGTTTCAGAGAATGCTTGTTTCTAGTTTTTATGTGAAGATATTTCATTTTCCAACATAAACCTCAAAGGAAACGAAATATTTAATTGCAGAATCTACAAAAAGAGCGTTTCAAAACTGCTCTATCAAAAGAAAGGTTCCAATCTGTGGATTGAATTCACACATCACAAAGAAGTTTAGGAGAATGCTTGTGTCTAGTTTTTACGTGAAGATGTTTCCTTTTCCACTATAGGCCTCCAAGTGCTCCAAATATCCACTTGCAGATTCTACCAAAAGAGTGTTTGGAAACTGCTCTATCAAATGAAAGCTTCAACTCTGTGAGTTGAATGCACACATCACAAAGAAGTTTCTGAAAATGCTTCTGTCTAGTTTTTATGTGAACATATTTCCTTTTCCATCATAGACCTCAAAGGAAACCAAATATCCACTTGCAGACTCTACAAAAAAGAGTGTTTCAAAACTGCTCTATCAAAAGAAAGGTTCAACTCTGTGAGATGAATTCACACGTCACAAAGAAGTTTCTAGGAATGCTTGTGTCTAGTTTTTATGTGAACATGTTTCCTTTTCCACCATAGGCCTCCAAATGCTCCAAATATCCACTTACAAATTCTACAAAGAGAATGTTTCAAAACTGCTCTCTCAAAAGAAACTTTCAACTCTTTGAGTTGAATGCACACATCACAAAGAAGGTTCTGTGAATGCTTGTGTCTAGTTTTTATTTGAAGATATTTCCTTTTTCACCATAGGCCTCAAAGTGAACAAAATATCCCCTTTCAGATTCTTCAATAAGAGTGCTTAAAAACTGCTCTATCAAAAGAAAATTTCAACTCTATGAGTTGAATGCACAGATCACAAAGAAGTTTCTGAGAGTGCTTGTGTCTAGTTTTTAAGTGAACATATTTCCTTTTCCACCGTAGGTCAACAAGCACTCCAAATATCCATTAGCAGATTCTACAAAGAGAGTGTTTCAAAACTTCTCTATCAAAAGAAAAGTTCAAATCTGTGAGTTGAATACACACATCACAAAGAAGTTTCTAAGAATGCTTCTGTCTAAAGTTTATGTGAAAGTATTTCCTTTTCCACAAAAGACCACAAAGGAAACCAAACATCCACTTGCAGATTCTAAAAAAAGAATGTGTCAAATCTGCTCTATCCAAGGAAGGGTTCAACTCTACGAGTTCAATGCACACATCACAAAGTAGTTTCTGAGAAAGCTTCTGTCTGGTTTTTATGTGAAGATATTTCATTTTCCAATATAGGCCTCAAAGGAAACAAAATATTCACTGGCAGATTCCACAAAAAACAGTGTTTCAAAACTGCTCTATCAAAAGAAAGTTTCAACTATGTGTGTTGAATGCAGATGTCACAAGGAAGTTTCGGAGAATGCTTCTGTCTAATTTTTATGTGAAGATATTTCCTTTTCCACCATAGGCCTCAAAGTGTTCCAAATATGCACTTGCAGATTCTACAAAGAGAGTGTGTCAAAACTTCTCTATCAAAAGAAAGGCTCCACTCTGTGCATTGAATGCACACATCACAGAGAAGTTTTGGGGAATGCTTGTGTCTAGTTTTTATGTGAAGATATTTCCTTTTTCACCATAGACCTGAAATGGAACAAAATATCCACCTGCAGATTCTATAAAAAGAGTGTTGCAAAACTGCTCTGTCAAAAGAAAGGTTCAGCTCCATGAGTTGAATACACACATCACAAAGCAGTTTCCCAGAATGCTTCTGTCTGGTTTTCACGTGAAGATATTTCGTTTTCCAACATAGGCCTCAAAGTAAACCAAATATTCCCTTGCAGATTCCACAAAAAGAGTGTTTCAAAAATACTCTCTCAAAAGAAAGTTTCAACTATGTGAGTTGACTGCACACATCACAAAGAAGTTTCAGAGAATGCTTCTGTCTAGTTTTTATATGAAGATATTTCATTTTCCAACATAGGCCTCAAAGGAAACCAAATATTTAATTGCAGAATCTACAAAAAGAGTGTTTCAAAACTGCTCTATCAAAAGAAATGTTCTGCACTGTGGGTTGAATTCACACGTCACAAAGAAGTTTTGGAGAATGCTTGTGTCTAGTTTTTAAGTGAAGATATTTCCTGTTTCACCATGGGCCTCAAAGGGATCCAAATATACACTTGCAGATACTACAAAAAGAGTGTTTGAAAACTGCTCTATCAAAAGAAAGTTTCAACTCTGACTTGAATGCACACATCAAAAAGTAGTTTTGGGGAATGTTTCTGTCTAGTTTTTATATGAAGATGTTTCCTTTTCCTCCATAGGCCTCAAAGAAAACCAAATATCCACTTGCAGACTCTACAAAAAGGTGTTTCAAAACTGCTCTAGCAAAGGAAATGTTCAACTCTGTGAGTTGAATGCACACATCACAGAGAAGATTCTGAGAATGCTTCTGTCTGGTTTTTATGTGAAGATATTTCATTTTCCAACACAGGCCTCAAAGGCAACCAAATATCAACTTGCAGATTCCACAAAAAGTGTCTTTCAAACTGCTCTATCAAAAGAAAGTTTCAACAATGTGAGTTGAATGCACCCATCACAAAATAGTTTCAGAGAATGCTTCTGTCGAGTTTCTATGTGAAGATATTTGCTTTTCCACCATAGGCATCCAAGCACTCCAAATATCCACTTGGAGATTCTACAAAGAGAGTGTTTGAAGACTGCTGTCTCAAAAGAAAGTTTAAACTCTGTGAGTTGAATGCACACATCACAAAGAAGTTTCTGTGAATGCTTTTGTCTAGTTTTTATGTGAAGATATTTCCTTTTTCACCATAGGCCTGAAAGTGAACCAAATATCCACTTTCAGATTCTACAAAAAGAGTGTTTTAAAACTGCTTTATGAACAAAAAGTTTCAACTCTATGAGTTGAATGCACACATCCCAAAGAAGTTTCAGAGAGTGCTCCTGTCTAGTTTTTATGTGAATATATTTCTTTTTACTCCATATGCTTCAAAGCTCTCCAAATATTCACTTGCAGATTCTACAAAGAGTGTTTCAAACCTGCTCTATCAAAAGAAAGGTTACACTCTGTGGGTTGAATGCACACTTCACAAAGTAGTTTTGGAGAATGTGTCTGCCTAGTTTTTATGTGAATATATTTCCTTTTCCACCACAGGACTCAAAGCACTGCAAATATCCACTTACAGGTTATAAAAAAAGTGTGTTTCAAACTGCCCTAGGAAAAGGAAGGTTCACCTCTGTGAGTCAAATGCACACATTGCAAAGTGGTTTCCGAGAGTGCCTGTGTCTGGTTTTTATGGGAAGATATTTCGTTTTCCAACATAGGCCTCAAAGGAAACCAAATAGCCACTTGCGGATTCCATAAAAAGAATGTTTCAAAACTGCTCTATCAAAAGAAAGTTTCAACTATGTGACTTGAATGCACACATCACAAAGAAGTTTCGGAGAATGCTTCTGTCTAGTTTTTACGTGAACATATTTCCTTTTCCACCATATGTCTCCAAGCGCTCCAAATATCCACTAGCAGATACTACAAAAAGAGTGATTCAAAACTTCTCTATGAAAAGAAAATTTCAACACTGTGAATTGAATGCACACATCACAAAGTAATTTCTGGGAATGCCTCTGTCTAGTTCTTATATGGAGATATTTCCTTTTCCACCATAGGCCCAAAGGAAACCAAATATCCACTTGCAGATTCTACAAAAAGAGTGTTTCAAAACTGCTTTATCAAAGGAAAGGTTCAACTTTGTGAGGTGAATGCACACATCACAAAGAAGTTTCGGAGAATGCTACTGTCTAGTTTTTTGTGAACATATTTCCTTTTCCACAATGGGCCTCAAAGCACTCCCAATATCCGCTTGCAGATTCTACCAAAAGAGTGTTTGAAAGCTGCTCTACCAAAGAAAGGTTCAACTTTGTGAGATGAATGCACAAATCACAAAGAAGTTTCAGAGAATGCTTCTGTCTAGTATATATTTGAAGATATTTCCTTTTCCACTTTAGGTATCAAAGCCCTCCAAATATCCACATGCAGATTCTACAAAAAAGAGTGCTTCAAAACTGCTCTATCAAAAGAAAGGTTCAACTCCGTGGATTGAATGCACACATTACAAAGAAGTTTCTGAGAATGCTTCTGTCTAGTTTTTGTGTGAACATATTTCCTTTTCCACCATAGGCCTCAAAGGAAACCAAATATCCACTTGCAGATTCTACAAAAAGAGTTTTTCAAAACAGCTCTCTCAAAAGAAAGTTTGAACACTGTGAGTTGAATGCACACATCACAAAGAAGTCTCTGTGAATGCTTGTGTGAAGTTTTTTTGTGAATGTATTTCCTTTTTCAACATAGGCCTCAAAGGGAAGAAAATATCCACTGGCAGATTCTACAAAAAGAGTGTTTCAAAACTGTTCTATAAAAGAAAGGTTGAACTCTGTGAGTTGAATGCACACATCACAAAAAAGTATCTCAGAATATTTCTGTCTACTTTTTATGTGAAGATATTTCCTTTTCCTCCACAGTCCTCCAAGTGCTCCAAATATCCACTTGCTGATTCTATAAAAAGAGTGTTTCAAAACTTCTCTATCAAAAGAAATATTCAACTCTGTGAGTTGAATGCACACATCACAAAGCAGTTTTGGAGAATGCTTCTGTCTATTTTTTATGTGAAGATGTTTCATTTTCCAACATAGTTGTGAAAGGGAATAAAATATCCACTTGCAGATTCTACAAAAAGTGTGTTTCAAAACTGCTCCAACAAAAGAAATGTTTAACTCTGTGTGTTGAATGCACACATCACAGAGAAGTTTCTGGGAATCCTTCTGTCTGGTTTTTATGTGAAGATATTTCGTTTTCCAACACAGGCCTCAAAGGAAACCAAATATCAACTTGCAAATCCCACAAAAAGTCTGTTTCAAAAATACTCTCTCAAAAGAAAGTTTCAACTATGTGAGTTGACTGCACACATCACAAAGAAGTTTCAGAGAATGCTTCTGTCTAGTTTTTATGTGAAGATATTTCTTTTTCCACCATAGGCCTCAAAGTGCTCCAAATATCCACTTGCAGATTATACAAAAAGAGTGTTTCAAAACTGCTCTATCAAAAGAAATGTTCAACTCTGCAAGTTGAATGTGCACATCTAAAAGTAGTTTCTGAGAACGTTTCTGTCTAGTTTTTATGTGAAGATATTTCCTTTTCCAACATAGGCCTCAAAGTGATCCAAATATCTACTCGCATATTCTACAAAGATAGAGTTTCAAAACAGCTCTTTCAAAGGAAAGGTTCAACTCTGTGAATAGAATGCACACATCACAAAGAAGTTTCTGAGAATGCTTCTGTCTAGTTTTTACATGAACATATTTCCTTTTCCACCATAGGTCTCCAAGCACTCTGAATATCCACTAGCAGATTCTACAAAAAGAGTGTTACAAAACTTCTCTATCAAAAGAAATCTTCAATTCTGTGAGTTGAATGCACACATCACAAGGAAGTTTCTGAGAATGCTTCTTTCTCTATCAAAAGAAATCTTCAATTCTGTGAGTTGAATGCACACATCACAAAGAAGTTTCTGAGAATGCTTCTGTCTAGTTTTTATGTGAAGATATTTCCTTTTCCACCATAGGCCCAAAAGGAAATCAAATATCCACTTGCAGATTATACAAAGAGTGTTTCAAAACTGCTCTATCAAAGCAAAAGTTCAACTCTGTGAGTTGAATGCACACATCACAAAGCAGTTTCGAAGAAAGCTTCTGTCAGGTTTTTATATGAAGATATTTTGTTTTCCAACATAGGCCTCAAATGGAACGAAATATCCACTTGCAGATTCTACAAAAAGAGTGTTAGAAAACTGCTCTATCAAAAGAAAGGTTCATATCTGTGAGATGAATGCACACATCCCAAAAAGTTTCCGAGAATGCTTCTGTCTAGTTTTTATATGATCATATTTCCTTTTCCACCGTAAACCTCAAAGGAAACAAAATATCCACTTGCAGATTCTACAAAAAGAGTGTTTCAAAACTGCTCCATCAAAAGAAACGTTCAACTCTGCTAGTTGAATGCACACATCACAAAGAAGTTTTTGAGAATGCTTCTGTCTAGTTTTTATGTGAAGATATTGCATTTTCCAACTTAGGCCTCAAAGGAAGCAAAATATTTAATTTCAGAATCTACAAAAAGAGTGATTCAAACTGCTCTATCAAAAGAAAGGTTCCACTCTGTGAGTTGAATTCACACATCATGAAGAAGTTTCTGAGACTGCTTGTGTCTAGTTTTTATATGAGGATCTTTCCTTTTTCACCATAGGCCTGAAATGGAACAAAATATCTACTTGCAAGTTCTACATAAAGAGTGTTTCAAAACAGCTCTATCAAAAGAAATGTTCCACTTTTTGGGTTGAATGCACACATCACAAAGAAGTTTCAGAGAATGCTTGTGTCGACTTTTTTTGTGAAGATATTTCCTTTTCCACCATGGGCCTCAAAGTGCTCCACATATCCACTTGCAGATTCTACAGAAAGAGTGTTTTAAAACGGCTCTATCACAAGAAACGTTCAACTCTGTGTGTAGAATGCACACTTCACAAAGTAGTTTCTGAGGATGCTTCTGTCTAGTTTTTATGTGAAGATATTCCAGTTTCCACTGTAGGCCACAGAGCGCTCCAAATATCCACTTGTAGATTCCACAAAAACAGTGTTTCACTACTGCTCTATCAAAAGGAAGGTTCAACTCTGTGAGTTGAATGCTCACATCACAAAGTAGTTTCTGAGAATCCTTCTGTCTAGTTTTTATAGGAAGATATTTCCTTTTCTACCACAGGCCTCAAAGTGCTCAAAAAATCCACTTACAGATTTTACAAAAAGAGTGTTTCAAAACTGCTCTATCAATAGGAAATTTCAACTCTCCGAGTTGAATGCACACATCACAAAGAAGTTTATGAGAATGCTTCTGTCTAGGTTTTATGTGAAGATATACCCGTTTCCACAGTAGGACTCAAACCACTGCAAATATCCACTTGCAGATTCTACAAAAAGTGTGTTTCAAAACTGCTCTATATAAGGGAAGGTTCAACTCTGTGAGTTGAATGCACACATCACAAAGAAGTTTCTAAGAATGCTTCTGTCTAGTTTTTATGTGAAGATATTTCCTTTTCCACTTCAGGTATCAAAGCCCTCCAAATGTCCACTTGCAGATTCTACAAAAAGAGTGTTTCAAAACTGCTCTTACAAGAGAAAGGTTCAATTTTGTGAGTTGAGTGCACACATCAGAAAGCAGTTTCCAAGAATGCATCTGTCTAGCTTTTAAGTGAAGATATTACCGTTTACAATGAAGGCCGCAAAGTGCTCCAAATATCCACTTGCAAATTCTACAAAAAGAGTGTTTCAAAACTGCTCTATCAAAAGGAATGTTCAACTCTGTGAGTTGAATGCAAAAATCACAAAGTAGTTTCTGAGAATGCTTCTGTCTAGTTTTTATATGAAGATATTTCCTTTTCTACCATAGGCTTCATAGCATTCCAAATATCCACTTGCAGATTCTACAAAAAGAGTGATTCAAAACTGCTCAATCAATAGGAAGTTTCAACTATCTGAGTTGAAAGCACACATAACAAAGACGTTTATGAGAATGCTTCTGTCTAGTTTTTATGTGAAGGTATTCCAGTTTCCAGGGTAGGCCATGAAGCACTCCAAATATACACTTGTAGATTCTACAAAAAGAGTGTTTCAAAACTGCTCTATCAAAAGGAAGGTTCAACTCTGTGAGTTGAATGCAAACATCACAAAGAAGTTTTTGAGAATATTTCTGTCTAGTTTTTATGTGAAGTTATTACCTTTTCCACCAGAGGCCTCAAAGTGCTCCAAATGTCCTCTTGCAGATTTTACAAAAAGATTGTTTCAAAACTGCGCTTTGAAAAGGAATGTTCAACTCTGTGAGTTGAATGCAAACATCACAAAGTAGTTTCTGAGAATGCTTCTGTCTAGTTTTTATATGAAGATATTTCCTCTTCTATTGTAGGCCTCAAAGCCCCCAAATATCCACTTGCAGATTCTACAAAAAGAGTGTTTCAAAACTACTCCATCAAAATAAAGGTTCAACTCTGTGAGTTGAATGCACACATCACAAAGAAGTTCCAGAGATTGTTTGTGTCTCGTTTTTACGTGAAGATATTTCCTTTTCACCATAGGCCTCAAAGTGCTCCAAATATCCACTTACAGTTTCTACAAAAAGAGTGTTTCAAAACTGCTCTATCAAAAGAAATATTCAACACTGTGAGTAGAATTCACACATCACAAAGAAGTTTCTGAGAATGCTTCTGTCTGGTTTTAATGCTAAGATATTTCGTTTTCCAACATAGGCCTCAAAGGAAACAAAATATCCTCTTTCCGATTCCATAAAAAGAGTTTTTCAAATCTGCTCTATCAAAAGAAATTTTCAACTAGGTGAGTTGAATGCACACATCACCAAGAAGTCTCTGAGAATGCTTCTGTCTAGTTTTTACATGAACATATTTCCTTTTCCACCATAGGTCTCCAAGCACTCTGAATATCCACTAGCAGATTCTACAAAAAGAGTGTTACAAAACTTCTCTATCAAAAGAAATCTTCAATTCTGTGAGTTGAATGCACACATCACAAGGAAGTTTCTGA
Organism: Gorilla gorilla gorilla; assembly: GCF_029281585.2. Classification (NCBI taxonomy): domain Eukaryota; kingdom Metazoa; phylum Chordata; class Mammalia; order Primates; family Hominidae; genus Gorilla; species Gorilla gorilla. The sequence goes on along the minus strand of NC_073230.2, from coordinate 72,106,919 downwards.
GAATGCTTCTTTCTCTATCAAAAGAAATCTTCAATTCTGTGAGTTGAATGCACACATCACAAAGAAGTTTCTGAGAATGCTTCTGTCTAGTTTTTATGTGAAGATATTTCCTTTTCCACCATAGGCCCAAAAGGAAATCAAATATCCACTTGCAGATTATACAAAGAGTGTTTCAAAACTGCTCTATCAAAGCAAAAGTTCAACTCTGTGAGTTGAATGCACACATCACAAAGCAGTTTCGAAGAAAGCTTCTGTCAGGTTTTTATATGAAGATATTTTGTTTTCCAACATAGGCCTCAAATGGAACGAAATATCCACTTGCAGATTCTACAAAAAGAGTGTTAGAAAACTGCTCTATCAAAAGAAAGGTTCATATCTGTGAGATGAATGCACACATCCCAAAAAGTTTCCGAGAATGCTTCTGTCTAGTTTTTATATGATCATATTTCCTTTTCCACCGTAAACCTCAAAGGAAACAAAATATCCACTTGCAGATTCTACAAAAAGAGTGTTTCAAAACTGCTCCATCAAAAGAAACGTTCAACTCTGCTAGTTGAATGCACACATCACAAAGAAGTTTTTGAGAATGCTTCTGTCTAGTTTTTATGTGAAGATATTGCATTTTCCAACTTAGGCCTCAAAGGAAGCAAAATATTTAATTTCAGAATCTACAAAAAGAGTGATTCAAACTGCTCTATCAAAAGAAAGGTTCCACTCTGTGAGTTGAATTCACACATCATGAAGAAGTTTCTGAGACTGCTTGTGTCTAGTTTTTATATGAGGATCTTTCCTTTTTCACCATAGGCCTGAAATGGAACAAAATATCTACTTGCAAGTTCTACATAAAGAGTGTTTCAAAACAGCTCTATCAAAAGAAATGTTCCACTTTTTGGGTTGAATGCACACATCACAAAGAAGTTTCAGAGAATGCTTGTGTCGACTTTTTTTGTGAAGATATTTCCTTTTCCACCATGGGCCTCAAAGTGCTCCACATATCCACTTGCAGATTCTACAGAAAGAGTGTTTTAAAACGGCTCTATCACAAGAAACGTTCAACTCTGTGTGTAGAATGCACACTTCACAAAGTAGTTTCTGAGGATGCTTCTGTCTAGTTTTTATGTGAAGATATTCCAGTTTCCACTGTAGGCCACAGAGCGCTCCAAATATCCACTTGTAGATTCCACAAAAACAGTGTTTCACTACTGCTCTATCAAAAGGAAGGTTCAACTCTGTGAGTTGAATGCTCACATCACAAAGTAGTTTCTGAGAATCCTTCTGTCTAGTTTTTATAGGAAGATATTTCCTTTTCTACCACAGGCCTCAAAGTGCTCAAAAAATCCACTTACAGATTTTACAAAAAGAGTGTTTCAAAACTGCTCTATCAATAGGAAATTTCAACTCTCCGAGTTGAATGCACACATCACAAAGAAGTTTATGAGAATGCTTCTGTCTAGGTTTTATGTGAAGATATACCCGTTTCCACAGTAGGACTCAAACCACTGCAAATATCCACTTGCAGATTCTACAAAAAGTGTGTTTCAAAACTGCTCTATATAAGGGAAGGTTCAACTCTGTGAGTTGAATGCACACATCACAAAGAAGTTTCTAAGAATGCTTCTGTCTAGTTTTTATGTGAAGATATTTCCTTTTCCACTTCAGGTATCAAAGCCCTCCAAATGTCCACTTGCAGATTCTACAAAAAGAGTGTTTCAAAACTGCTCTTACAAGAGAAAGGTTCAATTTTGTGAGTTGAGTGCACACATCAGAAAGCAGTTTCCAAGAATGCATCTGTCTAGCTTTTAAGTGAAGATATTACCGTTTACAATGAAGGCCGCAAAGTGCTCCAAATATCCACTTGCAAATTCTACAAAAAGAGTGTTTCAAAACTGCTCTATCAAAAGGAATGTTCAACTCTGTGAGTTGAATGCAAAAATCACAAAGTAGTTTCTGAGAATGCTTCTGTCTAGTTTTTATATGAAGATATTTCCTTTTCTACCATAGGCTTCATAGCATTCCAAATATCCACTTGCAGATTCTACAAAAAGAGTGATTCAAAACTGCTCAATCAATAGGAAGTTTCAACTATCTGAGTTGAAAGCACACATAACAAAGACGTTTATGAGAATGCTTCTGTCTAGTTTTTATGTGAAGGTATTCCAGTTTCCAGGGTAGGCCATGAAGCACTCCAAATATACACTTGTAGATTCTACAAAAAGAGTGTTTCAAAACTGCTCTATCAAAAGGAAGGTTCAACTCTGTGAGTTGAATGCAAACATCACAAAGAAGTTTTTGAGAATATTTCTGTCTAGTTTTTATGTGAAGTTATTACCTTTTCCACCAGAGGCCTCAAAGTGCTCCAAATGTCCTCTTGCAGATTTTACAAAAAGATTGTTTCAAAACTGCGCTTTGAAAAGGAATGTTCAACTCTGTGAGTTGAATGCAAACATCACAAAGTAGTTTCTGAGAATGCTTCTGTCTAGTTTTTATATGAAGATATTTCCTCTTCTATTGTAGGCCTCAAAGCCCCCAAATATCCACTTGCAGATTCTACAAAAAGAGTGTTTCAAAACTACTCCATCAAAATAAAGGTTCAACTCTGTGAGTTGAATGCACACATCACAAAGAAGTTCCAGAGATTGTTTGTGTCTCGTTTTTACGTGAAGATATTTCCTTTTCACCATAGGCCTCAAAGTGCTCCAAATATCCACTTACAGTTTCTACAAAAAGAGTGTTTCAAAACTGCTCTATCAAAAGAAATATTCAACACTGTGAGTAGAATTCACACATCACAAAGAAGTTTCTGAGAATGCTTCTGTCTGGTTTTAATGCTAAGATATTTCGTTTTCCAACATAGGCCTCAAAGGAAACAAAATATCCTCTTTCCGATTCCATAAAAAGAGTTTTTCAAATCTGCTCTATCAAAAGAAATTTTCAACTAGGTGAGTTGAATGCACACATCACCAAGAAGTCTCTGAGAATGCTTCTGTCTAGTTTTTACATGAACATATTTCCTTTTCCACCATAGGACTCCAAGCACTCCAAATATACACTAGCAGATTCTACAAAAAGAGTGTTTGAAAACTTCTCTATCAAAAGAAAAGTTCAACAGTGTCAGTTGAATGCACACATCACAAAGGAGTTTCTGAGAATGCTTCTGTCTACTTTTTATTTCGAGATATTTTCTTTTCCACCATAAGCCCAAAGGAAACCAAATATCCACTTGCAGATTGTACAAAAAGAGTGGTTCAAAACTGCTCTATAAAAAAAATGTTTAACTCTGTGAGTTGAATGCACACATCACAGAGAAGTTTCTGAGAATGCTTCTGTCTTGTTTTTATATGACGATATTTCATTTTCCATTTCAGGCCTCAAAGGATACCAAATATCAACTTGCAGATTCTTCAAAAAGTTTGTTTCAAAACTGCTCTATCAAAAGAAAGTTTCAACTATGTGAGTTGAATGCACACATCACAAAGAAGTTTCAGAGAATGCTTCTGTCTAGTTTTTAAGATGAAGATATTTCCTTTTCCAACATAGGCCTCAAAGCCCTCCCAATATCCACTTACAGATTCTACAAAAAGAGTATTTCAAAACTGCCCTATCAAAAGAAAGTTTCCACTCTGTGGGTTGAATTCACACATCACAAAGAAATTTGGGAGAATGCTTGTGTCTGGTTTTTATGTGATCATATTTCTTTTTCCACCTTAGGCCTCAAAACGCTCCCTATATCCACTCGCAGATTCTATAAAAAGAGTGTTTCAAAATTGCTCTACCAAAAGAAACGCTCAGTTCTGTGAGTAGAATGCACACATCACAAACAAGTTTCTGAGAATCCTTCTGTCTGGTTTTTATGTGAAGTTATTTCGTTTTCCAACATACGCCTCAAAGGAAACCAAATATCCAGTTGCAGATTCTATAAAAAGAGTGTTTCAAAACTGCTCTTTCAAAAGAAAGTTTCAACTATGTGAGGTGAATGCACACATCACAAAGAGGTTTTGGAGAATGCTACTGTCTAGTTTTTATGTGAAGATATTTCCTTTTCCACCATAGGCCTCCAAGCTCTCTAAATTTCCACTTGCAGATTCTACAAAAAGAGTGTTTCAAAACTGCTCTATCAACAGAAAGGTTCAACTCTCTGAGTTGAATGCACACATCACAAAGAAGTTTCTGAGAATTCTTCTGTCTGGTGATTATGTGAAGATATTTCTTTTCCCAAAATAGGCCTCAAAGGGAACAAAATATCCACTTGCAGATCCTTTAAAAAGAGTGTTTCAAATCTGCTCTGAGAAAAGAAAGTTTCAACTATGTGAGTTGAATGCACACATCACAAAGAAGTTTCTGAGAATGCTTCTGTCTAGTTTTTACATGAACATATTTCCTTTTCCACCATTGGTCTCCAAGTGCTCCAAATATTCACTAGCAGATTGTACAATAAGGGTGTTTCAAAACTTCTCTATCAAAAGAAAATTACAACTCTTTGAGGTGAATGCACACATCACAAAGAAATTTCTGAGAATGCTTCTGTTTAGTTTTTATGTGAAGATATTTCCTTTTCCACGATAGGCCCAAAGGAAACAAAATATCGACTTGCAGATTCTACAAAAAGAGTGTTTCAAAACTGCTCCATCAAAAGAGTTGAATGCACACATCACAAAACAGTTTCGGAGAATGCTTCTGTCTAGTTTTTATGTGAAGATATTTCTTTTACCATAATAGGTCTCAAACGGAAACGAATATCCACTTGCAGATTCTACATAAAGAGTGTTTCAAAACTGCTCTATCAAAGAAAGGTTCCACTCTGTGGTTTGAATGTAAACATCACAAAGATGTTTCAGAGAATGCCTGTGTCTAGTTTTTATGTGAAGACACTTCCTTTTTCACCAGACGCCTCAAAGAAAGCCAAATATCCACTTGCAGATTCTACAAAAAGTGTGTTTCAAAACTGTGCTATCAAAAGAAAGTTTCAATTCTGTGAGTTGAATGCACACATCAGAAAGAGATTTTGGAGAATGCTTCTGTCTAGTTTTTATGTGAAGATATTTCCTTTTCCACCATAGGCCTCAAAGCGCTCCAATTATCCACTTGCATATTCCACAAAAAGACTTTCAAAACTCCTCTATCAAAAGAAACGTTCAACTCTGTGAGTTGAAGCTGTTTCAAAACAGCTCTATCAATAGGAAGTTTCAACTCCCTGATTTGAATGAACAGATCACAAAGAAGTTTATGAGAATGCTTCTGTCTAGTTTTCATATGAAGATATTCCCGTATCCAACGAAGGCCACAAAGCTTTGCAAATATCCACTTGCAGATTCTACAAAAAGAGTGATTCAAAACTGCTGTATCAAAAGGACTGTTCAACTCTGTGAGTTGAATGCAAACATCACAAAGTAGTTTCTGAGAATGCTTCTGTCCAGTTTTTATAAGAGGACATTTCCTCTTCTACCATTGGCCTCGAAGCACTCCAAATATTCACTTGCAGATCCTACACAAAGAGTGTTTCAAAACTGGTCTATCAAAAGGAAGATTCAACTCTCTTAGTTGAATGCACACTTTACAAAGAAGTTTCTGAGAATGCTTCTGTCTAGTTTTTATGTGAAGATATTCCCATTTCCACCATAGGCCCTCAAGTGCTCCAAATACCAACTTGCAGATTCCACAAAAAGAGTGTTTCAGAACTGCTTTACCAAAGAGAAGGTTCAACTCTGTGAGTTGAGTGCACACATCACAAGAAGTTTCTGAGAATGCTTCTGTCTAATTTTTATGTGAAGTTATTTCCTTTTCCACCACAGGCCTCAAAGCGCTCCAAATGTCCACTTCCAGATTCTACAAAAAGAGTGTTTCAAAATTGCTCTATCAAAAGAAATGTTCAAAGCTGTGAGTTAAATTCCCACATCAAAAACAAGTTTCTGAGAATGCTTCTGTCTAGTATTTATGTGGAGATATTCCCTTTTCCTACGAAGGCCTCAAAACGCTCCAAATATACACTTGCAGATTCTACAAAAAGAGTGTTTCAAAACTGCTCTATCAGAAGTAATCTTCAATCTGTGAGTTGGATTCAAACAACACAAAGTAGTTTCTGAGAATGTTGCTGTCTAGTTTTTATATGAGGATATTTCCTTTTCTACCATAGACCTCAAAGCGCTCCAAATACCCGCTTTCAGAATATACAGAAAGAATTTTTCAAAACTGCTATATAAACAGGAAGTTTCACCTCTCTGAGTTGAATATACATATCACAAAGAAGTTTATGAGAATGCTTCTGTCTAGTTTTTATGTAAAGATATTCTGGTTTCCACCATATGCCTCAAAGAACTCCAAATATCCCTTTGTAGATTCTACAAAAAGAGTGTTTCAAAACTGTCCTATCAAAGGGGGGGTTCAACTCTGTGAATTGAATGCACTCATCAAAAAGAAGTCTCTGAGAATGCTTCTGTCTCGTTTTTATGTGAAGATGTTTCCTTTTCCACCACAGTCCTCAAAGCGCTCCAAATGTCCACTTAGAGATTCTACAAAAATAGTATTTCAAAACCGTTCTATCAAAGGAAAGGTTCATCTCTGTGAGTTGAATGCAAACATCACAAAGAAGTTTCTGAGAATGTGTCTGTCTAGTTTTTATGTGAAGATATTCCCGTTTCCAATGAAGGCCTCAAAGCGCTCCAAATATCCACTTGCAGATTCTACAAAAAGAGTGTTTCAAAAATGCTGTGTCAAAAGTAATGTTCAACTCTGTGAGTTGAATGAAAACATCACAAAGTAGTTTTTGAGAATGCTCCTCTCTAGTTTTTATAGGAATACATTTCCTTTCCTACCACAGGCTTCAAAGCACTCCAAATATGCACTTGCAGATTCCACAAAAAGAGTGTTTCAAAACTGCTCTATAAAAGGGAAGGTTTAACCCTGTGAGTTGAATGTATACATCACAACGAAGTCTCTGAGAATGCTTCTGTCTAGTTTTTATGTGAAGATATGTCCTTTTCCTCCACAGTCCTCAGAGTGCTCCAAATGTCGACTTGCAGATTATACAGAAACATTGATTCAAATCTGCTCTATCAAAAGGAAGGTTCAACTATCCGAGTTGAATGTGCACTTCACAAAGTAGTTTCTGAGAGTGCTTCTGTCTAGTTTTTATGTCAAGCTATTCTAGTTTCCAACGTTGGCCAAAAAGCGCTCCAAATATCCACTTGCAGATTCAAAGGAAAGGGTGTTTCAAACTGCTCTATAAAAAGGAAGATTCAACTCTGTGAGTTGAATGCACACTTCACAAAGAAGTTTCTGAGAATGTTTCTGTCTAGTTTTTATGTGAAGTTATCTCCTTTTCCACCACAGACCTCAAAGCACTTCAAATGTCCACTTTCAGATTCCACAAAAAGAGTGTTTCAAAAGTGCTCTATCAAAAGAAAGTTTCAATTCTATGAGTTGAATGCACACAACACAAAGAAGTTTCTGAGAATGCTTCTGTTTAGTTTTTATGTGAAGCTATTCCCGTTTACAATAAAGGCCTCAAAGTGGTCCAAATATCCACTTGCAGATTCTACAAAAACATTGTTTCAAAACTGCTCCCAGAAAAGAATGGTTCAATTTTCTGAGTTGAATGCACACATCACAAAGAAGTTTCTGAGAATGCTTCTGCATGTTTTTTACATGAAGATATTCCCGTTTCCAACAGAGGTCTCAAATCGCTCCAAATATCCACTTGCAGATTCTACAAAAGGAGTTTTTCAAAAATGCTGTATCAATAAGAAGTTTCAACTCTCTGAGTTGAATGCACGTATCACAAAGAGGTTTATGAGAATGCTGCTGTCTAGTTTTTATGTGAAGATATTCCTGTTTCCCCCGTAGACCTCAAATTCCTCCAAATATCCACTTGCAGATTCTACAGAAAGACTGTTTCAAAACTGCTCTATCAAAAGGAAGGTTCAACTCTGTGCATTGAATGCACACATCACAAAGAAGCCTCTGAGAATGCTTCTGATTAGTTTTTATATGAAGATATTTCCTTTTCCACCATAGGCCTCAAAGCGCTAAAATTATCCAATTGTAGATTCTACAAAAGGAGTGTTTCAAAACTGTAGTATCAATAGGAAGTTTGAACTTTATGAGTTGAATGCACGCATCACAAAGAAATTTCTGAGAATGATTCTGTCTAGTTTTTATGTGAAGATATTCCCGTTTCCAATGAAGACCTCAAATCAGTCCAAATATCCACTTGCATATTCTACAAAAAGAGGGTCTCAGAACTGCTCTATGAAAGGTAAGGTTCAATTCTGTGAGTTGAATGCACACATCACAAACAAGTTTCTGAGAATGCTTCTGTCTAGTATTTATGTGGAGATATTGCCTTTTCCAACAAAGGCCTCAAAATGCCCCAAATATCCCCTTGTAGATTCTGCAAAAAGAGGGTTTCTAAACTGCTCTATCAAGAGTAATCTTCAACTCTGTGAGTTGAATGCAAACATCACAAAGCAGTTTCTGAGAATGCTGCTGTCTAGTTTTTATATGAAGATATTCCCTTTTCTACCGTAGGCCTCAAAGTGCTCCAAATATCCACTTGCAGATTCTACAAAAAGAGTTTTTGAAAACTGCTGTATCAATAGGAAGCTTCAACTATCTGAGTTGAATGCCTACATCCAAAGAAGTTCATGAGAATGCTTCTGTCTAGTTTTTATGTAAAGATAAATCCTTTTCCACCATAGGCCTCAAAGCACTCCAAATATCCCCATGCAGATTCTATTAAAAGTGTTTTTCAAAACTGCTCTATCAAAGGGAGGGTTAAACTCTGTGAGTTGAATGCACACATCAAAAAGAAGTATCTGAGAATGCTTCTGTCTTGTTTTTATTTGAAGATATTTCCTTTTCCACCACAGTCATCAAAGCGCTCCAAATGTCCACTTGCAGATACTTCAAAAAGAGTGTTTCAAAACTGCTCTATCAAAGGAAAGGTTCAACTCTGTGAGTTGAATGCACACATCACAGAGAAGTTTCTGAGAATGCTTCTGTCTAGTTTTTATGTGAAGATATTCCTGTTTCCAATGAAGACCTCAAAGCGGTCCAAATATCCACTTGCAGATACTACAAAAAGAGGGTTTCAAAACTGCTCTATCAAAAGCAAAGTTCAGCTCTGTGAGTTGAATGGAAACATCACAAAGTAGTTTCTGAGAATGCTTTCGTCTAGTTTTTATGTGAAGATATGTCCTTTTCCACCACAGTCCTCAAAGCACTCCAAATGTCCACTACCAGACTCTACAGAAAGATTGTTTCAAAACTGCTTTATTAAAAGGAAGGTTCAACTTTCTGAGTTGAATGTGCACTTCACAAAGTAGTTTCTGAGAATGCTTCTGTCTAGTTTTTATGTGAAGATATTCCAGTTTCCAACGTAGGCCAAAATGCACTCCAAATATCCACTTGCAGATTCAACAAAAAGGTTGTTTAAAAACTGGTCTATAAAAAGCAAGATTCAACTCTGTGTGTTGAATGCACACATCACAAAGAGGTTTCTGAGAATGTTTCTGTCTAGATTTTATGTGAAGTTATTTCCTTCGCTTGGCCTCGAAGCAGTCCAAATATCCGCTTGCAGATTCTACAAAAAGAGTGTTTCAAAACTGCTCCATGAAAAGTACGGTTCAAATTTCTGAGCTGCATGCAGACATCACAAAGAAGTTTCTGAGAATGCTTCTGCCTTGTTTCTATGTGAAGATATTCCGGTTTCTAAGGAAGGCTCCAAATCAATCCAAATATCCACTTGCAGATTCTACAAAAGGAGTTTTTCAAAACTGCTGTTTCAATAGGAAGTTTCAACTCTCTGAGTTGAATGCACAAATCACAAAGTGGTTTATTTGAATGCTGCTATCTAGTTTTTATGTGAAGATATTCCCGTTTCCCCCATAGGCCTCAAAGCACTCCAAATATCCACTTGCAAATTCTGCAGAAAGACTGTTTAAAAACGGCTCAATCAAGAGGAAGGTTCAACTCTGTGAGTTGAATGCACACATCAAAAAGTAGTTTCTGAGGATGCTTCTATCTAGTTTTTACATAAAGTTATTTTCCTTTCCACCACAGGCCTCAAAGCACTACAAATGTCCACTTGCAGATTCTACAAAAAGTGTTTCAAAACTGCTCTTTCAAAACAGAGGTTCAATCCAGTGAGTTGAATGCACACATCACAAAAACGTTTTTGAGAATGCTTCTGTCTAGTTTTCATGTGAAGATATTCCCGTTCCAATGAAGGCCGGAAAGTGCACCAAATATCCACTTGCAGATTCTACAAAAAGTGTTTTTCAACACTACCGTATCAATAGAAAGTTTCAACTCTCTGAATTGAATGCACACATCACAATGAAGTTTATGAGAATGCTTCTGTCTAGTTTTTATATAAGGATCTTCCCGTTTCCACCGTAGGCCTCAAAGCACTGCAAATATCCTCTTGCAGATTCTACAAAAAGTGTGTTTCAAAACTGCTCTATCAAAGGGAGGGTTCAACTCTGTGAGTTGAAGGCTCACATCACAAAGGAGTCTCTGAGAATGCTTCTGTCTATTTTTTACGTGAAGATATTTCCTTTTCCACCACAATTCTCAAAGTGCTCCAAATGTCCACTTGCAGATTCTACAAAAAGAGTGTTTCAAAACTGTTCTACCAAAAGAAAGGTTCAAGTCTGTGAGTTGAATTCACATATCACAAACAAGTTTCTGAGAATGCTTCTGTCTAGTTCTTATGTGAAGATAATCCCGTTTCCAACGAAGGCCTCAAAGCCGTCCAAATATCTACTTGCAGATTCTACAAAAAGAGTGTCTCAAAACTGCTCTATCAAAAGGATTGCTCAACTATGTGATTTGAATGCAAATCTCACAGGGTAGTTTCTGAGAATACTTCTGATTAGTTTTTATATGAAGATATTTCCCTTTCCACCACAGTACTCGAAGCGCTCCAAATGTCCACTTGCACATTCTACAAAAAGTGTTTTTCAAAATTGCTCTATCAAAAGAAAGGTTCAACTCTGTGAGTTGAATGCATACATCACAAAGTGGTTTCTGAGAATGCTTCTGTCTAGCTTTTACGTGAAGATATTCCCGTTTCCAACGAAGGCCTCAAAGCGATCCAAATATCCACTTCCAGACTCTACAAGAAGAGTGTTTCAAAACTGCTCTATCAAAAGGAATATTCAACTCTGTGACTTGAATGCAAACATCACAAAGTAGTTTCTGAGAATCCTTCTGTCTAGTTTTTATGTGAAGATATTTCCTTTTCTACCACAGGCCTCAAAGTGCTCCAAATATCCACTTGCAGATTCTACAGAAAGAGTGTTTCAAAACTACTCTATCAAAAGGAAGTTTCAACACTCTGAGTTGAATACACACTTCAGAAGTAGTTTCTGGAATGCTTGTGTCAAGTTTGTATGTGAAGATATTCCCATTTCCACCGAAGGTCACAAAGCCCTCTAAATATCCACTTGTAGATTCTACAGAAACTGTGTTTCAAGACTGCTCTATCAAAATAAAGTTTCAACTCTGTGGGTTGAATGCACACATCACAAAGCCGTTTCTGATAATGCTGCTGTCTAGTTTTTATATGAAGATATTTCCATTTCTACAATAGGCCTCAAAGCACTCCAAATATCCCCCTGCAGATTCCACAAAAAGAGTGTTTCAAAACTGCTCTATCAAAAGAGAGGTTCAACTCTGTGAGTTGAATGCACACATCACAAAGAAGTTTCTGAGAATTCTTCTGTCTATTTTTTAGGTGAAGATATTCTCGTTTCCAATGAAGGCCTCAAAGGGGTCAAAATACCCACTTGCAGATTATACAAAAAGAGAGTTTCAAAACCCCTCTACCAAAAGTAATGTTCAACTCTGTGAGTTGAATACAAACATCACAAAGTAGTTTCTGAGAATGCTACTGTCTAGTTTTTATATGAAGATATTTTCTTTTCTACCATAGGCCTCAAAGCGCTCCAAATATCCACTTGCAGGTTGTACAGAAAGAGTGTTTCAAAACTGCTCTATCAAAAAGAAGTTTCAACTCTATGAGTTGAATGCACACTTCACAAAGTAGTTTCTCAGAATGCTTCTGTCTAGTTTTTATGTGAAGATATTCCCATTTCCACCATAGGTCACTAACCCCTCCAAATATCCACTTGCACATTCTAGAAAAAGGGTGTTTCAAAACTACTCTATCAAAAGGAACTTCAACTCTGTGAGTTGAATGCACACATCACAAACAAGTTTCTAGAAATGCTTCTCTCTAGTATAAATGTGAAGATATTGCCGTTTTCACTGTAGGACTCCAAGCACTCCAAATATCCCCTTGCAGATTCTACAAAAGGAGTGTTTCAAATCTGCTCTATCCAAGGTAATGTTCAACTCTGTGAGTTGAATGCACACCTCAAAAAGAAGTCTCTGAGAATGCTTCTGTGTAGTTTTTATGTGAAGATGTTTCCTTTTCCACCATAGGCCTCAAAGCTAGACAAATATCCACTTGCAGATTCTACAAAAAGTGAGTTTCAAAGCTGCTCTACAAAAGAAAATTTCAAATATGTAAGTTGAATGCACACATCACAAAGAAGTTTCTGAGAATGCTTCTGTCTAGTTTTTATGTGAAGTTATTTCCTTTCCAACACTAGGCCTCAAATTGCTCCATATGTACTCTTGCAGATTCTATAAAAAGAGTGTTTCAAAACTGCTGTATCAACAGGAAGTTTCAACTCTCTGAGTTGAATGCACGCATCACAAAGAAGTTTGTGAGAATGCTTCTGTGTAATTTTTATGTAAAGATATTCCCGTTTCAACCATAGGCCACAAAGCCCTGCAACTATCCACTCGCAGATTCTACAAAAAGAGTCTTTCAAAACTGCTCTATGAAAAGGAAGGTTCAACTCTGTGAGTGGAATGCACACATCACAAAGAAGTTTCTGAGAATCCTTCTGTTTAGTTTTTATGTGAAGTTATTTCCTTTTCAACCACAGGCCTGAAAGGGCTCCAAATTTCTACTTGCAGATTCTACAAAAAGAGTGTTTCAAAACAGCTCTATGAAAAGAAAGGTTCAATTCTGTGAGTTGAATGCACACATCACAAAGAAGTTTCTGAGAATGCTTCTGTCTCGATTTATTTGAAGATATACCAGTTTCCAACATCAGCCTCATAGCGTTCCAATTATCCACTTGCAGATTCTACAAAAAGAGTGTTTCAAAACTGCTGTATCAATAGGAAGTTTCAACTCTCTGAGTTGAATGCATGCATCACAAAGAAGTTTATGAGAATGCTTCTGTCTAGTTTTTATGTGAAGATATTCCCATTTCATCCGTAGGCCACAAAGGACTCTAAATATCCAATTCCAGATTCTACAAAAATAGCGTTTCAAAACTGCCATATAAAAAGAAAGGTTCAATTCTGTGAGTTGAATGCACACATCACATAAAAGTTTCTGAGAAGGCTTCCATCTAGTTTTTTATGTGAAGACGTTCCCGATTCCAATGAAGGACTCAAAGCACTCCAAATATCCACTTGCAGATTCTAAAAAAAGAGTTTTTCAAAACTGCTGTATCAATAGGAAGTTTCAACTTTCTGAGTTGAATGCACTCATCACCAAGAACTGTATGAGAATGCTTTGGTCTAGTTTTTATATAAAGGTTTTCACGTTTGCACCATAGGCCTCAAAGCACTCCAAATATCCCCTTGCAGATTCTACAAAAATAGTGTTTCAAATCTGGTCTATGAAAGGTAGGTTCAACTCTGTGAGTTGAATGCACACATCACAAAGAAGTTTCTGAGAATGCCTCTGTCTAGTTTTTATGTGAAGTTCTTTCCTTTTACACCACAGGCCTCAAAGCACTCCAAATGTCCACTTGCAGATTCTACAAAGAGTGTTCCAAAACTACTCTATCAAAAGAAAGGTTCAATTCTGAGAGTTGAATGCACACATCACAAAGAAGTTTCTGAGAATGCTTCTATCTAGTTTTTATGTGAAGACATTCCCATTTCCAATGAAGGCTTCATAGCGGTCCAAATATCCACTTGCAGATTCTACAAAAAGAGTGTTCAAAAGTGCTTTATGAAAAGAAAGGTTCAATTCTGTGAGATGAATGCAAACATCATAAAGAAGTTTCTGAGAATGCTTCTGTCTAGTTTTTATATGAAGATATTTCCTTTTCTACCAAAGGCCTCAAAGCCCTCCAAATATCCACTTGCAGATTCTAAAGAAAGAATGTTTCAAAACTGCTCTATCAAAACGAAGTTTCAACTCTCTGAGTTGAATGCACACTTCACAAAGAAGTTTATGGAATGCTTCTGTCTAGATTTTATTTGAAGATATTAACAGTTCCAATGAAGGCCTCAAATCGCTCCAAATATCCGCTTACAGATTATACAAAAAGAGTTTTTCAAAACTGCTGTATAAATAGGAATTTTCAACTCTCTGAGTAGAATGTGCACAGCACAAAGAAGTTTATGAGAATGCTTGTGTCTAGTTTTTATGTGAAGATATTTCCTTTTCCACCACAGGCCTCAGAGTGCTCCAAATGTCCACTGCAGATGCTACAAAAAGAGTGTTTCAAAACTGCTCTATCAAAAGAAAGGTACAACTCTGTGAGTTGAATGCACACATCACAAAGAAGTTTCTGAGAATGCTTCTGTCTAGTTTTTATGTGAAGATATTGCCGTTTCCAATGAAGGCCTCAAGGCGGTCCAAATATCCACTTGTAGATTCTACATGAAGAGTGTTTCAACACTGATGTATCAAAAGGCATGTTCAACTCTGTGAGTTCAATGTAAACATCACAAAGTAGTTTCTGCAAATGCTTCTGTCTAGTTTTTGTGTAAAGATATTCCCGTTTCCAGAATAAGCCACAAAGCCCTCCAAATATTCACTTGCAGATTCTACAAAAAGAGTGTTTCAAAACTGCTCTATCAAAAGAAAGGTTCAAATCTGTGTGTTGAATGCACACTTCCGAAGAATTTTCGGAGAATATTTCTGTCTAGTTTTAATGTGAAAATATCCCGTTTCCACCGTAGGCCACAAAGACCTCCAAATATCCACTTGCAGATTCTACAAAAAGAGTGTTTCAAAACTACTCTATGAAAAGGAAAGTTCAACTCTGTGAGTTGAATGCACACATCACAAAGAAGTTCCTGAGAATGCTTCTGTCTAGTTTTTATGTGAAATTATTTCGTTTTCCACCACAGGACTAAAAGTGGTCCAAATGTCCACTTTCAGATTCTACAAAAAGACTGTTTCAATACTGCTCTATCAAAAGAAAGGTTCAATTATGTGAGCTGAATGCACACATCACAAAGATGTTTCTGAGAATGCTTCTATCTAGTTTTTATGTGACAATATTCTCCTTTCTAACGAAGGCCTCAAAGCCGTCCAAATATCCACTTGCAGATTCTACAAAAGGAGACTTTCAAAACTGCTCTAACAAAAGTGATGTTCAATTATGTGAGTTGAATGCAAACATCACAAAGTAGTTTCTGAGAATTCTTCTGTCTAGTTTTATATGCAGGTATTTCCTTTTCTACCATGGGTTTTAAAGCGCTAAAAGAAATCCACTTGCAGATTCTACAGAAAGAGATTTTCACAACTGCTTTATTAAAAGGAATGTTTAACTCTGTGAGTTGAATGCAAACATCACAAAGCAGTTTCTGAGAATGCTCCTGTCTAGTTGTTATATGAAGATATTCCCTTTTCTACCTTAGGCCTCAAATAGGTCCAAATATCCACTTGCAGATTCTACAGAAAGAGTGTTTTGAAACTACTCTATCAAAAGGAAGGTTCAAACCTCTGAGTTGAATACATGCTTCACAAAGTAGTTTCTGAGAATGCTTCTGTCTATTTTTTATGTGAAGTTCTTTCCTTTTACACCATAGGCCTCAAAGCGCTCCAAATGTTCACTTGCAGATTCTACAAAAAGAGTGTTTCAAAACTGCTCTATGAAAAGAAAGGTTCAAGTCTGTGAGTTGAATACACACATCACAAATAATTTTCTGAGAATGCTTCTGTCTAGTTTTTATGTGGAGATATAACCGTTTCCAATGAAGGCCTCAAAGTGCTCCAAATATCCACTTACAGATTTTACAAGAAGAGTTTTTCAAAACAGCTGTATGAATAGAAAGTTTCAACCCTCTGAGTTGAATGCACACATCACAAAGAAACTTCTGAGAATGCTTCTGTCTAGTTTTTATGTGAAGATATTCCCGTTTCCAATGAAGGCCTCAAGGTGGTCCAAATATCCACTTGCAGACCCTACAAAAAGAGTGTTTCCAAACTGCTCTATCAAAAGGCATGTTCAACTCTGTGAGTTCAATGTAAACATCACAAAGTAGTTTCTGAGAATGCTTCTGTCTATTTTTTATATGAAGATATTTCCTTTTCTACCATACGACTCAAAGTGCTCCAAATATCCACTTGCAGATTCTTCAAAAAGAGTGTTTCAAAACTGCTCTATCAATAGGAATTTTCAACTCTCTGAGTAGAATGCATGCATCACAAACAAATTTATGAGAATGCTTCTGTCTAGTTTCTATGTGAAGATATTCCCGTATCAACCATAGAGCAAAAATCGCTCCAAATATCCACTTGCAGATTCTACAAATAGAGCGTTTCAAAACTGCTCTATCAAAAGGAATGTTCAACTCTGTGAGTTGAAAGCGAACATCACAATGTAGTTTCTGAGAATCCTTCTGTCTAGTTTCTATGTGAAGATATTCCCCTTTCAACCGTAGGCCACAAATCGTTCCAAATATCCACTTGCAGATTCCACAAAAAAGGTGTTTCAAAACTGCTCTATCAAAAGGAATGTTAAACTCTGTGAGTTGAATGCAAACAGCGCAAGTAGTTTCTGAGAATGCTTCTATCTAGTTTTTATGTGAATATATTTCCTTTTCTACCATATATCTCAAAGCACTACATATATCCACTTGCAGATTCTACAGAAAGAGTGTTTCAAAACTGATCTATCAAAAGGAATTTTCAACTCTCAAAGTTGAATACACACTTCACAAACTAGTTTCTGAGAATGCTTCTGTCTAGTTTTTATGTGAAGATATCCCTTTTCCTACGAAGGCCTCAAAGAGCTCCAAATAATTACAAGCAGATTACACTACAGGAGTGTTTCAAAACTGCTCTATCAAAAGAAAGGTTCAACTCTGTTAATTCAATGCACACAGCACCAAGAAGTTTCTGAGAATGCTTCTGTCAAGTTTTTATGTGAAGATATTTCCTTTTCCACCATAGGTTTCAAATCGCTCCAAATATCCACTTGCAGATTCTACAAAAATACTGTTTCAAAACTGCTCTCTCAAAAGGAAGGTTCACATCTAAGAATTGAGTGCACAGGTCACAAGGAAGTTTCTGAGAATGCTTCTATCTAGTTTTTATGTGAAGATATTTCCTTTTCAACCTAAGGCCTCAAAGTGCACCAAATGAACACTTTTGGATTCTACAGCAAGAGTGTTTAAAAACTGCTCTATCAAAAGAAAGTTTCAGCACTGTGAGTTGAATGTCCACCTCACAAAGCAGTTCCTGAGAATGCTTCCATCTAGTTTTTATTTGTAAATATCCCATTTCCAATGAAGGCTGCAAATGGTTCCAAATATCCACAAGCAGATTCCACAAAAGGAGAGTTTCAATACTGCTCTATAAAAAGAAAGGTTCAACTCTTTGAGTTGAAGGCACACATCACAAAGCAGTTTCTGAGAATGCTTCTGTCTACTTTTTATGTGAAGATATTTCCTTTTCCACCATAGGCCTCAAAGGGCTACAAATATCCACTTGCAGATTCTACAAAAAGACTGTTTCAAAACTGCTGTCAAAAAGAAGGTTCAACTCTGTGAGTTGAAGGCACACATCAAAAAGAAGTTTCTGAGAATGCTTCTGTCTAGTTTTTATGTGTAGATATTTCATTTTCCACAATAGGCCTCAAATTGCACTAAAGGAACACTTGCACTTTCTACAAAAAGAGCGTTTCAAAACTCTTCTATCAAAAGAAAAGTTCAACTCTGCGAGTTTAATGCACACATCACAAAGAAGTTTCTGAGAATGCTTCTGACTAATTTTTATGTGAAGATATTCCTGTTTCCAACAAAGGAGTCCAACAATCTCCAAATATCCACTAACAGATCCTACAAAAGGAGTCTTTCAAAACTGCTCTATCAAAAGGAAGGTCCAACCCTGTGAGTTGAAGGCACAGCTCACAAAGAAGTTTCTGAGAATGGTTCTGTGTAGTTTTTATGTGAAAATATTTTTTTTCCACTATAGGCCTCAAAGAGATCCAAGGGAACACTTGCAGATTCTACAAAAAGAGTGTTTCAAAACTGCTCTATGAAAAGAAAGGTTCAACTCTGTGAGTTTAATGCACATATCAAAAAGCAGGTTCAGAGAATGCTTCTGTCTAGTTTTTATGTGAAGATATTTCCTTTTCCACCATAGGTCTCAAATCATTCCAAATATCCACTTGCAGATTCCACAAACAGACTGTATCAAAACTGCTCTCTCAAAATGAAGGTTCAACTGCGAGTGTTGAGTGCACACATCACAAGGAAGTTTCTGAGAATGCTTCTGTCTAGTTTTTATGTGAAGATATTTCCTTTTCAACCGTAAGACTCAAAGCTCCAAATGAACACTTACAGATTTTACAAAAAGAATGTTTCAAAACTCCTCTACCAACAGAAAGGTTCAACTCTTTTAGTTGAATGCACACATCACAAAGAAGTTTCTGAAAATGTTTCTGTCTGGTTTTTAAGTGAAGATATTTTCTTTTCCACCATAGGCTGCAAATCGCTCCAAATATCCAATTGCAGATTCTACAAAAACACTGTTTCAAAACTGCTCTGTCAAAAGGAAGGTTCAACTCTCTGAGTTGAAGGCACACATCACAAAGAAGTTTCTGAGAATGCTTCTGTCTACTTTTTATGTGAAGATATTTCCTTTTCCATCACAATCCTCTAAGAGCTACAAATGTCCACTGGCAGGTTCTGCAAAAAGTGTGATTCAATACTGTCTTTCAAAAGAAATGTTCAACTCTGTGAGTTAAATGCATACATCACAGAGAAGTTTCTGAGAATGCTTTTGTCTAGCTTTAGTGAAGATATTCCCATTTCTGACAAAGGCCTCTAAGCACCCCAAATATCCACTGGCATATACTACCAAAAAGTGTTCCAAAACTGCTCTATCAAAAGGAATGTTGAACTCTGTGAGTTGAATGCAAACATCACTATGTAGTTTCTGAGAATGGTTCTGTCTAGGTTTTATATGACGATATTTCCTTTTCTACCATAGGCCACAAAGTGCTCCAAATATCCACTTGCAGATACTACAGAAAGAGTGTTTGAGAACTGCTCTATGAAAAAAAAAAAAAAGGTTCTATTCTCTGAGTTGAATGCACACTTCACAAAATAGTTTCTGAGAATGCTTCTGTCTAGTTTTTATGTGAAGTTATTTCCTTTTCCACCAGAGGCCTCAAAGCACTCCAAATGTCCACTTGCAGATTCTACAAAAAGAGTGTTTCAAAACTTCTCTATCAGAAGAAAGATTCAATTCTGTGAGTTCAATGCACACATCACAAAGGAGTTTCTGCGAATGCTTCTGTCTAGTTTTTATGTGAAGATATTCCCCTTTCCCCCGTTGGCCTCTAAGCAAAGCATATATCCAGTTGCCGATTCAACAAAAAGAGTGTTTCAAAACTACTCTATCAAAAGGAAGGTTCAACTCTGTGAGTTGAATGCACACATCACTAAGAAGTTTCTCAGGATGCTTCTGTCTAGTATTTATGTGAAGTTGTTTCCTTTTCCACCATAGGTCTCAAATCGCTTCAAGTATCCACTTACAGATTCTGCAAAAAGACTGTTTCAAAACTGCTCTCTCAAAAGTAAGGTTCAACTCTGAGGGTTGAATGCACATATCACAAGGAAGTTTCTGAGAAAACTTCTGTCTAGTTTTTCTTTGAAGATTACCCGTTTCCAACAAAGGCCTCAAAGAGCTCCAAGTATCCACAGGCAGATTCGACAAAAGGAGAGTTTCAATACTGCTCTATGAAAGGAAAGTTCAACTCTGTGTGTTGAATGCACACATCAAAAATAAGTTTCTGAGAATGCATCTGTCTAGTTTTAACGTGAAGATATGTCCTTCTCCACCGTAGTCCTGAAAGCGCTCCAAATGAACACTTTCAGATTCTACATAAAGAGTGTTTCAAAACTGCTCTATCAAAAGAAAGGTTCAGCTTTGTGAGTTGAATGCACACCTCACAAAGCAGTTTCTGAGAATGTTTCTGTCTAGTTTTTGTTTGAAGATACCCTGCTTCCAACGAAGGCCTCAAAGGGTTCCAAATATAAACAAGCAGATTATAAAAAAAGGGGAGTTTCCATACTGCTCTGTCAAAAGAAAGATTCAACTCTCTGAGTTGAATGCACACATCACAAATAAGTTTCTGAGAATACTTCTGTCTAGTTTTTTATGTGAAGATATTTCCTTTTCCACCATAGGCCTCAAAGTGCTCCAAATGAACACTTGCATATTCTACAAAAAGAGTATTTTAAAAATCCTCTGCCAATAGAAAGGTTCAACTCTGTGAGTTGAATGCACACATCACAAAGGAGTTTCTGAGAATGCTGCTGTCTAGTTTTTATGTGAAGATATTCTCTTTTCCACCATAGGCCGCAAATCGCTCCAAATATCCACTGGCAGATTCTACAAAAAGACTGTTTCAAAACTGCTCTCACAAAAGGAAGGTTCAACACTGAGAGTTGATTGCACACATCACAAAGAAGTTTCTGAGAATGCTTCTGTCTAGTTTTTATTTGAAGATATCCCGTTTCAAATAAAGGCCTCAAAGAACTCCAAATATCCGCAAGCAGATTCTACAAAACGAGAGTTTCAATACGGCTCTATCAAAAGAAAGGTTCAACTCTGTGAGTTGAATGCACACATCACAAAGAAGTTTCTGAGAATGCATCTGTCTAGTTTTCATGTGAAGATATTTCATTTTTCACTGTAGTCCTCAAAGCACTCCAAGTGAACACTTGCAGATTCTACACAAAGAGTGTTTCAAAACTGCTCTATCAAAAGAAATGTTCAACTCGTGAGTTGAATGCACACCTCACAAGGGAGTTTTTGAAAATGCTTCTGTCAGGTTTTATTTGAAGACACCCTGTTTCCAGCGAAGGCCTCAAAGAGCTCCAAATATCCACAAGCAGATTCTACAAAAGGAGAGTTTCAATACTGCTCTGTCAAAAGAAAGATTCAACTCTGTGAGTTGAATGCACACATCACAAAGAAGTTTCTGAGAATGCTTCTGTCTAGTTTTTATGTGAAAATATTTCCTTTTCCACCATAGGCCTCAAAGCACTCCAAATGAACACTTGCAGATTCTACAAAAAGAGAGTTTTGAAACTCCTCTATCAATAGAAAGGTTCAACTCTCTGAGTTGAATGCACACATCACAAACGAGTTTCTGAGAATGCTTCTGTCTAATTTTTATGGGAAAATATTTTCTTTTCCACCATAGGCTGCAAATCACTCCAAATATCCACTTGCAGATTCTACAAAAGACTGTTTCAAAACTGCTCTTTGAAAACGAAGGTTCAATCCTTTGAGTTGAAGGCACACATCACAAAGCAGTTTCTGAGAATGCTTCTGTCTAGTTTTTATGTGAATATATTTCGATTTCCACCATAGACCTCAAAGCCGACTAAATGAACACTTGCAGTTTCTACCAAAACAGTGTTTCAAAATTCCTCTATCAAAAGATAAGTTCAACTCTGCCAGTTTAATGCACACATCACAAAGCAGTTACTGAGAAAGCTTCTGACTAGCTTTTTTGTGAAGATATTCCCGTTTCCAACGAAGGTCTCAAAAATCCCCAAATATCCACTAACAAATTCTACAAAAGGAGTCTTTCAAAACTGCTCTATCAAAAGGAAGGTTCAACTCTGTGAGTTGAATGCACACCTCACAAAGAAGTTTCTGAGAATGCTTCTGTCTTGTTTTTATGTGAGGGTATTTCCTATTCCACCATAGGCCTCAAAGTGCTCCAAATGAACACTTACAGATTCTACCAAAAGAGTGTTTCAAAACTGCTCTATCAAAAGAAAGGCTGACCTCTGTGAGTTCAATGCACACATCACCAAGCAGTTTCTGGAAATGCTCCTGTCTAGCTTTTATGTAAAGATATCCCATTTCCAATGAATGCCTCAAAGAGCTTCAAATAATTACAAGCAGATTCCACAAAAGGAGTGTTTCAAAACTGCTCTATCAAAAGAAAGGTTCAACTCTGTGAGATGAATGCACACATCACAGAGAAGTTTCTGAGAATGCTTCTGTCAAGTTTTTATGTGAAGATATTTCTTTATCCACCATAGGTTTCAAATCGCTCCAAGTATCCACTTGCAGATTCTGCAAAAAGACTGCTTCAAAACTGCTATCTCAAAATGAAGTTTCAACTCTGAGAGTTGAATGCACACATCACAAGGAAGTTTCTGAGAATGCTTCTGTCTAGTTTTTATGTGAAGATATATCCTTTCCACCTACGGCCTCAAAGCGCTACAAATGAACACTTGTAGATTCTACAAAAAGAGTGTTTCAAATCTGCTCTATCAAAAGAAAGGTTCAACTCTGTGAGTCGAATGCACACATCACAAAGCAGTTTCTGAGAATGCTTTTGTCTAGTTTTATTTGACAATATCCCGTTTCCAACGAAGGCCACAAACAGCTCCAAATATCCACAAACAGATTCTACAAAAGGAGAGTTTCAATACTGCTCTGACAAAAGAAAGGTTCAACTCTTTGAGTTGAATGCACACATCACAAAGAAGTTTCTAAGAATGCTTCTGTCTAGTTTTTATGTGAAGATATTTCCTTTTCCACCATAGGCCTCAAAGTGCTCTAAATGACCACTTGCAGATTCTAGAAAAAGAGTTTCAAAACTCGTCTATGAATGGAAAGTTTCAACTTGGTGAGTTGAATGTACACATCACAAAGTAGTTTCTGAGAATGCTTCTGTCTAGTTTTTATGTGAAGATATTTTCTTTTCCACCATAGGCCTCAAATCGCTCCAAATATCCACTTGCAGATTCCACAAAAAGACTGTTTCAAAACTGCTCTGTCAAAAGGAAGGTTTAACTCTCTGAGTTGAAGGCACACATCACAAAGAAGTTTCTGAGAATTCTTCTGTCTAGTTTTTATGTGAAGATATTTCAATTTCCACCATAGGACTCAAAGCCCACTGAATGAACACTAGCAGTTTCTACAAAAAGAGTGTTTCAAAACTCCTCTATCAAAAGAAAAGTTCAACCCTGCGAGTTTCATGCACACATCACAAAGAAGATCCTGAGAAATCTTCTGACTAGTTTTTATGTGGAGATATTCCCGTTTCCAAAGAATGCCTCCAAAATCTCCAAATAACCACTAGCAGACTCTACAAAAGGTTTCTTTCCAAACTGCTCTATCAAAAGGAAGGTTCAACTCTGTGAGATGAATGCACACCTCGCCAAACAGTTTCTGAGAATGCTTCTGTCTAGTTTTTATGTGAAGATATTTCCTTTTCCACCATAGGCCTCAAAGCACTCCAAATGAACACTTGCAGATTCTACAAAAAGAGTGTTTCAAAACTGCTCTATCAAAAGAAAGATTCAACTCTGTGAGTTGAATGCACACATCATAAAGAAGTTTCTGAGAATGCTTCTGTCAAGTTTTTATGTGAAGATATTCCCTTTTCCACCATAGGCCTCAAAGCACTCCAAATGAACACTTGCAGATTCTACAAAAAGAGTGTTTCAAAACTGCTCTAACTAAAGAAAGATTCAACTCTGTGAGTTGAATGCACACATCATAAAGAAGTTTCTGAGAATGCTTCTGTCTAGGTTGCATGTGAAGATATTTTCTTTTCCACAATAGGCTGCAAATCGCTCCAAATATCCACTTGCAAATTCCACAAAAAGACTGTTTCAAAACTGCTCTGTCAAAACGAAGGTTCAACTCTGTGAGTTGAAGGCACACAACACAAAGAAGTTTCTGAGAATGCTTCTGTCTACTTTTTATGTGAAGATATTTCCTTTGCTACCATAGGCCCCAAAGCCCTCTAAATACACACTTGCAAATTCTACAAAAATAGTGTTTCAAAACCGCTCTATCAAAAGGAAGGTTCAACTGTGTGAGTTGAGTGCAGATATCACAAAGAAGTTTCTGAGATTTCTTCCGTCTACTTTTTATGGGAAGATATTATCGTTTCCAAAAAGACCTCAAAGTACTCCAAATATCCACTTGCCGACTGTACAAACAGAGTGTTTCAAAACTGCTCTATCTGAGAATTCTTCTATCCAGTTTTTAGGTAAAGAAATTCCCGTTTCCAACGAATGCCTGAACGAAAACCAAATACCCACTTACAGATGCTACAGAAAGAGTGTTTCAAAAGTGCTCTCTTTAAAGGAATGTTCAACTCTGTGAGTTTAATGCAAACATCAAAAAGAAGTTTCTGAGAATGCTTCTGTTTAGTTTTCATGTGAAGATATTTCCTTTTCTACCATAGGCCTCAAAACCCTCTAAATACACACTTGCAAATTCTAAAAAAAGGGTTTTTCAAAACTGCTCTATCAAAAGGAAGGTTCAACTCTGTGAGTTGAGTGCAGACATCACAAAGGAGTTTCTGAGAATACTTCTGTCTATTTTTCATGGGAAGATATTAACGTTTCCAAAGAAGGCCTCAAAGCACTCCAAATATCCACTTGCAGACTGTACAAACAGAGTGTTTCAAAACTGCTCTATCAAAAGAAAGGTTAAACACTGTGAGTTGAATTCACCCATCACAAAGTAGTTTCTGAGAATGATTCTGTCTAGTTTTTATATGAAAATATTTCCTTTTCTAATGCAGGCCTGCAAGCACTCTCAATATCAACTTGGAAATTCCACAAAAAGAGTGTTTCAAATCTGCCCTATCGAAAGGAAGATTCAACTCTGTGAGTTGAATGCACCCATCACAAAAAGTTTCTGAGAATTCTTCTATCCAGTTTTTATGTGAAGAAATTCCCGTTTTCAACAAAGGCCTCAAAGGGGTTGAATATCCACTTGCAGATTCTACAAAAAGAGTGTTTCAAAACTGCTGTATCAAAAGGAACATTGAACTCTGTGAGTTGAATGTAAACTTCACAAAGTAGTTTTTGAGAATGCTTCTGTCTAGTTTTTATGTGAAGATATTTCCTTTTCTACCATAGGCCCCAAAGCCCTCAAAATACACACTTGCAAATTCTACAAAAAGAGTGTTTCAAAACCGTGCTATCAAAAGAAAGGTTAAACTCTGTGACTTGAATGCACACATCACAAAGTGTCTTCTGAGAATGATTCTGTCTAGTTTTTATATGAAGATATTTCGTTTTCTACCGTAGGCTTCAAAGCACTCTAAATATGCACTTGGAAATTCTACAAAAAGAGTGTTTCAAACTGCTCTATCGAATGGAAGGTTCAACTCTGTGAGTTGAATGCATGCATCACAAAGAAGTTTCTCAGAATTCTGCTGTCTAGTTTTGTATGAAGAAATACCGTTTCCAAGGAAGGCCTCAAAGAGGTCCAAATATCCACTTGCAGACTTTACAAACAGAGTGTTTCAAAACTGCTCTATCAAAAGAAAGGTTAAACACTGTGAGTTGAACACACACATCACAAAGTAGTATCTGAGAATGCTTCTGTCTTGTTTTTATATTAAGATATTTCCTTTCTTACCATAGGCTTCAAAGCGCTCTAAATATCCCCTTGGAAATTCTACAAAAAGAGTGTTTCAAAACTGCTCTGTCAAAAGGAAGGTTCATCTTGGTGAGTTGAATGCACACATCACAAAAAGAATCTGAGAATTTTTCTGTCTAATTTTTATGTGAAGAAATTCCCGTTTCCAACGAAGGCCTCAAAGGGGTCCAAATATCCACTGGCAGAATCTCCAAAAAGAGTGTTTCAAAAGTACCCTGTCAAAAGGAATGTTGGACTCTGTGAGGTGAATGCAAACATCACAAACAAGTTTATGAGAATGCTTCTGTCTAGTTCTTATGTGAAGATATTTCCTGTTCTATCATAGGCCTCAAAGTCCTCTAAATACACACTGGCAAAATCTACAAATGAGTGTTTCAAAACTGCTCTATCAAAAGGAAGGTTCAACTCGGTGAGTTGAATGCACACATGACAAAAAGAATCTGATAAATCTTCTAATTTTTACGTGAAGAAATTCCCGTTTCCAACGAAGACCTCAAAGAGGTCCAAATATCCACTGGCTGATTCTACAAAAAGAGTGTTTCAAAAGCGCCCTGTCAAAAGGAATGTTGAACTTTGTGAGTTGAATATCTCAAAGAAGTTTCTGAGAATGCTTCTGTCTAGTTCTTATGTGAAGATATTTCCTGTTCTCCCTTAGGCTTCAAAGCCCTCTAAATACACACTTGCAAATTGCACAAATGAGTGTTTCAAAATTGCTCTATCAAAAGGAAGGTTCAACTGTGTGAATTGAGTGCAGACACCACAAAGAAGTTTCTGAGAACACTTCTCTCTACATTTTATGTGAAGATATTAACGTTTCCAAAGAAGGTCTCAAAGCACTCCAAATATCCACTTGCAGACTGTACAAACAGAGTGTTTAAAAACTGCTCTATCTGAGAATTCTTCTATCCAGTTTTTATGTGAATGAATTCCCGTTTTCAAAGAAGGCCTCAAAGAGGTCCAGTATCCAATTGCAGATTCTACAAAAAGAGTGTTTCAAAAGTGCTCTATCAAAAGGAATGTTCAACTCTGTGAGTTGAATGCAAACATCACAAAGGAGTTTCTGAGAATGCTTCTGTTTAGTTTGTATGTGAAGATATTTCCTTTTCTACCATAGGACCCAAAGCCCTCTAAATACGCACTTGCAAATTCTACAAAAAGAGTGTTTCAAAACTGCTCTATCAAAAGGATGGTTCAACTCTGTGAGTTGAATGCACCCATCACAAAATGTTTCTGAGAATTCTCCTATCCAGTTTTTATATGAAAAAATCTCATTTCCAACGAAGGGCTCAAAGGTCCAAATATCCACTTGCAGACATTACAAACAGAGGGTTTCAAAACTGCTCTATCAAAAGAAAGGTTAAACTCTGTGAGTTGAACGCACACATCACAAAGTACTTTCTGAGAATGTTCCTGTCTAGTTTTTATATGAAGATTTTTCCTTTTCTACCATAGACCTCAAAGTGTTTTAAATATCCATTTGCAAAATCTTAAAAAGAGTGTTTTAAAACTGCTTTATTTTAAGGAAGTTTCAACTCAGTGAGTGGAGTGCAAACATCACAAAGAAGTTTCTTAGAATACATCTGTCTACTTTTTATGTGAAGATATTCCCGTTTTCAAAGAGCACCAAAGTCATCCAAATATCCACTTGCAGACTTTACAAACAGAGTGTTTCAAAAGTGCTCTATGAAAAGAAAGTTAAACTCTGTGAGTTGAATGCACACATTGGAAAGTAGTTTCTGAGAATGATTCTGTCTAGTTTTTATATAAAGATATTTCCTTTTGAACCATAGGCTTCAAAGTGCCTTAAATATCCACTTGGAAATTCTACAAAAAGAGTGTTTCAAAACCGCTCTGTCGAAAGGAAGTTTCAACTCTGTGAGTTGAATACACACATCACAAAGAAGTTTCTGAGAATTCTTCTGTCTAGTTTTATATGAAGAACTCCCGTTTCCAACAAAGGCCACAAAGAGGTCCACATATCCACTTGCAGATTCTACAAAAACAGTGATTCAAAACTGCTCTATCAACGGCAATGTTGAACTCTGTGAGTTAAATGCAAACGTCATGAAGTTTCCGAGAACCCTTCTGTCAAGTTTTTTTGTGAAGATATTTCGTTTACAACTGTAAGCCTCTAAGCCCACTGAATACACACTTGCAAAATCTACAAAAAGAGTGTTTCAAAACTGCTCTATCAAAAGGAAGCTTCAACTCGGTGAGTTGGGTGCAGACATCATAAAGAAGTTTCTGAGAATACTTCTGTCTACTTTTTATGTGAAGATATTAACGTTTCCAAAGAAGGCCTCAAAGCACTCCAAATATCCACTTGCAGATTTACAAACAGAGTGTTTCAAAACTGCTCTATCAAAAGAAAGGTTAAAATCTGTGAGGTGAACGCACACATCACAAACTAGTTTCTGAGAATGATTCTGTTTAGTGTTTATATGAAGAGATTTCCTTTTCTAATGTAGGCCTCCAAGCCCTGTCAATATTAACTTGGACACACTACATAAAGAGTGTATCAAAACTGCTCTATTGAAAGGAAGGTTCAACTCTGTGAGTTAAATACACACTTCAAAAAGAAGTTTTTCAGAAATCTTCTGTCTAGTTTTATATGAAGAAATCCCGTTTCCAATGACGGCCTCAAAGAGGTCCAAATATCCACTTGCAGATTCTACAAAAAGAGTGTTTCAAATCTGCTCTATCAAGGGAAATGTTCAACTCCGTGAGTTGAACGCAAACATCACAAAGAAGTTTCTGAGAATGCTTCTGTCTAGCTTTTATATGAAGATATTTCCTTTTCTACCATAGGACCCAAAGGCCTCCAAATACACACTTGTAAATCCTACACAAAGAGTGTTTCAAAACTACTCTATCAGAAGACAGGTTAAACCCTATGAGTTGAACGTACACATCATAAAGTAGTTTCTGAGAATGATTCTGTCCAGTTTTTATGTGAAGATATTTCCTTTTGTATCATAGGGTTCAAAGCGCACTAATTCTCCACTTGGAAATTCTATAAGCAGAGTGTTTCAAAAGTGCTGTATCAAAAGTAAGGCTGAACTCTGTGAGTTGAATGTACCCATCACAAAAAGATTCTGAGAATTATTCTATCCAGTTTTTATGCGAAGATATTCCCGTTTCCAACGAAGGCCTCAAAGAGGTCCAAATATCCACTTGCAGTCTTCACAAACAGAGTGTATCAAAACTGCTGTATCAAAAGAGAGGTTAAACTCTGTGAGTTGAAAGCACACATCACAAAGTAGTATCTGAGAATATTTCTTCCCAGTTTTTATATGAAGATATTTCGTTTTCTACTGTAGGCCCCAAAGCGCTTTAAATTTCCACTTGCATATACTACAAAAAGAGTTTTACAACACTGTTCTGTCAAAAGAAAGGATAAACTCTGTGAGTTGAACCCACACATCACAAGGTGGTTTCTGAGAACTATTCTGTCAAGTATTTATATGAATGTATTCCATTTTCTACCATAGGCTTCAAACCACTCTAAATATGCATTTGGAAATTCTACAAAAAAAGTGCTTCAAAACTGCTCTATTGAAAGGAAGGTTTAACACTGTGAGTTGAATGCACACATCACAAAGAAGTTTCTCATAATTCTTCTGTCTAGATTTATATGAAGAAATCCCATTTCCAAAGAAGGACTCTTAGAGGTCCAAATATCCACTAACAGACATTACAAACTGAGTGTTTAAAAACTGTTCTATCAAAAGAAAGGTTAAACTCTGTGTGTTGAACGCACACATCACAAAGTAGTTTCTGAGAATGGTTTTGCCTAGTTTTTATATTAAGATATTTCCCTTTCTACAATAGGCCTCAAAGCGCTTTAAATATCCACTTGCATATTTTACAAATAGAGTGTCTCAAAACTGCTCTGTAAAAAGAAAGGTTAAATTCTGTGAGTTGAGCCCACACATCATAAAGCAGCTTCTGAGAATGATTCTGTCTAGTTTTCATACGAAGATATAACCTTTTCTACCATAGGACTCAAAGCGTTTTAAATATCCACTTGCATATTCTACAAAACGAGTGTTTCAAAACTGCTCTATCAAAAGAAAGGTTAAACTCTGTGAGTTGAACACACACATCACAAAGTGGTTTCTGAGAATGATTCTGTCTAGTTTTTATATGAAGATATTTCTTTTTATACCATAGGCTTCAAAGCACTCTAAATATGCACTTGGAATTACTACAAAACGAGTCTTTCAAAACTGTTCTATGGAAAGGAGGGTTCAACTCTGTGAGTTGAATGCACACATCACAAACAAGTTCCTCAGAGTTCTTCTGTCTAGTTTTATATGAAGAAACACCGTTTCCAATGAAGGCCTCAAAGAGGTCCAAATATCCACTTGCAGACATTACAAACACAGTGTTTCAAAACTGCACTATCAAAAGAAAGCTTAAACTCTATGAGTTGAATGCACACATCACAAAGTAGTTTCTGAGAATGATTCAGTCTAGTTTTTACAAGAAGATATATCGTTTTCTACCTTAGGCCTCAAAGTGCTTTAAATATCCACTTGCAAATACTACAAAAAGAGTGTTTCAAATCTGCTCTGTTGAAAGGAAGTTTCAACTCTGTGAGTTGAACGCACACATCTCAAAGAAGCTTCTCAGAATTCTTCTGTTTAGTTTTATATGAAGAAATCCCATTTCCAACGAATGCCTCAAAGAAGTCCAAATATCCACTTGCAGACATTACACAAAGAGTGTTTCAAAACTGCTCTATCAAAAGAATGGTTAAATTCTGCAAGTTGAACGCACACATCACAAGGTAGTTTCTGAGAATGATTCTGCCTAGTTTTTATATGAAGATATTTCGTTTTCTACCATAGGCCTAAAAGCACTCCAAATACGTCCTTGGAAATTCTCCAAAAACAGTGTTTCTAAACTGAGCTATCGAAAGGAAGGTTCAACTCTCTGAGTTGAATGCTCACATCACAAAGAAGTTTCTGAGAATTCTTCTGTCTAGATTTATATGAAGAAAGCCCGTTTCCAATGAAGGCCTTAAAGAGGTCAAAATATCCACTTGCAGACATTACAAACAGAGTGTTTCCAAACTGCTCTATCAAAAGAAAGCTTAAACTGTGAATTCAACACACACATCACAAAGTAGTTTCTGAGAATGATTCTGTCTAGTTTTTAAAGGAAGATTTATCCTTTTCGACCATAGGCCTCAAAGCGCTTTAACTGTGCACTTGCAAATACAACAAAAAGAGTGGTTCAAAACTGCTCTGTCAAAAGGAAGCTTCAACTCTATGAGGTGAATGCACACATCACAAAGAAGTTTCTGAGAAATCTTCTGTCTAGTTATGTATGAAGAAATCCCGTTTCCAACGAAGGCATCAAAGAGGTCCAAATATCCACTTGCAGATACTACAAAAAGAGTGGTTCAAAACTGCCCTATCAAAAGGAATGTTGAAATCTCTGATGCGAAAGCAAGCATCACAAAGAAGTTTCTGAGAATGTTTCTATCCAGCTTTTATATGAGGATATTTCCTTTTCTAGTTTCTGAGAATGACTCTCTCTAGTTTTTATATGAAGATATTACCTTTTCTACAATTGGCCTCAAAGCGCTTGAAATCTCCAACTGAAAATTCCACAAAAAGAGTGCCTCAAATCTGCTCTGTCTAGAGGGAGGTTCATCTCTGTGAGTTGAATACACTAACACAAAGAAGTTACTGAGAATTATTCTGTGTAGCATTATATGAAGAAATCCCGTTTCCAACGAAGGCCTCAAAGAGGTCCAAATATCCCCTTGCAGATTTTACAAACAGAGTGTTTCTAAACTGCTCTATGGAAAGAAAGGTTAAACTGTGTGAGTTGAACACACACATCACAAAGCAGTTTCTGAGAAAGAATCTGTCTATTTTTTAAACGAAGATATTTCCTTTTCTCCATTGGCCTCAAAGCGCTTGAAATCTCCACCTGAAAATTCCACAAAATTAGTGTTTCAAATCTGCTCTGTCTAAAGGAAGGTTCAACTCTGTGAGTTGAATACACACAACATAAAGAAGTTAGTGAGAATTCTTCTGTCTAGCATTATATGAAGAAATCCCGTTTCCAAAGAAGGCCTCAAAGAGGTCAAATATCCACTTACAGATTGTGCAAAAAGAGTGTTTCAAAATCACTCTATCAAAAGGAATGTTGAAACCTGTGAGTTGAATGCAAACATCACAACTTACTTTCTGAGAATGCTTCTGTCTAGTTTTTATGGTAAGATATTTCCTTTTCTACCATAGGCCTGAAACCCTCTAAATACACCCTTGCAAATTATACAAAGAGAGTGTTTCATAACTGCTCAATGGAAAGAAAGGTGAAACTCTGTGAGTTGAACTTACAGATCACAACGTGGTTTCTGAGAATGATTCTGTCTAGTTTTTACATGAAGATATTTCGTTGTCTACCGTAGGCTTCAAAGCACTCTAAGTATGCACTTGGAAGTTCTACAAAAAGACTGTGTGAAAACTGCTCTTTCGAAAGTAAGGTTCAACTCTGTGAGTTGAATGCACACATCACAAATAAGTTTCTCAGAATTCTTCTGTGTAGCTTTACATGAAGAAATCCCGTTTCCAATGAAGGCCTCAAAGAGGTCCAAATATCCACTTGCAGACTTTACAAGCAGAGTGTTTCCAAACTGCTCTATGAAAAGAAAGGTTAAACTCTGTGAGTTGAATGCACACATCACAAAGAAGTTTCTGAGAATGATTCTGTCTAGTTTTTATACGAAGATATTTCCTTTTCTACCATTGGCCTCAAAGCACTTGAAATCTCCACTAGCAAATTCCACAAAAAGAGTGTGTCAAATCTGCTCTGTCTAAAGGAAGGTTCAACGCTGTGAGTGGAATGCACACAACATAAAGAAGTTACTGAGAATTCTTCTGTCTAGCACTATATTAAGAAATTCCGTTTCCAACGAAGGCCTCAAAGAGGTCCAAATATCCACTTCAGATTCTGCAAAAAGAGTGTTTCAATATACTCTATCAAAAGGAATGTTGAACTCTGTGAGTTGAACGCACACATCAGAAAATAGTTTCTCAGAATGATTCTGTCTGGTTTTTCTATGAAGATATTTCCTTTTCTACCATTGGCCTCAAAGCTCTTGAAATCTCTACTTGCAAATTCCACCAAAAGAGGATTTCAAATCTGCTCCGTCTAAAGGAAGGTTCAACTCTGTGAGTTGAATACACACAACACAAAGAAGTTACTGAGAATTCTTCTGTCTACCATGATATGAAGAAATCCCGTTTCCAACAAATGCCCCAAAGAGGTCCAAATATCCACTTGCAGACATTACAAACAGAGTGTTTCCAAAATGCTCTATGAAAACAAAGGTTAAACTCTGTGAGGTGAACACACACATCACAAAGTAGTTTCTGAGAACGATTCTGTATAGTTTTCACGGTAAGATATTTCCATTTCTACCATTGGCCACAAAGCGCTTGAAATCCCCACTTGCAAATTCCACAAAAAGAGTGTTTCAACTCTGCTCTATCTAAAGGAAGGTTCAACTGTGTGAGTTGAATACACACAACACAAAGAAGTTACTGAGAATACTTCTGTCTAGCATTATATGAAAAAATCCCGTTTCCAACGAAGGCCTCAAAGAGTTGCAAATATTCCCTTGCAGATTCTGCAAAAAGAGCATTTCAAAACCGCTCTATCAAAAGGAATGTTGAACTCTGTGAGTTGAATGCAAATATCACAACTTAGTTTCTGAGAATGCTTCTGACTACTTTTTATGGTAAGATATCCTCTTTTCTACCATAGGCCTCAAAGCCCTCTAAATACACCCTTACAAACTCTACAAAGAGAGTGTTTCATAACTGCTCTATGGAAACAAAGGTGAAACTCTGTGAGTTGAACGCACAGCTCAAAACGTGGATTCTGAGAATGATTCTGTCTAGTATTTATATGAAGATATTTCGTTGTGTGCCACAGGCTTCAATGCATTCTAAGTACGCACTTGGAAGTTCTACAAAAAGAGTGAATGAAAACTGCTCTTTTGAAATTAAGGTTCAAATCTGTGAGTTGAATGCACACATCACAAAGAAGTTTCTCAGAATTCTTCTCTCTAGTTCAGTATGAAGAAATCCCTTTTCCAACGAAGGCCTCAAAGAGGTCCAAATATCCCCTTGCAGACCTTATAAACAGAGTGTTTCCAAACTGCTCTATGAAAAGAAAGGTTAAACTCTGTGAGTTGAATGCACACATCACAAAGTAGTTTCCTAGAATGATTCTCTCTAGTTTTTATACGAAGTTATTTCGTTTTCTACCGTTGGCCTCAAAGTGCTTGAAATCTCCACCTGAAAATTTCACAAAAAGAGCTTTTCAAATCTGCTCTTTCTGGAGAAGGGTTCAACTCTGTGAGATGAATACACACACACAAAGAAGTTACTGAGAATTCTGTCTAGCATTATATGAAGAAATCCCTTTTCCAACGAAGACCTCAAATATGTCCAAATATCCACTTGCAGACTGTACAAACAGAGTGTTTCCAAACTGCTCTATGAAAAGAAAGGTTAAACGCTGTGAGTTGAATGCACACATCACAAAGTAGTTTCTGAGAATCATTCTGTCTAGTTTTTATATGAAGATATTTCCTTTTCTATCATTGGCTTCAAAGCGGTTGAAATCTGCACCTGCAAATTCCAGAAAAAGAGTGTTTCAAATCTGCTCTGTCTAAAGGAAGGTTCAACTCTGTCAGTTGAATACAAACAATACAAAGAATTTACTGAGAATTCTCCTGTTTAGAATTATATGAAGAAATCCCGTTACCAATGAAGGCCACAAAGAGGTCCAAATATCCAGTTGCAGACATTTCAAGCAGAGTGTTTCCAAACTGCTCTAAGAAAAGAAAGGTTCAACCCTGTGAGTTGAATACACACAACAGAAAGAAGTTACTTAGAATTCTTCTATCTACCATTAACTGAAGAAATACCTTTTCCAACGAAGGCCTCAAAGTGGTCCAAATATCCACTTGTAGACATTTCAAACAGAGTGTTTCCAAACTGCTCTATGAAAAGAAAGGTTCAACTCCGTGAGGTGAATACATACAACACAAAGAAGTTACTGAGAACTCTTCTGTCTAGCATTATATGAAGAAATACCATTTCCAACGCAGGCCTCAAAGAGGTCCAATTATGCACTTGCAGACTTTACAAACAGAGTGTTTCCAAACTGCTCTATGAAAAGAAAGGTTAAACTCTGTGAGTTGAACGCACACATCACAAAGTAGTTTCTGAGAATCATTCTGTCTAGTTATCATATGAAGATATTTCCTTTTCTATCATTGGCCTCAAAGCGCTTGAAATCTCCACCTGCAAATTCGAGAAAAAGAGTGTTTCAGATCTGCTCTCTCTAAAGAAAGGTTCAGCTCTGTGAGTTGAATACACACAACACAAAGAAGTTACTGAGAATTCTTCTGTCTAACATTATAGGAAGAAATCCCGTTTCCAAAGAAGGCCTCAAAGCGGTCCAAATATCCACTTGTAGACTTTACAAACAGAGTGTTTTCAAACTGCTGTACAAAAAGAAAGTTTAAACACTGTGAGTTGAACGCCCACATCACAAAGTAGTTTCTGAGAATGATTCTGTCTCGTTTTTATACGAAGATATTTCCTGTTTTTCCTTTCGCCTCAAAGTGCTTGAAATCTCCATCTGCAAATTCCAGAAAAAGAGTGTTTCAAATCTGCTCTGTCTAAAGGAAGCTTCAACTCTGTGAGTTGAATACACACAACACAAAGAAGTTACTGAGAAGTCTTCTGTCTAGCATTATAAGAAGAAATGCCGTTTCCAACAAAGGCCTCAAAGAGGTCTAAATATCCACTTGCAGACTTTACAAACAGAGTGTTTCCAAACTGCTCTATGAAAAGAAAGGTTCAACTCTGTGAGTTGGATGCACGCATCATAAAGTAGTTTCTCAGAATGATTCTGTCTTGTTTTTATACAAAGATATTTCGTTACCTACCTTTGGACACAAAGTGCTTGAAATCGCCACCTGCAAATTCCAGAAAAAGAGTGTTTCAAATCTACTGTGTCTAAAGGAAGGTTCACATCTGTGAGTTGAATACACACAACACAAACAAGTTGCTGAGAATTGTTCTGTCTAGCATTACAGGAAAAAATTCCAGTTTCAAAGCAAGGCCTCAAAGAGGTCCAAATATCCACTTGCAGACTTTACAGAATGTTTCCAAACTCCTCTAAGAAAGGAAAGGTTAAACTCTGTGAGTTGGACGCACACATCACAAAGCAGTTTCTCAGAATAATTCTGTCTTGTTTTTATATGAAGATAATTACTTTTCAACCATTGGCCTCAAAGCGCTTGAAAAGTCCACCTGCAAATTCTACAAATAGCGTGTTTGAAATCTGCTCTGTCTAAACGAAGGTTCAACTCCGTGTGTTGAATACACACAACACAAAGTAGTTACTGAGAATTCTTCTGTGTAGCATTATGTGATGAAATACCGTTGCCAACGAAGGCCTCAAGGAGGTCCAAATATCCACTTGCAGACTTTACACACAGAGTGCTTGCAAACGGCTCTATGAAAAGAAAGGGTAAACTCTGGTACTTGAACGCACACATCACAAAGTAGCATCTGAGAATGATTCTGTCTAGTTTTCATATGAAGATATTTCCTTTTCAATCACTGGCCTCAAAGCACTTGAAATCTCCCACAGCAAATTCCACAAAAAGAGTGATTCAAATCTGCCCTGTCTAAAGGAAGTTTCAACTCTGTGAGTTGAATACACACAGCACAAAGAAGTTACTCAAAATTCCTCTGTCTAGCATTATACGAAGAAATCCCGTTTCCAAAGAAGGCCTCAAAGTGGTCCAAATATCCACTTGCAGACTTTACAAACAGAGTGTTGCCAAACTGATCCATGAAAAGACAGGTTATACTCTGCGAGTTGAATGTGCACATCAGAAAATAGATTCTGAGAATGATTCTGTCTAGTTTTTATAAGAAGATATTTCCTTTTCAACCATTGGCTTCAAATCGCTTGAAATCTCCACCTGCAAATACCACAAAAAGAGTGTTTCAAATCTGCTCTGTCCAAAGGAAAGTTCAACTCTGTGTGTTGATAACAGACAACACAAAGAAGTTACTGAGAATTCTTCTGTCTAGCACTATATGAAGACATCCCGTTTCCAAAGAAGGCCTCAAAGAGGTAAAAATATCCACTTGCAGACTTTACAAACAGAGTGTTTCCAAACTGCTCTATGAAAAGAAAGGTTAAACTCTGTGAGTTGAACGCACACATCACAAAGTAGGTTCGGAGAATGATTCTGTCTAGCTTTTATACGAAGATATTTCCTTTTCTACCATTGGCCTCAAAGCGCTTGAAATCTCCACCTGCAAATTCCACAAAAAGAGTGATTCAAATCTGCTCTGTCTAAAGGAAGTTTCAACTCTGTGGGTTGAATACACCCCGCACAAAGACGTCACTCAGAATTCTTCTGTCTAGCATTATATGAAGAAATCCCGTTTCCAACGAAGGCCTCAAAGAGGTCCAAATATCGACTTGTGGCCTTTATAAACAGAGTGTTTCCAGACCGCTGTATGAAAAGAAAGGTTAAACTCTGTGAGTTGAACGCACACATCACAAAGAAGTTTCGGAGAATGATTCTGGCTAGTTTTTATACGAAGGTATTTCCTTTTCTATCTTTGGCCTCAAAGCGCTTGAAATCTCCACCTGGAAATTCCACAAAAAGCGTGATTCAAGTCTGCTCTGTCTAAAGCAAGGTTCAAATATGTGTGTTGAATACACAGCACAAAGAAGTTACTGAGAATTCTTCTGTCTAGCATTATATGAAGAAATCCCGTTTCAAACGAAGGCCTCAAAGAGGTCCAAATATCCACTTGCAGCCTTTACAAACAGAGTGTTTCCGAACTTCTCTATGAAAAGAAAGGTTAAACTCTGTGAGTTGAACGCACACATAACAAGGAAGTTTCGCAGAATGATTCTGTCTAGTTTTTTTACGAAGATATTTCCTTTTCTACCATGGGCCTCAAAGCGCTTGAAATCTCCACCTGCAAATTCCACAAAAAGAGTGCTTCAAATCTGCTCTGTCTAAAGGAAAGTTCAACTCTGTGTGTTGAGTACACACAACACAAAGAAGTTACAGAGAATTCTTCTGTCTAGCATTATATGAAGAAATCCCGTTTCCAACGAAGGCCTCAAATAGGTCCAAATACACACTTGCAGACTTTACAAACAGAGTGTTTCCAGACTGCCCTATGAAAAGAAAGGTTAAACTCTGGGAGTTGAACGCACACATCACAAAATAGTTTCGGAGAATGATTCTGGCTAGTTTTTATACGAAGATATTTCCTTTTCTACCATGGGCCTCAAAGCGCTTGAAATCTCCACCTGGAAATCCCAAAAAAAGCGTGATTCAAATCTCCTCTGTCTAAAGGAAGGTTCAACTATGTGTGTTGAATACACAGCACAAGGAAGTTACTGAGAATTCTTCTGTCTAGCATTATATGAAGAAACCCCTTTTCCAACGAAGGCCTCAAAGAGGTCCAAATATCCACTTGCAGCCTTTACAAACAGAGTGTTGGCAAACTGCTATATGAAAAGAAAGGTTAAACTCTGTAAGCTGAACACACACATCACAAAGTAGTTTCGGAGAATGATTCTGTCTAGTTTTTATACGAAGATATTTCCTTTTCTACCATTGGCCCCAAAGCGCTTGAAATCTCCATTTGCAAATTTCAGAAAAAGAGTGTTTCAAATCTGCTCTGTCTAAAGGAAGGTTCAACTCTGTGAGTTGAATACACACAACACAAAGAAGTTACTGAGAATTCTTCTGTCTAGCATTATATGAAGAAATCCCGTTTCCAACGAAGTCCTCAGATAGGTGAAAATATCCACTTGAATACTTTACAGACAGAGTGTTTCCAAACTGCTCTATGAAAAGAAAGGTTAAACTCTGAGAGTTGAATGCACACATCCCAAAGTCGGTTCTGAGAATCATTCTGTCTAGCTTTTATACGAAGATGTTTCCTTTTCTACCATTGGCCTCAAAGCGCTTGAAGTCTCCACCTGCAAATTCCACAAAAAGAGTGATTCAAATCTGCTCTGTCTAAAGGAAAGTACAACTCTGTGTGTTGAATACACACAACACAAAGAAGTTACAGAGAATTCTTCTGTCTGGCATTATATGAAGAAAACCCGTTTCCCTCGAAGGCCTCAAAGAGGTCCAAATATCCACTTACAGACTTTACAAACAGTGTTTCCAAACTGCTCTATGAAAAGAAAGGTTAAACTCTGTGAGTTGAATGCACACATCAGAAAATAGTTTCTGGGAATGATTCTGTCTAGTTTTTATGCAAAGATATTTCCTTTTCTACAGTTGGCCTCAAAGCGCTTGAAATCTCCACCTGCAAATTCCACGAAAAGAGTGTTTCAAATCTGCTCTGTCAAAAGGAAGTTTCAATTCTGAGAGATGAATACACACAACACAAAGAAGTTACTTAGAATTCTTCTGTCTAGCATTATATGAAAAAATCCCATTTCCAACGAAATCCTCAAAAAGGTCCAAATATCCACTTGCAGATTTTACATACAGATTGTTGCCAAACTGCTCTATGAAAAGAAAGGTTAAACTCTGTGAGTTGAACGCACACATCACAAAGCAGTTTCTGAGAAAAACTCTGCATAGTTTTTATACGAAGATATTTCCTTTTCTACCATTGGCCACAAAGTGCTTGAAATCTCCACCTGCAAATTCCACAAAAGAGAGGGTCAAATCTGCTCTTTCTAAAGGAAAGTTTACTCTGTGTGTTGAATACACACAACACAAAGAAGTTACCCAGAATTCTTCTGTCTAGCATTATATGAAGAAATCCCTTTTCCAATGAAGGCCTCAAAGAAGTCCAAATATCTGCTTGCAGATATTACAAACAGAGTGTTGCCAAACTGCTCTATGAAAAGAAAGGTTAAACCCTGTGAGATAAATGCACACATCAGAAAATAGTTCCTGAGAATGATTCTGTCTAGTTATTATACAAAGATATTTCCTTTTCTACCATTTTCCTCCAAAGCGCTTGAAATCTCCACCTGCAAATTCCACAAAAAGATTGTTTCCAATCTGCTCTGTCTAAAGGAAAGTTCAACTCTGTGTGTTGAATACACACAACACAAAGAAGTTACTGAGAATTCTTCTGTATAGCATTATATGAATAAATCCCGTTTCCAACGAAGGCCTCAAAGAGGTCCCAATATCCACTTGCAGCCTTTATAAAGAGAGTGTTGCCAAACTGCTCTATGAAAAGAAAGGTTAAACCCTGTGAGTTGAATGCACATATCAGAAAATAGTTTCTGAGGATGCTTCTGTCTGGTTTTTATACAAAGATACTTCCTTTCCTACCATTGGCCTCAAAACGCTTGAAATCTACGCCTGCAAATTCCACAAAAAGAGTGTTTCAAATCTTCTCTGTCAAAAGGAAAGTTCAACTCTTTGTGTTGAATACACACAACACAAAGAAGTTACTGAGAATACTTCTGTCTAGCATTATATGAAGAAATCCCGTTTCCAACGAAGTCCTCAAAGAGGTCCAAATATACATGTGCAGATTTTTCAAACAGAGTGTTTCCAAACTGCTCTATGAAAAGAAATGTTAAACTCTGTGAGTTGAACGCACACATCACAAAGTAGTTTCGGAGAATGATTCTGTCTAGTTTTTATACGAAGATATTTCCTTTTCTACCATTGGCGTCACAGTGCTTGAAATCTCCACCTGCAAATTTCATAAAAAGAGTGATTCAGATCTGCTCTGTCTAAAGGAAGGTTCAACTCTGTGAGTTGAATACACACAACCCAAAGAAGTAACTGAGAATTCTTCTCTCTAGCATTATATGAAGAAATCCCGTTTCCAACGAAGGCATTAAATAGGTCAAAATATCAATTTGTAGACTTTACAGACAGCGTGTTTCCAAACTGCTCAAAGAAAAGAAAGGTTAAACTCTCTGACTTGAATGCACACATCACAAAGTAGTCTCAGAGAATGATTCTGTCTAATTTTTATACGAAGGTGTTTCCTTTTCTACAATTGCCCTCAAATCGCTTGAAATCTCCACCTGCAAATTCCACAAAAAGAGTGTTTCCAATCTCCTCTGTCTAAAGGAAGGTTCAACTCTGTGAGTTGAATACACACAGCACAAAGAAGTTACTGAAAATTCTTCTGTCTAGCATTATATGAAGAAATCCCGTTTCCAAAGAAGTCCTCAAATAGGTCAAAATATCCACTTGTAGACTTTACAAACAGAGTGTTTCCAAACTGCTCTACGAAAAGAAAGGTTAAACACTGTGAGTTGAACGCACACATCATAAAGTAGTTTCGGAGAATGATTCAGTCTAGTTTTCATACGAAGATATTTCCTTTTCTACGATTGGCCTCAAACCGCTTGAAATCTTCACCTGCAAATTCCACAAAAAGAGTGATTCAACTCTGCTCTTTCTGAAGGAAGGTTCAACAGTGTGAGTGGAATACACGCAGCACAAAGAACTTACCCAGAATTCTTCTGTCTAGCATTATATGAAGAAATCCCTTTTCCAATGAAGGCCTCAAAGAAGTCCAAATATCTGCTTGCAGATATTACAAACAGAGTGTTGCCAAACTGCTCTATGAAAAGAAAGGTTAAACCCTGTGAGATAAATGCACACATCAGAAAATAGTTCCTGAAAATGATTCTGTCTAGTTATTATACAAAGATATTTCCTTTTCTACCATTTTCCTCCAAAGCGCTTGAAATCTCCACCTGCAAATTCCACAAAAAGATTGTTTCCAATCTGCTCTGTCTAAAGGAAAGTTCAACTCTGTGTGTTGAATACACACAACACAAAGAAGTTACTGAGAATTCTTCTGTATAGCATTATATGAATAAATCCCGTTTCCAACGAAGGCCTCAAAGAGGTCCCAATATCCACTTGCAGCCTTTATAAAGAGAGTGTTGCCAAACTGCTCTATGAAAAGAAAGGTTAAACCCTGTGAGTTGAATGCACATATCAGAAAATAGTTTCTGAGGATGCTTCTGTCTGGTTTTTATACAAAGATACTTCCTTTCCTACCATTGGCCTCAAAACGCTTGAAATCTACGCCTGCAAATTCCACAAAAAGAGTGTTTCAAATCTTCTCTGTCAAAAGGAAAGTTCAACTCTTTGTGTTGAATACACACAACACAAAGAAGTTACTGAGAATACTTCTGTCTAGCATTATATGAAGAAATCCCGTTTCCAACGAAGTCCTCAAAGAGGTCCAAATATACATGTGCAGATTTTTCAAACAGAGTGTTTCCAAACTGCTCTATGAAAAGAAATGTTAAACTCTGTGAGTTGAACGCACACATCACAAAGTAGTTTCGGAGAATGATTCTGTCTAGTTTTTATACGAAGATATTTCCTTTTCTACCATTGGCGTCACAGTGCTTGAAATCTCCACCTGCAAATTTCATAAAAAGAGTGATTCAGATCTGCTCTGTCTAAAGGAAGGTTCAACTCTGTGAGTTGAATACACACAACCCAAAGAAGTAACTGAGAATTCTTCTCTCTAGCATTATATGAAGAAATCCCGTTTCCAACGAAGGCATTAAATAGGTCAAAATATCAATTTGTAGACTTTACAGACAGCGTGTTTCCAAACTGCTCAAAGAAAAGAAAGGTTAAACTCTCTGACTTGAATGCACACATCACAAAGTAGTCTCAGAGAATGATTCTGTCTAATTTTTATACGAAGGTGTTTCCTTTTCTACAATTGCCCTCAAATCGCTTGAAATCTCCACTTGCAAATTGAACGAAAAGAGTGTTTCCAATCTGCTCTGCCTAAAGGAAGGTTCAATTCTGTGAGTTGAATACACACAACACAAAGAAGGTACTGAGAATTCTTCAATCTACCATTATATGAAGAAATCCCGTTTCCAAAGAAGGCCTCAAAGAGGTCCAAATATCCACTTGCAGACTTTACAAACAGAGTGTTTCCAAACTGCTCTATGAAAAGAAAGGTTAAACTCTGTGAGTTGAACGCACACATGACAAATTAGTTTCAGAGAATGATTCTGTTTAGTTTTTATTCAAAGATATTTCCTTTTCTACCATTGGCCTCAAACCGCATGAAATCTCCACCTGCAAATTCCACAAAAAGAGTGGTTCAAATCGGCTCTGTCTAAAGGAAGGTTAAACTCTGTGAGTTCAATACGTACAGCACAAAGAAGTTACTCAGAATTCTTCTGTCTAGCATTATATGAAGAAATCCCGTTTCCAACGAAGGCCTCAAAGAGGTCCAAATATCCACTTGCAGACATTACAAACAGAGTGTTGCCAAACTGGTCTATGAAAAGAAAGGTTAAATTCTATGAGTTGAATGCACACATCAGAAAATAGTTTCTCGGAATGATTCTGTCTAGTTTTTATACGAAGATATTTCGTTTTCTACCATTGGCCTCAAAGCGCTTTAAATTCCAAACTGCAAATTCCTCAAAAAAGAGTGTTTCAAATCTTCTCTGTCTAAAGGAAAGTTCACCTCTGTGTGTTTAATACACACAATGCAAAGAAGTGACTGAGAATTCTTCTGTCTAGCATTATATGAAGAAATCACGTTTCCAACGAAGGCCTCAAAGAGGTCCAGATATCCACTTGGAGACTTTACAAACAGAGTGTTTCCAGACTGCTCTATGAAAAGAAAGCTTAAACTCAGTGAGTTGAATGCACACATCACAAAGTAGTTTCTGAGAATGATTCTGACTAGTTTTTATACCAAGATATTTCCTTTTCTACCACTGGCCTCTAAGGACTTGAAATCTCCACCTGGAAATTTCACAAAAAGAGTGTTTTAAATCTGCTCTGTCTAAAGGAAGGTTAAACTCTGTAAGTTCAATACACACAACACAAAGAAGTAACTGAGAATTCTTCTGTCTAGCATTATATGAAAAAATCCCGTTTCCAACGAAGGCCTCAAATAGTTCAAAATATCCACTTGTAGAATTTACAGACAGAGTGTTTACAACCTGCTCTATGTAAAGAAAGGTTAAACTGTGTGAGTTGAACGCACACATCACAAACTAGTTTCTGAGAATGATTCTGTCTAGTTTTTATGCGAAGATATTTCCTTTTCTAATATTGGCCTCAAATCGCTTGAAATCTCAACCTGCAAATTGCACAAAAAGAGTGCTTCAAATCTGCTCTGTCTAAAGGAAGTTTCAATTCTGTGAGTTGAATAGACACAGCACAAAGAAGTTACTGAGAATTCTTCTGTCTAGCATTATATGAAGAAATCCCGTTTCCAACGAAACTCTCAAAGAGGTCCAAATATCCACTTGCAGACCTTACACACAGAGTTTTTCCAAACTGCTCTATGAAAAGAAAGGTTAAACTCTGTGAGCTG
This sequence comes from Gorilla gorilla gorilla, assembly GCF_029281585.2. Taxonomy (NCBI): domain Eukaryota; kingdom Metazoa; phylum Chordata; class Mammalia; order Primates; family Hominidae; genus Gorilla; species Gorilla gorilla. Next base: position 72,062,798 of record NC_073230.2, on the reverse strand, counting down.
AGCGCACACATCACAAAGTAGTTTCTGAGAATGATTCTGTCTAGTTTTTATATGAAGATATTTCCTTTTCTACAATTGGCCTCAAAGTGCTTGAATTATCCACCTGCAAATTCTACAAAAAGTGTGATTCAAATCTGCTCTGTCTAAAGGAAAGTTCAACTCTGTTTGTTGAATACACACAACACAAAGGAGTTACTGAGAAATCTTCTGTCTAGCATTATATGAAGAAATCCCGTTTCCAACGAAGGCCTCAAAGAGGTCCAAATATACACTTGTGGACTTACAAACAGATTGTTGCCAGACTGCCCTATGAGAAGAAAAGTTAAACTCTGTGAGTTGAACACGCACATCACAAAGTAGTTTCGGAGAAGGATTCTGTCTAGTTATTATACGAAGATATTTCATTTTCCACCATTGGCCTCAAAGCGCTTGAAATCTCCACCTGCAAATTTCACAAAAAGAGTGTTTCAAATCTGCTCTGTCTAAAGGAAAGTTCCACTCTGTGTGTTGAATACACACAACACAAAGAAGTTACTGAGAATTCTTCTGTCTAGCATTATATGAAGAAATCCTCCTTCCAACGAAGGCCTCAAATAGGTCAAAATATCCACTTGTAGATATTTCAGACAGAGTGTTTCCAAACTCCTCTATGAAAAGAAAGGTTAAACCCTGTGAGTTGAACGCACACATCACAAAGTAGTTTCTGATAATGATTCTGTCTAGTTTTTATACGAAGATATTTCCTTTTCTACCATTGGCCTCAAATCGCTTGAAATCTCCACCTGCAAATTCCACGAAAAGAGTGTTTCATATCTGTTCTGTCTAAAGGAAGTTAGAATTCTGTGAGTTGAATACACACAACAGAAAGTACTTAGTGAGAATTCTTCTGTCTAGCATTATATGAAGAAATCCCGTTTCCAACGAAGGCCTCAAATAGGTCAGAATATCCACTTGTAGACTTTACAGACAGAGTGTTTCCAAACTGCTCTATGAAAAGAAAGGTTAAACTCTGTGAGTTGAACGCACACATCACAAAGGTGTTTCTGAGAATGATTCTGTCTAGTTTTAATGGGAAGTTATTTCCTTTTCTATCAGGGGCCTCAAATCGCTTGGAATCACCACCTGCAATTTCCACGAAAAGACTGTTTGAACTCTGCTCTGTCTAAAGGAAAGTTCAACTCTGTGAGTTGAATACACAGAACACAAAGAAGGTACTGAGAATTCTTCTGTCTAGCATTACATGAAGAAATCCCGTTTCCAACGAAGGCCCCAAAAAGGTCAAAATATCCACTTGTAGACTTTTCAGACAGAGTGTTTCCAAAGTGCTCTATGAAAAGAAAGGTTAAGCTCTGTGAGTTGAATGCACACATCACTAAGTAGTTTCTGATAATGATTCTGTCTACTTTTTATACGAAGATATTTCCTTTTCTACCATTGGCCTCAAATCGCTTGAAATCTCCACCTGCAAGTTGCACAAAAAGAGTGTTTCAAATCTGCTCTGTCTAAAGGAAGGTTCCGCTCTGTGAGTTGAATACACACAACACAAAGAAGTTACTGGGAATTCTTCTGTCTAGCATTATATGAAGAAATCACTTTTCCATCAAAGGCCTCAAAGATGTCCAAATATCCACTTCCAGATTTACAAACAGAGTGTTGCCAAACTGCTCTATGAAAAGAAAGTTTAAACTTGGTGAGTTGAATTCACACATCAGAAAATAGTTTCTGTGAATGATTCTGTCAAGTTTTTATACGAAGATATTTCCTTTTCTACCTTTGGCTTCAGAGCGCTTGAAATCTCCACCTGCAAATTCCACAAAAAGAGTGTTTCAAATCTGCTCCGTCTAAAGGAAAGTTCAACTCTCTGTGTTGTATACACACAACACAAGGAAGTTACTGAAAATTCTTTTGTCTAGGATTATATGAAGAATTCCCGTTTCCAACGAAGGCCTCAAAGAGGTCCAAATATCCACTTGCAGACTTTACAAACAGAGTGTTGGCAAACTGCTCTATGAAGAGAAAGGTTAAACTCTGTGAGTTGAATGCACACATCACAAAGTAGGTTCGGAGAATGATTCTGCCTAGATTTTATACGAAGATATTTCCTTTTCTACCATTGGCCTCAAACCGCTTGAAACCTCCACCTGCAAATTTCACAAAAAGAGTGTTTCAAATCTGCCCTGTCTAAAGAAGGTTCAACTCTGTGAGTTGAATACACAAAACACAAAGAAGTTACTGAGAATTCTTCTGTCTAGCATTATATGAAGAAATCCCGTTTTCAACGAACGCCTCAAAGAGGTCCAAATATCCACTTGCAGACTTTACAAACAGAGTGTTGGCAAACTGCTCTATGAAGAGAAAGGTTAAACTCTGCGAGTTGAGTGCACACATCACAAAGATGTTTCTGAGAATGATTCTGTCTAGTTTTAATACGAAGTTATTTCCTTTTCTACCATCGGCCTCGAATTGCTTGGAATCACCACCTGCAAATTCCACGAAAAGAGTGTTTCAAATCTGCTCTGTCTAAAGGAGAGGTTGAATTCTTTGAGTTGAACACAAGCAACACAAAGAAGTTACTGAGAATTCTTTTGTCTATTATTTTATGAAGTAATCCCGTTTCCAACAAAGGCCTAGGAGTGTTCCACATATCCACCTGCAGACTTTACAACCAGAGTGTTTCCGAACTGCTCTATGAAAAGAAAGGTTAAACTCTTTGAGTTGAACGCACACATCACAAAGTAGTTTCGGAGAATGATTCTGTCTAGTTTTAATATGAAGATATTTCCTTTTCTACCATTGACCTCAAACCGCTTGAAATCTCCACCTGCAAATTCCACAAAAAGAGTGATTCAAATCTGCTCTGTTTAAAGGAAGGTTCAACTCTGTGAGTTGAATACACACAGCACAAAGAAGTTACTCAGAATTCTTCTGTCTAGCATTAAATGGCGGAATGCCCTTTCCAACGAAGGCCTCAAATAGGTCAAAATATCCACTTGTAGATATTACAGACAGAGGGTCTCCAAACTGCTCTGTGAAAAGAAAGGTTAAACTCTGTGAGTTGAACGCACACATCACAAAGTAGTTTCAAAGAATGATTCTGTCTAGTGTTTATACGAAGATATTTGCTTTTCTACCATTGTCCTCAAATCTCTTCAAATCTCCACCTGCAAATTTCACAAAAAGAGTGTTTCAAATCTGCTCTGTCTAAAGGAAGGTTCCGCTCTGTGAGTTGAATACACACAACACAAAGAAGTTACTGAGAATTCTTCAATCTACCATTATATGAAGAAATCCCGTTTCCAACGAAATCGTCAAAGAGGTCCAAATATCCACTTGCAGACTTTACAAACAGAGTGTTTCCAAATTGCTCTATGAAAAGAAAGGTTAAACTCTGTGAGTTGAACGCACACATCACAATGTAGTTTCTGAGAATGATTCTGTCTAGTTTTTATACGAAGATAGTTCCTTTTCTACCTTTGGCCACAAAGCGCTTGAAATCTCCACCTGCAAATGCCACAAAAAGAGTGCTTCAAATCTGCTCTGTCTAAAGGAAGGTTCAACTCTGTGAGTTAAATACATACAGTACAAAGAAGTTACTGAGAATTCTTCTGTCTTGCATTATATGAAGAAATCCCGTTTCCAATGAAGGACTCAGAAAGGTCCAAATATCCGCTTGCAGACATTACAGACAGAGTGTTGCCAAACTGCTCTATGAAAAGAAAGGTTAAACTCTGTGAGTTGAATGCACACATCACAAAGTAGTTTCGGAGAATGATTCTGTCTAGATTTTATACGAAGATATTTCCTTTTCTACCATTGGCCGCAAATCGCTTGGAATCACCACCTGCAAATTCCACGAAAAGAGTGTTTCAAATCTACTCTGTCTAAATGAAGATTCAATTCTTTGAATTGAATACACACAACACAAAGAAGTTACTGAGAATTCTTCTGTCTAGCATTATATGAAGAAATCCCCTTTCCAACGAAGGCCTCAAAGAAGTCCAAATAGCCACATGCAGCCTTTACAAACAGAGTGTTTCCAAACTGCTCTATGAAAAGAAAGGTTAAACTCTGTAAGTTGAACACACACATCACAAAGTAGTTTCTGAGAATGATTCTGTCTAGTTTTAATACGAAGATATTTCCTTTTCTACCTTTGGCCTCAAAGCGCTTTAAATCTCCACCTGCAAATTCCACAAAATGAGCGACTGAAATCTGCTCTATCTAAAGGAAGATTCAAGTCTGTGAGTTGAATACACACAGCACAAAGAAGTTACTCAGAATTCTTCTGTCTAGCATTATATGAAGAAATCCCCCTTTCCAACGAAGGCCTCAAAGAAGTCCAAATATCCACTTGCAGACTTTACCCACAGAATGTTGCCAAACTGCACTATGAAAAGAAAGGTTAAACTCTGTGAGTTGAATGCACACATCACAAAGTAGGTTCGGAGAATGATTCTGTCTAGATTTTATACGAAGATATTTCCTTTTCTACCATTGGCCTCAAAGCACCTGAATTCTCCAACTGCAAATTTCACAAAAGGAGTGTTTCAAATCTGCTCTGTCTAAAGGAAGGTTCAACTCTGTGAGTTGAATACACACAACACAAAGAAGTTACTCAGAGTTCTTCTGTCTAGCATTATACGAAGAAATCCCTTTTCCAATGAAGGCCTGAAAGAGGCGCAAATATCCACTTGCAGAATTTTCATACAGAGTGTTTCCAAACTGCTCTATGAAAAGAAAGGTTAAACTCGGTGAGTTGAAAGCACACATTGGAAAATAGTTTCTGGGAATGATTCTGTCTAGTTTTTATACGAAGATATTTCATTTTCTACCATTGGCCTCAAAGAGACTGAATTCTCCACCTGCAAATTCCACAAAAAGAGTGATTCAAATCTGCTCTGTCTAAAGGAAGTTTCATCTCGGTGAGTTGAATACACACACCACAAAGAAGTTACTCAGAATTCTTCTGTCTCGCATTATATGAAGAAATCCCGTTTCCAACGAAGGCCTCAAAGAGGTCCAAATATCCACTTGCAGAATTTACAAACAGAGAGTTGCCAAACTGCTCTATGAACAGGAAGGTTAAACTCGGTGAGTTGAACGAACACATCACAAAGTAGTTTCTGATATTGATTCTGTCTAGTTTATATACGAAGATATTTCCTTTTCTACCATTGGCCTCAAAGCGCTTGAAATCTCCACCTGCAAATTCCACAAAAAGAGTGATTAAAATCTGCTCTGTCTAAAGGAAGGTTCAACTCTGTGAGTTGAATACATACAGTACAAAGACGTTACTCAGAATTCTTCTGTCTAGCATTATATGAAAAAATCCTGTTTCCAACAAAGGCCTCAAAGAGGTCCAAATATCCTCTTGCCGATTTAGAAACAGAGTGTTGCCAAACTGCTCTATGAAAAGAAAGGTTAAACTCTGTGAGTTGAACGCCCACGTCACAAAGTAGTTTCTGAGAAAGATTCTGTCTAGTTTTTATAGGAAGCTATTTCCTTTTCTAGAATTGGAATCAAAGCCCTTGAAATCTGCACCTGCAAATTCCATAAAAAGAGTGTTTCAAATCGGCTCTGTCTAAAGGAAGGAACAAATCTGTGAGTTGAATACACACAACACAAAGAAGTTACTGAGAATTCTTCTGTCTAGCATTATATGAAAATATTCCGTTTCCAACAAAGGCCTCAAATAGGTCCAAATATCCACTTGCAGACTTTACAAACAGAGTGTTTCCCAACTGTTCTATGAAAAGAAAGGTTAAACTCTGTGAGTTCAATGCACACCTCACAAAATAGTTTCTGAGAATGATTCTGTTTAGTTTTTATACAAAGATATTTTCTTTTCTACCATTGGCCTCAAAGCTCTTGAAATCTCCAGCGACAAATTCCACAAAAAGAGTGTTTCACATCTGGTCTGTCTGAAGGAACGTTCAACTCTGTGTGTTGAATACACACAACACAAAGAAGCTACTGAGAATTCTTCTGTCTAGCATTTCGTGAAGAAATCCCGTTTCCAACGAAGTCCTCAAATAGACCAAAATATCCACTTCTAGACTTTACAGACAGCGTGTTTCCAAACAGCTCTATGAAAAGAAAGGTTAAACTCTGTGAGTTGAACTCACACATCAGTAAGTAGTTTCTGAGAATGATTCTGTCTAGTTTTTATATGAAGATATTTCCTTTTCTACCATTGGCATCAAAGCGCTTGGGATCTCCACCTGCAAATTCCACAAAAAGAGTGTTTCAAATCTGATCTGTCTAAAGGAAGTTTCAATTTTGTGAGTTGAATACAGACAGCACAAATAAGTTACTGAGAATTCTTCTGTCTAGCATTACATGAAGAAACCCGTTTCCAACGATGGCCCCAAAGAGTTCCAAATATCCGCTTGCAGACTTTACAAACAGAGTGTTTCCAAACTGTTCTATGAAAAGAAAAGTTAAACTGTGTGAGGTGAACGCACATATCACAAAGTAGTTTCAGAGAATGATTCTGTCTAGTTTTTATACGAAGATAACTTCTTTTCTACTATTGGCTTCAAAGGGCTTGAAATCTCCCACTGCAAATTCCACAGAAAAAGTGTTTCAAATCTGCTCTGTCTAAAGGAAAGTTCAACTCTGTGAGTTGAATACACACAACACAAAGAAGGTACTGAGAATTCTTTTGTGTAGCATTATATGAAGAAATCCCGTTTCCAACGAAAGCCTCATATAAGTCAAAAAATCCACTTGCAGACTTTACAAACAGAGTGTTTCCAGACTGCTCTATGAAAAGAAAGGTTAAATTCTGTGAGTTGAACGCACACATCACAAAGTAGTTTCGGAGAATGATTCTGTCTAGTTTTCATACGAAGATATTTCCTTTTCTAGCATTGGCCTCAAAGCGCTAGGCATCTCCGCCTGCAAATTCCACAAAAAGAGTGATTCAAATCTGCTCTGTCTAAAGGAAGGTTCAACCCTGTGGGTTGGATACACACAGCAGAAAGAAGTTACTGAGAATTCTTCTGTCAAGCATTATATGAAGAAATCTAGTTTGCAACGATGTCCTAAAATAGGTCAAACTATCCACTTGTAGACTTTACAGACAGAGTGTTTCCAAACTGCTCTATGAAAAGAAAGGTTAAACTCTGCTAGTTGAACGCACACATCACAAAGTAGTTTCTGAGAATGATTCTGTCTAGTTTTTATACGAAGATACTTCCCATTCTACCATTGGCCTCAAGGCGCTTGAAATCTCCAACTGCAAATTTCACTAATATACTGTTTCAAATCTGCTCTGTCTAAAGGAATGTTCAACTCAGTGAGTTGAATACACACAACACAAAGAAGTTACTGAGAATTCTTCTGTCTAGCATTATATGAAGAAACACCATTTCCGACGAAGTCCTCAAATAGGTCCAAATATCCACTTGCAGACTTTACGAACAGAGTGTTGCCAGACTGCTCTATGAAAAGAACGGTTAAACACTGTGAGTTGAATGCACACATCGCAAAGTAGGTTCGGAGAATGATTCTATCTAGTTTTTATGCGAAGATATTTCCTTTTCTAGCATTGGCTTCAAAGCGCTTGGAATCTCCGCCTGCAAATACCACAAAAACTGTGATTCAAATCTGCTCTGTCTAAATGAAGGTTCAACCCTGTGATTTGAATACACACAGCAGAAAGAAGTTACTGAGAATTCTTCTGTCAAGCATTGTATGAAGAAATCTAGTTTGCAACGATGTCCTAAAATAGGTCAAAATATCCACTTGTAGACTTTACAGACAGAGTGTTTCCAAACTGCTCTACGAAAAGAAAGGTTAAATTCTGCTAGTTGAACGCACACATCACAAAGTAGTTTCTGAGAATTATTCTGTCTAGTTTTTAAACGGAGATATTTCCTTTTCTACCATTGGCCCCAAAGCGCTTGAAATCTCCACCTGCAAATTCCGCAAAAAGAGTGATTAAAATCTGCTCTGTCTAAAGGAAGGTTCAACTCTGTGAATTGAATACACACAGCACAAAGAAGTTACTGAGAATTCTTCTGTCTAGCATTATATGAAGAAATCTCTTTTCCAGCGAAGCCCTCAAAGAGGTCCAAATATCCACATGCAGACTTTACAAACAGTGTGTTTCCAGACTGCTCTATGAAAAGAAAGGTTAAACTCTGTGAGTTGAACGCACACATCACAAAGTAGTTTCTGAGAATGATTCTGTCTAGATTTTATACGAAGGTATTTCCTTTTCTACCATTGGCCTCAAAGCGCTTGAAATCTCCTCCATCAAATTACGCAAAAAGAGTGTTTTACATCTGATCTGTGTAAGGGAAATTTCAACTCTGTGTGTTGAATACACGCAACCAAAGAAGTTACTCAGAATTCTTCCGTCTAGCATAATATGAAGAAATAACATGTCCAACGAATGTCTCAAAGAGGTCCAAATATCCCCTTGCAGACTTTACAAACAAAGTGTTTCCAGACAGCACTATGAAAAGAAAGGTTAAACTCTCTGAGTTGAACACACACTTCACAAAGTAGTTTCTGAGAATGATTCTGTCTAGTTTTTATACGAAGATATTTCCTTTTCTACCATTGGCCCCAAAGCGCTTGAAATCTCCAACTACAAATTTCACAAAAAGAGTGTTTCAAATCTGCTCTGTCTAAAGGAAGGTTCAACTCTCTGAGATGAGTACACACAACACAAAGAAGTTATTGAGAATTCTTCTGTCTAGCATTATATGAAAAAATCCCGCTCCGAGTGAAGGCCTCAAAGAGGTCCAAATAACCACTTGCAGACTTTATAAACAGAGAGTTTCCAGACTGCTCTATGAAAAGAAAGGTTAAACTCTGTGAGTGGAATGCACACATCACAAAGTGGTTTCAGAGAATCATTCTCTCTACTTTTTATACGAAGATAGTTCCTTTTCTAACATTGGTCACAAAGCGCTTGAAATCTCCACGTGCAAATTCCACAAAACGGGTGGTTCAAATCTGCTCTGTCTAAAAGAAGGTTCAACTCTGTGAGATGAATAATGCTACCGAAAGAAGTTAGTGAGAATTCTTCTGTCTACCATTACAAGAAGACATCCCGTTTCGAAAGAAATCCTCAAAGAGGTCCAAATATCTACTTGCAGACTTTACAAAACCAGTGTTTCCAAACAACTCTATGAAAAGAAAGGTTAAACGCTGTGAGTGGAACGCACACATTGCAGAGTGGTTTCTGAGAATGATTCTGTCTAGTTTTTATATGAAGATATTTCGTTTTCTAACATTGGCCCCAAAGCGCTTGAAATCTCCACTTGCAAATTCCACAGAAAGAGGGTTTCAAATCTGCCCTGTCTAAAGGAAGGTTCAACTGTGTGAGTTGAATAAACGCAATGCAAAGAAGTTAGTGAGAATTCTTCTCTCCAGCATTACATGGAGAAATCCCCTTTCCAACGAAATCCTAAAAGAGGTCCAAATATCCACTTGCAGACTTTACAAACAGAGTGTTTCCAAAATGCTCTATGAAAAGAAAGGTTAAACTCTGTGAGTGGAACGCACACATCACAAAGAGGTTTCTGAGAATGATTCTCTCTTGTTTTTATACGAAGATATTTCGTTTTCTACCATTGGCCCCAAAGCGCTTGAAATCTCCACTTGCAAATTGCACAAAAAGAGTGTTTGAAATCTGCCCTGTCTAAAGGAAAGTTCAACTCTGTGAGTTGATTACATGCAACCCAAAGAAGTTACTGAGAATTCTTCTGTCTAGCATTATATGAAGAAATCCCGTTTCCAACGAAATCCTCAAAGAGGTCCAAATATCCACTTGCAGACTTTACAAACAGAGTGTTTCCAAACTGCTCTATGAAAAGAAAGGTTAAACTCTGTGAGTGGAACGCACACATCACAAAGTGGTTTCTGAGAATGTTTCCATCTAGTTTTTATGCGAAGATATTTCCTTGTCTACCATTGCCCTCAAAGAGCGTGACATCTCCAATAGCAAATTACACAAAAAGAGTGTTTCAAATCTGCTCTGTCTAATGGAAGTTTCAACTCTGTGAGTTGAATACACTTAACCAAAAGAGGTTATTGAGAATTCTTCTGTCTAGCATTATACAGAGAAATCCCGTTTCCAACGAAATCCTCAAAGAGGTCCAAATATCCACTTGCAGACTTTACAAACAGAGTGTTTCCAAACTGCTCTATAAAAAGAAAGGTTAAACTCTGTGAGTGGAACACACACATCACAAAGTGGTTTCTGAGAATGATTCTCTCTAGTTTTTAAACGAACATATTTCCTTTTACACCATTGGCCCAATAGAGCTTGAAATCTCCAGTTGCAAATTCCACAAAAAGAGTGTTTCAAATCTGCTCTGTCTAAAGGAAGGCTCAACACTGTGAGTTGAATACACGCAACCCAAAGAAGTTACTGAGAATTCTTCTGTCTAGCATTATATGAAGAAATCCCGTTTCCAACGAAATCCTCAAAGAGTTCCAAATATCCACTTGCAGACTTTACAAACAGAGTGTTACCAAACTGCTCTATGGAAAGAAAAGTTAAACTCCGTGGCTGGAATACACACATCACAAAGTGGTTTCTGAGAATGATTCTCTCTTGTTTTTATACGAAGATAGTTCCTTTTCTAACTTTGGTCACAAAGCGCTTGAAATCTCCACTTGCAAATTCCACAAAAAGACTGTTTCAAATATGCTACGTCTAAAGGAAGGTTCAACTCCATGAGTTGAATACACGCAATGCAAAGAAGTTAGTGAGTACTCTTCTGTCTAGCATTATATGAAGAAATCCCGTTTCATACGACATATTCAAAGAGGTCCAATTATCCACTTGCAGACTTTACAAACAGAGTGTTTCCAAACTGCTCAATGAAAAGAAAGGTTAAAGTCTGTGAGTGGAACGCACACATCACAAAGTGGTTTTTGAGAATGATTCTCTCTAGTTTTTATACGAAGATATTCCCTTTTCTATCATTGGCCTGAAAGCGCTTGAAATATCCACTTGCAAATTCTACAAAAAGAGTGTTTCATTTCTGCTCTGTCTAAAGGAAGGTTCAACTCCATGAGTTGAATAACAAAACCCAAAGACGTTAGTGAGAATTCTTCTCTCTAGAATTATATGAAGAAATCCCATTTCCAACGAAATCCTCAAAGAGGTCCATATATCCACTTGCAGACTTTACAAACAGAGGGTTTCCAAACTGCTCTATGAAAAGAAAGGTTAAACTCTGCGAGTGGAACGCACACATCACAAAGTGGTTTCTGAGAATGCTTCTCTCTAGTTTTTATACGAAGATATTTCCTTTTCTACCATTGGCCCCAAAGTGCTTGAAATCTCCACTTGCAAATTCCACAAAAAGGGTGTTTAAAATCTGCTCTGTCTAAAGGAATGTTCAACTCTGTGAGTTGAATACATGCAACCCAAACAAGTTACTGAGAACTCTTCTGTCTAGCATTATATGAGGAAATCCCATTTCTAACGATATCCTCAAAGAGGTACAAATATCTACTTGCAGACTTTACAAAAAGAGTGTTTCCAAACTGCTCTATGGAAAGAAAAGTTCAACTCTGTGGGTTAAATGCACACATCACAAAGTGGTTTCTGAGAATGATTCTCTCTTGTTTTTATACGAAGACAGTTCCTTTTCTAACATTGGCCACAAAGTGCTTGAAATCTCCACTTGCAAATTGCACAAAAAGAGGGTTACAAATCTGCTCTGTCTAAAGGAAACTTCAACTCTGTGAGTTGAATACACACAACCCAAAGAAGTTGCTGAGAATTCTTCTGTCTAGCATTATATGAAGAAATCCCGTTTCCAACGAAATCCACAAAAGGTCCAAATATCCACTTGCAGACTTTACAAACAGAGTGTTTCCAAACTGCTCTATGAAAAGAATGGTTAAAGTCTGTGAGTGGAACGCACAGACCACAAAGTGGTTTCTGAGAACGATTCTGTCTAGTTTTTATACGAAGATACTTCCTTTTCTACCGTTGGTCCCAAAGTGCTTGAAATCTCCACTTGTAAATTTCACAAAAAGAGTGTTTCAAATCTGCTCTGTCTAAAGGAGGGTTAACACTGTGAGTTGAATAATGCAAGCCAAAAAAGTTACTGAGAATTCTTCTGTCTAGCATTATATGAAGAAATCCCTTTTCCAACGAAATCCTGAAAGAGTTCCAAATATCCACTTACAGACATTACAAAAAGAGTGTTGCCAAACTGCTCTATGAAAAGAAAGGTTAAACTCTGTGAGTGGAGCGCACACATCACAAAGTGGTTTCTGAGAGTGATTCTCTCTAGTTTTTAAACGAAGATATTTCCGTATACAACATTGACCCAATAGAGCTTGAAATCTCCACTTGCAAATTACACAAAAAGAGTGTTTCAAATCTTCTCTGTCTAAAGGAGGATTCAACCCTATGAGTTGAATACACGCAACCCAAAGAAGTTACTGAGAATTCTTCTGTCTAGCATTATATGAAGAAATCCCGTTTCCAAAGAAATCCTCAAAGAGGTCCAAATATCCACTTGCAGACTTTACAAACAGCGTGTTTCCAAACTGCTCTATGAAAAGAAAGGTTAAACTCTATGAGCGGAACGCACAAATCACAAAGTGGTTTCTGAGAATGATTCTCTCTAGTTTTTATACGAAGATAGTTCTTTTCTACCATTTGCCCGAAAGCGCTTGAAATCTCCACTTGCAAATTCCACAAAAACAGGGTTTCAAATCTGCTCTGTCTAAAGGAAGGTTCAAATCTCTGAGTTGAATACACGCAACCCAAAGAAGTTACTGAGAATTCTTCTGTCTAGCATTATGTGAAGAAATCCCGTTTCCAACGAAATCCTCAAAGAGGTCCAAATATCCACCTGCAGACTTTACAAACAGAGTGTCTCCAAACTGCTCTATGAAAAGAAAGGTTAAAGTCTGTGAGTGGAACGCACATATCACAAAGTAGTTTCTGAGAATGATTCTCTATAGTTTTTATACGAAGATAGTTCCTTTTCTACCAATGGCCCCAAAACGCTTGAAATCTCCACTTGCAAATTCCACAAAAAGAGTGCTTCAAATCTGCCCTGTCTAAAGGAGGGTTCAACTCTGTGAGTTCAACAATACAAACCATAGAATTTACTGCGAATTCTTCTGTCGAGCATTATATGAAGAAATACCGATTCCAACGAAATCCTCAAATAGTTCAAAATATCCTCTTGCAGACTTCCAAACAGAGTCTTTCCAAACTGCTCTATGAAAAGAAAGGTTAAACTCTGTGAGTGGAACGCACACATCACAAAGTGGTTTCTGAGAATGATTCTCTCTAATTATTTTTACGAATATATTACCTTTTCTACCTTTGGCCCCAAAGCGCTTGAAATCTCCACTTGCAAATTCCACAAAAAGAGTGTTTCAAATCTGCTCTGTCTAAACGAAGGTTCAACACTGTGAGTTGAATACACGCAACCCAAAGAAGTTACTGAGAATTCTTCTGTCTAGCATTATATGAGGAAATCCCGTTTCCAACGAAATCCTCAAAGAGCTCCAAATATGCACTTGCAGAACTTACAAACTGAGTGTTTCCAACCTGCTCTATGAAAATAAAGGTTAAACTCTGTGAGTGGAATGCACGCATCACAAAGTGGTTTCTGAGAATGATTCTCTCTAGTTTTTATACGAAGATATTTCGTTTTCTAAAATTGGCCTCAAAGCGCTTGAAATCCCCACTTGCATATTCCACAAAAAAAGTGTTTTAAATCTGCTGTGTCTAAAGGAAGTTTCATCTCAGTGAGATGAATACACGTAACCCAAATAAGTTACTGAGAATTCTTCTGTTTAGTATTATATGAAGAAATACCGTTTCCAATGAAATCCTCCTAGAGGTCGAAATATCCACTTGCAGACTTTACAAACAGAGTGTCTGTAAACTGCTCTATGAAAAGAAAGGTTAAACTCTTTGAGTGGAACGCACACATCACAAAGTGGTTTCTGAGAATGATTCTAACTAGTTTTTATACGAAGATATTTCCTTTTCTACCATTGTCCCCAAAGCGCTTGAAATCTCCACTTGCAAATTCCACAAAAAGAGTGTTTCAAATCTGCTCTGTCTAAAGGATGTTTCAACACTGTGAGTTGAATACACACAACCCAAACAAGTTACTTTGAATTCTTCTGTCTAGCATTATATGAAGAAATCCCTTTAGCAACGAAATCCTCAAAGAGGCCCATATATCCACTTGCAGACGTTACAAACAGTGTTTCCAAACTGCTGTATGAAAAGAAAGTTTAAACTCTGTGAGTGGAACACACACATCACAAAGTGGTTTCTGAGAATGATTCTCTCTAGTTTTTATACGAAGATATTTCCTTTTCTACCTTTAGACCCAAAGCGCTTGAAATCTCTACTTGCAAATTCCACAAAAAGAGTGTTTCAAATCTGCTCTGTCTAAAGGAAGTTTCAACTCTGTGAGTTGAATACACGCAACCCGGAGAAGTTACTGAGAATTCTTCTGTCCATCATTATAAGAAGAAATCCCGTTTCCAAAGAAATCTTCAAAGAGGTCCAAATATCCACTTGCAGACCTTACAAACAGAGTGTTTACAAACTGCTCAATGAAAAGAAAGGTTACAGTCTGTGATTGGAATGCACACATCACAAAGTGGTTTCTGAGAACGATTCTCTCTAGTTTTTATACGAAGATAATTCCTTTTTTACCATTGACCCCAAAGCGCTTGAAATCTCCACTTGCAAATTCCACAAAAAGAGTCTTTCAAATCTGCTGTGTCTAAAGGAAGGTTCAACTCTGTGAGTCGAATACATGCAACCCAAAGAAATTACTGAGAATTATTCTGTCTAGCATTGTATAAAGAAATCCCGATTCTAACGAAATCCTCAAATAAGTCCAAATATGCACTTGCAGACTTTACAAACAGAGTGTCTCCGAACTGCTCTATGAAAAGAAAGGTTAAACTCTGTGAGTGGAACGTGCACATCACAATGTGGTTTCTGAGAATTATTCTGTCTAGTTTTTATACGAAGATATTTCCATTTCAACCATTGTTCCCAAAGCGCTTGAAATCTCCACTTGCAAATTCCACAAAAAAAGTGTTTCAATTCTGCTCTTTCTAAAGGAATGTTCAACTCTGTGAGTTGAATACATGCAACCCAAAGAAGTTACTGAGAATTCTTCTGTCTGGTATTATATGAAGAAATCCCGTTTCCAATGAAATCCTCAAAGAGGTCCAAATATCCACTTGCAGACTTTACAAACAGAGTGTTTCCAAAGTGCTCGATGAAAAGAAAGGTTAAA
This sequence comes from Gorilla gorilla gorilla, assembly GCF_029281585.2. NCBI lineage: Eukaryota > Metazoa > Chordata > Mammalia > Primates > Hominidae > Gorilla > Gorilla gorilla. The sequence continues at coordinate 72,047,523 of NC_073230.2, read as the reverse complement.
CTCTGTGAGTGGAACGCACACATCTCAAAGTGGTTTCTGAGAATCATTCTCTCTAGTTTTTATACTAAGATATTTCCTTTTCTACCATTGGCCCCTATGCGCTTGTAATCTCCAATTGCAAGTTCCACAAAAAGAGTGTTTCAAATCTGCTCTGTCTAAAGGAAGGTTCAACTCTGTGAGTTGAATACACGCAACCCAAAGAAGTTAGTGAGAATTCTTCTGTCTAGCATTATATAAAGAAATCCCGTTTCCAATGAAATCCTCAAAGAGGTCCAAATAACCACTTGCAGGCTTTACAACCAGAGTGTTTCCAAACTGCTTTATGAAAAGAAAGGTTAAACTCTGTGAGTGGAACGCACACATAACAAAGTGGATTCTGAGAATGATTCTCTCTAGTTTTTATACGAAGATTTTTCATTTTCTACCGTTGGCCCCAAAGAGCTTGAAATCTCTACCTGCAAATTCCACAAAAAGAGTGTTTCAAATCTCCTGTGTCTAAAGGAAGTTTCAACTCTGTGAGTTGAATACACACAACTCAAAGAAGTTACTGAGAATTCTTCTGTCTAGCATTATATGGAGGCATCCCGTTTCCAACGAAACCCTCAAAGAGGTCCAAATATCCATCTGCAGACTTTACAAAGAGTGTTTTTAAACTGCTCTATGAAAAGAAAGTTTAAACTCTGTGAGTGGAATGCAGACATCACAAAGTAGTTTCTGAGAATGATTCTCTCTACTTTTCACACGAAGATATTTCCTTTTCTACCGTTGGCCCCAAAGCGCTTGAAATCTCTACTTGCAAATTCCACAAAAAGAGTGTTTCACATCTGCTCTGTCTAAAGCAAGGTTCAACTGTGTGAGTTGAATACACGCAACACAAAGAAGTTACTGAGAATTCTTCTGTCTAGCATTACAGGAAGGAATCCGGTTTCCAACGAAATCCTAAAAGACTTCCAATTATCCACTTGCAGACATTTCAAACAGAGTGTTTCCAAACTGCTCTAAGAAAGGAAAGGTTAAACTCTGTGAGGGGAATGCACACATCACAAAGTGGTTTCTGAGAATGATTCTCTCTAGTTTTCATACGAAGATATTTCCTTTTTTACAATTGACCCCAAAGCACATGAAATCTCCACTTGTACATTCCACAAAAAGAGTGTTTCAAATCTGCTCTGTCTAAAGGAAGTTTCATCTCGGTGAGATGAATACACGTAAGCCAAATAAGTTACTGAGAATTCTTTTGTCTAGTATTGTATGAGGAAATCCCGTTTCCAACGAAATCCTACAAGAGGTCCAAATATCCACTTGCAGACTTTACAAACAGAGTGTCTGCAAACTGCTCTATGAAAAGAAAGGTTAAACTCTTTGAGTGGAATGCACACGTGACAAAGTGGTTTTTGAGAATGATTCTGTCTAGTTTTTATATGAAGATATTTCCTTTTCTACCATTGGCCCCAAAGCGCTTGAAATCTCCAGTTGAAAATTCCACAAAAAGAGTGTTTCAAATCTGCTCTGTCTCAAGGAGGGTTCAACTGTGTGAGTTGAATACACGCAAACCAAAGAAGTTACTGAGAATTCTTCTGTCTAGCATTATAGGAAGGAATCCCGTTTAAAACGAAATCCTCAAAGAGGTCCAAATATCCACTTGCAGACATTTCAAACAGAGTGTTTCCAAACAGCTCTATGAAAGGAAAGGTTAAACTCTGTGAGTGGAACGCACACATCACAAAATGGTTTCTGAGAATGATTCTCTCTAGTTTTTATACGAAGATATTACCTTTTCTACCATTGGCCCTAAAGCGCTTGAAACCTCCAGTTGCAAAACCCACAAAGAGAGTGTTTCAAATCTACTCTGTCTAAAGGAAGGTTCAACACTGTGAGTTCAATACACGCAACCCAAAGAAGTTACTGAGAATTCTTCTGTCTAGCATTATATGAGGAAATCCCGTTTCCAAAGAAATCCTCAAAGAGGTCCAAATATGCACTTGCACACCTTACAAACTGAGTGTTTCCAAACTGCTCTATGAAAAGAAAGGTTAAACTCTGTGAGTGGAACGTGCGCATCACAAAGTGGTTTCTGAGAATGATTCTCTTTAGTTTTTATACGAAGATATTTCGTTTTCTAAAATTGGCCTCAAAGAGCTTGATATCTCCGCTTGCGTATTCCACAAAAAGAGTATTTTAAATCTGCTGTGTCTAAAGGAAGTTTCATCTCAGTGAGATGAATACACGTAACCCAAATAAGTTACTGAGAATTCTTCTGTCTAGTATTATATGAAGAAATACCGTTTCCAATGAAATCCTCCTAGAGGTCCAAATATCCACTGGCAGACTTTACAAACAGAGTGTCTGCCAACTGCTCTATGAAAAGAAAGGTTAAACTCTGTGAGTGGAATGCACCCATCACAAAGTGGTTTCTGGGAATGATTCTAACTAGTTTTTATACGAAGATATTTCCTTTTCTACCATTGTCCCCAAAGCGCTTGAAATCTCCATTTGCAAATTCCACAAAAAGAGTGTTTCAAATCTGCTCTGTCTAAAGGATGTTTCAACACTGTGAGTTGAATACACACAACCCAAACAAGTTACTTTGAATTCTTCTGTCTAGCATTATATGAAGAAATCCCTTTAGCAACGAAATCCTCAAAGAGGCCCAAATATCCACTTGCAGGCGTTACAAACAGTGTTTCCAAACTGCTTTATGAAAAGAAAGTTTAAACTCTGTGAGTGGAACACACACATCACAAAGTGGTTTCTGAGAATGATTCTCTCTAGTTTTTATACGAAGATATTTCCTTTTCTACCTTTAGCCCCAAAGCGCTTGAAATCTCCACTTGCAAATTCCACAAAAAGAGTGTTTCAAATCCGCTCTGTCTAAAGGAAGTTTCAACTCTGTGAGTTGAATACACGCAACCCAGAGAAGTTACTGAGAATTCTTCTGTCCAGCATTATATGAAGAAATCCCGTTTCCAAGGAAATCTTCAAAGAGGTCCAAATATGCACTTGCAGACCTTACAAACAGAGAGTTTCCAAACTGCTCAATGAAAAGAAAGGTTACAGTCTGTGATTGGAACGCACACATAAGAAAGTGGTTTCTGAGAACGATTCTCTCTAGTTTTTATACGAAGATATTTCCTTTTTTACCATTGGCCCCAAAGCGCTTGAAATCTCCACTTGCAAATTCCAGAAAAAGAGTCTTTCAAATCTGCTGTGTCTAAAGGAAGGTTCAACTCTGTGAGTTGAATACATGCAACCCAAAGAAATTACGGAGAATTCTTCTGTCTAGAATTATATAAAGAAATCCCGTTTCCAACGAAATCCTCAAAGAGGTCCAAATATGCACTTGCAGACTTTACAAACAGAGTGTCTCCGAACTGCTCTATGAAAAGAAAGGTTAAACTCTGTGAGTGGAATGCACACATCACAATGTGGTTTCTGAGAATTATTCTGTCTAGTTTTTAAACGAAGATATTTCCTTTTCAACCATTGGCCCCAAAGCACATGAAATCTCCACTTGCAAATTCCACAAAAAGAGTGTTTCAAATCTGCTCTTTCTAAAGGAATGTTCAACTCTGTGAGTTGAATACACACAACCCAAAGAAGTTACTGAGAATTCTTCTGTCTAGCATTATACAAAGAAATTCCGTTTCCAATGAAATCCTCAAAGAGGTCCAAATATCCACTTGCAGACTTTACAAACAGAGTGTTTCCAAACTGCTTTATGAAAAGAAAGGTTAAACTCCGTGAGTGGAACGCACACATAACAAAGTGGATTCTGAGAATGATTCTCTCTAGTTTTTATACGAAGATATAACATTTTCTACCATTGCCCACAAAGCACTTGAAATCTCTACCTGCAAATTCCACAAAAAGAGTGTTTCAAATCTCCTGTGTCTAAAGGAAGTTTCAACTCTGTGAGTTGAATACATGCAACTCAAATAAGTTACTGAGAATTCTTCTGTCTAGCATTATATGAAAGAATCCCGTTTCCAACGAAACCCTCAAAGAGGTCCAAATATCCACTTGCAAACTTTACAAACAGAATGTTTCTAAACTGCTCACTGAAAAGAAAGGTTAAACCCTGTGAGTGGAACGCACACATCACAAAGTGGTTTCTGAGAATGGTTCTCTCTATTTTTTATACGAGGATATTTCCTTTTCTACCATTTGCCCCAAAGCGCTTGAAATTTCCACTTGCAAATTCCACAAAAAGAGGGTTTCAAATCTGCTCTGTCTAAAGGAAGGTTCAACTCTGTGAGTTGATCACACGCAACCCAAAGAAGTTACTTTGAATACTTCCGTCTAGCATTATATGAAGAATTCCCGTTTCCAACGAAATCCTCAAAGAGGTCCAAATATCCACCTGCAGACTTTACAAACAGTGTTTTTAAACTGCTCTATGAAAAGAAAGTTTAAACTCTGTGAGTGGAATGCACACATCACAAAGTGGTTTCTGAGGATGATTCTCTCTACTTTTTACACGAAGATATTTCCTTTTCTACCGTTGGCCCCAAAGCGCTTGAAATCTCCACTTCCAAATTCCACAAAAGGAGTGTTTCACATCTGCTCTGTCTAAAGCAAGGTTCAACTGTGTGAGTTGAATACACACAACACAAAGAAGTTACTGAGAATTCTTCTGTCTAGCATTATATGAAGAAATCCCGTTTCCAACGAAATCCTCAAAGAGGTCCAAATGTGCACTTGCAGACCTTACAAACAGTGTGTTTGCAAACTGCCCTATGAAAGGAAAGGTTAAACACTGTGAGTGGAACGCACACATCACAAAGTGGTTTCTGAGAATGATTCTCTCTTGTTTTTATACGAAGATAATTCCTTTTCTACAATTTGCCCGGAAGCGCTTGAAATCTCCACTTGCAAATTCCACAGATAGTGTGTTTCAAAAGTGCTCTGTCTAAAGGAAGGTTCCGCTCTGTGAGGTAAATACACACAACCCGTAGAAGTTACTGTGAATTCTTCTGTCTTGCATTATGCGAAGAAATCCCGTTTCCAATGAAATCCTCAAAGAGGTTGAAATATCCACTTGCAGACTTTACAAACAGAGTGTTTCCAAACTGCTCTATGAAAAGAAAGGTTCAACTCTGTGAGTGGAACGCACACATCACCAAATGGTTTCTGAGAATGATTTTCTCTAGTTTTTATACGAAGATATTTCCTTTTCTACCTTTAGCCTCTACGCGCTTGAAATCTCCAAATGCAAGTTACACAAAAAGAGTGTTTCAAATCTTCTCTGTCTAAAGGAAGGTTCAACTCGGTGAGATGAATACATGTTACCCAAAGAAGTTACTGAGAATTCTTCTGTCTAGCATTATATGAAGAAATCCCATTTCCAACGAAATCCTCAAAAAGGTCCAATTATCCCCCTGCAGACTTTTCAAAGAGAGTGTTTCCAAACTACTCTATGAAAGGAAAGGTTAAACTGTGTGAGTGGAACGCACACATCACAAAGTGGTTTCTCAGAATGATTCTCTCTAGTTTTTATACGAAGATATTTCCTTTTCTACCTTTAGCCTCTACGCGCTTGAAATCTCCTAATGCAAGTTACACAAAAGAGTGTTTCAAATCTGCTCTGTCTAAAGGAAGGTTCAACTCTGTGAGTTGAATACATTCAAGCAAAAGAAGTTACTGAGAATTCTTCTGTCTAGCATTATATGAAGAAATCCCATTTCCAACGAAATCCTGAAAGAAGTCCAAATATCCACTTGCAGACTTTCCAAACAGAGTGTTTCCAAACTGCTCTATGAAAAGAAAGGTTAAACGCTGTGAGTGGAACGCACACATCAGAAAGTTGTTTCTGAGAATGATTCTCTCTAGTTTTTATATGAAGATATTTCCTTTTCTACAATTGGCCAGAAAGCCCTTGAAATCTCGACTTGCAAATACCACAAAAAGAGTGTTTCAAACCTGCTCTGTCTAAAGGAAGGTTCAACTCTGTGAGTTGAATGCGCGCAACCAAAAGAAATTTCTGAGAATTCTTCTGTCTAGCGTTATAGGAAGAAATACCGTTTCCAACGAAGTCCTCAAAGAGGTCCAAATATCCACTTGCTGACTTTACAAAGAGAGTGTTTCCAAACTGCTCCATGAAAAGACAGGTTAAACTCTGTGAGTGGAACCCACACATCACAAAGTGGTTTCTGAGAATAATTCTCTCTAGTTTTTATATGAAGATATTTCCTTTTCTACCATTGGCCCCAAAGCGCTTGAAATCTCCACTTGCAAATTCCACAAAAAGAGTGTTTCAAATCTGCTCTGTGTAAAGGAAGGTTCAACTGTGTGAGTTGAATACACACAACCCGAAGAAGTTACTGAGAATTCTTCTGTCCAGCATTATAGGAAGGAATCCCGTTTCCAAAGACATCCTCAAAGGGGTCAAATTATCCACTTGCAGACATTTCAAACAGAGTGTTTCCAAACTGCTCTATGAAAGGAAAGGTTAAACTCTGTGAGTCAAATGCACACATCACAAAGTGGTTTCAGAGAATGATTCTCTTTAGTTTTTATCCGAAGTTATTTCCTTTTCTACCCTGTGCCCATATTCGCTTGAAATCTCCAATTGCAAGTTCCACAAAAAGAGTGATTCAAATCTGCTCTGTCTAAAGGAAGGTTCAACTCTGTGAGTTGAATACACCCAATGTAAAGAAGTTACTGAGAATTCTTCTGTCTAGCATTATATGAAGAAATCCCGTTTCCAACAAAATCCTCAAAGAGGTCCAAATATCCACTTGTAGACTTTACAAAGAGAGTGTCTCCAAAGTGCTCTATGAAAAGAAAGGTTAAACTCTGTGAGTGGAACACACACTTCACAAGGTGGTTTTTGAGAATGATTCTCTCTAGTTTTTATAAGAAGATGTTTCCTTTTCTAAAGTTGCCCTCAAAGCGCTAGAAATCTCTACTTGCAAATTCCACAAAAAGAGTGTTTCAAATCTTCTCTGTCTAAACGAAGGTTCAACTCTCTGAGTTGAATACACGCAACCCAAAGAAGTTACTGAGAATTCTTCTGTCTAGCATTATAGGAAGGAATCCCGTTTCCAACGAAATCCTCAAAAAGGTCCAATTATACACTTGCATACATTTCAAACAGAGTGTTTCCAACTGCTCTATGAAAGGTAAGGTTAAACACTGTCAGTGGAACGCACACATCATGAAGTGGTTTCTGAGAATGATTCTCTCTAGTTTTTTTACGAAGATATTTCCTTTTCTACCATTTAGCACTATGCGGTTGAAATCTACAATTGCAAGTTCCACAAGAAGGGTGTTTCAAATGTGCTCTCTCTAAAGGATGGTTCAACTCTGTGAGATGAATACACGCAACCCAAAGAAGTTACTGAGAATTCTTCTGTCTAGCATTAGATGAATAAATCCCGTTTCCAATGACATCTTCAAAGAAGTCCAAATATAGACCTGCAGACTTTACAAACTGACTGTTTCCAAACTGCTCTATTAAAAGAAAGGTGAAACTCTGTGAGTGGAATCCACACATCGTAAAGTGGTTTCTGAGAATGATTCTCTCTAGTTTTTATAAGAAGATATTTCCTTTTCTCCCGTTGGCCCCAAAGAGCTTGAAATCTCCACTTGCAAATTCCACAAAAAGAAGGTTTCAAATCTTCTCAGTATAAAGGGAGGTTCAACTCTGTGAGTTGAACACACGCAACACAAAGAAGTTACTGAGAATTCTTCTGCCTAGCATTATATGAAGAAATCCCGTTTCCAGCGAAATCCACAAAGAGTTCCAAATATCCACTTGCAGACTTTACAAGCAGAGTGTTTCCAAACTGCTCCATGAAAAGAAAGCTTAAACTCTGTGAGTGGAACGCACACATCACAAAGTTGTTTCTGAGAATGATTCTCTGTTGTTTTTATACGCAGATATTTCCTTTTCTATCATTGGCCCAAAAGCGCTTGAAATCTCCACTTGCAAATACCACAAAAAGAGGGTTTCAAATCTGCTCTGTCTAAAGGAAGGTTCAACTCTGTGAGTTGAACACACACAACCCAAAGAAGTTACTGAGAATTCTTCTGTCTAGCATTTGATGAACAAATCCCGTTTCCAACGAAATCCTCAAAGAGGTCGATATATCCATTTGCAGACTTTAAAAACAGAGTTTTTCCAAAATGCTCTATGAAAAGAAAGTTTAAACTCTGTGAGTGGAACCCACACATCACAAAGTGGTTTCTGAGAATGATTCTCTCTTGTTTTTATACGAAGTTATTTCCTGTTCTCCGTTGGCCCTAAAGCGCTTGAAATCTCCACTTGCAAATTCCACAAAAAGAGGGTTTCAAATCTGCTCTGTCTAAAGGAAGCTTCAACTGTGTGTTTTGAACCCACGCAACTGAAAGAAATTACAAAGAATTCTTCTGTCTAGCATTAGATGAAGAAATCCCGTTTCCAACAAAATCCTCAAAGAGGTCCAAATACCCACTTGCAAACATTATAAACAGAGTGTTTCCAAACTGCTCCATGAAAAGAAAGTTTAAACTCTGTGAGTGCAATGCACACATCACAAAGTGGTTTCTGAGAATGATTCTGTTTAGTTCTTATAAGAAGAGATTTCCTTTTCAACAGTTGGCCCCAAAGCGCTTGAAATCTCCACTTGCAAATCTCACAAAAACAGGGTTTCAAATCTGCTTTGTCTAAAGGAAGGTTCAACTCCGTGAGTTGAACACATGCAACCCAGAGAAGTTACTGAGAATTCTTCTGTATAGCATTAGATGAAGAAGTCCCGTTTGCAACGAAATCCTCAAAGAGGTCCAAATATCCATTTGCAGACTTTACAAACAGAGAGTTTCCAAACTGCTCTATGAAAATAATGGTTAAACTCCGTGAGTCGAACGCACACATCACAAAGTGGTTTCTGAGTATGATTCTCTCTAGTTTTCATACGAGATATTTCCTTTTCTACCGTTGGCCCAAAAGCGTATGAAATCTCCACTTGCAAATTCCACAAAAAGAGGGTTTCGAATCTGCTCTGTGTAAAGGAAGTTTCAACTCTGTGAGTTGAACACATGCAACCCAAAGAAGTTAATGAGAATTCTTCTGTCTAGCATTAGATGAAGAAATTCCGTTTCCAATGAAATCCTCAAAGAGGTAAAAATATCCACCGGTAGACTTTACAAACAGAGTGTTTACAAACTGTTCTTTGAAAAGAAAGGTTTAACTCTTTGCGTGGAATGCACACATCACAAAGTGGTTTCTGAGAATGATTCTCTGTAGTTTTTATACGAAGATATTTCCTTTTCTCCCATTGGCCCCAAAGCGCTTGAAATCTCCACTGGCACATTCCACAAAAAGATGGTTTCAAATCTGCTCTGTCTAAAGGGAGGTTCAATTCTCCGAGTTGAACACACACAACCCGAAGAAGTTACTGAGAATTATTCTATCTGGCATTATATGAATAAATCCCGTTTCCAGCGAAATCCACAAAGAGTTCCAAATATCCACCTGCAGACTTTACAAGCAGAGTGCTTCCAAAATGCTCTATGAAAAGAAAGATTAAACTCTGCGAGTGGAACGCACACATCACAAACTGGTTTCTGAGAATGATTCTCTCTAGTTTTTATACGAAGATATTTCCTTTTCTACAATTGGCCCGAAAGCGCTTGAAATCTCCACCTGCAAATTCCACAAAAAGAGGGTTTGAAATATGCTCTATGAAAAGGAAGGTTCAACTCTGTGAGTTGAGAACACGCAACCCAAAGAAGTCACTGAGAATTCTTCTGTCTAGCATTAGATGAAGAAATCCCGTTTCCAACGAAATCCTCAAAGAGGTCCAAATATCCACCTGCAGACTTTACAAACTGAGTCCTTCCAAACTGCTCTATGAAAAGAAAGGTTAAACTCTGTGAGTGGAATGCACACATCACAAAATGGTTTCTGAGAACGATTCTCTCTTGTTTTTATATGCAGATATTTCCTTTTCTACCGTTGGCCTGAAAGCGCTTGATATCTCCTCTTGCAAATTACACAAAAAGAGGGTTTCAAATCTGCTCTGTCTAAAGGGAGGTTCAACTCTGTGAGTTGAACACAAGCAACCCAAAGAACTTACTGAGAATTCTTCTGTCTAGCATTAGAAGAAGAAATCCCGTTTCCCTCAAAATCCTCAAAGAGGTCCAAATATCCACTTGCAGACTTTACAAACTGAGTGTTTCCAAACTTCTCTATGAAAAGAAAGGTTCAACTCTGTGAGTTAAAGAAACGCAACCCAAAAGAGTTACTGAGAATTCTTCTGTCTAGCATTAGATGAAGAAATCCCGTTTCCAAAGATATCCTCAAAGAGGTCAAAATATCCACTTGCAGACTTTACAAACAGTGTGTTTCCAAGCTGCTCTATGAAAAGAAAGGTTAAACTCCGTGAGGGGAACGCACACATTACAAAGTGGTCTCTGAGTATGATTCTCTCTAGTTTTTATACGAAGATAATTCTTTTTCTATCACTGGCCCCAAAGCGCATGAAATCTCCACTTGCAAATTCCACAAAAAGAGGGTTTCGAATCTGCTCTGTCTAAAGGAAGGTGCAACTCTGTGAGTTGAACACATGCAACCCAAAGAATCTACTGAGAAATCTTCTGTCTAGCATTGGATGAAGAAATCCCGTTTCCAACGAAATCTTCAAAGAGGTCCAAATATCCACCTGCAGACATGACAAACAGAGTGTTTCCAAACTGCTGTATGAAAAGAAAGGTTAAACTGAGAGAGTGGAACGCACACATCACAAAGTGGTTTCTGAGAATGATTTTCTCTAGTTCTTATAAGAAGACATTTCCTTTTCAACCGTTGGACCCAAAGTGCTAGAAATCTCCACTTGCAAATTCCACAAAAAGAGGGTTTCAAATCTGCACTGTGTAAAGGAAGGTTCAACTCTGTGAGTTGAACACACACAACCCAAAGGAGTTACTCAGAATTCTTCTGTCTCGCATTAGATGAAGAAAACCCGTTTAAAACGAAATCCTCAAAGAGGTCCAAATATCCACATGCAGACTTTACAAACAGAGTGTTTCCAAACTGCTCTATGAAAAGAAAGGCTAAACTCTGTGAGTGGAACGCACAGATCACAAAGTGGTTTCTGAGAATGATTCTCTCTAGTTTTTATACGAAGATATTTCCTTTTCTACCGTTGTCCCCAAATCGCATGAAATCTCCACTTGCAAATTCCACAAAAAGAGGGTTTCGAAACTGCTGTGTGTAAAGGAAGGTTCAAATCTGTGAGTTGAGCACACGCAACCCAAAGAAGTTACTGAGAATTCTTCTGTCTAGCATTAGATGACGAAATCCCTTTTCCAACGAAATCCTCAAAGAGGTCCAAATATCCACTTGCAGACTTTACTAACTGAGAGTTTCTAAACTGCTCCATGAAAACAAAGGTTAAACTCCGTGAGAGGAACGCACACATCACAAAGTGGTTTCTGAGAATGATTCTCTCTAGTTTATGTACGCAGATATTTCCTTTTCTACCGTTGGCGCCAAAGCACTTGAAATCTCCACTTGCAAATTCCGCAAAAAGAAGGTTTCAAATCTGCTCTGTGAAAAGGAAGGTTCAACTCTGTGAGTTGAACACACGCAACCAAAAGAAGTTACTGAGAATTCTTCCGTCTAGCATTAGATGAAGAAATCCCGTTTCAATGAAATCCTCAAAGAGGTCCAAATATCCACCTGCAGACATTACAAACTGAGTGTTTCCAAACGGCTCTATGAAAACAAATGTTACACTCTGTGAGTGGAACAGACACATCAGAAAGTGGTTTCTGAGCGTGATTCTCTCTAGTTTTTATACGCAGATATTTCCTTTTCAAACATTGGCCCGAAAGTGCTTGAAATCGCCACTTTCAAATTCCACAAAGAGAGGGTTTCAAATCTGCTCTGTCTAAAGGAAGTTTCAACTCTGTGAGTTGAACACAAGCAACCCAAAAAAGTTACTGAAAATTTTTATGTCTAGCATTAGATGAAGAAACCTCGTTTCTAATGAAATCCTCAAAGAGGTCCAAATATCCACTTGCAGACTTTACAAACAGAGTGTTTCCAAACTGCTCTATGAAAAGAAAGGTTAAACTCTGTGAGTGGAACGCACACATCACAAAGTGGTGTCTGAGAATTATTCTCTCTAGTTTTTATATGAAAATATTTCCTTTTCTACCGGTGGCCACAAAGTTCTTGAAATCTCCACTTGCAAATTCCACAAAAAGACGGTTTCGAATCTGCTCTGTGTAAGGGAAGGTTCAGTCCTGTGATTTGAACCCACACAACCCAAAGAAGTTACTGAGAATTCTTCTGTCTAGCATTAGATGAAGAAATCCCGTTTTCAAAGAAATCCTCAAAAAGGTCCAAATATCCACTTGCAGACTTTACAAATTGAGTCTTTCGAAACTGCTGTATGAAAAGGAAGGTTAAACTCTGTGAGTGGAACGCACACATCACAATGTGGTTTCTGAGAATGATTCTCTCTAGTTTTTATACGAAGATATTTCCTTTTCTCCCATTGGCCCCAAAGCGCTTGAAATCTGTAGTTGCAAATTCCACAAAAAGAGGTTTTCAAAACTGCTCTGTCTAAAGGCGGTTCAGCTCTGTGAGTAGAACACACGGAAACCAAAGAAGTTACTGAGAATTCTTCTGTGTAGCATTAGATGAAGAAGTCCCTTTTCCAACGAAATCCTCAAAGAGGTCCAAATATCCACTTGCAGACTTTACAAACAGAGTGTTTCCAAACTGCTCTATGAAAAGAAAGGTTAAACTCTGTGAGTGGAACCCACACATCACAAAGTCGTTTCTCAGAATGATTCTCTCTAATTTTTATACGAAGATATTTCCCTTTGTACCGTTGACCCAAAAGCGCTTGAAATCTCCACATGCAAATTCCACAAAAAGAGGGTTTCAAATCTGCTCTGTCTAAAGGAAGGTTCAATTCCTTGAGATGAACACACGCAACCCAAAGAAGTTACTGAGAATTGTTCTGTGTCGCATTAGATGAAGAAACCCCTTTTCCAATGAAATCCTCAAGGAGGTCCAAATATCCACTTGCAGACTTTACAAACTGAGTGTTTCCAAACTGCTCTATGAAAAGAAAGGTTAAACTCTGTGAGTGCAATGCAGACATCACAAACTGGTTTCTGAGAATGATTCTCTCTAGTTTTTAAACGCAGATATTTCCTTTTCTTCCGTTGGCCCTAAAGCGCTGGAAATTTCCACTTGCAAATTCCACAAAAAGAGAGTTTCAAATCTGCTCTGTCTAAAGGAAGGTTCAAGTCTGTGAGTTGAACATACGCATCCCAAAGGAGTTACTGAGAATTCTTCTGTCTAGCATTAGATGAAGAAATCCCGTTTCCAACGAAATCCTCAAAGAGGTTCAAATATCCACTTGCAGACATTACAAAAAGAGTGTTTCTAAAATGCTCTATGAAAAGAAAAGTTAAACTCTGTGAGCGGAACCCACACATCACAAATTGGTTGCTGAGAATGATTCTCTCTAATTTTTATACGAAGATATTTCCTTTTCTACCTTTGACCCCAAAGCATTGAAATCTCCACTTGTAAATTCCACCAAAAGATGGTTTCGAAACTGCTCTGTCTAAAGGAAGCTTCAACTCTGTGAGTTGAACAGACACAACCCAAAGAAGTTACTGAGAATTCTTCTCTTTAGCATTAGATGAAGAAATCCCGTTTCCAACGAAATCCTCAAAGAGGTCCAAATATCCACTTGCAGACTTTACAAACTGAGTGTTTCCCAACTGTTGTATGAAAAGGAAGGTTAAACACTGTGAGTGGAACACAAAAATCACAAAGTGGTTTCTTAGAATGATTCTGTCTAGTTTTTATACGAAGATATTTCTTTTTCTACCGTTGGCCCCAAAGCTCTTGAAATCTCCAGTTGCAAGTTCCACAAAAAGAAGGTTTCAAATCTGCTCTGTCTAAAGGAAGGTTCAACTCTGTGAGTTGAACACACGCACCCCAAAGAAGTTACTGAGAATTCTTCTGTCTAGCATCAGATGAAGAAATCCTGTTTGCAACGAAATCCTCAAAGAAGGCCAAATATCCACTTGCAGACTCTACAAACCGAGTGTTTACAAAGTGCTCTATGAAAAGAAAGGTTAAACTCTGTGAGTGGAATGCACACATCAGAAAGTGGTTTCAGAGAATGATTCTCTCTGGTTTTTATACGCAGATATTTCCTTTTCTACAGTTGGCCCCAAAGCTCTTGAAATCTCCACTTGCGAATTCCACAAAAAGAGGGTTTCAGATCTCCTCTGTCTAAAGGAAGGTTCAACTCTGTGAGTTGAACACACGCAACACAAAGAAGTTACTGAGAATTCTTCTGTCTAGCATTAAATGAAGAAATCCCGTTTGCAAGGAACTCCTCAAAGAGGTCCAAATATCCACTTGCAGACTTTACAAACAGTGTGTTTCCAAAATGCTCTATGAAAAGAAAGGTTAAACTCTGTGAGTAGAATGCACAGATCACAGAGCGGTTTCTGAGAATGATTCTCTCTATATTTTATACGAGGAGATTTCCATTTCTACCGTTGGCCCCAAAGCGCTTGTAGTCTCCACTTGCAAATTCCACAGAAAGAGGTTTTCAAATCTGCTGTGTCTAAAGGAAGGTTCAAATCTGTGAGCTGAACCCACGCAACAGAAAGAAGTTACTGAGAATTCTGCTGTCTAGCATTAGAGGAAGCAATCCCATTTCCAACGAAATCCTCAAAGAGGTCCAAATATCCACTTGCAGACTTTACAAACAGAGTGTTTCCAAACTGCTCTCTGTAAAGAAAGGTTAAACTTTGTGAGTGGAATGCACACATCACAAAGTGGTTTCTGAGAATGATTCTCTCTAGTTTTTATACGAAGATATTTCCTTTTCTACCATTGGTCCAAAAGCGCTTGAAGTCTCCACTTGCAAATTCCACCAAAAGAGGGCTTCAAATCTTCTCTATCTAAAGGAAGGTTCAGTTGAACCCACGCAACCCAAAGAAGTTAATGAGAATTCGTCTGTCTAGCATTAGAAGAAGAATTCCCGTTTCCAACAAAATCCTCAAAGAGGTCCAAATATCCACTTGCAGACTTTACAAACAGAGTGTTTCCAAACTGCTCTATGAAAAGAAAGGTTAAACTCTGTGAGTGGAACGCACACATCCCAAAGTGGTTGCTGAGAATGTTTCTCTCTAGTTTTTATACGAAGATATTTCCTTTTCTAACGTTGGCCCCAAAGCGCTTGAAATCTCCACTTGCAAATTCCACAAAAAGAGGGTTTCAAATCTGCTCTGTCTAAAGGAAGGTTCAACTCTGTGAGTTGAACACACGCAGCCCAAGGAAGTTACTGAGAATTCTTCTGTCTAGCGTTAGATGCAGAAATCCCGTTTCCAACGAAATCCTCAAACAGGTCCAAATATCTACTTGCAGACTTTACAAACAGAGTGTTTCCAAATTGCTCTATGAAAAGAAAGGTTAAACTCTGTGAGTGGAACGCACACATCCCAAAGTGGTTGCTGAGAATGATTCTCTCTAGTTTTTATACGAAGATATTTCCTTTTCTACCGTTGGCCCCAAAGCGCTTGAAATCTCCACTTGCAAATTCCACAAAAAGAGGGTTTCAAATCTGCTCTGTCTAAAGGAAGGTTCAACTCTGTGAGTTGAACACACGCAACCCAAAGAAGTTACTGAGAATTGTTCTGTGTCGCATTAGATGAAGAAACCCCGTTTCCAATGAAATCCTCAAAGAGGTCCAAATATCCACTTGCAGACTTTACAAACTGAGTGTTTCCAAACTGCTCTATGAAAAGAAAGGTTAAACTCTGTGAGTGGGATGTGCACATCACAAACTGGTTTCTGAGAATGATTCTCTCTAGTTTTTATTTGCAGATATTTCCTTTTCTACCTTTGGTCCTAAAGCTCTTGAAATCTCCACTTGCAAATTTCGCAAAAAGAGGGTTTCAAATCTGCTCTGTGTAAACGAAGGTTCAACTCTGTGAGTTGAACACACGCAACCCAAAGAAGCTAGTGAGATTTGTTCTGTGTAGCATTAGATGAAGAAAACCCGTTTTCAACGAAATCATCAAAGAGGTCCTAATATCCACTTGCAGACTTTACAAACTGTGTGATTCCAAACTTGTCTATGAAAAGAAATGTTAAACTCTGTGAGTGGAACGCACAGATCACAAAGTGGTTTCTTAGAATCATTCTCTCTTGTTTTAATACGCAGATATTTCCTTTTCTTCCGTTGGCCACGAAGCGCTTGAAATCTCCACTTGCAAATTCCACAAAAAGAGGTTTTCAACACTGCTCTGTCTAAAGTCGGTTCAACTCTGTGAGTAGAACACACGGAACCCAAAGAAGTTACTGAGAATTCTTCTGTGTAGCATTAGATGAAGAAGTCCCGTTTCCAACGAAATCCTCAAAGAGGTCCAAATATCCACTTGCAGACTTTACAAACTGAGTCTTTCCAAACTGCTCTATGAAAAGAAAGGTTAAACTCTGTGAGTGGAACCCGCACATCACAAAGTGGTTTCTGAGAATGATTCTCTCTAGTTTTTATACGCAGATATTTCTTATTCTACCATTGGCCCGAAAGCGCTTGAAATCTCCACTTGCAAATTCCACGAAAAGATTGCTTCAAATCTGCTCTGTCTAAAGGAAGGTTCAACTCTGTGAGTTGAACACACGCAACCCATAGAAGTTACTGAGAATTGTTCTGTGTCGCATAAGATGAGGAAACCCCGTTTCCGATGAAATCCTCAAAGAGGTCCAAATATCCACTTGCAGACACTACAAACTGAGACTTTCCAAACTGCTCTATGAAAAGAAAGGTTAAACTCTGTGAGTGGAACCCACACTTCACAAAGCGGTTTCTGAGAATGATTCTCTCTAATTTTTATACGAAGATGTCTCCTTTTCTACCTTTGGCCCAAAAGCGCTTGAAATCTCCACTTGCAAATACCACAAAAAGAGGGTTTCATATCTGCTCTGTCTAAAGGAAGGTTCAACTCTGTGAGTTGAACACACGCAGCCCAAAGAAGTTACTGAGAATTGTTCTGTGTCGCATTAGATGAAGAAACCCCGTTTCCAATGAAATCCTCAAAGAGGTCCAAATATCCACTTGCAGACTTTACAAACTGAGTGTCTCCAAACTGCTCTATTAAAAGAAAGGTTAAACTCTGTGAGTGGAACGCACACATCAGAAACTGGTTTCTGAGAATGATTCTCTCTAGTTTTTATTTGCAGATATTTCCTTTTCTACCTTTGGTCCTAAAGCTCTTGAAATCTCCACCTTCAAATTCCACAAAAAGAGGGTTTCAAATCTGCTCTGTGTAAACGAAGGTTCAACTCTGTTAGTTGAACACACACAACCGAAAGAAGTTACTGAGAATTCTTCTGTCTAGCATTAAATGAAGAAATCCCGTTTGCAAGGAACTCCTCAAAGAGGTCTAAATATCCACTTGCAGACTTTACAAACAGAGTGTTTCCAAACTGATCTATGAAAAGAAAAGTTAAACTCTGTGAGTTGAATGCACACAGCACAAAGTGGTTTCTGAGAATGATTCTCTCTAGTTTTTATAAGCAGATACTTCCTTTTCTACCGTTGGCCACAAAGAGCTTGAATTCTCCACTTGCAAATTCCACAAAAAGAGGGTTCCAAATCTGCTCTGTCTAAAGGAAGCTTCAACTCTGTGAGTTGAACAGACGCAACGCAAAGAAGTTACTGAGAATTCTTCTCTTTAGCATTAGATGAAGAAATCTCGTTTCCAACGACATCCTTAAAGAGGTCCAAATATCTACTTGCAGACTTTACAAACTGAGTGTTTCCCAACTGTTGAATGAAAAGGAAGGTTAAACTGTGTGAGTGGAACACAAACATCACAAAGTGGTTTCTTAGAATGATTCTGTCTAGTTTTTATACGAAGATATTACTTTTTCTACCGTTGGCCCCAAAGCTCTTGAAATCTCCAGTTGCAAGTTCCACAAAAACAAGGTTTCAAATCTGCTCTGTCGAAAGGAAGGTTCAACTTTGTGAGTTGAACACACGCACCCCAAAGAAGTTACTGAGAATTCTTTTGTCCAGCATTAGATGAAGAAATCCCGTTTGCAATGAAATCCTCAAAGAAGGCCAAATATCAACTTGCAGACTCTAGAAACCGAGTGCTTCCAAACTGCTCTATGAAAAGAAAGGTTAAACTCTGCTAGTGGAATGCACACATCAGAAAGTGGTTTCTGGGAATGATTCTCTCTGGTTTTTATACGCAGATATTTCCTTTTCTACAGTTGGCCCCAAAGCTCTTGAAATCTCCATTTGCGAATTCCACAAAAAGAGGGTTTCAAATCTGCTCTGTCTAAAGGAAGGTTCAACTCTGTGAGTTGAACACACGCAACCCAAAGAAGTTACTGAGAATTCTTCTGTCTAGCATTAAATGAAGAAATCCCATTTGCAACGAACTCCTCAAAGAGGTCCAAATATCCACTTGCAGACTTTACAAACAGTGTGTTTGCAAAATGCTCTATGAAAAGAAAGGTTAAACTCTGTGAGTAGAACGCACAGACCACAGAGCAGTTTCTGACAATAACTCTCTCTAAATTTTATACGAAGAGATTTCCTTTTCTACAATTGGCCCCAAAGCGCTTGAAATCTCCACTTGCAAATACCAGAAAAAGAGGGTTTCGAATCTGCTCTGTGTAAAGGAAAGTTCAAATCTGTGAGTTGAACACATGCAACCCAAAGAAGTTACTGAGAATTCTTCTGTCTAGCATTAGATGAAGAATTCCCGTTTCCAACAAAATCCTCAAAGAGGTCCAAATATCCACTTGCAGACTTTACAAACAGAGTGTTTCCAAACTGCTCTATGAAAAGAAAGGTTAAACTCTGTGAGTGAAACGCACACATCACAAAGTGGTTTCTGAAAAAGATTCTCTCTCGTTCGTATACGAAGAGATTTCATTTTCTACCGTTGGCCCCAGAGTGCTTGAAATCTCCACTTGCAAATTCCAGAAAAAGAGGGTTTGAAATCTGCTCTGTCTAAAGGAAGGTACAGCTCTGTGAGTTGAACACACACAACCCAAAGAAGTAACTGAGAATTCGTCTGCCTAGCATTAGATGAAGAAAACCCGTTTGCAATGAAATCCTCAAGGAGGTCCAAATATCCACTTGCAGACATTACAAACAGAGTGTTTCCAAACCGCTCTATGAAAAGAAAGATTAAACTGTGTGAGTGGGACTCACACATCACAAAATGGTTTCTGAGAATGATTCTCTCTAGTTTTTACAATTAGACATTTGCTTTTCTACCGTTGGCCCCAAAGCACTTGAAATCTCCACTAGAAAATACCACAAAAAGAGGGTTTCAAATCTGCTCTGTCTTAAAGAAGGTTCAACTCTGTGAGTAGAACACACGGAACCCAAAGAAGTTACTGAGAATTCTTCTGTGTAGCATTAGATGAAGAAGTCCCGTTTCCAACGAAATCCTCAAAGAGGTCCAAATATCCACTTGCAGATTTTACAAACTGAGTCTTTCCAAACTTCTCTATGAAAAGAAAGGTTAAACTCTGTGAGTGGAACCCGCACATCACAAAGTGGTTTCTGAGAATGATTCTCTCAAGTTTTTATACGCAGATATTTCCTATTCTACCATTGGCCCGAAAGCTCTTGAAATCTCCACTTGCAAATTCCACGAAAAGATTGCTTCAAATCTTCTCTGTCTAAAGGAAGGTTCAACTCTGTGAGTTGAACACACGCAACCCATAGAAGTTACTGAGAATTGTTCTGTGTCGCATAAGATGAAGAAACCCCGTTTCCGATGAAATCCTCAAAGAGGTCCAAATATCCACTTGCAGACATTACAAACTGAGAGTTTCCAAACTGCTCTATGAATAGAAAGGTTAAACTCTGTGAGTGGAACCCACACATCACAAAGTGGTTTCTGAGAATGATTCTCTCTAATTTTTATACGAAGATGTCTCCTTTTCTACCTTTGGCCCAAAAGCGCTTGAAATCTCCACTTTCAAATTCCACAAAAAGAGGGTTTCATATCTGCTCTGTCTAAAGGAAGGTTCAACTCCGTGAGTTGAACACTTGCAGCCCAAAGAAGTTACTGAGAATTGTTCTGTGTCGCATTAGATGAAGAAAACCCGTTTCCAATGAAATCCTCAAAGAGGTTCAAATATCCACTTGCAGACTTTACAAACTGAGTGTTTCCAAACTGCTCTATTAAAAGAAAGGTTAAACTCTGTGAGTGGAATGCACACATCACAAACTGGTTTCTGAGAATGATTCTCTCTAGTTTTGTTTTGCAGATATTTCCTTTTCTACCTTTGGTCCTAAAGCTATTGAAATCTCCACCTAGAAATTCCACAAAAAGAGGGTTTCAAATCTGCTCTGTGTAAATGAAGGTTCAACTCTGTTAGTTGAACACACGCAACCCAAAGAAGTTACTGATAATTCTTCTGTCTAGCATTAGATGAAGAAATCCCGTTTGCAACGAAATCCTCAAAGAGGTCTAAATATCCACTTGCAGACTTTACAAACAGAGTGTTTCCAAACTGATCTATGAAAAGAAAAGTTAAACTCTATGAGTTGAATGCACACAGCACAAAGTGGTTTCTGAGAATGATTCTCTCTAGTTTTTATAAGCAGATACTTCCTTTTCTACCGTTGGCCACAAAGAGCTTGAAATCTCCACTTGCAAATTCCACAAAAAGAGGGTTCCAAATCTGCTCTGTCTAAAGGAAGCTTCAACTCTGTGAGTTGAACAGACGCAACCCAAAGAAGTTACTGAGAATTCTTCTCTTTAGCATTAGATGAAGAAATCTCGTTTCCAACGACATCCATAAAGAGGTCCAAATATCCACTTGCAGACTTTACAAACTGAGTGTTTCCCAACTGTTGAATGAAAAGGAAGGTTAAACTGTGTGAGTGGAACACAAACATCACAAAGTGGTTTCTTAGAATGATTCTGTCTAGTTTTTATACGAAGATATTACTTTTTCTACCGTTGGCCCCAAAGCTCTTGAAATCTTCAGTTGCAAGTTCCACAAAACAAGGTTTCAAATCTGCTCTGTCGAAAGGAAGGTTCAACTCTGTGAGTTGAACACACGCACCCCAAAGAAGTTACTGAGAATTCTTTTGTCCAGCATTAGATGAAGAAATCCCGTTTGCAATGAAATCCTCAAAGAAGGCCAAATATCAACTTGCAGACTGTAGAAACCGAGTGCTTCCAAACTGCTCTATGAAAAGAAAGGTTAAACTCTGCTAGTGGAATGCACACATCAGAAAGTGGTTTCTGAGAATGATTCTCTCTGGTTTTAATACACAGATATTTCCTTTTCTACAGTTGGCCCCAAAGCTCTTGAAATCTCCATTTGCGAATTCCACAAAAAGAGGGTTTCAAATCTGCTCTGTCGAAAGGAAGGTTCAACTCTGTGAGTTGAACACACGCAACCCAAAGAAGTTACTGAGAATTCTTTTGTCCAGCATTAGATGAAGAAATCCCGTTGGCAATGAAATCCTCAAAGTAGGCCAAATATCAACTTGCAGACTCTAGAAACCGAGTGCTTCCAAACTGCTCTATGAAAAGAAAGGTTAAACTCTGCTAGTTGAATGCACACATCAGAAAGTGGTTTCTGAGAATGATTCTCTCTGGTTTTTATACGCAGATATTTCCTTTTCTACAGTTGGCCCCAAAGCTCTGGAAATCTCCATTTGCGAATTCCACAAAAAGAGGGTTTCAAATCTGCTCTGTCTAAAGGAAGGTTCAACTCTGTGAGTTGAACACACGCAACCCAAAGAAGTTACTGAGAATTCTTTTGTCCAGCATTAGATGAAGAAATCCCGTTTGCAATGAAATCCTCAAAGAAGGCCAAATATCAACTTGCAGACTCTAGAAACCGAGTGCTTCCAAACTGCTCTATGAAAAGAAAGGTTAAACTCTGCTAGTGGAATGCACACGTCAGAAAGTGGTTTCTGGGAATGATTCTCTCTGGTTTTTATACGCAGATATTTCCTTTTCTACAGTTGGCCCCAAAGCTCTTGAAATCTCCATTTGCGAATTCCACAAAAAGAGGGTTTCAAATCTGCTCTGTCTAAAGGAAGGTTCAACTCTGTGAGTTGAACACACGCAACCCAAAGAAGTTACTGAGAATTCTTCTGTCTAGCATTAAATGAAGAAATCCCGTTTGCAACGAACTCCTCAAAGAGGTCCAAATATCCACTTGCAGACTTTACAAACAGTGTGTTTGCAAAATGCTCTATGATAAGAAAGGTTAAACTCTGTGAGTAGAACGCACAGATCACAGAGCGGTTTCTGAGAATGATTCTCTCTAAATTTTATACGAAGAGATTTCCTTTTCTACAATTGGCCCCAAAGCGCTTGAAATCTCCACTTGCAAATACCAGAAAAAGTGGGTTTCGAATCTGCTCTGTGTAAAGGAAGGTTCAACTCTGTGAGTTGAACACATGCAACCCAAAGAAGTTACTGAGAATTCTTCTGTCTAGCATTAGATGAAGAATTCCCGTTTCCAACAAAATCCTCAAAGAGGTCCAAATATCCACTTGCAGACTTTACAAACAGAGTGTTTCCAAACTGCTCTATGAAAAGAAAGGTTAAACTCTGTGAGTGAAACGCACACATCACAAAGTGGTTTCTGAAAAAGATTCTCTCTAGTTCGTATACGAAGAGATTTCATTTTCTACCGTTGGCCCCAGAGTGCTTGAAATCTCCACTTGCAAATTCCACAAAAAGAGGGTTTGAAATCTGCTCAGTCAAAAGGAAGGTACAGCTCTGTGAGTTGAACACACACAGCCCAAAGAAGCATCTGAGAATTCTTCTGTCTAGCATTAGATGAAGAAATCCCGTTTCCAACGAAATCCTCAAAGAGGTCCAAGTATCCACTTGCTGACTTTGCAAACAGAGTGTTTCCAAACTGCTCTGGGAAAACAAAGGTTAAACTCCGAGAGTGGAACGCACACATCACAAAGCGGTTTCTGAGAATGATTCTGTCAAATTTTTATACGAAGATATTTACTTTTCTACTGTTGGCCCCAAAACGCATGAAATCTCCCCTTGCAGTTTCCACAAAAAGAGGGTTTCAAGTGTGCTCTGTCTAAAGGAAGGTTCTACTCTGTGAGTTGAACACACGCAAACCAAAGAAGTTACTGAGAATTCTTCTGTCCAGCATTAGATGAAGAAATCCCTTTTCCAACGAAATCCTCAAAGAGGTCCAAATAGCAACATGCAGACTTTACAAACTAAGTGTTCATACACTGCTCTATGAAAAGAAAGGCTAAACTCTGTGAGTGGAATGCACACATCAAAAAGGGGTTTCTGATAATTATTCTCTGTAGTTTTTATATGAAGATATTTCCTTTTCTTCCGTTGGCCCCTATGCGTGTGAAATCTCCACCTGCAAATTCCACAAAAAGAGGGTTTCGAATCTGCTCTGTGTAAAGGAAGGTTCAACTCTCTGAGTCGAACACATGCAACCCAAAGAAGTTACTGGGAATTCTTCTGTCTAGCATTAGATGAAGAAATCCCGTTTCCAACGACATCCTCAAAGAGGTCCAAATATCCACTTGCAGACTTTACAAACTGAGTGTTTGCAAACTTCTCTATGAAAAGAAAGCTTTAACTCTGTGAGTGAAACGCACGCATCACAAAGTGGTTTCTGAGAATGATTCTCTGTAGTTTTTATACGAACATATTTCATTTTCTTCCGTTGGCCCCAAAGCGCATGAAATCTCCACTTGCAAATTCCACAAAAAGATAGTTTCAAATCTGCTCTGTGTAAAGGAAGGTTCAACTCTGTGAGTTGAACACACGCAACCCAAAGAAGTTACTGACAATTCTTCTGTCTAGCATTAGATGAAGAAATCCCGTTTCCAATGAAATCCTCAAAGAGGTCCAAATATCCACTTGCAGACTTTACAAACTGAGTGTTTCCAAACTGCTCTATTAAATGAAAGGTGAAACCCTGTGAGTGGAATGCACACATCACAATGTGGTTTCTGAGAATGATTCTCTCTAGTTTTTATACGCAGATATTTCCTTTTCTACCGTTGGCTGCAAAGCGCTTGAAATCTCCACATGCAAATTCCACAAAAAGAGGGTTTCAAATCTGCTCCGTCTTAAGGAAGGTTCAACTCTGAGAGTTGAACACACGCAACTCAAAGAAGTTACTGAGAATTCTTCTGTCCAGCATTAGATGAAGAAATCCCGTTTCCAACGAAATCCTCAAAGAGGTCCAAATATCCACTTGCAGACTTTACAAACTGAGTGTTTCCAAACTGCTCTATGAAAAGAAAGGTTAAACTCTGTGAGTGGAACCCGCACATCACAAAGTGGTTTCTGAGAATAATTCTCTCTAGTTTTTATACGCAGATACTTCCTTTTCTACCATTGGCCCAAAGCGCTTGAAATCTCCACTTGCAAATTCCACAAAAAGACGGTTTCAAATCTCCTCTGTCTAAAGGAAGGTTCAACTCTGTATGTTGAACACATGCAACCCAAAGAAGTTACTGAGAATTCTTCTGCCCAGCATTAGATGAAGAAAACCCGTTTCCAACGAAATCCTCAAAGAGGTCCAAATATCCACTTTCGGACTTTACAAACTGAGTGTTTCCAATCTGTTCTATGAAAAGAAAGTTTAAACTCTGTGAGTGGAATGCACACATCACAAAGTGGTTTCTGAGAATGATTCTCTCTAGTATTTATACGCAGAGATTTCCTTTTCTACTGTTGGCCCCAAAACGCTTGAAATTTCCACTTGCAAATTCACAAAAAGAGGATTTAAAATCTGCTCTGTCTAAAGGAAGGTTCAACTCTGTGATATGAACACACACAACCCAAAGCAGTTACTGAGAATTCTTCTGTCTAGCATAAGAAGCAGAAATCCCTTTTCCAACGACATCCTCAAAGAGGTCCAAATATCAACTTGCAGACTTTACAAACTGAGTGTTTATACACTGCTCTATGAAAAGAAAGGCTAAACTCTGTGAGTGGAATGCACACATCACAAAGGGGTTTCTGATAATTATTCTCTGTAGTTTTTATATGAAGATATTTCCTTTTCTTCCGTTGGCCCCAATGCACGTGAAATCTCCACCTGCAAATTCCACAAAAAGAGGGTTTCGAATCTGCTCTGTGAAAAGGAAGGTTCAACTCTCTGAGTCAAACGCATGCAACCCAAAGAAGTTACTGGGAATTCTTCTGTCTAGCATTAGATGAAGAAATCCCGTTTCCAACGACATCCTCAAAGAGGTCCAAATATCCACTTGCAGACTTTTCAAACAGAGTGTTTGCAAACTTCTCTATGAAAAGAAAGGTTTAACTCTGTGAGTGAAACGCACGCATCACAAAGTGGTTTCTCAGAATGATTCTCTGCAGTTTTTATACAAAGATATTTCCTTTTCTTCCGTTGGCCCCAAAGCGCATGAAATCTCCACTTGCAAATTCCACAAAAAGATAGTTTCAAATCTGCTCTGTGTAAAGGAAGGTTCAACTCTGTGAGTAGAACACACGGAACCCAAAGAAGTTACTGAGAATTCTTCTGCCCAGCATTAGATGAAGAAATCCCGTTTCCAACGAAATCCTCAAAGAGGTCCAAATATCCACTTGCAGACTTTACAAACTGAGTGTTTCCAAACTGCTCTATGAAAAGAAAGGTTAAACTCTGTGAGTGGAACGAACACATCACAAAGTGGTTTCTGAGAATGATTCTCTCTAGCTTTTATACGCAGATACTTCCTTTTCTACCATTTGCCCCAAAGCGCTTGAAATCTCCACTTGCAAATTCCACAAAAAGACGGTTTCAAATCTCCTCTGTCAAAAGGAAGGTTCAACTCTGTGTGTTGAACACATGCAACCCAAAGAAATTACTGAGAATTCTTCTGCCCACCATTAGATGAAGGAAACCCGTTTCCAACGAAATTCTCAAAGAGGTCCAAATATGCACTTGCAGACTTTACAAACTGAGTGTTTCCAAACTGCTCTATGGAAAGAAAGGTTTAAGTCTGTGAGTGGAACGCACACATCACAAAGTGGTTTCTGAGAATTATTCTCTGTAGTTTCATACGAAGATATTTCCTTTTCTACCGTTGGCCCAAAGTGAATGAAACCTCCACTTGAAAAAGCCTCAAAAAGAGGGTTTAGAATCTGCTCTGTGTAAAGGAAGGTTCAGCTCCGTGCATTGAACACACGCAACAGAAAGAAGTTACTGAGAATTCTTCTGTCTAGCATTAGATGAAGAAATCCCGTTTCCAATGAAATCCTCAAAGAGGTCCCAATATCCACTTGCAGACATTACAAACTGAGTGTTTACAAACTGCTCTATCAAAAGAGAGGCTTAACTCTGTGAGTGGAACACACACATCACAAAGTGGTTTCTGTGAATGATTCTCTCTAGTGTTTATACACAGATATTTCCTTTTCTAACATTGGCCCCAAAGCGCTTGAAATCTCCACTTGCAAATTCCACAAAAAGACGGTTTCAAATCTCCTCTGTCTAAAGGAAGGTTCAACTCTGTGAGTTGAACACACGCAACCCAAGGAAGTTACTGAGAATTCTTCTGTCTAGCATTAGATGTAGAAATCCCATTTCCCATGAAATCCTCAAAGATGTCCAAATATCCACTTGCAGTCTTTCCAAACTCAGTGTTTCCAAACTGCTCTATGAAAAGAAAGGTTTAACTCTGTGAGTGGAACGTACACATCACATACTGGTTTCTGAGAACGATTCTCTGTAGTTTTTATACGAAGATATTTCCTTTTCTACCGTTGGCCCAACGTACATGAAATCTCCACTTGAAAATTTCTCAAAAAGAGGGTTTAGAATCTGCTCTGTGTAAAGAAAGGTTCAACTCTGTGAGTCGAACACACGCAACCCAAAGAAGTTACTGAGAATTCTTCTGTCTAGCATTAGATGAAAAAATCCCGTTTCCAACGAAATCCTCAAAGAGGTGCAAATATCCACTTGCAGACTTTACAAACTGAGTTTTTCCAAACTGCTCTATGAAAAGGAAGGTTAAACTCTGTGAGAGGAACGCACACATCACAAAGTGGTTTCTGAGAATGATTCTCTAAATTTTTATATGCCGATGATTCCTTTTCTACCGTTGGTCCCAATGCGCATGAAATCTCCACTTCCAAATTCCACAAAAAGAGGGTTTCGAATCTACTCTGTGTAAAGGAAGTTTCAACTCTGTGAGTCGAACACACGCAACCCAAAGAAGTTACTGAGAATTCTTCTGTCCAGCATTAGATGAAGAAATCCCGTTTCCATTGAAATCCTCAAAGAGGTCCAAATATCCACTTGCAGACTTTACAAACTGAGTCTTTCCAAAGTGCTCTATGAAAAGAAAGGTTAAACTCTGTGAGTGGAACGCACACATCACAAAGTGGTTTCTGAGAATTATCCTCTCTAGTTTTTATACGCAGATATTTCCTTTTCTACCGTTGGCCCCAAAGCGCATGAAATCTCCGGCTGCAAATTTCACCAAAAGAGGGTTTCGAATCTGCTCTGTGTAAAGGCAGGTCCAACTCTGTGAGTTGAACACACGCAACCCAAAGAAGTTACTGAGAATTCTTCTGTCTAGCATTAGATGAAGAAATCCCTTTTCCAATGAAATCCTCAAAGAGGTCCAAACATCCACTTGCAGACATTACAAACTGAGTGTTTCCAAACTGCTCTATGAAAAGAAAGGTTAAACTCTGTGAGTGAAACTCACACATCACAAGGTCGTTTCTGAGAATTATTCTCTGAAATTTTTGTGTGAATATATTTGCTTTTCTTCCTTTGGCCCCAAAGCGTATGAAATCTCCACTTGCAAATTCCAAAAAAAGAGGGTTTCGAATCTTCTGTGTGTAAAGCAAGGTTGAACCCTCTGTGTTGAACACACGCTACCCAAGGAAGTTACTGAGAATTCTTCTCTCTAGCGTTAGATGAAGCAATCCCGTTTCCAACGAAATCCTCAAAGAGGACCAAATATCCAGTTGCAGACATTACAAACTGAGTGTTTCCAAACTGCTCTATGAAAAGAAAGGTTAAACTCTCTGAGTGGAACGCACATATCACAAAGTGGTTTCTGAGAATGATTCTCTGTAGTTTTTATACGATAATATTTCTTTTCTTCCATTGGCCCCAAAACGCACGAAATCTCTGCTTGCAAATTCCACAAAAAGAGGGTTTCGAATCTTCTCTGTGTAAAGGAAGGTTCAAATCTGTGAGTTGAACACATGCAACCCAAAGAAGATACTGATAATTCTTCTGTCTAGCATTACTTGAATAAATCCCGTTTCCAACGAAATCCTCAAAGAGGTCGAAATATCCACTTGCAGACTTTACAAACTGAGTGTTTCCAAACTGCTCTATGAAAAGAAAGGTTGAACTCTGTGAGTGGAACGCACACATCACAAAGTGGTTTCTGAGAATTATTCTCTCTAGTTTTTATACGCAGATACATACTTTTCTACCGTTGGCCCCAAAGGGCAAGAAATCTCCACTTGCAAATTCCACGAAAAGAGGGTTTCAAATGTGCTCTGTCTAAAGGAAGGTTCAACTCTGTGGGTTGAACACACGCAGCCCAAAGAAGTTACTGAGAATTCTTCTCTTTAGCATTAGATGAAGAAATCTCGTTTCCAACGACATCCATAAAGAGGTCCAAATATCCACTTGCAGACTTTACAAACTGAGTGTTTCCAAACTGCTCTATGAAAAGAAAGGTTAAACTCTAAGAGTGGAATGCGCACATCACAAAGTGGTTTCTGAGAATTATTCTCTGTAGTTTTTATATGAAGATATTTCCTTTTCTTCCATTGGCCCCAAATCGCATTAAATCTCCACTTCCAAATTCCACAAAAAGAGGGTTTAGAATCTGCTCTGTGTAAATTAAGGTTCATCTCTGATTGTTGAAAACACGCAACCCAAAGAACTTACAGAGAATTCTTCTGTCTAGCATTAGATGAAGAATTCCCGTTTCCAATGAACTCCTCATAGAGGTCCAAATATCCACTTGCAAACTTTACAAACTGAGTGTTTCCAAACTGCTCTATGAAAAGAAAGGTTAAACTCTGTGAGTGGAAGGCACACATCACAAAGTGGTTTCTGAGAATGATTCTCTCCAGTTTTTATACGCAGATATTTCCTTTTGTACCGTTGGCCAGAAAGCGCTTGAAATCTCCACTTGCAAATTCCACAAAAAGAGGGCTTCAAATCTACTCTGTCTAAAGGAAGGTTCAACTCTGTGAGTTGAACACACGCAACCCAAAGAAGTTACTGAGAATTCCTCCGTCCAGCATTTGATGAAGAAATAACGTTTCCAACGAAATCCTCAAAGAGGTCGAAATATGCACTTGCAGACTTTACAAACTGGGTGTTTCCACACTGCTCTATGAAAAGAAAGGTTGAACTCTGTGAGTGGAACGCACACATCACAAAGTGGTTTCTGAGAATTATTCTCTCTAGTTTTTATACGCAGATATATACTTTTCTACCGTTGTCCCCAAAGGGCAAGAAATCTCCACTTGCAAATTCCACGAAAAGAGGGTTTCGAATCTGCTCTGTCTAAAGGAAAGTTCAACTCTGTGAGTTGAACACACGCAACCATAAGAAGTTACTGAGAATTCTTCTGTCTAGTGTTAGATGAAGAAATCCCGTTTCCAACAAAATCCTCAAAGAGATCCAAATAACCACTTGCAGACTTTACAAACTGAGTGTTTCCAAACTGCTCTATGAAAAGAAAGGTTAAACTCTAAGAGTGGAATGCGCACATCACAAAGTGGTTTCTGAGAATTATTCTCTGTAGTTTTTATATGAAGATATTTCCTTTTCTTCCATTGGCCCCAAATCGCATGAAATCTCCTCTTCCAAATTCCACAAAACGAGGGTTTAGAATCTGCTCTGTGTAAATTAAGGTTCATCTCTGATTGTTGAACACACACAACCCAAAGAACTTACAGAGAATTCTTCTGTCTAGCATTAGATGAAGAAATCCCGTTTCCAATGAACTCCTCATAGAGGTCCAAATATCCACTTGCAAACTTTACAAACTGAGTGTTTCCAAACTGCTCTATGAAAAGAAAGGTTAAACTCTGTGAGTGGAAGGCACACATCACAAAGTGGTTTCTGAGAATGATTCTCTCCAGTTTTTATACGCAGATATTTCCTTTTGTACCGTTGGCCAGAAAGCACTTGAAATCTCCACTTGCAAATTCCACAAAAAGAGGGCTTCAAATCTACTCTGTCTAAAGGAAGGTTCAACTCTGTGAGTTGAACACACGCAACTCAAAGAAGTTACTGAGAATTCCTCCGTCCAGCATTTGATGAAGAAATAACGTTTCCAATGAAATCCTCGAAGAGGTCCAAATATCCACTTGCACACATTACAAACTGAGTGTTTCCAAACTGCTCTATGAAAAGAAAGGTTAAACTCTGTGAGTGGAATGCACACATAACAAAGTGGTTTCTGAGAATGATTCTCCCTGGTTTTTATACTCAGCTATTTCCTTTTCTACCGTTGGCCCCAAAGCGCATGAAATCTCCACTTGCAAATTCCACCAAAAGAGGGTTTCGAAACTGCTCTGTGTAAAGGCAGGTTCAACTCTGTGAGTTGAACACACGCAACCCAAAGAAGTTACTGAGAATTCTTCTGTCCAGCATTAGATGAAGAAATCCCGTTTCCGAAGAAATCCTCAAAGAGGTCCAAACATTAACTTGCACACTTTACAAACTGAGTGTTTCCAAACTGCTCTATGAAAAGAAAGATTAAACTCTGTGAGTGGAACACGCACATCACAAAGTGGTTGCTGAGAATGCTTCTCTCTAGTTTTTATACGCCGATGTTTCCTTTTCTATGGTTGGCCCCAATGCGCATGAAATCTCCACTTTCAAATTCCACAAAAAGAGGGTTTCAAATCTGCTCTGTGTAAAGGAAGATTCAACTCTGTGAGTTGAACACACGCAACCCAAAGAAGTTACTGAGAATTCTTCTGCTTAGCATTATTTGAAGAAATCCCTTTTCCAATGATATCCTCAGAGAGGTCCAAATATCCACTTGCAGACTTTACAAGCTGAGTGTTTCCAAACTGCTCTATGAAAAGAAAAGTTAAACTCTGTGAGAGGAACGCACACATCACAAAGTGGTTTCTGAGAATGATTCTCTCTAATTTTGATACGCAGATATTTCCTTTTCAACCGTTGGCCACAAAGGGCCAGAAATCTCCACTTGCAAATTCCACAAAAAGAGGGTTTGAAATCAGCTCAGTCAAAAGGAAGGTACAGCTCTGTGAGTTGAACACACACAGCCCAAAGAAGCTTCTGAGAATTCTTCTGTCTAGCATTAGATGAAGAAATCCCGTTTCCAACGAAATCCTCAAAGAGGTCCAAGTATCCACTTGCAGACTTTGCAAACAGAGTGTTTCCAAACTGCTCTGGGAAAACAAAGGTTAAACTCCGAGAGTGGAATGCACACATCACAAAGCAGTTTCTGAGAATGATTCTGTCAAATTTTTATACGAAGATAATTACTTTTCTACTGTTGGCCCCAAAACGCATGAAATCTCCCCTTGCAGTTTCCACAAAAAGAGGGTTTCAAATGTGCTCTGTCTAAAGGAAGGTTCTACTCTGTGAGTTGAACACACGCAAACCAAAGAAGTTACTGAGAATTCTTCTGTCCAGCATTAGATGAAGAAATCCCGTTTCCAAAGAAATCGTCAAGGAGGTCCAAATACCCACTTGCAGACTTAACAAACAGAGTGTTTCCAAACTGATCTATGAAAAGAAAGGTTTAACTCTGTGAGTGGAACACACACATCACAAAGTGGTTTCTTAGAATGATTCTGTCTAGTTTTTATACAAAGATATTTCCTTTTCTACAGTTGGCCCCAAAGCTCTTGAAATCTCCACTTGCGAATTCCACAGAAAGAGGGTTTCAGTTCTGCTCTGAATAAAGGAAGGTTCAACTCTGTGAGTTGAACACACGCAACCCAAAGAAGTTACTGAGAATTCTTCTGTCCAGCATTAGTCGAAGAAATCCCGTTTCCAACGAAATCCTCAAAGAGGTCCAAATATCCACTTGCAGACTTTACAAAGAGTGTGTTTCCAAAATGCTCTATGAAAAGAAAGGTTAAACTCTGTGAGTGGAACCCACACATCACAAAGTGGTTTCTGAGAATGATTCTCTCCAGTTTTTATACGAAGATATTTCCTTTTCTTCCGTTGGCCCGAAAGTACTTGAAATCTCCACTTGCAAAAACCACAAACAGAGGGTTTCCAATATGCTCTGTGTAAAGGAAGGTTCAACCCTGTGTGTTGAACACACGCAAGCCAAAGAAGTTACTGAGAATTCTTCTGTCTAGCATTAGATGAAGAATTCCCATTTCCAACGAAATCCTCAAAGAGGTCCAAATATCCACTTGCAGACTTACAAACAGAGTGTTTCCAAAATGGTCTATGAAAAGAAAGGTTAAACTCCGTGAGGGAAACGCACACATCAACAAGTGGTTTCTGAGAATGATTCTCTCTAGTTTTCATACGCAGATATTTCCTTTTCTACCATTGGACCCAAAGCGCTTGAAACCTCCACTTGCAAATTCCACAAAAAGAGGGCTTCAAATCTGCTCAGTATAAAGGAAAGTTCAA
The DNA here is from genome assembly GCF_029281585.2 of Gorilla gorilla gorilla. Lineage (NCBI taxonomy): Eukaryota > Metazoa > Chordata > Mammalia > Primates > Hominidae > Gorilla > Gorilla gorilla. The sequence continues at coordinate 72,014,915 of NC_073230.2, read as the reverse complement.
CTCTGTGAGTTGAACCCTCGCAACCCTAAGAAGTTACAGAGAATTCTTCTGTCAAGGATTAGATGAAGAAATCCCGTTTCCAACGAAATCCTCAAAGAGGTCCAAATATCCACTTGCAGACTTACAAACAGAGTTTTTCCAAAATGCCCTTTGAAAAGAAAGGTTAAACCCTGTGAGTGGAACCCACACACCTCAAATTGGTTTCTGAGAATGATTCTCTCCAGTTTTTATACGAAGATATTTCCGTTTCTACCGTTGGCCCCAAAGCACTTGAAATCTCCACTTTCAAATTCCACAAAAAGAGAGTTTCAAATCTGCTCTGTCTAAAGGAAGGTTCAACTCTGTGAGCTGAACACATGAAACCCAAAGAAGTTACTGATAGTTCTTCTGTCTAGCATTAGATGAAGAAATCCCGTTACCAAAGAAATCCTCAAATGGGTCCAAGTATACACTCACAGAATTTAGAAACAGAGTGTTTCCAAAATGCTCTATGAAAAGAAAGGTTAAACTCAGTGAGTGGAATGCATAGATCACCCAGTAGTTTCTGAGAATGATTCTCCGAAGTTTTTATACGAAGATATTTCCTTTTCTTTTGTTGACCCCGAATTGCATGAAATCTCAACTTCCAAATTCCACAAAAAGAGGGTTTCGAATCTGCTCTGTGTAAAGGAAGGTTCAACTCCATGCATTGAACACACGCAACAGAAAGAATTTACTAAGAATTCTTCTGTCTAGCACTAGATGAAGAAATCCCGTTTCCAACGAAATCCTCATAGAGGTCAAAATATCCACTTGGAGACTTTACAAACTGAGTGTTTCCAAACTCCTCTACGAAAAGAAAGGTTAAACTCTGTGAGTGGAACGCACACATCACAAAGTGGTTTCTGAGAATGATTCTCTCTAGTTTTTATACAAAGTTATTTCCTTTTCTACCGTTTGCCCAACGCGCATGAAATCTCCCCTTGAAAATTAATCAAAAAGAGGGTTTTGAATCTGCTCTGTGTAAAGGAAGGTTCAACTCTGTGAGTTGAACACATACAACCCAAAGAAGTTACGGAGAATTCTTCTGTCTAGCATTAGATGAAGAAATCCCGTTTCCAACGAAATCCTCAAAGAGGTCCAAATATCCACCTGCAGACTTTACAATCTGAGTGTTTCCAAACTGCTCTATGAAAAGAAAGGTTAAACTCTGTGAGTGGAACGCACACATCACAAAGTGGTTTCTGAGAATGATTCTCTCTAGTTTTTATATGCAGATATTTCCTTTTCTACTGTTGGCCCCAAAGTGGATGAAATCTCCACTTGCAAATTGCACAAAAAGAGGATTTCATATCTGCTCTGTCTACAGTAAGGTTCAACTCTGTGAGTTGAACACACGCAACCCAAAGAAGTTACTGAGAATTCTTCTGTCTAGCATTAGGTGAAGAAATCCCGTTTCCAACGAAATCCTCAAAGAGGTCCAAATATCCACTTGCAGACTTTACAAACTGAGTGTTTCCAAACTGCTCTATGAAAAGAAAGGTTAAATTCTGTGAGTGGAACGCAAACATCACAAAGTGGTTTCTGAGAATTATTCTCTCTAGTTTTTATACGCAGATATTTCCTTTTCTACCGTTGGCCAGAAAGTGGTTGAAATCTCCACTTGCAAATTCCACAAAAAGAGGGTTTCGAATCTGCTCTGTGTAAAGGAAGGTTCAACTCCATGCGTTGAACACACGCAACAGAAAGAATTTGCTGAGAATTCTTCTGTCTAGCACTAGATGAAGAAATCCAGTTTCCAACGAAATCCTCAAAGAGGTCCGAATAACCCCTTGCAGACTTTACAAACTGAGTGTTTCCAAACTGCTCTATGAAACGAAAGCTTGAACTCTGTGAGTGGAACGCACACATCACAAAGTGGTTCCTGACAATGATTCTCTCTAGTTTTTATACGCAGATATTTCCTTTTCTACCGTTGGCCCCAAAGCGCTTGAAATCTCCACTTGCAAATTCCACAAAAAGAGGGTTTCAAATATGCTCTGTCTGAAGGAAGGTTCAACTCTGTGAATTTAACACACACAACCCAAAGAAGTTACTGAGAATTCTTCTGTCTAGCATTAGCTGCAGAAAGCCCTTTTCCAAATAATCCTCAAAGAGGTCCAGATATCCACTTGAAGACTTTACAAACTGAGTGTTTCCAAACTGCTCTATGAAAAGAAAGGTTAAACCCTGTGAGTGGAATGCACACATCACAAAGTGGTTCCTGAGAATGATTCTCTCCAGTTTTTATGCGCAGATACTTCCTTTTCTACCATTGGCCCAAAAGCGCTTCAAATCTCCACTTGCAAATCCCACAAAAAGAGGGTTTCAAATCTGCTCTGCCTAAAGGAAGGTTCAACTCTGAGTGTTGAACTCACGCATCCCAAATAAGCTACTGAGAATACTTCTGCCCAGCATTAAATGAAGAAATCCTGTTTCCAACGAAATCCTCAAAGAGGTCCAAATATCCACTTGCAGACTTTACAAACTGAGTGTTTCCAAACAGCTCTAAGAAAAGAAAGGTTTAACTCTGTGAGTGGAATGCACACATCACAAAGTGGTTTTTGAGAATGATTCTCTGTAGTTTTTATACGAAGATATTTCCTTTTCTACCATTGGCCTGACGCGCATGAAATCTCCACTTCAAAATTCCTCAAAAAGAGGGTTTCAAATCTGCTCTGTCTAAAGGAAGGTTCAACAATGAGTGTTGAACACACGCAACCCTAAGATGTTACTGAGAATTCTTCTGCCCAGCATTAGATGAAGAAATCCCGTTTCCAATGAAATCCTCAAAGAGGTCCAAATATCCACTTGCAGACTTTACAAACTGAGTGTTTCCAAACTGCTCTAGGAAAAGAGAGGCTAAACTCTGTGAGTGGAACGCACACATCACAAAGATGTTTCTAAGAATGATTCTCTGTAGTTTTTCTACGCAGATATTTCCTTTTCTACCGTTGGACCCAAAGTGCTTGAAATCTCCAATTGCAAATTCCAAAAAAAGAGGGTTTCAAATCTGCTCCATCTAAAGAAAGGTTCAACTCTGTGAGTTGAACATACGCAACTGAAAGAAGTTACTGGGAATTCTTCTGTCTAGCATTAGATGAAGAAATCCCGTTTCCAACGAAATCCTCAAAGAGGTCCAAATATCCACTTGCAGACTTTACAAACAGAGTGTTTGAAAACTGCTCTATGAAAAGAAAGGTTAAACTCTGTGAGTGAAACGCACACATTACAAAGTGGTTTCTGAGAATGATTCTCTGTAGTTGTTATACGAAGATATTTCCTTTTCTTCCGTTGGCCCCAAAGCGCATGAAACCTACACTTCCAGATTCCGCAAAAAGATGGTTTCAAATCTGCTCTGTGTAAAGAAAGGTTCAACTCTGTGAGTTGAACACACACAACTGAAAGAAGTTACTGAGAATTCTTCTGTTAAGCATTAGATGAAGAAAACCCGTTTCCAACGAAATCCTCAGAGAGGTCAAAATATCCACTTGCAGACTTTACAAACTGAGTGTTTCCAAACTGCTCTATGAAAAGAAAGGTTTAACTCTGTGAGTGGAACGTACACATCACATACTGGTTTCTGAGAATGATTCTCTCTAGTTTTTATACGAAGATATTTCCTTTTCTACCGTTGGCCCAACGTGCATGAAATCTCCACTTGAAAATTCCTCAAAAAGAGGGTTTAGAATCTGCTCTGAGTAAAGAAAGGTTCAACTATGTGAGTCAAACACACGCAACCCAAAGGAGTTACTGAGAATTCTTCTGTCCAGCATTTGACGGAGAAATCCCTTTTCCAATGAAATCCTCAAAGATGTCCAAATACACACTAGCAGACTTGACAAACTGAGTGTTTCCAAACTGCTCTACGAAAAGAAAGCTTAAACACTGTGAGTGGAATGCACTCATCTCAAAGTGGTTTCTGAGAATGATTATAGTTTTTATATGCTGATGCTTCCTTTTCTACCGTTGGCCCCAATGCGCATGAAATCTCCACTTCCAAATTCCACAAAAAGAGGGTTTCGAATCTGCTCTGTGTAAATGAAGTTTCAACTCTGTGAGTCCAACACACGCAACCCAAAGAAATTACTGAGAATTCTTCTGTCCAGCATTAGATGAAGAAATCCCGTTTCCAATGAAATCCTCAAAGAGGTCCAAATATCCACTTGCAGACTTTACAAGCTGAGGGTTTCCAAACTGCTCTATCAAAAGAAATGTTAACCTCTGTGAGTGGAAAGCACATATCACAAAGTGGTTTCTGAGAATGATTCTCTCTAGTTTTGATATGCAGATATTTCCTTTTTTACTCTTGGCCCCAAAACGCTTGAAATCTCCACTTGCAAATTCCACAAAAAGAGGATTTAAAATCTGCTCTGTCTAAAGGAAGGTTCAACTCTGTGATATGAACACATGCAACTCAAAGAAGTTACTGAGAATTCTTCGGTCTAGCATAAGAAGCAGAAATCCCTTTTCCAACGAAATCCTCAAAGAGGTCCAAATAGCAACATGCAGACTTTACAAACTAAGTGTTTATACACTGCTCTATGAAAAGAAAGGCTAAACTCTGTGAGTGGAATGCACACATCAAAAAGGGGTTTCTGAGAATGATTCTCTCTAGTTTTTATACGCAGATATTTCCTTTTCTACCGTTGGCTGCAAAGCGCTTGAAATCTCCACATGCAAATTCCACAAAAAGAGGGTTTCAAATCTGCTCCGTCTTAAGGAAGGTTCAACTCTGTGAGTTGAACACACGCAACTCAAAGAAGTTACTGAGAATTCTTCTGTCCAGCATTAGATGAAGAAATCCCGTTTCCAACGAAATCCTCAAAGAGGTCCAAATATCCACTTGCAGACTTTACAAACTGAGTGTTTCCAAACTGCTCTATGAAAAGAAAGGTTAAACTCTGTGAGTGGAACCCGCACATCACAAAGTGGTTTCTGAGAATAATTCTCTCTAGTTTTTATACGCAGATACTTCCTTTTCTACCATTGGCCCCAAAGCGCTTGAAATCTCCACTTGCAAATTCCACAAAAAGACGGTTTCAAATCTCCTCTGTCTAAAGGAAGGTTCAACTCTGTATGTTGAACACATGCAACCCAAAGAAGTTACTGAGAATTCTTCTGCCCAGCATTAGATGAAGAAAACCCGTTTCCAACGAAATCCTCAAAGAGGTCCAAATATCCACTTTCGGACTTTACAAACTGAGTGTTTCCAATCTGTTCTATGAAAAGAAAGTTTAAACTCTGTGAGTGGAATGCACACATCACAAAGTGGTTTCTGAGAATGATTCTCTCTAGTATTTATACGCAGAGATTTCCTTTTCTACTGTTGGCCCCAAAACGCTTGAAATTTCCACTTGCAAATTCACAAAAAGAGGATTTAAAATCTGCTCTGTCTAAAGGAAGGTTCAACTCTGTGATATGAACACACACAACCCAAAGCAGTTACTGAGAATTCTTCTGTCTAGCATAAGAAGCAGAAATCCCTTTTCCAACGACATCCTCAAAGAGGTCCAAATATCAACTTGCAGACTTTACAAACTGAGTGTTTATACACTGCTCTATGAAAAGAAAGGCTAAACTCTGTGAGTGGAATGCACACATCACAAAGGGGTTTCTGATAATTATTCTCTGTAGTTTTTATATGAAGATATTTCCTTTCCTTCCGTTGGCCCCAATGCACGTGAAATCTCCACCTGCAAATTCCACAAAAAGAGGGTTTCGAATCTGCTCTGTGAAAAGGAAGGTTCAACTCTCTGAGTCGAACACATGCAACCCAAAGAAGTTACTGGGAATTCTTCTGTCTAGCATTAGATGAAGAAATCCCGTTTCCAACGAAATCCTCAAAGAGGTCCAAATATCCACTTGCAGACTTTTCAAACAGAGTGTTTGTAAACTTCTCTATGAAAAGAAAGGTTTAACTCTGTGAGTGAAACGCACGCATCACAAAGTGGTTTCTCAGAATGATTCTCTGCAGTTTTTATACAAAGATATTTCCTTTTCTTCCGTTGGCCCCAAAGCGCATGAAATCTCCACTTGCAAATTCCACAAAAAGATAGTTTCAAATCTGCTCTGTGTAAAGGAAGGTTCAACTCTGTGAGTTGAACACACGCAACTCAAAGAAGTTACTGAGAATTCTTCTGCCCAGCATTAGATGAAGAAATCCCGTTTCCAACGAAATCCTCAAAGAGGTCCAAATATCCACTTGCAGACTTTACAAACTGAGTGTTTCCAAACTGCTCTATGAAAAGAAAGGTTAAACTCTGTGAGTGGAACGAACACATCACAAAGTGGTTTCTGAGAATGATTCTCTCTAGCTTTTATACGCAGATACTTCCTTTTCTACCTTTTGCCCCAAAGCGCTTGAAATCTCCACTTGCAAATTCCACAAAAAGACGGTTTCAAATCTCCTCTGTCAAAAGGAAGGTTCAACTCTGTGTGTTGAAGACATGCAACCCAAAGAAATTACTGAGAATTCTTCTGCCCACCATTAGATAAAGGAAACCCGTTTCCAACGAAATTCTCAAAGAGGTCCAAATATCCACTTGCAGACTTTACAAACTGAGTGTTTCCAAACTGCTCTATGAAAAGAAAGGTTTAAGTCTGTGAGTGGAATGCACACATCACAAAGTGGTTTCTGAGAATTATTCTCTGTAGTTTCATACGAAGATATTTCCTTTTCTACCGTTGGCCCAAAGTGAATGAAACCTCCACTTGAAAAAGCCTCAAAAAGAGGGTTTAAAATCTGCTCTGTGTAAAGGAAGGTTCAACTCTGTGCGTTGAACACACGCAACAGAAAGAAGTTACTGAGAATTCTTCTGTCTAGCATTAGATGAAGAAATCCCGTTTCCAATGAAATCCTCAAAGAGGTCCCAATATCCACTTGCAGACATTACAAACTGAGTGTTTTCAAACTGCTCTATCAAAAGAGAGGCTTAACTCTGTGAGTGGAACACACACATCACAAAGTGGTTTCTGTGAATGATTCTCTCTAGTGTTTATACACAGATATTTCCTTTTCTAACATTGGCCCCAAAGCGCTTGAAATCTCCACTTGCAAATTCCACAAAAAGACGGTTTCAAATCTCCTCTGTCTAAAGGAAGGTTCAACTCTGTGAGTTGAACACACGCAACCCAAGGAAGTTACTGAGAATTCTTCTGTCTAGCATTAGATGTAGCAATCCCATTTCCCATGAAATCCTCAAAGATGTCCAAATATCCACTTGCAGTCTTTCCAAACTCAGTGTTTCCAAACTGCTCTATGAAAAGAAAGGTTTAACTCTGTGAGTGGAACGTACACATCACATACTGGTTTCTGAGAACGATTCTCTGTAGTTTTTATACGAAGATATTTCCTTTTCTACCGTTGGCCCAACGTACATGAAATCTCCACTTGAAAATTTCTCAAAAAGAGGGTTTAGAATCTGCTCTGTGTAAAGAAAGGTTCAACTCTGTGAGTCGAACACACGCAACCCAAAGAAGTTACTGAGAATTCTTCTGTCTAGCATTAGATGAAAAAATCCCGTTTCCAACGAAATCCTCAAAGAGGTGCAAATATCCACTTGCAGACTTTACAAACTGAGTTTTTCCAAACTGCTCTATGAAAAGTAAGGTTAAACTCTGTGAGAGGAACGCACACATCACAAAGTGGTTTCTGAGAATGATTCTCTAAATTTTTATATGCCGATGATTCCTTTTCTACCGTTGGCCCCAATGTGCATGAAATCTCCACTTCCAAATTCCACAAAAAGAGGGTTTCGAATCTGCTCTGTGTAAAGGAAGTTTCAACTCTGTGAGTCGAACACACGCAACCCAAAGAAGTTACTGAGAATTCTTCTGTCCAGCATTAGATGAAGAAATCCCGTTTCCATTGAAATCCTCAAAGAGGTCCAAATATCCACTTGCAGACTTTACAAACTGAATCTTTCCAAAGTGCTCTATGAAAAGAAAGGTTAAACTCTGTGAGTGGAACGCACACATCACAAAGTGGTTTCTGAGAATTATCCTCTCTAGTTTTTATACGCAGATATTTCCTTTTCTACCGTTGGCCCCAAAGCGCATGAAATCTCCGGCTGCAAATTTCACCAAAAGAGGGTTTCGAATCTGCTCTGTGTAAAGGCAGGTCCAACTCTGTGAGTTGAACACACGCAACCCAAAGAAGTTACTGAGAATTCTTCTGTCTAGCATTAGATGAAGAAATCCCTTTTCCAATGAAATCCTCAAAGAGGTCCAAACATCCACTTGCAGACATTACAAACTGAGTGTTTCCAAACTGCTCTATGAAAAGAAAGGTTGAACTCTGTGAGTGGAACGCACACATCACAAAGTGGTTTCTGAGAATTATTCTCTCTAGTTTTTATACGCAGATATATACTTTACTACCGTTGGCCCCAAAGGGCAAGAAATCTCCACTTGCAAATTCCACGAAAAGAGGGTTTCAAATCTGCTCTTTCTAAAGGAAAGTTCAACTCTGTGAGTTGAACACACGCAACCATAAGAAGTTACCGAGAATTCTTCTGTCTAGTATTAGATGAAGAAATCCCGTTTCCAACAAAATCCTCAAAGAGATCCAAATATCCACTTGCAGACTTTACAAACTGAGTGTTTCCAAACTGCTCTATGAAAAGAAAGGTTAAACTCTAAGAGTGGAATGCGCACATCACAAAGTGGTTTCTGAGAATTATTCTCTGTAGTTTTTATATGAAGATATTTCCTTTTCTTCCATTGGCCCCAAATCGCATGAAATCTCCACTTCCAAATTCCACATAAAGAGGGTTTAAAATCTGCTCTGTGTAAATTAAGGTTCATCTCTGATTGTTGAAAACACGCAACCCAAAGAACTTACAGAGAATTCTTCTGTCTAGCATTAGATGAAGAATTCCCGTTTCCAATGAACTCCTCATAGAGGTCCAAATATCCACTTGCAAACTTTACAAACTGAGTGTTTCCAAACTGCTCTATGAAAAGAAAGGTTAAACTCTGTGAGTGGAAGGCACACATCACAAAGTGGTTTCTGAGAATGATTCTCTCTAGTTTTTATACACAGATATTTCCTTTTGTACCGTTGGCCAGAAAGCGCTTGAAATCTCCACTTGCAAATTCCACAAAAAGAGGGCTTCAAATCTACTCTGTCTAAAGGAAGGTTCAACTCTGTGAGTTGAACACACGCAACCCAAAGAAGTTACTGAGAATTCCTCCGTCCAGCATTTGATGAAGAAATAACGTTTCCAATGAAATCCTCAAAGAGGTCGAAATATGCACTTGCAGACTTTACAAACTGGGTGTTTCCACACTGCTCTATGAAAAGAAAGGTTGAAATCTGTGAGTGGAACGCACACATCACAAAGTGGTTTCTGAGAATTATTCTCTCTAGTTTTTATACGCAGATATACACTTTTCTACCATTGTCCCCAAAGGGCAAGAAATCTCCACTTGCAAATTCCACGAAAAGAGGGTTTCGAATCTGCTCTTTCTAAAGGAAAGTGCAACTCTGTGAGTTGAACACACGCAACCCAAAGAAGTTACTGAGAATTCTTCTGTCTAGTGTTAGATGAAGAAATCCCGTTTCCAACAAAATCCTCAAAGAGATCCAAATAACCACTTGCAGACTTTACAAACTGAGTGTTTCCAAACTGCTCTATGAAAAGAAAGGTTAAACTCTGTTAGTGGAATGCACACATAACAAAGTGGTTTCTGAGAATGATTCTCTCTGGTTTTTATACTCAGCTATTTCCTTTTCTACCGTTGGCCCCAAAGCGCATGAAATCTCCACTTGCAAATTCCACCAAAAGAGGGTTTCGAAACTGCTCTGTGTAAAGGCAGGTTCAACTCTGTGAGTTGAACACACGCAACCCAAAGAAGTTACTGAGAATTCTTCTGTCCAGCATTAGATGAAGAAATCCCGTTTCCGAAGAAATCCTCAAAGAGGTCAAAACATCCACTTGCACACTTTACAAACTGAGTGTTTCCAAACTGCTCTATGAAAAGAAAGATTAAACTCTGTGAGTGGAACACGCACATCACAAAGTGGTTGCTGAGAATGCTTCTCTCTAGTTTTTATACGCCAATGTTTCCTTTTCTATGGTTGGCCCCAATGCGCATGAAATCTCCACTTTCAAATTCCACAAAAAGAGGGTTTCAAATCTGCTCTGTGTAAAGGAAGGTTCAACTCTGTGAGTTGAACACACGCAACCCAAAGAAGTTACTGAGAATTCTTCTGCTTAGCATTATTTGAAGAAATCCCTTTTCCAATGATATCCTCAAAGAGGTCCAAATATCCACTTGCACACTTTAAAAACAGATTGTTTCCAAACTGCTCTATGAAAAGAAAGGTTAAACTCTGTGAGTGGAACGCACACATCACAATGTGGTTTCTGAGAATTATTCTGCTAGTTTTTATATGCATATATTTCCTTTTCTACCGTTTGCCCCAAAGGGCTTGAAATGTCCAATTGCAAATTCCACAAAAAGAGGGTTTCAAATCTGCTCTGTCTAAAGGAAGGTTCAATTCTGTGAGTTGAACACACGCAACCCAAAGAAGTTACTGAGAATTCTTCTGTCTAGCATTAGATGAAGAAATCCCGTTTCCAACGAAATCCTCAAAGAGGTCCAAATATCCACTTGCAGACTTTACAAACTGAGTGTTTCCAAACTGCTCTATGAAAAGAAAGGTTAAACTCTAAGAGTGGAATGCGCACATCACAAAGTGGTTTCTGAGAATTATTCTCTGTAGTTTTTATATGAAGATATTTCCTTTTCTTCCGTTGGCCCCAAATCGCATGAAATCTCCTCTTCCAAATTCCACAAAACGAGGGTTTAGAATCTGCTCTGTGTAAATTAAGGTTCATCTCTGAATGTTGAACACACGCAACCCAAAGAACTTACAGAGAATTCTTCTGTCTAGCATTAGATGAAGAAATCCCGTTTCCAATGAACTCCTCATAGAGGTCCAAATATCCACTTGCAAACTTTACAAACTGAGTGTTTCCAAACTGCTCTATGAAAAGAAAGGTTAAACTCTGTGAGTGGAAGGCACACATCACAAAGTGGTTTCTGAGAATGATTCTCTCCAGTTTTTATATGCAGATATTTCCTTTTGTACCGTTGGCCAGAAAGCGCTTGAAATCTCCACTTGCAAATTCCACAAAAAGAGGGCTTCAAATCTACTCTGTCTAAAGGAAGGTTCAACTCTGTGAGTTGAACACACGCAACCAAAAGAAGTTGCTGAGAATTCTTCTGTCTAGCATAAGATGAAGAAATCCCGTTTCCAACAAAATCCTCAAAGAGGTCCAAATATCCACTTGCAGACTTTACAAGCTGAGTGTTTCCAAACTGCTCTATGAAAAGAAAAGTTAAACTCTGTGAGAGGAACGCACACATCACAAAGTGGTTTCTGAGAATGATTCTCTCTAATTTTGATACGCAGATATTTCCTTTTCAACCGTTGGCCACAAAGGGCCAGAAATCTCCACTTGCAAATTCCACAAAAAGAGGGTTTCAAATCTGCTCTGTCTAAAGGAAGGTTCAACTCTGTGAGTTGAACACACGCAACCAAAAGAAGTTGCTGAGAATTCTTCTGTCTAGCATAAGATGAAGAAATCCCGTTTCCAACAAAATCCTCAAAGAGGTCCAAATATCCACTTGCAGACTTTACAAACTGAGTGTTTCCAAACTGCTCTATGAAAAGAAAGGTTAAACTCTGTGAGTGGAACGGAGACATCACAAAGTGGTTTCTGAGAATGATTCTCTCTAGTTTTATATGCAGATATTTCCTTTTCTACCGTTGGCGAGAAAGCGCTTGAAATCTCCACTTGCAAATTCCACAAAAAGACGGTTTTACATCTGCTCTGTGTAAAGGAAGTTTCAGCTCTGTGAGTTGAACACACGCAACTTAAAGAAGATACTGAGAATTCTTCTGTCTAGCATTAGATGAAGAAATCCCGTTTCCAATGAAATCCTCAAAGAGGTCCAAATATCCACTTGCACACTTTAAAAACAGAGTGTTTCCAAACTGCTCTATGAAAAGAAAGGTTAAACTCTGTGAGTGGAACGCACACATCACAAAGTGGTTTCTGAGAATTATTCTGTGTAGTTTTTATACGCATATATTTCCTTTTCTACCATTTGCCCATAGGGCTTCAAATCTACAATTGCAAATTCCACAAAAAGAGGGTTTCAAATCTGCTCTGTCTAAAGGAAGGCTCAATTCTGTGAGTTGAACACACGCAACCCAAAGAAGTTCCTGAGAATTCTTCTGTCTAGCATTAGATGAAGAAAGCACGTTTCCAAAGAAATCCTCAAAGAGGTCCAAATATCCACTTGCAGACTTTGCAAACTGAGTGTTTCCTAACTGCTCTATGAAAACAAAGGTTAATCTCTGTGAGTGGAACTCACACATCACAAAGTCGTTTCTGAGAATTATTCTCTGTAGTTTTTATATGAATATATTTGCTTTTCTTCCTTTGTCCCAAAAGCATATGAAATCTCTTCTTGCAAATTCCAAAAAAAAGAGCGTTTTGAATCTGCTCTGTGTAAAGTAAGGTTCAAATTTGTGAGTCGAACACACGCAACCCAAAGAAGTTACAGAGAATTCTTCTGTCTAGCATTAGATGAAGAAATCCCGTTTCCAATGAACTCCTCAAAGAGGTCCAAATATCCACTTGCAGACTTTGCAAACTGAGTGTTTCCTAACTGCTCTATGAAAACAAAGGTTAATCTCTGTGAGTGGAACTCACACATCACAAAGTCGTTTCTGAGAATTATTCTCTGTAGTTTTTATATGAATATATTTGCTTTCTTCCTTTGTCCCAAAAGCATATGAAATCTCCTCTTGCAAATTTCAAAAAAAGAGGGTTTTGAATCTGCTCTGTGTAAAGTAAGGTTCAAATTTGTGAGTCGAACACACGCAACCCTAAGAAGTTACAGAGAATTCTTCTGTCTAGCATTAGATGAAGAAATCCCGTTTCCAATGAACTCCTCAAAGAGGTCCAAATATCCACTTGCAGATTTTACAAACTGAGAGTTTCCAAACTGCTCTATGGAAAGAAAGGTTAAACTCTGTGAATGGAATGCACACATCACAAAGTGGTTTCTGAGAATGATTCTCTGTAGTTTTTATACGAATATATTTCCTTTTCTACCGCTGGCCCCAAAGTGCATGAAATCTCCACTTACAAATTCCACAAAAAGAGGGTTTCGAATCTGCTCTGTGTAATGGAAGATTCAACTCCATGAGTCGAACACACGCTACCTAAAGAAGTTACAGAGAATTCTTCTGTCTAGCATTAGATGAAGAAATCCCGTTTCCAATGAAATGCTCAAAGACGTTCAAATATGCACTTGCAGACTTTACAAAGTGAGTGTTTATAAACTGCTCTATGAAAAGAAAGGTTAAACTCTGTGAGTGGAACGCACACATTACAAAGTGGTTTCTGAGAATGATTCTCTCTAGTTGTTATACGCAGATATTTCCTTTTATACCGTTGGCCCCAAAGCGCTTGAAATCTGCACTTGCAAATTCCACAAAAAGACGGTTTTAAATCTGCTCTGTGTAAAGGAAGTTTCAGCTCTGTGAGTTGAACACACGCAACTTAAAGAAGATACTGAGAATTCTTCTGTCTAGCATTAGATGAAGAAATCCCGTTTCCAATGAAATCCTCAAAGAGGTCCAAATATCCACTTGCACACTTTAAAAACAGAGTGTTTCCAAACTGCTCTATGAAAAGAAAGGTTAAACTCTGTGAGTGGAACGCACACATCACAATGTGGTTTCTGAGAATCATTCTTCTAGTTTTTATACGCATATACTTCCTTTTCTACCGTTTGCCCCAAAGGGCTTGAAATGTCCAATTGCAAATTCCACAAAAAGAGGGTTTCAAATCTGCTCTGTCTAAAGGAAGGTTCAATTCTGTGAGTTGAACACACGCAACCCAAAGAAGTTACTGAGAATTTTTCTGTCTAGCATTAGATGAAGAAATCCCGTTTCCAACGAAATCCTAAAAGAGGTCCAAATATCCACTTGCAGACTTTACAAACTGAGTGTTTCCAAACTGCTCTATGAAAACAAAGGTTAAACTCTGTGAGTGGAACTCACACATCACAAATCACAAAGTCGTTTCTGAAAATTATTCTCTGTAGTTTTTATAAGAATATATTTGCTTTTCTTCCTTTGGCCCCAAATCATATGAAATCTCCACTTGCAAATTCCAAAAAAAGAGGGTTTCGAATCTGCTCTGTGTAAAGTAAGGTTCAAATTTGTAGAGTCAAACACACGCAACCCAAAGAAGTTACAGAGAATTCTTCTGTCTAGCATTAGATGAAGAAATCCCGTTTCCAATGAACTCCTCAAAGAGGTCCAAATATCCACTTGCAGACATTACAAACTGAGTGTTTCCAAACTGCTCTATGAAAAGAAAGGTTAAACTCTGTGAGTGGAACGGAGACATCACAAAGTGGTTTCTGAGAATGATTCTCTCTAGTTTTTATATGCAGATATTTCCTTTTCTACCGTTGGCGAGAAAGCGCTTGAAATCTCCACTTGCAAATTCCACAAAAAGACGGTTTTACATCTGCTCTGTGTAAAGGAAGTTTCAGCTCTGTGAGTTGAACACACACAACTTAAAGAAGGTACTGAGAATTCTTCTGTCTAGCATTAGATGAAGAAATCCCGTTTCCAATGAAATCCTCAAAGAAGTCCAAATATCCACTTGCACACTTTAAAAACAGAGTGTTTCCAAACTGCTCTATGAAAAGAAAGGTTAAACTCTGTGAGTGGAACGCACACATCACAATGTGGTTTCTGAGAATTATTCTGCTAGTTTTTATATGCATATATTTCCTTTTCTACCGTTTGCCCCAAAGGGCTTGAAATGTCCAATTTCAAATTCCACAAAAAGAGGGTTTCAAATCTGCTCTGTCTAAAGGAAGGTTCAATTCTGTGAGTTGAACACACGCAACCCAAAGAAGTTACTGAGAATTCTTCTGTCTAGCATTAGATGAAGAAATCCCGTTTCCAACGAAATCCTAAAAGAGGTCCAAATATCCACTTGCAGACTTTACAAACTGAGTGTTTCCAAACTGCTCTATGAAAACAAAGGTTAAACTCTGTGAGTGGAACTCACACATCACAAATCACAAAGTGGTTTCTGAGAATTATTCTCTGTAGTTTTTATATGAATATATTTGCTTTTCTTCCTTTGGCCCCAAATCATATGAAATCTCCACTTGCAAATTCCAAAAAAGAGGGTTTCGAATCTGCTCTGTGTAAAGTAAGGTTCAAATTTGTGAGTCGAACACACGCAACCCAAAGAAGTTACAGAGAATTCTTCTGTCTAGCATTAGATGAAGAAATCCCGTTTCCAATGAACTCCTCAAAGAGGTCCAAATATCCACTTGCAGACATTACAAACTGAGTGTTTCCAAACTGCTCTATGAAAAGAAAGGTTAAACTCTGTGAGTTGAATGCACACATCACAAAGTGGTTTCTGAGAATGAGTCTCTCTAGTTTTTATGCGCAAATATTTCCTTTTCTACCGTTGGCCAGAAAGGGTTTGAAATCTCCACTTGCAAATTCCACAAAAAGAGGGCTTCAAATCTACTCCGTTTAATGAAGGTTCAACTCTGTGAGTTGAACACATGCAACCCAAAGAAATTACTGAGAATTCCTCTGTCCAGCATTAGAGGAAGAAATCCCGTTTCCAACGAAATCCTCAAAGAGGTCCAAATATAGAATTGCAGACTTTACAAACTGAGTGTTTCCAAACAGCTCTATGAAAAGAAAGGTTAAACTCTGTGAGTGGAATGCACACATAACAAAGTGGTTTCTGAGAATGATTCTCTCTAGTTTTGATACGCAGATATTTCCTTTTCTACCGTTGGCCCCAAAGTGCTTGAAATGTCCACTTGCAAATTCCACAAAAAGAGGGTTTCAAATCTGCTGTGTCTAAAGGAAGGTTCAACTCTGTGATTTTTACACACACAACCCAAAGAAGTTACTGAGAATTCTTCTGTCTAGCATTAGATGTAGAAATCCCGTTTCCAACGAAATCCTCAAAGTGATCCAAATATCCACCTGCAAACATTACAATCTGAGTGTCTCCAAACTGCTCTATGAAAAGAATGGCTAAACTCTGTGAGTGGAACGCACACATCACAAAGTGGTTTCTGAGAATGATTCTCTCTATTTTATATACGCAGATACTTCCTTTTCTACCGTTGGCCCCAAAGCGCTTGAAATCTCCACTTGCAAATTCCACAAAAAGAGGGTTTCAAATCTGCTCTGTGTAAAGGAAGGTTCAACTCCGTGAGTTGAACACACGCAACTGAAAGAAGTTACTGAGAATTCTTCTCTCTAGCATAAGATGAAAAAATCCCGTTTCCAACGAAATCCTCAAAGAGGACCAAATATCCACTTGCAGACATTACAAACTGACTGTTTCCAAACTGCTCTATGAAAAGAAAGGTTAAACTCTCTGAGTGGAACGCACATATCACAAAGTGGTTTCTGAGAATGATTCTCTGTAGTTTTTATACGAAGATATTTCCTTTTCTTCCATTGGCCCCAAAACGCATGAAATCTCCGCTTGCAAATTCCACAAAAAGAGGGTTTCGAATCTGCTCTGTGTAAAGGAAGGTTCATCTCTGTGAGTTGAATACATACAACCCAAAGAAGATACTGATAATTCTTCTATCGAGCATTAGTTGAATAAATCCCGTTTCAAACGAAATCCTCAAAGAGGTCCAAATATCCACTTGCAGACGTTAAAAACTGAGTGTTTCCAAACTGCTCTATGAAAAGAAAGGTTGAACTCTGTGAGTGGAACGCACACATCACAAAGTGGTTTCTGAGAATTATTCTGTCTAGTTTTTGTACGCAGATATTTCCTTTTCTACCGTTGGCCCCAAAGGGCTAGAAATCTCCACTTGCAAATTCCACAAAAAGAGGTTTTCAAACCTGCTTTCTCTAAAGGAAGGTTCAACTCTGTGAGTTGGACACACGCAACCCAAAGAAGTTACTGGGAATTCTTCTGTCTAGCGTTATATGCAGAAATCCCGTTTCCAACGAAATCCCAAGAGAGGTCCAAATATCCACTTGCAGGCTTTACAAACAGAGTGTTTCCAAACTACTCTATGAAATGAAAGGTTAAACTCTGTGAGTGGAACGCACACATCACCAAGTGGTTGCTGAGAATGATTCCCTCTAGTTTTTATACGAAGATATTTCCTTTTCTACAGTTGGCCCCAAAGTGCTTGAAATCTCCACTTGCAAATTCCACAAAAAGAGGGTTTCAAATCTGCTCTGTCTAAAGGAAGGTTCAACTCTGTGGGTGGAACACACGCAGCCCAAAGAAGTTACTGATAATTTTTCTGTCTAGTGTTATATGCAGAAAACCCTTTTCCAACGAAAACCCCAGAGAGGTCCAAATATCCACTTGCAGACTTTACAAACAGAGTGTTTGCAAACTGCTCTATGAAAAGAAAGGTGAAACTCTGTGAGTGGAACGCACACATCACGAAGTGGTTGCTGAAAATGATTCTCTCTAGTTTTTATACGAAGATATTTCCTTTTCTACCGTAGGCCCCAAAGCGCTTGAAATCTCCACTTGCAAACTCCAGAAAAAGAGGGTTTCAAATCTCCTCTGTCTAAAGGATGGTTCAAGTCTGTGAGTTGAATGCACGCAGCCCAAAGAAGTTACTAAGAATTCCTCTGTGTAGCGTTATATGCAGAAATCCCTTTTCCAAGGAAATCCCCAGGGAGGTCCTAATAGCCACTTGCAGACTTTAGAAACAGAGGGTTTCCAAACTGCTCTATGAAAAGAAAGGTTAAACTGTGTATGTGGAACGCACACATCACGTAGTGGTTGCTGAGAATGATTCCCTCTAGTTTTTAAACGAAGATGTTTCCTTTTCTACCGTTGGCCCCAAAGCACATGAAATCTCCACCTGCAAATTCCACAAAAAGAGGGTTTCAAATCTGCTGTGTCTAAAGGAAGCTTCAACTCTGTGAGTTGAACACACACAGCCCAAAGAAGTAACTGAGAATTCTTCTGTCTAGCGTTATATGCAGAAATCCCGTTTTCAACGAAATCCTCAAAGAGGTCCAAATATCCATTTGCAGACCTCACAAACAGAGTTTTTCCAAACTGCTCTATGAAAAGAAAGGTTAAACTCTGTGAGTGGAACGCACACATCGCCAAGTGGTTGCTGAGATTGATTCTCCCTAGTTTTTATAAGAATATATTTCCTTTTCTACCGTTGGTCCCAAAGCGCTTGAAATCTCCACTTGCAAATTCCACAAAAAGAGGGTTTCAAATCTGCTCTGTGTAAAGGAAGGTTCAACTCTGTGAGTTGAACATACGCAGCCCAAATAAGTTACTAAGAATTCTTTTGTCTAGCATTATATGCAGAAATCCCGTTTCCAAAGAAATCCCCAGAGAGGTCCAAATCTCCACTTGCAGACTTTACAAACAGAGCGTTTCCAAACTGCTCAATGAAAAGAGAGGTTAAACTCTGGGAGTTGAACGCACACATCACCAAGTGGTTGCTGAGAATGATTCCCTCTAGTTTTTATACGAAGATATTTCCTTTTCTACCGTTGGCCAAAATGCGCTTGAAATATCCACTTGCAAATTCCACAAAAAGTGGGTTTCAAATCTGCTATGTCTAAAGGAAGGTTCATATCTGTGAGTTGAACACACGCAGCCCAAAGAAGTTACTGAGAATTCTTCTGTCTAGCGTTATATGCAGAAATCCCGTTTCCAGCGATATCCCCAGAGAGGTCCAAATATCCACTTGCAGACTTTACAAACAGAGTGTTTCGAAACTGCTCTGTGAAAACAGAGGTTAAACTCTGTGAGTGGAACGCACACATCACCAAGTGGTTGCTGAGAATGATTCTCTCCAGTTTTTATACGAAAATATTTCCTTTTCTACCACTGGCCCCAAAGCGCTTGAAACCTCCACTTGCAAATTCCACAAAAAGTGGGTTTCAAATCTGCTCTGTCTAAAAGAAGGCTCAACTCTGTGAGTTGAACACGCGCATCCCAAAGAAGTTACTGAGAATTCCTCTGTCTAGCGTTATACGCAGAAATCCCGTTTCCAACGAAATCCCCAGAGAGATCCAAATATCAACTTGCAGACTTTACAAACAGAGTGTATCCAAACTGCTCCTTGAAAGGAAAGGATAAACTCTGTGAGTTGAATGCACACATCACCAAGTGGTTGCTGAGAATGATTCTCTCTAGTTTTTATATGAAGATATTCCCTTTTCTACCGTTGGCCCGAAAGCGCTTGAAATCTCCACTTGCAAATTCCACAAAAAGTGGGTTTCAAATCTCCTCTGTCTAAAGGATGATTTAAATCTGTGAGATTAACACAAGCAGCCCAAAGAAGTTACTGAGAATTCTTATGTCTATCGTTAAATGCAGAAATACCTTTTCCAACGAAATACCCAGAGAATTAAAGATATCCACTTGCAGACTTTAGAAACAGAGCATTTCCAAACTGCTCTGTGAAAAGAAAGGTTAAACTCTGTGAGTGGAACGCACACATGACCAAGTGTTTGCTGAGAATGATTCTCTCTAGTTTTTATACGAAGATATTTCCTTTTCTACCGTTCGCCCCAAAGCGCTTGAAACCTCCACTTGCAAATTCCACAAAAAGAGGGTTTCAAATATGTGCTGTCTAAAGGAAGGTTCAACTCTGTGAGTTGAACATACGCAGCCCAAAGAAGTTACTAAGAATTCTTCTGTCTAGCGTTATATGGAGAAATCCCTTTTCCAACGAAATCCTCAGAGAGGTCCAAATGTCCACTTGCAGACATTACAAACAGAGCGTTTACAAACTGCTCAATGAAAAGAGAGGTTAAACTCTGGGAATTGAACGCACACATCACCAAGTGGTTGCTGAGAATGATTCCCTCTAGTTTTTATACGAATATATTTCCTTTTCTAACGTTGGCCACAATGCGCTTGAAATATCCACTTGCAAATTCCACAAAAAGAGGGTTTCAAATCTGCTCCGTCTAAAGGAAGGTTCATATCTGTGAGTTGAACACACGCAGCCCAAAGAAGTTACTGAGAATTCTTCTGTCTAGCGTTATATGCAGAAATCCCGTTTCCAACGAAATCCCCAGAGAGGTCCAAATATCAACTTGCAGACTTTACGAACAGAGTGTATCCAAACTGCTCCTTGAAAGGGAAGGAATAACTCTGTGAGTTGAACGCACACATCACCAAGTGGTTGCTGAGAATGATTCTCTCTAGTTTTCATATGAAGATATTCCCTTTTCTACCGTTGGCCCGAAAGCGCTTGAAACCTCCACTTGCAAATTCCACAAAAAGAGGGTTTCAAATATGCGCTGTCTAAAGGAAGGTTCAACTCTGTGAGTTGAACACACGCAGCCCAGAGAAGTTACTGAGAATTCTTCTGTCTAGCGTTATATGCAGAAATCCCGTTTCCAACGAAATCCTCAAAGAGGTCCAAATATCCACTTGCAGACTTTACAAACAGAGTGTTTCCAAACTGCTCTATGAAAAGAAAGGTTAAACTCTGTGAGTGGAACGCACACATCACCAAGCGGTTGCTGAGAATGATTCTCTCTAGTTTTTATAAGAATATATTTCCTTTTCTACCGTTGGCCGCAAAGCGTTTGAAATCTCCACTTGCAAATTCCACAGAAAGAGGGTTTCAAATCTGCTGTGTCTAAAGGAAGCTTCAACTCTGTGAGTTGAACACACACAGCCCAAAGAAGTAACTGAGAATTCTTCTGTCTAGCGTTATATGCAGAAATCCCGTTTTCAACGAAATCCTCAAAGAGGTCCAAATATCCATTTGCAGACCTCACAAACAGAGTTTTTCCAAACTGCTCTATGAAAAGAAAGGTTAAACTCTGTGAGTGGAACGCACACATCGCCAAGTGGTTGCTGAGATTGATTCTCTCTAGTTTTTATAAGAATATATTTCCTTTTCTACCGTTGGTCCCAAAGCGCTTGAAATCTCCACTTGCAAATTCCACAAAAAGAGGGTTTCAAATCTGCTCTGTGTAAAGGAAGGTTCAACTCTGTGAGTTGAACATACGCAGCCCAAATAAGTTACTAAGAATTCTTTTGTCTAGCATTATATGCAGAAATCCCGTTTCCAAAGAAATCCCCAGAGAGGTCCAAATCTCCACTTGCAGACTTTACAAACAGAGCGTTTCCAAACTGCTCAATGAAAAGAGAGGTTAAACTCTGGGAGTTGAACGCACACATCACCAAGTGGTTGCTGAGAATGATTCCCTCTAGTTTTTATACGAAGATATTTCCTTTTCTACCGTTGGCCAAAATGCGCTTGAAAAATCCACTTGCAAATTCCACAAAAAGTGGGTTTCAAATCTGCTATGTCTAAAGGAAGGTTCATATCTGTGAGTTGAACACACGCAGCCCAAAGAAGTTACTGAGAATTCTTCTGTCTAGCGTTATATGCAGAAATCCCGTTTCCAGCGATATCCCCAGAGAGGTCCAAATATCCACTTGCAGACTTTACAAACAGAGTGTTTCGAAACTGCTCTGTGAAAACAGAGGTTAAACTCTGTGAGTGGAACGCACACATCACCAAGTGGTTGCTGAGAATGATTCTCTCCAGTTTTTATACGAAAATATTTCCTTTTCTACCACTGGCCCCAAAGCGCTTGAAACCTCCACTTGCAAATTCCACAAAAAGTGGGTTTCAAATCTGCTCTGTCTAAAAGAAGGCTCAACTCTGTGAGTTGAACACGCGCATCCCAAAGAAGTTACTGAGAATTCCTCTGTCTAGCGTTATACGCAGAAATCCCGTTTCCAACGAAATCCCCAGAGAGATCCAAATATCAACTTGCAGACTTTACAAACAGAGTGTATCCAAACTGCTCCTTGAAAGGAAAGGATAAACTCTGTGAGTTGAACGCACACATCACCAAGTGGTTGCTGAGAATGATTCTCTCTAGTTTTTATATGAAGATACTCCCTTTTCTACCGTTGGCCCGAAAGCGCTTGAAATCTCCACTTGCAAATTCCACAAAAAGTGGGTTTCAAATCTCCTCTGTCTAAAGGATGATTTAAATCTGTGAGATTAACACAAGCAGTCCAAAGAAGTTACTGAGAATTCTTATGTCTATCGTTAAATGCAGAAATACCTTTTCCAACGAAATACCCAGAGAATTAAAGATATCCACTTGCAGACTTTAGAAACAGAGCATTTCCAAACTGCTCTGTGAAAAGAAAGGTTAAACTCTGTGAGTGGAACGCACACATGACCAAGTGTTTGCTGAGAATGATTCTCTCTAGTTTTTATACGAAGATATTTCCTTTTCTACCGTTCGCCCCAAAGCGCTTGAAACCTCCACTTGCAAATTCCACAAAAAGAGGGTTTCAAATATGTGCTGTCTAAAGGAAGGTTCAACTCTGTGAGTTGAACATACGCAGCCCAAAGAAGTTACTAAGAATTCTTCTGTCTAGCGTTATATGGAGAAATCCCTTTTCCAACGAAATCCTCAGAGAGGTCCAAATGTCCACTTGCAGACATTACAAACAGAGCGTTTACAAACTGCTCAATGAAAAGAGAGGTTAAACTCTGGGAATTGAACGCACACATCACCAAGTGGTTGCTGAGAATGATTCCCTCTAGTTTTTATACGAATATATTTCCTTTTCTAACGTTGGCCACAATGCGCTTGAAATATCCACTTGCAAATTCCACAAAAAGAGGGTTTCAAATCTGCTCCGTCTAAAGGAAGGTTCATATCTGTGAGTTGAACACACGCAGCCCAAAGAAGTTACTGAGAATTCTTCTGTCTAGCGTTATATGCAGAAATCCCGTTTCCAACGAAATCCCCAGAGAGGTCCAAATATCAACTTGCAGACTTTACGAACAGAGTGTATCCAAACTGCTCCTTGAAAGGGAAGGAATAACTCTGTGAGTTGAACGCACACATCACCAAGTGGTTGCTGAGAATGATTCTCTCTAGTTTTCATATGAAGATATTCCCTTTTCTACCGTTGGCCCGAAAGCGCTTGAAACCTCCACTTGCAAATTCCACAAAAAGAGGGTTTCAAATATGCGCTGTCTAAAGGAAGGTTCAACTCTGTGAGTTGAACACACGCAGCCCAGAGAAGTTACTGAGAATTCTTCTGTCTAGCGTTATATGCAGAAATCCCGTTTCCAACGAAATCCTCAAAGAGGTCCAAATATCCACTTGCAGACTTTACAAACAGAGTGTTTCCAAACTGCTCTATGAAAAGAAAGGTTAAACTCTGTGAGTGGAACGCACACATCACCAAGCGGTTGCTGAGAATGATTCTCTCTAGTTTTTATAAGAATATATTTCCTTTTCTACCGTTGGCCGCAAAGCGTTTGAAATCTCCACTTGCAAATTCCACAGAAAGAGGGTTTCAAATCTGCTGTGTCTAAAGGAAGCTTCAACTCTGTGAGTTGAACACACACAGCCCAAAGAAGTAACTGAGAATTCTTCTGTCTAGCGTTATATGCAGAAATCCCGTTTTCAACGAAATCCTCAAAGAGGTCCAAATATCCATTTGCAGACCTCACAAACAGAGTTTTTCCAAACTGCTCTATGAAAAGAAAGGTTAAACTCTGTGAGTGGAACGCACACATCACCAAGTGGTTGCTGAGATTGATTCTCTCTAGTTTTTATAAGAATATATTTCCTTTTCTACCGTTGGTCCCAAAGCGCTTGAAATCTCCACTTGCAAATTCCACAAAAAGAGGGTTTCAAATCTGCTCTGTGTAAAGGAAGGTTCAACTCTGTGAGTTGAACATACGCAGCCCAAATAAGTTACTAAGAATTCTTTTGTCTAGCATTATATGCAGAAATCCCGTTTCCAAAGAAATCCCCAGAGAGGTCCAAATCTCCACTTGCAGACTTTACAAACAGAGCGTTTCCAAACTGCTCAATGAAAAGAGAGGTTAAACTCTGGGAGTTGAACGCACACATCACCAAGTGGTTGCTGAGAATGATTCCCTCTAGTTTTTATACGAAGATATTTCCTTTTCTACCGTTGGCCAAAATGCGCTTGAAAAATCCACTTGCAAATTCCACAAAAAGTGGGTTTCAAATCTGCTATGTCTAAAGGAAGGTTCATATCTGTGAGTTGAACACACGCAGCCCAAAGAAGTTACTGAGAATTCTTCTGTCTAGCGTTATATGCAGAAATCCCGTTTCCAGCGATATCCCCAGAGAGGTCCAAATATCCACTTGCAGACTTTACAAACAGAGTGTTTCGAAACTGCTCTGTGAAAACAGAGGTTAAACTCTGTGAGTGGAACGCACACATCACCAAGTGGTTGCTGAGAATGATTCTCTCCAGTTTTTATACGAAAATATTTCCTTTTCTACCACTGGCCCCAAAGCGCTTGAAACCTCCACTTGCAAATTCCACAAAAAGTGGGTTTCAAATCTGCTCTGTCTAAAAGAAGGCTCAACTCTGTGAGTTGAACACGCGCATCCCAAAGAAGTTACTGAGAATTCCTCTGTCTAGCGTTATACGCAGAAATCCCGTTTCCAACGAAATCCCCAGAGAGATCCAAATATCAACTTGCAGACTTTACAAACAGAGTGTATCCAAACTGCTCCTTGAAAGGAAAGGATAAACTCTGTGAGTTGAACGCACACATCACCAAGTGGTTGCTGAGAATGATTCTCTCTAGTTTTTATATGAAGATACTCCCTTTTCTACCGTTGGCCCGAAAGCGCTTGAAATCTCCACTTGCAAATTCCACAAAAAGTGGGTTTCAAATCTCCTCTGTCTAAAGGATGATTTAAATCTGTGAGATTAACACAAGCAGTCCAAAGAAGTTACTGAGAATTCTTATGTCTATCGTTAAATGCAGAAATACCTTTTCCAACGAAATACCCAGAGAATTAAAGATATCCACTTGCAGACTTTAGAAACAGAGCATTTCCAAACTGCTCTGTGAAAAGAAAGGTTAAACTCTGTGAGTGGAACGCACACATGACCAAGTGTTTGCTGAGAATGATTCTCTCTAGTTTTTATACGAAGATATTTCCTTTTCTACCGTTCGCCCCAAAGCGCTTGAAACCTCCACTTGCAAATTCCACAAAAAGAGGGTTTCAAATATGTGCTGTCTAAAGGAAGGTTCAACTCTGTGAGTTGAACATACGCAGCCCAAAGAAGTTACTAAGAATTCTTCTGTCTAGCGTTATATGGAGAAATCCCTTTTCCAACGAAATCCTCAGAGAGGTCCAAATGTCCACTTGCAGACATTACAAACAGAGCGTTTACAAACTGCTCAATGAAAAGAGAGGTTAAACTCTGGGAATTGAACGCACACATCACCAAGTGGTTGCTGAGAATGATTCCCTCTAGTTTTTATACGAATATATTTCCTTTTCTAACGTTGGCCACAATGCGCTTGAAATATCCACTTGCAAATTCCACAAAAAGAGGGTTTCAAATCTGCTCCGTCTAAAGGAAGGTTCATATCTGTGAGTTGAACACACGCAGCCCAAAGAAGTTACTGAGAATTCTTCTGTCTAGCGTTATATGCAGAAATCCCGTTTCCAACGAAATCCCCAGAGAGGTCCAAATATCAACTTGCAGACTTTACGAACAGAGTGTATCCAAACTGCTCCTTGAAAGGGAAGGATTAACTCTGTGAGTTGAACGCACACATCACCAAGTGGTTGCTGAGAATGATTCTCTCTAGTTTTCATATGAAGATATTCCCTTTTCTACCGTTGGCCCGAAAGCGCTTGAAACCTCCACTTGCAAATTCCACAAAAAGAGGGTTTCAAACATGCGCTGTCTAAAGGAAGGTTCAACTCTGTTAGTTGAACACACGCAGCCCAAAGAAGTTACTGAGAATTCTTCTGTCTAGCGTTATATGCAGAAATCCCGTTTCCAACGAAATCCTCAAAGAGGTCCAAATATCCACTTGCAGACTTTACAAACAGAGTGTTTCCAAACTGCTCTATGAAAAGAAAGGTTAAACTCTGTGAGTGGAAAGCACACATCACCAAGCGGTTGCTGAGAATGATTCTCTCTAGTTTTTATAAGAATATATTTCCTTTTCTACCGTTGGCCACAAAGCGTTTGAAATCTCCACTTGCAAATTCCACAAAAAGAGGGTTTCAAATCTGCTCTGTCTAAAGGAAGGTTCAACTCTGTGAGTTGAACATATGCAGCCCAAAGAAGTTACTAAGAATTCTTCTGTCTAGCGTTATATGCAGAAATCCCTTTTCCAACGAAATCTTCAGAGCGGTCCAAATCTCCACTTGCAGACATTACAAACAGTGCGTTTCCAAACTGCTCAATGAAAAGAGAGGTTAAACTCTGGGAATTGAACGCACACATCACAAAGTGGTTGCTGAGAATGATTCCCTCTAGTTTTTACACGAAGATATTTCCTTTTCTAACGTTGGCCACAATGCGCTGGAAACCTCCACTTGCAAATTCCTCAAAAAGTGGGTTTCAAATCTGCTCTGTCTAAAGGAAGGCTCAAATCTGTGAGTTGAACACACGCAGCCCAAAGAAGTTACTGAGAATTCTTCTGTCTCGCGTTATATGCAGAAATTCCTTTTCCAAAGAAATACCCAGAGAGTTCCAAATATCCACTTGCAGACTATAGAAACAGAGCGTTTCCAAACTGCTCTGTGAAAAGAAAGGTTAAACTCTGTGAGTGGAACGCACACATCAGCATGTGGTTGCTGAGAATGATTCTCTCTAGTTTTTATACGAAGATATTTCCTTTTCTACCTTTCACCCCAAAGCGCTTGAAACCTCCACTTGAAAATTCCAAAAAAAGAGTGTTTCAAATATGCGTTGTCTAAAGGAAGGTTCAACTCTGAGAGTTCAACACACGCACCCCAAGGAAGTTACTGAGAATTCTTCTGTCTAGCGTTATATGCAGAAATCCCGTTTCCAACGAAATCCGCAGAGAGGTCCAAATATCCACTTGCAGACTTTACAAACAGAGTGTTTCCAAACTGCTCTATGAAAAGAAAGGTTAAACTCTGTGAGTGGAACGTACACATCACCAAGCGGTTGCTGAGAATGATTCCCTCTAGTTTTTATTAGAATATATTTCCTTTTCTATCGTTGGCCGCAAAGCGCTTGAAATCTCCACTTGTAAATTCCACAAAAAGAGGGTTTCAAATCTGCTCTGTCTAAAGGAAGGTTCAACTCTGTGAGTTGAGCACACGCAGCCCAAAGAAGTTACTAAGAATTCTTCTGTCTAGCGTTATATGCAGAAAGCCCGTTTACAACGAAATCCCCAGAGAGGTCCAAATATCGACTTGCAGAATTTACAAACAGAGTGTTTCCAAACTGCTCTATGAAAAGAAAGGTTAAACTCTGTGAGTGGAATGCACACATCACCAAGCGGTTGCTGAAAATGATTCTCTCTAGTTTTTATTCGAAGATATTTCCTTTTCTACCGTTGGCCCCAAAGCGGTTGAAATCTCCACGTGCAAATTCCACAAAAAGTGGGTTTC
Organism: Gorilla gorilla gorilla; assembly: GCF_029281585.2. NCBI lineage: Eukaryota > Metazoa > Chordata > Mammalia > Primates > Hominidae > Gorilla > Gorilla gorilla. The sequence continues at coordinate 71,987,410 of NC_073230.2, read as the reverse complement.
AAATCTGCTGTGTCTAAAGAAAGCTTCAACTCTGTGAGTTGAACACACGCAGCCCAAAGAAGTTACTGAGAATTCTTCTGTCTAGCGTTATATGCAGAAATCCCGTTTCCAACGAAATCCTCAAAGAGGTCCAAATATCCACTCGCAGACTTTATAAACAGAGTGTTTCCAAACTGCTCTATGAGAAGAAAGGATAAACTCAGTATGTGGAACGCAAACATCACGTGGTGGTTACTGAGAATGATTCTTTCTAGTTTTTCTACGAAGATATTTCCTTTTCTACCGTTGGCCCCAAAGCTCTTGAAATATCCACTTGCAAATTCCACAAAAAGAGGGTTTCAAATCTGCTCTCTCTAAAGGAAGGTTCAACTCTGTGAGTTGAACACACGCAGCCCAAAGAAGTTACTGTGAATTCTTCTGTCTTGCGTTATATGCAGAAATTCCGTTTCAATGAAATCCCCAGAGTGGTCCAAATTTCCACTTGCAGACGTTACAAACAGAGTGTTTCCTAACTGCTCTATGAAAAGAAAGTTTAAACTCTGTGAGTGGAACGCACACATCACCAAGTGGTTGCTGAGAATGATTCCCTCTAGTTTTTATACGAAGATATTTCCTTTTCTACCATTGGCCCCAAAGCACTTGAAATCTCCACTTGCAAAATCCACAAAAAGAGGGTTTCAATTCTGCTCTGTCTAAAGGAAGGTTCAACTCTGTGAGTAGAACACACGCAGCCCAAAGTAGTTACTGAGAATTCCTCTGTCTAGCGTTATATGCTGAAATCCCGTTTCCAAAGAAATCCACAAAGAGGTCCAAATATCCACTTGCAGACTTTACAAACAGAGTGTTTCCAAACTGCTCTATGAATAGAAAGGTTAGACTCTGTGAGTGGAACACACGCATCACCAAGCGGTTGCTGAAAATGTTTCTCTCTAGTTTTTATAAGAATATATTTCCTTTTATACCGTTGGACGCAAAGCGCTTGAAATCTCCACTAGCAAATTCTCAAAAACAGGGTTTCAAATCTAAGCTGTCTAAAGGATGGTTCAACTCTGTGAGTTGAACACACGCAGCCCAAAGAAGTAACTGAGAATTCTTCTGTCTAGCGTTATATGCAGAAATCCCGTTTCCAACGAAATCCTCAAAGAGGTCCAAATATCCACTTGCAGACTTTACAAACAGTGTTTCCAAACTGCTCTATGAAAAGAAAGTTTAAACTCTGTATGTGGAAAGCACACATCACCAAGAGGTTGCTGAGAATGATTCTCTCTAGTTTTTATAAGAATATATTTCCTTTTCTACCATTGGCCGTGAAGCGCTAGAAATCTCCACTAGCAAATTCCACAAAAAGAGGGTTTCAAACCTGCTCTGACTAAAGGAAGTTTCAACTCTGTGTGTTGAACACATGAAACCCAAATAAGTTACTAAGCATTCTTCTGTCTAGCGTTATATGCAGAAATCCCGTTTCCAACGAAATCCCCAGAGTGGTCCAAATGTCCACTTGCAGACTTTACAAACAGAGTGTTTCCAAACTGCTCTATGAAAAGAAAGGGTAAACTCTGTGAGTGGAACGCACACATCACCAAGTCGTTGCTGAGAATGATTCTCTCTAGTTTTTATTCGAAGATATTTCCTTTTCTACCATTGGCCTCAAAGCGCTTGAAATCTCTACTTGCAAATACCACAAAAAGAGGGTTTCAAATCTGCTGTGTCTTAAGGAAGGTTCAACTCTGTGAGTTGAACACAGGCAGCCCAAAGAAGTTACTGAGAATTCTTCTGTCTAGCGTTATATGCGGAAATACCGTTTCCAACGAAATCCCCAGAGAGGTCCAAATATCCACTTGCTGACTTTACAAACAGAGCGTTTCCAAACTGCTCTATGAAAAGAGAGGTTAAACTCTGGGAGTTGAACGCACACATCACCAAGTGGTTGCTGAGAATGATTCCCTCTAGTTTTTATACGAAGATATTTCCTTTTCTACCGTTGTCCACAATGCGCTTGAAATATCCACTTGCAAATTCCACAAAAAGAGGGTTTCAAATCTGCTCTGTCTAAAGGAAGGTTCATATCCGTGAGTTGAACACACGCAGCCCAAAGAAGTTACTGAGAATTCTTCTGTCTAGCGTTATATGCAGAAATCCCGTTTCCAACGAAATCCCCAGAGAGGTCCAAATATCCACTTGCAGATTTTACAAACAGAGTGTTTCCAAACTGCTCTATGAAAACAGAGGTTAAACTCTGTGAGTGGAACGCACACATCACCAAGTGGTTGCTGAGAATGATTCTCTCTAGTTTTTATACGAAGATATTTCCTTTTCTACCATTGGACCCAAAGCGATTGAAACCTCCACTTGCAAATTCCACAAAAAGTGAGTTTCAAATCTGCTCTGTCTAAAGGAAGGCTCAACTCTGTGAGTTGAACACACGCATCCCAAAGAAGTTACTGAGAATTCCTCTGTCTAGCGTTATATGCAGAAATCCCATTTCCTATGAAATCCCCAGAGAGGTCCAATTGTCAACTTGCAGACTTTACAAACAGAGTGTTTCCAAACTGCTCCATGAAAAGAAAGGTTAAACTCTGTGAGTGGAACGCACACATCACCAAGAGGTTGCTGAGAATGATTCTCTGTAGTTTTTATTCGAATATATTTCCTTTTCTACTGTTGGCCCCAAACCGCTTGAAATCTCCACTTGCAAATTCCACAAAAAGAGGGTTGCAAATCTGCTCTGTCTATAGGAAGCTTCAACTCTGTGAGTTGAACACATGCAGCCCAAAGAAGTTCCTGAGAATTCCTCTGTCTAGCGTTCTATGCAGAAATCCCGTTTCCAATGAAATCCTCAAAGAGGTCCAAATATCCACTTGCGGACATTACAAACAGAGTGTTTCCAAACTGCTCTATGAATAGAAAGGTTAAACTCTGTGAGTGGAACGCACACATCACCAAGTGGTTGCTGAGAATGATTCTCTCTAGTTTTTATAAGAATATATTTCCCTTTCTACCGTTGGCCCCAAAGCGCTTGAAATCTCCACTTACAAATTCCACAAAAAGAGGGTTTCAAACCTGCTCTGTCTAAAGGAAGGTTCAACTCTGTGAGTTGAACATACGCAGCCCAAAGAAGTTACTAAGAATTCTTCTGTCTAGCGTTATATGCAGAAATCCCGTTTACAACGAAATCCTCAGAGAGGTCAAAATATCGACTTGCAGAATTTACAAACAGAGTGTTTCCAAACTGCTATATGAAAAGAAAGGTTAAACTCTGTGAGTGGAATGCACACATCACCAAGAGGTTGCTGAGAATGATTCTCTCTTGTTTTTATTCGAAGATATTTCCTTTTCTACCATTGGCCCCAAATCGCTTGAAATCTCTACTTGCAAATTACACAAAAAGATGGTTTCAAATCTGCTGTGTCTTAAGGAAGGTTCAACTCCATGAGTTGAACACACGCCGCCCAAAGAAGTTCCTGAGAATTCTTCTGTCTAGCGTTACATGCAGAAATCCCGTTTCCAACGAAATCCTCAAAGAGGTCCAAATATCCACTCGCAGACTTTATAAACAGAGTGTTTCCAAACTGCTCTATGAGAAGAAAGGATAAACTCAGTATGTGGAACGCAAACATCACCTGGTGGTTACTGAGAATGATTCTTTCTAGTTTTTCTACGAAGATATTTCCTTTTCTACCGTTGGCCCCAAAGCTCTTGAAATATCCACTTGAAAATTCCACAAAAAGAGGGTTTCAAATCTGCTCTCTCTAAAGGAAGGTTCAACTCTGTGAGTTGAACACACGCAGCCCAAAGAAGTTACTGTGAATTCTTCTGTCTTGGGTTATATGCAGAAATTCCGTTTCAACGAAATCCCCAGAGTGGTCCAAATTTCCACTTGCAGACGTTACAAACAGAGTGTTTCCTAACTGCTCTATGAAAAGAAAGGTTAAACTCCGTGAGTGGAACGCACACATCACCAAGTGGTTGCTGAGAATGATTCCCTCTAGTTTTTATACGAAGATATTTCCTTTTCTACCATTGGCCCCAAAGCGCTTGAAATCTCCACTTGCAAAATCCACAAAAAGAGGGTTTCAAATCTGCTCTGTCTAAAGGAAGGTTCAACTCTGTGAGTAGAACACACGCAGCCCAAAGTAGTTACTGAGAATTCCTCTGTCTAGCGTTATATGCTGAAATCCCGTTTCCAAAGAAATCCACAAAGAGGTCCAAATATCCACTTGCAGACTTTACAAACAGAGTGTTTCCAAACTGCTCTATGAATAGAAAGGTTAAACTCTGTGAGTGGAACACACGCATCACCAAGCGGTTGCTGAAAATGTTTCTCTCTAGTTTTTATAAGAATATATTTCCTTTTATACCGTTGGACGCAAAGCGCTTGAAATCTCCACTAGCAAATTCCACAAAAACAGGGTTTCAAATCTAAGCTGTCTAAAGGATGGTTCAACTCTGTGAGTTGAACACACGCAGCCCAAAGAAGTAACTGAGAATTCTTCTGTCTAGCGTTATATGCAGAAATCCCGTTTCCAACGAAATCCTCAAAGAGGTCCAAATATCCACTTGCAGACTTTACAAACAGTGTTTCCAAACTGCTCTATGAAAAGAAAGTTTAAACTCTGTATGTGGAAAGCACACATCACCAAGAGGTGGCTGAGAATGATTCTCTCTAGTTTTTATAAGAATATATTTCCTTTTCTACCATTGGCCGTGAAGCGCTAGAAATCTCCACTAGCAAATTCCGCAAAAAGAGGGTTTCAAACCTGCTCTGACTACAGGAAGTTTCAACTCTGTGTGTTGAACACATGAAACCCAAAGAAGTTACTAAGCATTCTTCTGTCTGGCGTTATATGCAGAAATCCCGTTTCCAACGAAATCCCCAGAGAGGTCCAAATGTCCACTTGCAGACTTTACAGAGTGTTTCCAAACTGCTCTATGAAAAGAAAGGTTAAACTCTGTGAGTGGAACGCACACATCACCAAGTCGTTGCTGAGAATGATTCTCTCTAGTTTTTATTCGAAGATATTTCCTTTTCTACCATTGGCCTCAAAGCGCTTGAAATCTCTACTTGCAAATACCACAAAAAGAGGGTTTCAAATCTGCTGTGTCTTAAGGAAGGTTCAACTCTGTGAGTTGAACACAGGCAGCCCAAAGAAGTTACTGAGAATTCTTCTGTCTAGCGTTATATGCGGAAATACCGTTTCCAATGAAATCCCCAGAGAGGTCCAAATATCCACTAGCAGACTTTGGAAAAAGAGTGTTTCCAAACTGCTCTATGAAAAGAAAGGTTAAACTCTATGAGTGGAACGCGCACATCACCAAGTGGTTGCTGAGAATGATTCCCTCTAGTTTTTATACGGAGATATTTCCTTTTCTACTGTTGGCCCCAAAGCGCTTGAAATATCCACGTGCAAATTCCACAAAAAGAGGGTTTCAAATCTTCTCTGTCTAAGGGAAGTTTCAACTCTGTGAGTTGAACACACGCAGCCCAAAGAAGTTACTGAGAATTCTTCTGTCTAGCGTTATATGCAGAAATCCCGTTTCCAACGAAATCCTCAAAGATGTCCAAATATCCACCTGCAGACTTTAGACACAGAGTGTTTCCAAACTGCTCTATGAAAAGAAAGGTTAAACTCTGTATGTGGAACGCACACATCACCAAGTGGTTGCTGAGAATGATTCTCTCTAGTTTTTATACGAAGATATTTCCTTTTCTACCGTTGGCCCCAAAGCGCTTGAAGTCTCCATTGCAAATTCCACAAAAAGAGGTTTTCAAACCTGCTTTCTCTAAAGGAAGGTTCAACTCTGTGAGTTGGACACACACAACCCAAAGAAGTTACTGGGAATTCTTCTGTCTAGCGTTATATGCAGAAATCCCGTTTCCAAAGAAATCCCAAGAGAGGTCCAAGTATCCACTTGCAGGCTTTACAAACAGAGTGTTTCCAAACTACTCTATGAAATGAAAGGTTAAACTCTGTGAGTGGAACGCACACATCACCAAGTGGTTGCTGAGAATGATTCCCTCTGGTTTTTATACAAAGATATTTCCTTTTCTACAGTTGGCCCCAAAGCGCTTGAAATCTCCACTTGCAAATTCCACAAAAAGAGGGTTTCAAATCTGCTCTGTCTAAAGGAAGGTTCAACTCTGTGGGTGGAACACACGCAGCCCAAAGAAGTTACTGATAATTTTTCTGTCTAGTGTTATATGCAGAAATCCCTTTTCCAACGAAAACCCCAGATAGGTCCAAATATCCACTTGCAGACTTTACAAACAGAGTGTTTGCAAACTGCTCTATGAAAAGAAAGGTTAAACTCTGTGAGTGGAACGCACACATCACGAAGTGGTTGCTGAAAATGATTCTCTCTAGTTTTTATACGAAGATATTTCCTTTTCTACCGTAGGCCCCAAAGCGCTTGAAATCTCCACTTGCAAACTCCAGAAAAAGAGGGTTTCAAATCTCCTCTGTCTAAAGGATGGTTCAAGTCTGTGAGTTGAACGCACGCAGCCCAAAGAAGTTACTAAGAATTCCTCTGTGTAGCATTATATGCAGAAATCCCTTTTCCAAGGAAATCCCAAGGGAGGTCCTAATAGCCACTTGCAGACTTTAGAAACAGAGGGTTTCCAAACTGCTCTATGAAAAGAAAGGTTAAACTGTGTATGTGGAACGCACACATCACGTAGTGGTTGCTGAGAATGATTCCCTCTAGTTTTTAAACGAAGATGTTTCCTTTTCTACCGTTGGCCCCAAAGCACATGAAATCTCCACCTGCAAATTCCACAAAAAGAGGGTTTCAAATCTGCTGTGTCTAAAGGAAGCTTCAACTCGGTGAGTTGAACACACACAGCCCAAAGAAGTAACTGAGAATTCTTCTGTCTAGCGTTATATGCAGAAATCCCGTTTTCAACAAAATCCTCAAAGAGGTCCAAATATCCATTTGCAGACCTCACAAACAGAGTTTTTCCAAACTGCTCTATGAAAAGAAAGGTTAAACTCTGTGAGTGGAACGCACACATCGCCAAGTGGTTGCTGAGATTGATTCTCTCTAGTTTTTATAAGAATATATTTCCTTTTCTACCGTTGGTCCCAAAGCGCTTGAAATCTCCACTTGCAAATTCCACAAAAAGAGGGTTTCAAATCTGCTCTGTGTAAAGGAAGGTTCAACTCTGTGAGTTGAGCATACGCAGCCCAAATAAGTTACTAAGAATTCTTTTGTCTAGCATTATATGCAGAAATCCCGTTTCCAAAGAAATCCCCAGAGAGGTCCAAATCTCCACTTGCAGACTTTACAAACAGAGCGTTTCCAAACTGCACAATGAAAAGAGAGGTTAAACTCTGGGAGTAGAACGCACACATCACCAAGTGGTTGCTGAGAATGATTCCCTCTAGTTTTTATACGAAGATATTTCCTTTTCTACCGTTGGCCACAATGCGCTTGAAATATCCACTTGCAAATTCCACAAAAAGTGGGTTTCAAATCTGCTATGTCTAAAGGAAGGTTCATATCTGTGAGTTGAACACACGCAGCCCAAAGAAGTTACTGAGAATTCTTCTGTCTAGCGTTATATGCAGAAATCCCGTTTCCAACGATATCCCCAGAGAGGTCCAAATATCCACTTGCAGACTTTACAAACAGAGTGTTTCGAAACTGCTCTGTGAAAACAGAGGTTAAACTCTGTGAGTGGAACGCACACATCACCAAGTGGTTGCTGAGAATGATTCTCTCTAGTTTTTATACGAAGATATTTCCTTTTCTTACGTTGGCCACAATGCGCTTGAAACCTCCACTTGCAAATTCCACAAAAAGAGGGTTTTAAATCTGCTCTCTCTAAAGGAAGGCTCAACTCTGTGAGTTGAACACACGCAGCCCAAAGAAGTTACTGAGAATTCTTCTGTCTAGCGTTATATGCGGAAATACCGTTTCCAACGAAATCCCCAGAAAGGTCCAAATATCCACTTGCTGACTTTACAAACAGAGCGTTTCCAAACTGCTCTATGAAAAGAGAGGTTAAACTCCGGGAGTTGAATGCACACATCACCAAGTGGTTGCTGAGAATGATTCTCTCCAGTTTTTATACGAAAATATTTCCTTTTCTACAACTGGCCCCAAAGCGCTTGAAACCTCCACTTGCAAATTCCACAAAAAGTGGGTTTCAAATCTGCTCTGTCTAAAAGAAGGCTCAACTCTGTGAGTTGAACACACGCATCCCAAAGAAGTTACTGAGAATTCCTCTGTCTAGCGTTATATGCAGAAATCCCGTTTCCAACGAAATCCCCAGAGAGATCCAAATATCAACTTGCAGACTTTACAAACAGAGTGTATCCAAACTGCTCCTTGAAAGGAAAGGATAAACTCTGTGAGTTGAATGCACACATCACCAAGTGGTTGCTGAGAATGATTCTCTCTAGTTTTTATATGAAGATATTCCCTTTTCTACCGTTGGCCCGAAAGCACTTGAAATCTCCACTTGCAAAATCCACAAAAAGAGGGTTTCAAATCTGCTCTGTCTAAAGGAAGGTTCAACTCTGTGAGTAGAACACACGCAGCCCAAAGTAGTTACTGAGAATTCCTCTGTCTAGCGTTATATGCTGAAATCCCGTTTCCAAAGAAATCCACAAAGAGGTCCAAATATCCACTTGCAGACTTTACAAACAGAGTGTTTCCAAACTGCTCTATGAATAGAAAGGTTAGACTCTGTGAGTGGAACACACGCATCACCAAGCGGTTGCTGAAAATGTTTCTCTCTAGTTTTTATAACAATATATTTCCTTTTATACCGTTGGACGCAAAGCGCTTGAAATCTCCACTAGCAAATTCTCAAAAACAGGGTTTCAAATCTAAGCTGTCTAAAGGATGGTTCAACTCTGTGAGTTGAACACACGCAGCCCAAAGAAGTAACTGAGAATTCTTCTGTCTAGCGTTGTATGCAGAAATCCCGTTTCCAACGAAATCCTCAAAGAGGTCCAAATATCCACTTGCAGACTTTACAAACAGTGTTTCCAAACTGCTCTATGAAAAGAAAGTTTAAACTCTGTATGTGGAAAGCACACATCACCAAGAGGTTGCTGAGAATGATTCTCTCTAGTTTTTATAAGAATATATTTCCTTTTCTACCGTTGGCCGTGAAGCGCTAGAAATCTCCACTAGCAAATTCCACAAAAAGAGGGTTTCAAACCTGCTCTGACTAAAGGAAGTTTCAACTCTGTGTGTTGAACACATGAAACCCAAATAAGTTACTAAGCATTTTTCTGTCTAGCGTTATATGCGGAAATCCCGTTTCCAACGAAATCCCCAGAGAGGTCCAAATGTCCACTTGCAGACTTTACAAACAGAGTGTTTCCAAACTGCTCTATGAAAAGAAAGGTTAAACTCTGTGAGTGGAACGCACACATCACCAAGTCGTTGCTGAGAATGATTCTCTCTAGTTTTTATTCGAAGATATTTCCTTTTCTACCATTGGCCTCAAAGCGCTTGAAATCTCTACTTGCAAATACCACAAAAAGAGGGTTTCAAATCTGCTGTGTCTTAAGGAAGGTTCAACTCTGTGAGTTGAACACAGGCAGCCCAAAGAAGTTACTGAGAATTCTTCTGTCTAGCGTTATATGCGGAAATACCGTTTCCAAGGAAATCCCCAGAGAGGTCCAAATATCCACTTGCTGACTTTACAAACAGAGCGTTTCCAAACTGCTCTATGAAAAGAGAGGTTAAACTCTGGGAGTTGAACGCACACATCACCAAGTGGTTGCTGAGAATGATTCCCTCTAGTTTTTATACGAAGATATTTCCTTTTCTACCGTTGTCCACAATGCGCTTGAAATATCCACTTGCAAATTCCACAAAAAGAGGGTTTCAAATCTGCTCTGTCTAAAGGAAGGTTCATATCCGTGAGTTGAACACACGCAGCCCAAAGAAGTTACTGAGAATTCTTCTGTCTAGCGTTATATGCAGAAATCCCGTTTCCAACGAAATCCCCAGAGAGGTCCAAATATCCACTTGCAGATTTTACAAACAGAGTGTTTCCAAACTGCTCTATGAAAACAGAGGTTAAACTCTGTGAGTGGAACGCACACATCACCAAGTGGTTGCTGAGAATGATTCTCTCTAGTTTTTATACGAAGATATTTCCTTTTCTACCATTGGACCCAAAGCGATTGAAACCTCCACTTGCAAATTCCACAAAAAGTGGGTTTCAAATCTGCTCTGTCTAAAGGAAGGCTCAACTCTGTGAGTTGAACACACGCATCCCAAAGAAGTTACTGAGAATTCCTCTGTCTAGCGTTATATGCAGAAATCACATTTCCAACGAAATACCCAGAGAGGTCCAATTGTCAACTTGCAGACTTTACAAACAGAGTGTTTCCAAACTGCTCCATGAAAAGAAAGGTTAAACTCTGTGAGTGGAACGCACACATCACCAAGAGGTTGCTGAGAATGATTCTCTGTAGTTTTTATTCGAATATATTTCCTTTTCTACCGTTGGCCCCAAACCGCTTGAAATCTCCACTTGCAAATTCCACAAAAAGAGGGTTGCAAATCTGCTCTGTCTAAAGGAAGCTTCAACTCTGTGAGTTGAACACATGCAGCCCAAAGAAGTTCCTGAGAATTCCTCTGTCTAGCGTTCTATGCAGAAATCCCGTTTCCAACGAAATCCTCAAAGAGGTCCAAAAATCCACTTGCGGACATTACAAACAGAGTGTTTCCAAACTGCTCTATGAATAGAAAGGTTAAACTCTGTGAGTGGAACGCACACATCACCAAGTGGTTGCTGAGAATGATTCTCTCTAGTTTTTATAAGAATATATTTCCCTGTCTACCGTTGGCCCCAAAGCGCTTGAAATCTCCACTTACAAATTCCACAAAAAGAGGGTTTCAAACCTGCTCTGTCTAAAGGAAGGTTCAACTCTGTGAGTTGAACATACGCAGCCCAAAGAAGTTACTAAGAATTCTTCTGTCTAGCATTATATGCAGAAATCCCATTTACAACGAAATCCTCAGAGAGGTCAAAATATCGACTTGCAGAATTTACAAACAGAGTGTTTCCAAACTGCTCTATGAAAAGAAAGGTTAAACTCTGTGAGTGGAACGCACACATCACCAAGAGGTTGCTGAGAATGATTCTCTCTTGTTTTTATTCGAAGATATTTCCTTTTCTACCATTGGCCACAAATCGCTTGAAATCTCTACTTGCAAATTACACAAAAAGAGGGTTTCAAATCTGCTGTGTCTTAAGGAAGGTTCAACTCTGTGAGTTGAACACACGCAGCCCAAAGAAGTTCCTGAGAATTCTTCTGTCTAGCGTTATATGCAGAAATCCCTTTTCCAACGAAATCCTCAAAGAGGTCCAAATATCCACTCGCAGACTTTATAAACAGAGTGTTTCCAAACTGCTCTATGAGAAGAAAGGATAAACTCAGTATGTGGAACGCAAACATCACCTGGTGGTTACTGAGAATGATTCTTTCTAGTTTTTATACGAAGATATTTCCTTTTCTACCGTTGGCCCCAAAGCTCTTGAAATATCCACTTGCAAATTCCACAAAAAGAGGGTTTCAAATCTGCTCTCTCTAAAGGAAGGTTCAACTCTGTGAGTTGAACACACGCAGCCGAAAGAAGTTACTGTGAATTCTTCTGTCTTGGGTTATATGCAGAAATTCCGTTTCAACGAAATCCCCAGAGTGGTCCAAATTTCCACTTGCAGACGTTACAAACAGAGTGTTTCCTAACTACTCTATGAAATGAAAGGTTAAACTCTGTGAGTGGAACGCACACATCACCAAGTGGTTGCTGAGAATGATTCCCTCTGGTTTTTACACAAAGATATTTCCTTTTCTACAGTTGGCCCCAAAGCGCTTGAAATCTCCACTTGAAAATTCCAAAAAAAGAGTGTTTCAAATATGCGTTGTCTAAAGGAAGGTTCAACTCTGAGAGTTCAACACACGCACCCCAAGGAAGTTACTGAGAATTCTTCTGTCTAGCGTTATATGCAGAAATCCCGTTTCCAACGAAATCCGCAGAGAGGTCCAAATATCCACTTGCAGACTTTACAAACAGAGTGTTTCCAAACTGCTCTATGAAAACAAAGGTTAAACTCTGTGATTGGAACGTACACATCAACAAGCGGTTGCTGAGAATGATTCCCTCTAGTTTTTATTAGAATATATTTCCTTTTCTACCGTTGGCCGCAAAGCGCTTGAAATCTCCACTTGTAAATTCCACAAAAAGAGGGTTTCAAATCTGCTCTGTCTAAAGGAAGGTTCAACTCTGTGAGTTGAGCACACGCAGCCCAAAGAAGTTACTAAGAATTCTTCTGTCTAGCGTTATATGCAGAAATCCCGTTTACAACGAAATCCCCAGAGAGGTCCAAATATCGACTTGCAGAATTTACAAACAGAGTGTTTCCAAACTGCTCTATGAAAAGAAAGGTTAAACTGTGTGAGTGGAATGCACACATCACCAAGCGGTTGCTGAAAATGATTCTCTCTAGTTTTTATTCGAAGATATTTCCTTTTCTACCGTTGGCCCCAAAGCGCTTGAAATCTCCACGTGCAAACTCCACAAAAAGTGGGTTTCAAATCTGCTGTGTCTAAAGAAAGCTTCAACTCTGTGAGTTGAACAAACGCAGCCCAAAGAAGTTACTGAGAATTCTTCTGTCTAGCGTTATATGCAGAAATCCTGTTTCCAACGAAATCCTCAAAGAGGTCCAAATATCCACCTGCAGACTTCACAAACAGAGTGTTTCCGAACTGCTCTATGAAAAGAAAGGTTAAACTCTGTGAGTGGAACGCACACATCACCAAGTGGTTGCTGAGAATGATTCTCTCTAGTTTTTATACGAAGATATTTCCTTTTCTTACGTTGGCCACAATGCGCTTGAAACCTCCACTTGCAAATTCCACAAAAAGAGGGTTTTAAATCTGCTCTCTCTAAAGGAAGGCTCAACTCTGTGAGTTGAACACACGCAGCCCAAAGAAGTTACTGAGAATTCTTCTCTCTAGCGTTATATGCAGAAATTCCTTTTCCAAAGAAATACCCAGAGAGTTCCAAATATCCACTTGCAGACTATACAAACAGAGCGTTTACAAATTGCTCAATGAAAAGAGAGGTTAAACTCTGGGAATTGAACGCACACATCACCAAGTGGTTGCTGAGAATGATTCCCTCTAGTTTTTATACGAAGATATTTCCTTTTCTAACGTTGGCCACAAAGCGCTTGAAATCTCCACTTGCAAATTCCACAAAAAGAGGGTTTCAAATCTGCTCTGTCTAAAGGAAGGTTCATATCTGTGAGTTGAACACATGCAGCCCAAAGAAGTTACTGAGAATTCTTCTGTCTAGCGTTATATGCAGAAATCCCGTTTCCAACGAAATCCCCAGAGAGGTCCAAATATCAACTTGCAGACTTTACGAACAGAGTGTATCCAAACTGCTCCTTGAAAGGGAAGGATTAACTCTGTGAGTTGAACGCACACATCACCAAGTGGTTGCTGAGAATGATTCTCTCTAGTTTTCATATGAAGATATTCCCTTTTCTACCGTTGGCCCGAAAGCGCTTGAAACCTCCACTTGCAAATTCCACAAAAAGAGGGTTTCAAATATGCGCTGTCTAAAGGAAGGTTCAACTCTGTGAGTTGAACACACGCAGCCCAGAGAAGTTACTGAGAATTCTTCTGTCTAGCGTTATATGCAGAAATCCCGTTTCCAACGAAATCCTCGAAGAGGTCCAAATATCCACTTGCAGACTTTACAAACAGAGTGTTTCCAAACTGCTCTATGAAAAGAAAGGTTAAACTCTGTGAGTGGAACGCACACATCACCAAGCGGTTGCTGAGAATGATTCCCTCTAGTTTTTATACGAAGATATTTCCTTTTCTACCATTGGCCCCAAAGCGCTTGAAATCTCTACTTGCAAAATCCACAAAAAGAGGGTTTCAAATCTGCTCTGTCTAAAGGAAGGTTCAACTCTGTGAGTAGAACACACGCAGCCCAAAGTAGTTACTGAGAATTCCTCTGTCTAGCGTTATATGCTGTAATCCCGTTTCCAAAGAAATCCACAAAGAGGTCCAAATATCCACTTGCAGACTTTACAAACAGAGTGTTTCCAAACTGCTCTATGAATAGAAAGGTTAAACTCTGTGAGTGAAACACACGCATCACCAAGCGGTTGCTGAAAATGTTTCTCTCTAGTTTTTATAAGAATATATTTCCTTTTATACCGTTGGACGCAAAGCGCTTGAAATCTCCACTAGCAAATTCCACAAAAACAGGGTTTCAAATCTAAGCTGTCTAAAGGATGGTTCAACTCTGTGAGTTGAACACACGCAGCCCAAAGAAGTAACTGAGAATTCTTCTGTCTAGCGTTATATGCAGAAATCCCGTTTCCAACGAAATCCTCAAAGAGGTCCAAATATCCACTTGCAGACTTTACAAACAGTGTTTCCAAACTGCTCTATGAAAAGAAAGTTTAAACTCTGTATGTGGAAAGCACACATCACCAAGAGGTGGCTGAGAATGATTCTCTCTAGTTTTTATAAGAATATATTTCCTTTTCTACCATTGGCCGTGAAGCGCTAGAAATCTCCACTAGCAAATTCCGCAAAAAGAGGGTTTCAAACCTGCTCTGACTAAAGGAAGTTTCAACTCTGTGTGTTGAACACATGAAACCCAAAGAAGTTACTAAGCATTCTTCTGTCTGGCGTTATATGCAGAAATCCCGTTTCCAACGAAATCCCCAGAGAGGTCCAAATGTCCACTTGCAGACTTTACAGAGTGTTTCCAAACTGCTCTATGAAAAGAAAGGTTAAACTCTGTGAGTGGAACGCACACATCACCAAGTCGTTGCTGAGAATGATTCTCTCTAGTTTTTATTCGAAGATATTTCCTTTTCTACCATTGGCCTCAAAGCGCTTGAAATCTCTACTTGCAAATACCACAAAAAGAGGGTTTCAAATCTGCTGTGTCTTAAGGAAGGTTCAACTCTGTGAGTTGAACACAGGCAGCCCAAAGAAGTTACTGAGAATTCTTCTGTCTAGCGTTATATGCGGAAATACCGTCTCCAATGAAATCCCCAGAGAGGTCCAAATATCCACTAGCAGACTTTGGAAAAAGAGTGTTTCCAAACTGCTCTATGAAAAGAAAGGTTAAACTCTATGAGTGGAACGCGCACATCACCAAGTGGTTGCTGAGAATGATTCCCTCTAGTTTTTATACGGAGATATTTCCTTTTCTACTGTTGGCCCCAAAGCGCTTGAAATATCCACGTGCAAATTCCACAAAAAGAGGGTTTCAAATCTTCTCTGTCTAAGGGAAGTTTCAACTCTGTGAGTTGAACACACGCAGCCCAAAGAAGTTACTGAGAATTCTTCTGTCTAGCGTTATATGCAGAAATCCCGTTTCCAACGAAATCCTCAAAGATGTCCAAATATCCACCTGCAGACTTTAGACACAGAGTGTTTCCAAACTGCTCTATGAAAAGAAAGGTTAAACTCTGTATGTGGAACGCACACATCACCAAGTGGTTGCTGAGAATGATTCTCTCTAGTTTTTATACGAAGATATTTCCTTTTCTACCGTTGGCCCCAAAGCGCTTGAAGTCTCCATTGAAAATTCCACAAAAAGAGGTTTTCAAACCTGCTTTCTCTAAAGGAAGGTTCAACTCTGTGAGTTGGACACACACAACCCAAAGAAGTTACTGGGAATTCTTCTGTCTAGCGTTATATGCAGAAATCCCGTTTCCAAAGAAATCCCAAGAGAGGTCCAAGTATCCACTTGCAGGCTTTACAAACAGAGTGTTTCCAAACTACTCTATGAAATGAAAGGTTAAACTCTGTGAGTGGAACGCACACATCACCAAGTGGTTGCTGAGAATGATTCCCTCTGGTTTTTATACAAAGATATTTCCTTTTCTACAGTTGGCCCCAAAGCGCTTGAAATCTCCACTTGCAAATTCCACAAAAAGAGGGTTTCAAATCTGCTCTGTCTAAAGGAAGGTTCAACTCTGTGGGTGGAACACACGCAGCCCAAAGAAGTTACTGATAATTTTTCTGTCTAGTGTTATATGCAGAAATCCCTTTTCCAACGAAAACCCCAGATAGGTCCAAATATCCACTTGCAGACTTTACAAACAGAGTGTTTGCAAACTGCTCTATGAAAAGAAAGGTTAAACTCTGTGAGTGGAACGCACACATCACGAAGTGGTTGCTGAAAATGATTCTCTCTAGTTTTTATACGAAGATATTTCCTTTTCTACCGTAGGCCCCAAAGCGCTTGAAATCTCCACTTGCAAACTCCAGAAAAAGAGGGTTTCAAATCTCCTCTGTCTAAAGGATGGTTCAAGTCTGTGAGTTGAACGCACGCAGCCCAAAGAAGTTACTAAGAATTCCTCTGTGTAGCATTATATGCAGAAATCCCTTTTCCAAGGAAATCCCCAGGGAGGTCCTAATAGCCACTTGCAGACTTTAGAAACAGAGGGTTTCCAAACTGCTCTATGAAAAGAAAGGTTAAACTGTGTATGTGGAACGCACACATCACGTAGTGGTTGCTGAGAATGATTCCCTCTAGTTTTTAAACGAAGATGTTTCCTTTTCTACCGTTGGCCCCAAAGCACATGAAATCTCCACCTGCAAATTCCACAAAAAGAGGGTTTCAAATCTGCTGTGTCTAAAGGAAGCTTCAACTCGGTGAGTTGAACACACACAGCCCAAAGAAGTAACTGAGAATTCTTCTGTCTAGCGTTATATGCAGAAATCCCGTTTTCAACAAAATCCTCAAAGAGGTCCAAATATCCATTTGCAGACCTCACAAACAGAGTTTTTCCAAACTGCTCTATGAAAAGAAAGGTTAAACTCTGTGAGTGGAACGCACACATCGCCAAGTGGTTGCTGAGATTGATTCTCTCTAGTTTTTATAAGAATATATTTCCTTTTCTACCGTTGGTCCCAAAGCGCTTGAAATCTCCACTTGCAAATTCCACAAAAAGAGGGTTTCAAATCTGCTCTGTGTAAAGGAAGGTTCAACTCTGTGAGTTGAGCATACGCAGCCCAAATAAGTTACTAACAATTCTTTTGTCTAGCATTATATGCAGAAATCCCGTTTCCAAAGAAATCCCCAGAGAGGTCCAAATCTCCACTTGCAGACTTTACAAACAGAGCGTTTCCAAACTGCACAATGAAAAGAGAGGTTAAACTCTGGGAGTTGAACGCACACATCACCAAGTGGTTGCTGAGAATGATTCCCTCTAGTTTTTATACGAAGATATTTCCTTTTCTACCGTTGGCCACAATGCGCTTGAAATATCCACTTGCAAATTCCACAAAAAGTGGGTTTCAAATCTGCTATGTCTAAAGGAAGGTTCATATCTGTGAGTTGAACACACGCAGCCCAAAGAAGTTACTGAGAATTCTTCTGTCTAGCGTTATATGCAGAAATCCCGTTTCCAACGATATCCCCAGAGAGGTCCAAATATCCACTTGCAGACTGTACAAACAGAGTGTTTCGAAACTGCTCTGTGAAAACAGAGGTTAAACTCTGTGAGTGGAACGCACACATCACCAAGTGGTTGCTGAGAATGATTCTCTCCAGTTTTTATACGAAAATATTTCCTTTTCTACCACTGGCCCCAAAGCGCTTGAAACCTCCACTTGCAAATTCCACAAAAAGTGGGTTTCAAATCTGCTCTGTCTAAAAGAAGGCTCAACTCTGTGAGTTGAACACACGCATCCCAAAGAAGTTACTGAGAATTCCTCTGTCTTGCGTTATATGCAGAAATCCCGTTTCCAATGAAATCCCCAGAGAGATCCAAATATCAACTTGCAGACTTTACAAACAGAGTGTATCCAAACTGCTCCTTGAAAGGAAAGGATAAACTCTGTGAGTTGAATGCACACATCACCAAGTGGTTGCTGAGAATGATTCTCTCTAGTTTTTATATGAAGATATTCCCTTTTCTACCGTTGGCCCGAAAGCACTTGAAATCTCCACTTGCAAAATCCACAAAAAGAGGGTTTCAAATCTGCTCTGTCTAAAGGAAGGTTCAACTCTGTGAGTAGAACACACGCAGCCCAAAGTAGTTACTGAGAATTCCTCTGTCTAGCGTTATATGCTGAAATCCCGTTTCCAAAGAAATCCACAAAGAGGTCCAAATATCCACTTGCAGACTTTACAAACAGAGTGTTTCCAAACTGCTCTATGAATAGAAAGGTTAGACTCTGTGAGTGGAACACACGCATCACCAAGAGGTTGCTGAAAATGTTTCTCTCTAGTTTTTATAAGAATATATTTCCTTTTATACCGTTGGACGCAAAGCGCTTGAAATCTCCACTAGCAAATTCTCAAAAACAGGGTTTCAAATCTAAGCTGTCTAAAGGATGGTTCAACTCTGTGAGTTGAACACACGCAGCCCAAAGAAGTAACTGAGAATTCTTCTGTCTAGCGTTATATGCAGAAATCCCGTTTCCAACGAAATCCTCAAAGAGGTCCAAATATCCACTTGCAGACTTTACAAACAGTGTTTCCAAACTGCTCTATGAAAAGAAAGTTTAAACTCTGTATGTGGAAAGCACACATCACCAAGAGGTTGCTGAGAATGATTCTCTCTAGTTTTTATAAGAATATATTTCCTTTTCTACCGTTGGCCGTGAAGCGCTAGAAATCTCCACTAGCAAATTCCACAAAAAGAGGGTTTCAAACCTGCTCTGACTAAAGGAAGTTTCAACTCTGTGTGTTGAACACATGAAACCCAAATAAGTTACTAAGCATTCTTCTGTCTAGCGTTATATGCAGAAATCCCGTTTCCAACGAAATCCCCAGAGAGGTCCAAATGTCCACTTGCAGACTTTACAAACAGAGTGTTTCCAAACTGCTCTATGAAAAGAAAGGTTAAACTCTGTGAGTGGAACGCACACATCACCAAGTCGTTGCTGAGAATGATTCTCTCTAGTTTTTATTCGAAGCTATTTCCTTTTCTACCATTGGCCTCAAAGCGCTTGAAATCTCTACTTGCAAATACCACAAAAAGAGGGTTTCAAATCTGCTGTGTCTTAAGGAAGGTTCAACTCTGTGAGTTGAACACAGGCAGCCCAAAGAAGTTACTGAGAATTCTTCTGTCTAGCGTTATATGCGGAAATACCGTTTCCAACGAAATCCCCAGAGAGGTCCAAATATCCACTTGCTGACTTTACAAACAGAGCGTTTCCAAACTGCTCTATGAAAAGAGAGGTTAAACTCCGGGAGTTGAATGCACACATCACCAAGTGGTTGCTGAGAATGATTCTCTCCAGTTTTTATACGAAAATATTTCCTTTTCTACAACTGGCCCCAAAGCGCTTGAAATCTCCACTTGCAAATTCCACAAAAAGTGGGTTTCAAATCTGCTCTGTCTAAAAGAAGGCTGAACTCTGTGAGTTGAACACATGCATCCCAAAGAAGTTACTGAGAATTCCTCTGTCTAGCGTTATATGCAGAAATCCCGTTTCCAACGAAATCCCCAGAGAGATCCAAATATCAACTTGCAGACTTTACAAACAGAGTGTATCCAAACTGCTCCTTGAAAGGAAAGGATAAACTCTGTGAGTTGAATGCACACATCACCAAGTGGTTGCTGAGAATGATTCTCTCTAGTTTTTATATGAAGATATTCCCTTTTCTACCGTTGGCCCGAAAGCACTTGAAATCTCCACTTGCAAAATCCACAAAAAGAGGGTTTCAAATCTGCTCTGTCTAAAGGAAGGTTCAACTCTGTGAGTAGAACACACGCAGCCCAAAGTAGTTACTGAGAATTCCTCTGTCTAGCGTTATATGCTGAAATCCCGTTTCCAAAGAAATCCACAAAGAGGTCCAAATATCCACTTGCAGACTTTACAAACAGAGTGTTTCCAAACTGCTCTATGAATAGAAAGGTTAGACTCTGTGAGTGGAACACACGCATCACCAAGCGGTTGCTGAAAATGTTTCTCTCTAGTTTTTATAACAATATATTTCCTTTTATACCGTTGGACGCAAAGCGCTTGAAATCTCCACTAGCAAATTCTCAAAAACAGGGTTTCAAATCTAAGCTGTCTAAAGGATGGTTCAACTCTGTGAGTTGAACACACGCAGCCCAAAGAAGTAACTGAGAATTCTTCTGTCTAGCGTTGTATGCAGAAATCCCGTTTCCAACGAAATCCTCAAAGAGGTCCAAATATCCACTTGCAGACTTTACAAACAGTGTTTCCAAACTGCTCTATGAAAAGAAAGTTTAAACTCTGTATGTGGAAAGCACACATCACCAAGAGGTTGCTGAGAATGATTCTCTCTAGTTTTTATAAGAATATATTTCCTTTTCTACCGTTGGCCGTGAAGCGCTAGAAATCTCCACTAGCAAATTCCACAAAAAGAGGGTTTCAAACCTGCTCTGACTAAAGGAAGTTTCAACTCTGTGTGTTGAACACATGAAACCCAAATAAGTTACTAAGCATTTTTCTGTCTAGCGTTATATGCGGAAATCCCGTTTCCAACGAAATCCCCAGAGAGGTCCAAATGTCCACTTGCAGACTTTACAAACAGAGTGTTTCCAAACTGCTCTATGAAAAGAAAGGTTAAACTCTGTGAGTGGAACGCACACATCACCAAGTCGTTGCTGAGAATGATTCTCTCTAGTTTTTATTCGAAGATATTTCCTTTTCTACC
This sequence comes from Gorilla gorilla gorilla, assembly GCF_029281585.2. Taxonomy (NCBI): domain Eukaryota; kingdom Metazoa; phylum Chordata; class Mammalia; order Primates; family Hominidae; genus Gorilla; species Gorilla gorilla. The sequence goes on along the minus strand of NC_073230.2, from coordinate 71,966,755 downwards.
ATTGGCCTCAAAGCGCTTGAAATCTCTACTTGCAAATACCACAAAAAGAGGGTTTCAAATCTGCTGTGTCTTAAGGAAGGTTCAACTCTGTGAGTTGAACACAGGCAGCCCAAAGAAGTTACTGAGAATTCTTCTGTCTAGCGTTATATGCGGAAATACCGTTTCCAAGGAAATCCCCAGAGAGGTCCAAATATCCACTTGCTGACTTTACAAACAGAGCGTTTCCAAACTGCTCTATGAAAAGAGAGGTTAAACTCTGGGAGTTGAACGCACACATCACCAAGTGGTTGCTGAGAATGATTCCCTCTAGTTTTTATACGAAGATATTTCCTTTTCTACTGTTGGCCACAATGCGCTTGAAATATCCACTTGCAAATTCCACAAAAAGAGGGTTTCAAATCTGCTCTGTCTAAAGGAAGGTTCATATCCGTGAGTTGAACACACGCAGCCCAAAGAAGTTACTGAGAATTCTTCTGTCTAGCGTTATATGCAGAAATCCCGTTTCCAACGAAATCCCCAGAGAGGTCCAAATATCCACTTGCAGATTTTACAAACAGAGTGTTTCCAAACTGCTCTATGAAAACAGAGGTTAAACTCTGTGAGTGGAACGCACACATCACCAAGTGGTTGCTGAGAATGATTCTCTCTAGTTTTTATACGAAGATATTTCCTTTTCTACCATTGGACCCAAAGCGATTGAAACCTCCACTTGCAAATTCCACAAAAAGTGGGTTTCAAATCTGCTCTGTCTAAAGGAAGGCTCAACTCTGTGAGTTGAACACACGCATCCCAAAGAAGTTACTGAGAATTCCTCTGTCTAGCGTTATATGCAGAAATCACATTTCCAACGAAATACCCAGAGAGGTCCAATTGTCAACTTGCAGACTTTACAAACAGAGTGTTTCCAAACTGCTCCATGAAAAGAAAGGTTAAACTCTGTGAGTGGAACGCACACATCACCAAGAGGTTGCTGAGAATGATTCTCTGTAGTTTTTATTCGAATATATTTCCTTTTCTACCGTTGGCCCCAAACCGCTTGAAATCTCCACTTGCAAATTCCACAAAAAGAGGGTTGCAAATCTGCTCTGTCTAAAGGAAGCTTCAACTCTGTGAGTTGAACACATGCAGCCCAAAGAAGTTCCTGAGAATTCCTCTGTCTAGCGTTCTTTGCAGAAATCCCGTTTCCAACGAAATCCTCAAAGAGGTCCAAATATCCACTTGCGGACATTACAAACAGAGTGTTTCCAAACTGCTCTATGAATAGAAAGGTTAAACTCTGTGAGTGGAACGCACACATCACCAAGTGGTTGCTGAGAATGATTCTCTCTAGTTTTTATAAGAATATATTTCCCTTTCTACCGTTGGCCCCAAAGCGCTTGAAATCTCCACTTACAAATTCCACAAAAAGAGGGTTTCAAACCTGCTCTGTCTAAAGGAAGGTTCAACTCTGTGAGTTGAACATACGCAGCCCAAAGAAGTTACTAAGAATTCTTCTGTCTAGCGTTATATGCAGAAATCCCATTTACAACGAAATCCTCAGAGAGGTCAAAATATCGACTTGCAGAATTTACAAACAGAGTGTTTCCAAACTGCTCTATGAAAAGAAAGGTTAAACTCTGTGAGTGGAACGCACACATCACCAAGAGGTTGCTGAGAATGATTCTCTCTTGTTTTTATTCGAAGATATTTCCTTTTCTACCATTGGCCACAAATCGCTTGAAATCTCTACTTGCAAATTACACAAAACTAGGGTTTCAAATCTGCTGTGTCTTAAGGAAGGTTCAACTCTGTGAGTTGAACACAGGCAGCCCAAAGAAGTTCCTGAGAATTCTTCTGTCTAGCGTTATATGCAGAAATCCCTTTTCCAACGAAATCCTCAAAGAGGTCCAAATATCCACTCGCAGACTTTATAAACAGAGTGTTTCCAAACTGCTCTATGAGAAGAAAGGATAAACTCAGTATGTGGAACGCAAACATCACCTGGTGGTTACTGAGAATGATTCTTTCTAGTTTTTATACGAAGATATTTCCTTTTCTACCGTTGGCCCCAAAGCTCTTGAAATATCCACTTGCAAATTCCACAAAAAGAGGGTTTCAAATCTGCTCTCTCTAAAGGAAGGTTCAACTCTGTGAGTTGAACACACGCAGCCCAAAGAAGTTACTGTGAATTCTTCTGTCTTGCGTTATATGCAGAAATTCCGTTTCAACGAAATCCCCAGAGTGGTCCAAATTTCCACTTGCAGACGTTACAAACAGAGTGTTTCCTAACTGCTCTATGAAAAGAAAGGTTAAACTCCGTGAGTGGAACGCACACATCACCAAGTGGTTGCTGAGAATGATTCCCTCTAGTTTTTATACGAAGATATTTCCTTTTCTACCATTGGCCCCAAAGCGCTTGAAATCTCCACTTGCAAAATCCACAAAAAGAGGGTTTCAAATCTGCTCTGTCTAAAGGAAGGTTCAACTCTGTGAGTAGAACACACGCAGCCCAAAGTAGTTACTGAGAATTCCTCTGTCTAGCGTTATATGCTGAAATCCCGTTTCCAAAGAAATCCACAAAGAGGTCCAAATATCCACTTGCAGACTTTACAAACAGAGTGTTTCCAAACTGCTCTATGAATAGAAAGGTTAAACTCTGTGAGTGGAACACACGCATCACCAAGCGGTTGCTGAAAATGTTTCTCTCTAGTTTTTATAAGAATATATTTCCTTTTATACCGTTGGACGCAAAGCGCTTGAAATCTCCACTAGCAAATTCCACAAAAACAGGGTTTCAAATCTAAGCTGTCTAAAGGATGGTTCAACTCTGTGAGTTGAACACACGCAGCCCAAAGAAGTAACTGAGAATTCTTCTGTCTAGCGTTATATGCAGAAATCCCGTTTCCAACGAAATCCTCAAAGAGGTCCAAATATCCACTTGCAGACTTTACAAACAGTGTTTCCAAACTGCTCTATGAAAAGAAAGTTTAAACTTTGTATGTGGAAAGCACACATCACCAAGAGGTTGCTGAGAATGATTCTCTCTAGTTTTTATAAGAATATATTTCCTTTTCTACCATTGGCCGTGAAGCGCTAGAAATCTCCACTAGCAAATTCCACAAAAAGAGGGTTTCAAACCTGCTCTGTCTAAAGGAAGGTTCAACTCTGTGTGTTGAACACATGAAACCCAAAGAAGTTACTAAGCATTCTTCTGTCTGGCGTTATATGCAGAAATCCCGTTTCCAACGAAATCCCCAGAGAGGTCCAAATGTCCACTTGCAGACTTTACAGAGTGTTTCCAAACTGCTCTATGAAAAGAAAGGTTAAACTCTGTGAGTGGAACGCACACATCACCAAGTCGTTGCTGAGAATGATTCTCTCTAGTTTTTATTTGAAGATATTTCCTTTTCTACCATTGGCCTCAAAGCGCTTGAAATCTCTACTTGCAAATACCACAAAAAGAGGGTTTCAAATCTGCTGTGTCTTAAGGAAGGTTCAACTCTGTGAGTTGAACACAGGCAGCCCAAAGAAGTTACTGAGAATTCTTCTGTCTAGCGTTATATGCGGAAATACAGTTTCCAACGAAATCCCCAGAGAGGTCCAAATATCCACTAGCAGACTTTGGAAAAAGAGTGTTTCCAAACTGCTCTATGAAAAGAAAGGTTAAACTCTATGAGTGGAACGCGCACATCACCAAGTGGTTGCTGAGAATGATTCCCTCTAGTTTTTATGCGGAGATATTTCCTTTTCTACTGTTGGCCCCAAAGCGCTTGAAATATCCACTTGCAAATTCCACAAAAAGAGGGTTTCAAATCTTCTCTGTCTAAGGGAAGTTTCAACTCTGTGAGTTGAACACACGCAGCCCAAAGAAGTTACTGAGAATTCTTCTGTCTATCGTTATATGCAGAAATCCCGTTTCCAACGAAATCCTCAAAGATGTCCAAATATCCACCTGCAGACTTTAGACACAGAGTGTTTCCAAACTGCTCTATGAAAAGAAAGGTTAAACTCTGTATGTGGAACGCACACATCACCAAGTGGTTGCTGAGAATGATTCTCTCTAGTTTTTATACGAAGATATTTCCTTTTCTACCGTTGGCCCCAAAGCGCTTGAAGTCTCCATTGCAAATTCCACAAAAAGAGGTTTTCAAACCTGCTTTCTCTAAAGGAAGGTTCAACTCTGTGAGTTGGACACATGCAACCCAAAGAAGTTACTGGGAATTCTTCTGTCTAGCGTTATATGCAGAAATCCCGTTTCCAACGAAATCCCAAGAGAGGTCCAAATATCCACTTGCAGGCTTTACAAACAGAGTGTTTCCAAACTACTCTATGAAATGAAAGGTTAAACTCTGTGAGTGGAACGCACACATCACCAAGTGGTTGCTGAGAATGATTCCCTCTGGTTTTTACACAAAGATATTTCCTTTTCTACAGTTGGCCCCAAAGCGCTTGAAATCTCCACTTGAAAATTCCAAAAAAAGAGTGTTTCAAATATGCGTTGTCTAAAGGAAGGTTCAACTCTGAGAGTTCAACACACGCACCCCAAGGAAGTTACTGAGAATTCTTCTGTCTAGCGTTATATGCAGAAATCCCGTTTCCAACGAAATCCGCAGAGAGGTCCAAATATCCACTTGCAGACTTTATAAACAGAGTGTTTCCAAACTGCTCTATGAAAACAAAGGTTAAACTCTGTGATTGGAACGTACACATCAACAAGCGGTTGCTGAGAATGATTCCCTCTAGTTTTTATTAGAATATATTTCCTTTTCTACCGTTGGCCGCAAAGCGCTTGAAATCTCCACTTGTAAATTCCACAAAAAGAGGGTTTCAAATCTGCTCTGTCTAAAGGAAGGTTCAACTCTGTGAGTTGAGCACACGCAGCCCAAAGAAGTTACTAAGAATTCTTCTGTCTAGCGTTATATGCAGAAATCCCGTTTACAACGAAATCCCCAGAGAGGTCCAAATATCGACTTGCAGAATTTACAAACAGAGTGTTTCCAAACTGCTCTATGAAAAGAAAGGTTAAACTGTGTGAGTGGAATGCACACATCACCAAGCGGTTGCTGAAAATGATTCTCTCTAGTTTTTATTCGAAGATATTTCCTTTTCTACCGTTGGCCCCAAAGCGCTTGAAATCTCCACGTGCAAACTCCACAAAAAGTGGGTTTCAAATCTGCTGTGTCTAAAGAAAGCTTCAACTCTGTGAGTTGAACAAACGCAGCCCAAAGAAGTTACTGAGAATTCTTCTGTCTAGCGTTATATGCAGAAATCCTGTTTCCAACGAAATCCTCAAAGAGGTCCAAATATCCACCTGCAGACTTCACAAACAGAGTGTTTCCGAACTGCTCTATGAAAAGAAAGGTTAAACTCTGTGAGTGGAACGCACACATCACCAAGTGGTTGCTGAGAATGATTCTCTCTAGTTTTTATACGAAGATATTTCCTTTTCTTACGTTGGCCACAATGCGCTTGAAACCTCCACTTGCAAATTCCACAAAAAGAGGGTTTTAAATCTGCTCTCTCTAAAGGAAGGCTCAACTCTGTGAGTTGAACACACGCAGCCCAAAGAAGTTACTGAGAATTCTTCTCTCTAGCGTTATATGCAGAAATTCCTTTTCCAAAGAAATACCCAGAGAGTTCCAAATATCCACTTGCAGACTATACAAACAGAGCGTTTACAAATTGCTCAATGAAAAGAGAGGTTAAACTCTGGGAATTGAACGCACACATCACCAAGTGGTTGCTGAGAATGATTCCCTCTAGTTTTTATACGAAGATATTTCCTTTTCTAACGTTGGCCACAAAGCGCTTGAAATCTCCACTTGCAAATTCCACAAAAAGAGGGTTTCAAATCTGCTCTGTCTAAAGGAAGGTTCATATCTGTGAGTTGAACACATGCAGCCCAAAGAAGTTACTGAGAATTCTTCTGTCTAGCGTTATATGCAGAAATCCCGTTTCCAACGAAATCCCCAGAGAGGTCCAAATATCAACTTGCAGACTTTACGAACAGAGTGTATCCAAACTGCTCCTTGAAAGGGAAGGATTAACTCTGTGAGTTGAACGCACACATCACCAAGTGGTTGCTGAGAATGATTCTCTCTAGTTTTCATATGAAGATATTCCCTTTTCTACCGTTGGCCCGAAAGCGCTTGAAACCTCCACTTGCAAATTCCACAAAAAGAGGGTTTCAAATATGCGCTGTCTAAAGGAAGGTTCAACTCTGTGAGTTGAACACACGCAGCCCAGAGAAGTTACTGAGAATTCTTCTGTCTAGCGTTATATGCAGAAATCCCGTTTCCAACGAAATCCTCGAAGAGGTCCAAATATCCACTTGCAGACTTTACAAACAGAGTGTTTCCAAACTGCTCTATGAAAAGAAAGGTTAAACTCTGTGAGTGGAACGCACACATCACCAAGCGGTTGCTGAGAATGATTCTCTCTAGTTTTTATAAGAATATATTTCCTTTTCTACCGATGGCCGCAAAGCGTTTGAAATCTCCACTTGCAAATTCCACAGAAAGAGGGTTTCAAATCTGCTCTGTCTAAAGGAAGGTTCAACTCTGTGAGTTGAACATACGCAGCCCAAAGAAGTTACTAAGAATTCCTCTGTCTAGCGTTATATGCAGAAATCCCTTTTCCAACGAAATCTTCAGAGAGGTCGAAATCTCCACTTGTAGACATTAAAAACAGTGCGTTTCCAAACTGCTCAATGAAAAGAGAGGTTAAACTCTGGGAATTGAACGCACACATCACAAAGTGGTTGCTGAGAATGATTCCCTCTAGTTTTTACACGAAGATATTTCCTTTTCTAACGTTGGCCACAATGCGCTTGAAACCTCCACTTGCAAATTCCACAAAAAGTGGGTTTCAAATCTGCTCTGTCTAAAGGAAGGCTCAAATCTGTGAGTTGAACACAGGCAGCCCAAAGAAGTTACTGAGAATTCTTCTGTCTCGCGTTATATGCAGAAATTCCTTTTCCAAAGAAATACCCAGAGAGTTCCAAATATCCACTTGCAGACTATAGAAACAGAGCGTTTCCAAACTGCTCTGTGAAAAGAAAGGTTAAACTCTGTGAGTGGAACGCACACATCACCAAGTGGTTGCTGAGAATGATTCTCTCTAGTTTTTATACGAAGATATTTCCTTTTCTACCTTTCACCCCAAAGCGCTTGAAACCTCCACTTGAAAATTCCAAAAAAAGAGTGTTTCAAATATGCGTTGTCTAAAGGAAGGTTCAACTCTGAGACTTCAACACACGCACCCCAAGGAAGTTACTGAGAATTCTTCTGTCTAGCGTTATATGCAGAAATCCCGTTTCCAACGAAATCCGCAGAGAGGTCCAAATATCCACTTGCAGACTTTACAAACAGAGTGTTTCCAAACTGCTCTATGAAAAGAAAGGTTAAACTCTGTGAGTGGAACGTACACATCACCAAGCGGTTGCTGAGAATGATTCCCTCTAGTTTTTATTAGAATATATTTCCTTTTCTACCGTTGGCCGCAAAGCGCTTGAAATCTCCACTTGTAAATTCCACAAAAAGAGGGTTTCAAATCTGCTCTGTCTAAAGGAAGGTTCAACTCTGTGAGTTGAGCACACGCAGCCCAAAGAAGTTACTAAGAATTCTTCTGTCTAGCGTTATATGCAGAAATCCCGTTTACAACGAAATCCCCAGAGAGGTCCAAATATCGACTTGCAGAATTTACAAACAGAGTGTTTCCAAACTGCTCTATGAAAAGAAAGGTTAAACTGTGTGAGTGGAATGCACACATCACCAAGCGGTTGCTGAAAATGATTCTCTCTAGTTTTTATTCGAAGATATTTCCTTTTCTACCGTTGGCCCCAAAGCGCTTGAAATCTCCACGTGCAAATTCCACAAAAAGTGGGTTTCAAATCTGCTGTGTCTAAAGAAAGCTTCAGCTCTGTGAGTTGAACAAACGCAGCCCAAAGAAGTTACTGAGAATTCTTCTGTCTAGCATTATATGCAGAAATCCCGTTTCCAACGAAATCCTCAAAGAGGTCCAAATATCCACCTGCAGACTTCACAAACAGAGTGTTTCCAAACTGCTCTATGAAAAGAAAGGTTAAACTCTGTGAGTGGAACGCACACATCACCAAGTGGTTGCTGAGAATGATTCTCTCTAGTTTTTATACGAAGATATTTCCTTTTCTTACGTTGGCCCCAAAGCGCTTGAAACCTCCACTTGCAAATTCCACAAAAAGTGGGTTTCAAATCTGCTCTCTCTAAAGGAAGGCTCAACTCTGTGAGTTGAACACATGCAGCCCAAAGAAGTTACTGAGAATTCTTCCCTCTAGCGTTATATGCAGAAATTCCTTTTCCAAAGAAATACCCAGAGAGTTCCAAATATCCACTTGCAGACTATACAAACAGAGCGTTTCCAAACTGCTCTGTGAAAAGAAAGGTTAAACTCTGTGAGTGGAACGCACACATCACCAAGTGGCTGCTGAGAATGATTCTCTCTAGTTTTTATACGAAGATATTTCCTTTTCTACCGTTGGCCCCAAACCGCTTGAAATCTCCACTTGCAAATTCCAAAAAAAGAGTGTTTCAAATATGCGCTGTCTAAAGGAAGCTTCAACTCTGTGAGTTGAACACACGCAGCCCAAAGAAGTTCCTGAGAATTACTCTGTCTAGCGTTATATGCAGAAATCCCGTTTCCAACGAAATCCTAAAAGAGGTCCAAATTTCCACTTGCGGACATTACAAACAGAGTGTTTCCAAACTGCTCTATGAATAGAAAGGTTAAACTCTGTGAGTGGAACGCACACATCACCAAGAAGTTGCTGAGAATGATTCTCTCTTGTTTTTATTCGAAGATATTTCCTTTTCTACCATTGGCCCCAAATCGCTTGAAATCTCTAATTGCAAATTCCACAAAAAGAGGGTTTCAAATCTGCTGTGTCTTAAGGAAGGTTCAACTCTGTGAGTTGAACACACGCAGCCCAAAGAAGTTCCTGAGAATTCTTCTGTCTAGCGTTATATGCAGAAATCCCGTTTCCAACAAAATCCTCAAAGAGGTCCAAATATCCACTCGCAGACGTTATAAACAGAGTGTTTCCAAACTGCTCTATGAGAAGAAAGGATAAACTCAGTATGTGGAACGCAAACATCACCTGGTGGTTACTGAGAATGATTCTTTCTAGTTTTTATACGAAGATATTTCCTTTTCTACCATTGGCCCCAAAGCGCTTGAAATCTCCACTTGCAAAATCCACAAAAAGTGGGTTTCAAATCTGCTCTGTCTAAAGGAAGGTTCAACTCTGTGAGTAGAACACACGCAGTCCAAAGTAGTTACTGAGAATTCCTCTGTCTAGCGTTATATGCTGAAATCCCGTTTCCAAAGAAATCCACAAAGAGGTCCAAATATCCACTTGCAGACTGTACAAACAGAGTGTTTCCAAACTGCTCTATGAATAGAAAGGTTAGACTCTGTGAGTGGAACACACGCATCACCAAGCGGTTGCTGAAAATGTTTCTCTCTAGTTTTTATAAGAGTATATTTCCTTTTATACCGTTGGACGCAAAGCGCTTGAAATCTCCACTAGCAAATTCTCAAAAACAGGTTTTCAAATCTAAGCTGTCTAAAGGATGGTTCAACTCTGTGAGTTGAACACACGCAGCCCAAAGAAGTAACTGAGAATTCTTCTGTCTAGCGTTATATGCAGAAATCCCGTTTCCAACGAAATCCTCAAAGAGGTCCAAATATCCACTTGCAGACTTTACAAACAGTGTTTGCAAACTGCTCTATGAAAAGAAAGTTTAAACTCTGTATGTGGAAAGCACACATCACCAAGAGGTTGCTGAGAATGATTCTCTCTAGTTTATATAAGAATATATTTCCTTTTCTACCGTTGGCCGTGAAGCGCTAGAAATCTCCACTAGCAAATTCCACAAAAAGAGGGTTTCAAACCTGCTCTGACTAAAAGAAGTTTCAACTCTGTGTGTTGAACACATGAAACCCAAATAAGTTACTAAGCATTCTTCTGTCTAGCGTTATATGCAGAAATCCCGTTTCCAACGAAATCCTCAAAGAGGTCCAAATATCCACTTGCGGACATTACAAACAGAGTGTTTCCAAACTGCTCTATGAAAAGAAAGGTTAAACTCTGTGAGTGGAACGCACACATCACCAAGTGGTTGCTGAGAATGATTCTCTCTAGTTTTTATAAGAATATATTTCCCTTTCTACCGTTGGCCCCAAAGCGCTTGAAATCTCCACTTACAAATTCCACAAAAAGAGGGTTTCAAACCTGCTCTGTCTAAAGGAAGGTTCAACTCTGTGAGTTGAACATACGCAGCCCAAAGAAGTTACTAAGAATTCTTCAGTCTAGCGTTATATGCAGAAATCCCGTTTACAACGAAATCCTCAGAGAGGTCAAAATATCGACTTGCAGAATTTACAAACAGAGTGTTTCCAAACTGCTCTATGAAAAGAAAGGTTAAACTCTGTGAGTGGAACGCACACATCACCAAGAGGTTGCTGAGAATGATTCTCTCTAGTTTTTATAAGAATATATTTCCTTTTCTACCGTTGGCCGTGAAGCGCTAGAAATCTCCACTAGCAAATTCCACAAAAAGAGGGTTTCAAACCTGCTCTGACTAAAGGAAGTTCCAACTCTGTGTGTTGAACACATGAAACCCAAAGAAGTTACTAAGCATTCTTCTGTCTAGCGTTATAGGCAGAAATCCCGTTTCCAACGAAATCCCCAGAGAGGTCCAAATATCCACTTGCAGATTTTACAAACAGAGTGTTTCCAAACTGCTCTATGAAAAGAAAGGTTAAACTCTGTGAGTGGAACGCACACATCACCAAGTCGTTGCTGAGAATGATTCCCTCTACTTTTTATACGAAGATATTTCCTTTTCAACCATTGGCCACAATGCGCTTGAAATATCCACTTGCAAATTCCACAAAAAGAGGGTTTCAAATCTGCTCTGTCTAAAGGAAGGTTCATATCCGTGAGTTGAACACACGCAGCCCAAAGAAGTTACTGAGAATTCTTCTGTCTAGCGTTACATGCAGAAATCCCGTTTCCAACGAAATCCTCAAAGAGGTCCAATTGTCAACTTGCAGACTTTACAAACAGAGTGTTTCCAAACTGCTCCATGAAAAGAAAGGTTAAACTCTGTGATTGGAACACACACATCACCAAGAGGTTGCTGAGAATGATTCTCTGTAGTTTTTATTCGAATATATTTCCTTTTCTACCGTTGGCCCCAAACCGCTTGAAATCTCCACTTGCAAATTCCACAAAAAGAGGGTTGCAAATCTGCTCTGTCTAAAGGAAGCTTCAACTCTGTGAGTTGAACACACGCAGGCCAAAGAACTTCCTGAGAATTCCTCTGTCTAGCGTTCTATGCAGAAATCCCGTTTCCAATGAAATCCTCAAAGAGGTCCAAATATCCACTTGCGGACATTACAAACAGAGTGTTTCCAAACTGCTCTATGAATAGAAAGGTTAAACTCTGTGAGTGGAACGCACACATCACCAAGTGGTTGCTGAGAATGATTCTCTCTAGTTTTTATAAGAATATATTTCCCTTTCTACCGTTGGCCCCAAAGCGCTTGAAATCTCCACTTACAAATTCCACAAAAAGAGGGTTTCAAACCTGCTCTGTCTAAAGGAAGGTTCAACTCTGTGAGTTGAACATACGCAGCCCAAAGAAGTTACTAAGAATTCTTCTGTCTAGCGTTATATGCAGAAATCCCGTTTAAAACGAAATCCCCCAGAGGTCAAAATATCGACTTGCAGAATTTACAAACAGAGTGTTTCCAAACTGCTCTATGAAAAGAAAGGTTAAACTCTGTGAGTGGAACGCACACATCACCAAGAGGTTGCTGAGAATGATTCTCTCTTGTTTTTATTCGAAGATATTTCCTTTTCTACCATTGGCCCCAAATCGCTTGAAATCTCTACTTGCAAATTCCACAAAAAGCGGGTTTAAAATCTGCTCTGTCTAAAGCAAGGTTCAACACTGTGAGTTAAACACACACAGCCAAAAGAAGTTACTGAGAATTCCTCTGTCTAGCGTTATATGCAGAAATACCGTTTCCAACAACATCCCCAGAAAGGTCCAAATATCAACTTGCAGACTTTACAAACAGAGTGTTTCCAAACTGCTCCATGAAAAGAAACGTTAAACTCTGTTAGTGGAACGCACACATCGCCAAGAAGTTGCTGAGAATGATTCTCTCTAGTTTTTATCCGAAGATATTTCCTTTTCTACCTTTGGCCACAAAGTGCTTGAAATCTCCTCTTGCAAATTTCACAAAAAGAGGGTTTCATATCTGCTGTGTCTAAAGGAAGGTTCAACACTGTGAGTTGAACACACGCAGCCCAAAGAAGTTACTGAGAATTCTTCTGTCTAGCGTTATATGCAGAAATCCCGTTTCCAAAGAAATCCTCAAAGAGGTCCAAATATCCACCTGCAGACTTCACAAGCAGAGTGTTTCCAAACTGCTCTGTGAAAAGAAAGGTTAAAGTCTGTGAGTGGAACACAAACATCACCAAGTGGTTGCTGAGAATGATTCTCTCTAGTTTTTATATGAAGATATTTCCTTTTGTACCGTTTGCCCAAAAGCGCTTGAAACGTCCACTTGCAAATTCCACAAAAAGAGGGTTTCAAATCTGCTCTCTCTAAAGGAAGGTTCAACTCTGTGAGTTGAACACACGCATCCCAAAGAAGTTACTGAGAATTCTTCTGTCTAGCGTTATATGCAGAAATACCGTTTCCAAAGAATTCCCCAGAGAGGTCCAAATATCCACTTGCAGACGTTGCAAACGGAGTGTTTCCATACTTCTCTATGAAAAGAAAGGTTAAACTCTGTGAGTGGAATGCGCACATCACGAAGTGGTTGCTGAGAATGATTCTCTCTAATTTTTATTTGAAGATATTTCCTTTCCTCTTCCGTTGCCCCAAAGCGCTTGAAATCTCCACTTGCAAATTCCACAAAAAGAGGGTTTCAAATCAGCTCTGTCTAAAGGAAGGTTTAACTCTGTGAGTTGAACACACGCAGCCCAAAGAAGTTACTGAGAATTCTTCTGTCTAGCGTTATAGGCAGAAATCCCGTTTCCAACGAAATCCCCAGAGAGGTCCAAATATCCTCTTGCAGACTTTACAAACAGAGTGTTTCCCAACTGCTCTATGAAAGGAAAGGTTAAACTCTGCACGTGGAACGCGCACATCACCTAGTGGTTGCTGAGAATGATTCTATCTAGTTTTTATTCGATGATATTTCCTTTTCTACCATTGGCCCCAAAGCGCCTGAAATCTCCACTTGCAAATTCCACAAAAAGAGGGTTTCAAATCTGCTATGTCTAAAGGAAGGTTGAACTCTGTGAGTTGAACACACACAGCCAAAGGAAGTTACTGAGAATTCCTCTGTCTAGCGTTACATGCGGAAATATCGTTTCCAACGAAATCCCCAGAGAGGTCCAAATATCAACTTGCAGACTTTACAAACAGAGTGTTTCCAAACTGCTCCATGAAAAGAAACGGTAAACTCTGTCAGTGGAACGCACACATCACCAAGAAGTTGCGGTGAATGATTCACTCTAGTTTTTATTCGAAGATATTTCCTTTTCATCCATTGGCCCCAAAGCTCATGAAATCTCCACTTGCAAATTCCACAAAAAGAGGGTTTCATATCTGCTGTGTCTAAAGGAAGGTTCAACACGGTGAGTTGAACACACGCAGCTCAAAGAAGTTACTGAGAATTCTTCTGTCTAGCGTTATATGCAGAAATAACGTTTCCAAAGAAATCCTCAGAGAGGTCCAAATATCCACTTGCAGACTTCACAAGCAGAGTGTTTCCAAACTGCTCTATGAAAAGAAAGGTTAAAGTCTGTGAGTGGAACACACACATCAGCAAGTGGTTGCTGAGAATGATTCTCTCTAGTTTTTATACGAAGATATTTCCTTTTGTACCATTTGCCCCAAAGCGCTTGAAACCTCCACTTGAAAATTCCCCAGAAAGAGGGTTTCAAATCTGCTCTCTCTAGAGGAAGGTTCAACTCTGTGAGTTGAACATATGCATCCCAAAGAAGTTACTGAGAATTCTTCTGTCTAGCGTTATATACAGAAATCCCGTTTCCAATGAAATCCCCAGAGAGGTCCAAATATCCACTTGCAGACTTTACAAACAGAGTGTTTCCCAACTGCTCTATGAAAAGAAAGGTTAAACTCTGCACGTGGAACGCACACATCACATAGTGGTTGCAGAGAATGATTCTATCTAGTTTTTATTCGAAGATATTTCCTTTTCTAACGTTGGCCCCAAAGCGCTTGAAATCTCCACTTGCAAATTCCACAAAAAGAGGGTTTCAAATCTGCTCTGTCTAAAGGAAGGTTGAACTCTGTGAGTTGAACACACGCAGCCCAAAGAAGTTACTGAGAATTCTTCTGTATAGCGTTATATGCAGAAATCCCGTTTCCAACGAAATCCCCAGAGAGGTCCAAATATCCACTTGCAGACTTTCCAAACAGAGTGACTCCAAACTGCTCTATGAAAAGAAATTTTAAACTCTGTGAGTGGAATGCACACATCACCAAGTGGTTGCTGAGAATGATTCTTTCTAGTTTTTATACGAAGATATTTCCTTTTCTACCGTTGACCCCAAAGCTCTTCAAACTTCCACTTGCAAATTCCACAAAAAGAGGGTTTAAAATCTGCTCTGTCTAAAGGAAGGTTCAACTCTGTGAGTTGAACACACACAGCCAAAAGAAGTTACTGAGAATTCCTCTGTCTAGCGTTATATGCGGAAATACCGTTTCCAACAAAATCCCCAGAGAGGTCCAAATATCAACTTGCAGACTTTACAAACAGAGTGTTTCCAAACTGCTCTATGAAAAGAAAGGTTTAAGTCTGTGAGTGGAACGCACACATCACAAAGTGGTTTCTGAGAATTATTCTCTGTAGTTTCATACGAAGATATTTCCTTTTCTACCGTTGGCCCAAAGTGAATGAAACCTCCACTTGAAAAAGCCTCAAAAAGAGGGTTTAGAATCTGCTCTGTGTAAAGGAAGGTTCAACTCCGTGCGTTGAACACACGCAACAGAAAGAAGTTACTGAGAATTCTTCTGTCTAGCATTAGATGAAGAAATCCCGTTTCCAATGAAATCCTCAAAGAGGTCCCAATATCCACTTGCAGACATTACAAACTGAGTGTTTACAAACTGCTCTATCAGAAGAGAGGCTTAACTCTGTGAGTGGAACACACACATCACAAAGTGGTTTCTGTGAATGATTCTCTCTAGTGTTTATACACAGATATTTCCTTTTCTAACATTGGCCCCAAAGCGCTTGAAATCTCCACTTGCAAATTCCACAAAAAGACGGTTTCAAATCTCCTCTGTCTAAATGAAGGTTCAACTCTGTGAGTTGAACACACGCAACCCAAGGAAGTTACTGAGAATTCTTCTGTCTAGCATTAGATGTAGAAATCCCATTTCCCATGAAATCCTCAAAGATGTCCAAATATCCACTTGCAGTCTTTCCAAACTCAGTGTTTCCAAACTGCTCTATGAAAAGAAAGGTTTAACTCTGTGAGTGGAACGTACACATCACATACTGGTTTCTGAGAACGATTCTCTGTAGTTTTTATACGAAGATATTTCCTTTTCTACCGTTGGCCCAACGTGCATGAAATCTCCACTTGAAAATTTCTCAAAAAGAGGGTTTAGAATCTGCTCTGTGTAAAGAAAGGTTCAACTCTGTGAGTCGAACACACGCAACCCAAAGAAGTTACTGAGAATTCTTCTGTCTAGCATTAGATGAAAAAATCCCGTTTCCAACGAAATCCTCAAAGAGGTGCAAATATCCACTTGCAGACTTTACAAACTGAGTTTTTCCAAACTGCTCTATGAAAAGGAAGGTTAAACTCTGTGAGAGGAACGCACACATCCCAAAGTGGTTTCTGAGAATGATTCTCTAAATTTTTATATGCCGATGATTCCTTTTCTACCGTTGGCCCCAATGTGCATGAAATCTCCACTTCCAAATTCCACAAAAAGAGGGTTTCGAATCTGCTCTGTGTAAAGGAAGTTTCAACTCTGTGCGTCGAACACACGCAACCCAAAAAGTTACTGAGAATTCTTCTGTCCAGCATTAGATGAAGAAATCCCGTTTCCATTGAAATCCTCAAAGAGGTCCAAATATCCACTTGCAGACTTTACAAACTGAGTCTTTCCAAAGTGCTCTATGAAAAGAAAGGTTAAACTCTGTGAGTGGAACGCACACATCACAAAGTGGTTTCTGAGAATTATCCTCTCTAGTTTTTGTACGCAGATATTTCCTTTTCTACCGTTGGCCCCAAAGCGCATGAAATCTCCGGCTGCAAATTTCACCAAAAGAGGGTTTCGAATCTGCTCTGTGTAAAGGCAGGTCCAACTCTGTGAGTTGAACACACGCAACCCAAAGAAGTTACTGAGAATTCTTCTGTCTAGCATTAGATGAAGAAATCCCGTTTCCAATGAAATCCCCAAAGAGGTCCAAACATCCACTTGCAGACATTACAAACTGAGTGTTTCCAAACTGCTCTATGAAAAGAAAGGTTAAACTCTGTGAGTGGAACTCACACATCACAAGGTCGTTTCTGAGAATTATTCTCTGAAGTTTTTGTGTGAATATATTTGCTTTTCTTCCTTTGGCCCCAAAGCGTATGAAATCTCCACTTGCAAATTCCAAAAAAAGAGGGTTTCGAATCTTCTGTGTGTAAAGCAAGGTTGAACCCTCTGTGTTGAACACACGCTACCCAAGGAAGTTACTGAGAATTCTTCTCTCTAGCGTTAGATGAAGCAATCCCGTTTCCAACGAAATCCTCAAAGAGGACCAAATATCCAGTTGCAGACATTACAAACTGAGTGTTTCCAAACTGCTCTATGAAAAGAAAGGTTAAACTCTCTGAGTGGAACGCACATATCACAAAGTGGTTTCTGAGAATGATTCTCTGTAGTTTTTATACGACAATATTTCTTTTCTTCCATTGGCCCCAAAACGCACGAAATCTCTGCTTGCAAATTCCACAAAAAGAGGGTTTCGAATCTTCTCTGTGTAAAGGAAGGTTCAAATCTGTGAGTTGAACACATGCAACCCAAAGAAGATACTGATAATTCTTCTGTCTAGCATTACTTGAATAAATCCCGTTTCCAACGAAATCCTCAAAGAGGTCGAAATATCCACTTGCAGACTTTACAAACTGAGTGTTTCCAAACTGCTCTATGAAAAGAAAGGTTGAACTCTGTGAGTGGAACGCACACATCACAAAGTGGTTTCTGAGAATTATTCTCTCTAGTTTTTATACGCAGATATATACTTTACTACCGTTGGCCCCAAAGGGCAAGAAATCTCCACTTGCAAATTCCACGAAAAGAGGGTTTCGAATCTGCTCTTTCTAAAGGAAAGTTCAGCTCTGTGAGTTGAACACACGCAACCATAAGAAGTTACCGAGAATTCTTCTGTCTAGTATTAGATGAAGAAATCCCGTTTCCAACAAAATCCTCAAAGAGATCCAAATATCCACTTGCAGACTTTACAAACTGAGTGTTTCCAAACTGCTCTATGAAAAGAAAGGTTAAACTCTAAGAATGGAATGCGCACATTACAAAGTGGTTTCTGAGAATTATTCTCTGTAGTTCTTATATGAAGATATTTCCTTTTCTTCCATTGGCCCCAAATCGCATGAAATCTCCACTTCCAAATTCCACATAAAGAGGGTTTAGAATCTGCTCTGTGTAAATTAAGGTTCATCTCTGATTGTTGAAAACACGCAACCCAAAGAACTTACAGAGAATTCTTCTGTCTAGCATTAGATGAAGAATTCGCGTTTCCAATGAACTCCTCATAGAGGTCCAAATATCCACTTGCTAACTTTACAAACTGAGTGTTTCCAAACTGCTCTATGAAAAGAAAGGTTAAACTCTGTGAGTGGAAGGCACACATCACAAAGTGGTTTCTGAGAATGATTCTCTCTAGTTTTTATACGCAGATATTTCCTTTTGTACCGTTGGCCAGAAAGCGCTTGAAATCTCCACTTGCAAATTCCACAAAAAGAGGGCTTCAAATCTACTCTGTCTAAAGGAAGGTTCAACTCTGTGAGTTGAACACACGCAACCCAAAGAAGTTACTGAGAATTCCTCCGTCCAGCATTTGATGAAGAAATAACGTTTCCAATGAAATCCTCAAAGAGGTCGAAATATGCACTTGCAGACTTTACAAACTGGGTGTTTCCACACTGCTCTATGAAAAGAAAGGTTGAACTCTGTGAGTGGAACGCACACATCACAAAGTGGTTTCTGAGAATTATTCTCTCTAGTTTTTATACGCAGATATATACTTTTCTACCATTGTCCCCAAAGGGCAAGAAATCTCCACTTGCAAATTCCACGAAAAGAGGGTTTCGAATCTGCTCTGTCGAAAGGAAAGTTCAACTCTGTGAGTTGAACACACGCAACCATAAGAAGTTACTGAGAATTCTTCTGTCTAGTGTTAGATGAAGAAATCCCGTTTCCAACAAAATCCTCAAAGAGATCCAAATAACCACTTGCAGACTTTACAAACTGAGTGTTTCCAAACTGCTCTATGAAAAGAAAGGTTAAACTCTAAGAGTGGAATGCGCACATCACAAAGTGGTTTCTGAGAATTATTCTCTCTAGTTTTTATATGAAGATATTTCCTTTTCTTCCATTGGCCCCAAATCGCATGAAATCTCCTCTTCCAAATTCCACAAAACGAGGGTTTAGAATCTGCTCTGTGTAAATTAAGGTTCATCTATGATTGTTGAACACACGCAACCCAAAGAACTTACAGAGAATTCTTCTGTCTAGCATTAGATGAAGAAATCCCGTTTCCAATGAACTCCTCATAGAGGTCCAAATATCCACTTGCAAACTTTACAAACTGAGTGTTTCCAAACTGCTCTATGAAAAGAAAGGTTAAACTCTGTGAGTGGAAGGCACACATCACAAAGTGGTTTCTGAGAATGATTCTCTCCAGTTTTTATACGCAGATATTTCCTTTTGTACCGTTGGCCAGAAAGCGCTTGAAATCTCCACTTGCAAATTCCACAAAAAGAGGGCTTCAAATCTACTCTGTCTAAAGGAAGGTTCAACTCTGTGAGTTGGACACACGCAACTCAAAGAAGTTACTGAGAATTCCTCCGTCCAGCATTTGATGAAGAAATAACGTTTCCAACGAAATCCTCAAAGAGGACCAAATATCCACTTGCACACATTACAAACTGAGTGTTTCCAAACTGCTCTATGAAAAGAAAGGTTAAACTCTGTGAGTGGAATGCACACATAACAAAGTGGTTTCTGAGAATGATTCTCTCTGGTTTTTATACTCAGCTATTTCCTTTTCTACCGTTGGCCCCAAAGCGCATGAAATCTCCACTTGCAAATTCCACCAAAAGAGGGTTTCGAAACTGCTCTGTGTAAAGGCAGGTTCAACTCTGTGAGTTGAACACATGCAACCCAAAGAAGTTACTGAGAATTCTTCTGCTTAGCATTATTTGAAGAAATCCCTGTTCCAATGATATCCTCAAAGAGGTCCAAATATCCACTTGCAGACTTTACAAGCTGAGTGTTTCCAAACTGCTCTATGAAAAGAAAAGTTAAACTCTGTGAGAGGAACGCACACATCACAAAGTGGTTTCTGAGAATGATTCTCTCTAATTTTGATACGCAGATATTTCCTTTTCAACCGTTGGCCACAAAGGGCCAGAAATCTCCACTTGCAAATTCCACAAAAAGAGGGTTTCAAATCTGCTCTGTCTAAAGGAAGGTTCAACTCTGTGAGTTGAACACACGCAACCAAAAGAAGTTACTGAGAATTCTTCTGTCTAGCATAAGATGAAGAAATCCCGTTTCCAACAAAATCCTCAAAGAGGTCCAAATATCCACTTGCAGACTTTACAAACTGAGTGTTTCCAAACTGCTCTATGAAAAGAAAGGTTAAACTCTGTGAGTGGAACGGAGACATCACAAAGTGGTTTCTGAGAATGATTCTCTCTAGTTTTTATATGCAGATATTTCCTTTTCTACCGTTGGCGAGAAAGCGCTTGAAATCTCCACTTGCAAATTCCACAAAAAGACAGTTTTACATCTGCTCTGTGTAAAGGAAGTTTCAGCTCTGTGAGTTGAACACACGCAACTTAAAGAAGATACTGAGAATTCTTCTGTCTAGCATTAGATGAAGAAATCCCGTTTCCAATGAAATCCTCAAAGAGGTCCAAATATCCACTTGCACACTTTAAAAACAGAGTGTTTCCAAACTGCTCTATGAAAAGAAAGGTTAAACTCTGTGAGTGGAACGCACACATCACAAAGTGGTTTCTGAGAATTATTCTGTGTAGTTTCTATACGCATATATTTCCTTTTCTACCATTTGCCCATAGGGCTTCAAATCTACAATTGCAAATTCCACAAAAAGAGGGTTTCAAATCTGCTCTGTCTAAAGGAAGGCTCAATTCTGTGAGTTGAACACACGCAACCCAAAGAAGTTCCTGAGAATTCTTCTGTCTAGCATTAGATGAAGAAAGCACGTTTCCAAAGAAATCCTCAAAGAGGTCCAAATATCCACTTGCAGACTTTGCAAACTGAGTGTTTCCTAACTGCTCTATGAAAACAAAGGTTAATCTCTGTGAGTGGAACTCACACATCACAAAGTCGTTTCTGAGAATTATTCTCTGTAGTTTTTATATGAATATATTTGCTTTTCTTCCTTTGTCCCAAAAGCATATGAAATCTCCTCTTGCAAATTCCAAAAAAAGAGGGTTTTGAATCTGCTCTGTGTAAAGTAAGGTTCAAATTTGTGAGTCGAACACATGCAACCCTAAGAAGTTACAGAGAATTCTTCTGTCTAGCATTAGATGAAGAAATCCCGTTTCCAATGAACTCCTCAAAGAGGTCCAAATATCCACTTGCAGATTTTACAAACTGAGAGTTTCCAAACTGCTCTATGGAAAGAAAGGTTAAACTCTGTGAATGGAACGCACACATCACAAAGTGGTTTCTGAGAATGATTCTCTGTAGTTTTTATACGAATATTTTTCCTTTTCTACCACTGGCCCCAAAGTGCATGAAATCTCCACTTACAGATTCCACAAAAAGAGGGTTTCGAATCTGCTCTGTGTAATGGAAGTTTCAACTCCATGAGTCGAACACACACTACCCAAAGAAGTTACAGAGAATTCTTCTGTCTAGCATTAGATGAAGAAATCCCGTTTCCAATGAAATGCTCAAAGACGTTCAAATATGCACTTGCAGACTTTACAAAGTGAGTGTTTATAAACTGCTCTATGAAAAGAAAGGTTAAACTCTGTGAGTGGAACGCACACATTACAAAGTGGTTTCTGAGAATGATTCTCTCTAGTTGTTATACGCAGATATTTCCTTTTATACCGTTGGCCCCAAAGCGCTTGAAATCTGCACTTGCAAATTCCACAAAAAGACGGTTTTAAATCTGCTCTGTGTAAAGGAAGTTTCAGCTCTGTGAGTTGAACACACGCAACTTAAAGAAGATACTGAGAATTCTTCTGTCTAGCATTAGATGAAGAAATCCCGTTTCCAATGAAATCCTCAAAGAGGTCCAAATATCCACTTGCACACTTTAAAAACAGAGTGTTTCCAAACTGCTCTATGAAAAGAAAGGTTAAACTCTGTGAGTGGAACGCACACATCACAATGTGGTTTCTGAGAATCATTCTTCTAGTTTTTATACGCATATACTTCCTTTTCTACCGTTTGCCCCAAAGGGCTTGAAATGTCCAATTGCAAATTCCACAAAAAGAGGGTTTCAAATCTGCTCTGTCTAAAGGAAGGTTCAATTCTGTGAGTTGAACACACGCAACCCAAAGAAGTTACTGAGAATTTTTCTGTCTAGCATTAGATGAAGAAATCCCGTTTCCAACGAAATCCTAAAAGAGGTCCAAATATCCACTTGCAGACTTTACAAACTGAGTGTTTCCAAACTGCTCTATGAAAACAAAGGTTAAACTCTGTGAGTGGAACTCACACATCACAAATCACAAAGTCGTTTCTGAAAATTATTCTCTGTAGTTTTTATATGAATATATTTGCTTTTCTTCCTTTGGCCCCAAATCATATGAAATCTCCACTTGCAAATTCCAAAAAAAGAGGGTTTCGAATCTGCTCTGTGTAAAGTAAGGTTCAAATTTGTGAGTCAAACACACGCAACCCAAAGAAGTTACAGAGAATTCTTCTGTCTAGCATTAGATGAAGAAATCCCGTTTCCAATGAACTCCTCAAAGAGGTCCAAATATCCACTTGCAGACATTACAAACTGAGTGTTTCCAAACTGCTCTATGAAAAGAAAGGTTAAACTCTGTGAGTGGAATGGAGACATCACAAAGTGGTTTCTGAGAATGATTCTCTCTAGTTTTTATATGCAGATATTTCCTTTTCTACCGTTGGCGAGAAAGCGCTTGAAATCTCCACTTGCAAATTCCACAAAAAGACGGTTTTACATCTGCTCTGTGTAAAGGAAGTTTCAGCTCTGTGAGTTGAACACACGCAACTTAAAGAAGATACTGAGAATTCTTCTGTCTAGCATTAGATGAAGAAATCCCGTTTCCAATGAAATCCTCAAAGAAGTCCAAATATCCACTTGCACACTTTAAAAACAGAGTGTTTCCAAACTGCTCTATGAAAAGAAAGGTTAAACTCTGTGAGTGGAACGCACACATCACAATGTGGTTTCTGAGAATTATTCTGCTAGTTTTTATATGCATATATTTCCTTTTCTACCGTTTGCCCCAAAGGGCTTGAAATGTCCAATTGCAAATTCCACAAAAAGAGGGTTTCAAATCTGCTCTGTCTAAAGGAAGGTTCAATTCTGTGAGTTGAACACACGCAACCCAAAGAAGTTACTGAGAATTCTTCTGTCTAGCATTAGATGAAGAAATCCCGTTTCCAACGAAATCCTAAAAGAGGTCCAAATATCCACTTGCAGACTTTACAAACTGAGTGTTTCCAAACTGCTCTATGAAAACAAAGGTTAAACTCTGTGAGTGGAACTCACACATCACAAATCACAAAGTGGTTTCTGAGAATTATTCTCTGTAGTTTTTATATGAATATATTTGCTTTTCTTCCTTTGGCCCCAAATCATATGAAATCTCCACTTGCAAATTCCAAAAAAGAGGGTTTCGAATCTGCTCTGTGTAAAGTAAGGTTCAAATTTGTGAGTCGAACACACGCAACCCAAAGAAGTTACAGAGAATTCTTCTGTCTAGCATTAGATGAAGAAATCCCGTTTCCAATGAACTCCTCAAAGAGGTCCAAATATCCACTTGCAGACATTACAAACTGAGTGTTTCCAAACTGCTCTATGAAAAGAAAGGTTAAACTCTGTGAGTTGAATGCACACATCACAAAGTGGTTTCTGAGAATGAGTCTCTCTAGTTTTTATGCGCAAATATTTCCTTTTCTACCGTTGGCCAGAAAGGGTTTGAAATCTCCACTTGCAAATTCCACAAAAAGAGGGCTTCAAATCTACTCCGTTTAATGAAGGTTCAACTCTGTGAGTTGAACACATGCAACCCAAAGAAATTACTGAGAATTCCTCTGTCCAGCATTAGAGGAAGAAATCCCGTTTCCAACGAAATCCTCAAAGAGGTCCAAATATAGAATTGCAGACTTTACAAACTGAGTGTTTCCAAACAGCTCTATGAAAAGAAAGGTTAAACTCTGTGAGTGGAATGCACACATAACAAAGTGGTTTCTGAGAATGATTCTCTCTAGTTTTGATACGCAGATATTTCCTTTTCTACCGTTGGCCCCAAAGTGCTTGAAATGTCCACTTGCAAATTCCACAAAAAGAGGGTTTCAAATCTGCTGTGTCTAAAGGAAGGTTCAACTCTGTGATTTTTACACACACAACCCAAAGAAGTTACTGAGAATTCTTCTGTCTAGCATTAGATGTAGAAATCCCGTTTCCAACGAAATCCTCAAAGTGATCCAAATATCCACCTGCAAACATTACAATCTGAGTGTCTCCAAACTGCTCTATGAAAAGAATGGCTAAACTCTGTGAGTGGAACGCACACATCACAAAGTGGTTTCTGAGAATGATTCTCTCTATTTTATATACGCAGATACTTCCTTTTCTACCGTTGGCCCCAAAGCGCTTGAAATCTCCACTTGCAAATTCCACAAAAAGAGGGTTTCAAATCTGCTCTGTGTAAAGGAAGGTTCAACTCCGTGAGTTGAACACACGCAACTGAAAGAAGTTACTGAGAATTCTTCTCTCTAGCATAAGATGAAAAAATCCCGTTTCCAACGAAATCCTCAAAGAGGACCAAATATCCACTTGCAGACATTACAAACTGACTGTTTCCAAACTGCTCTATGAAAAGAAAGGTTAAACTCTCTGAGTGGAACGCACATATCACAAAGTGGTTTCTGAGAATGATTCTCTGTAGTTTTTATACGAAGATATTTCCTTTTCTTCCATTGGCCCCAAAACGCATGAAATCTCCGCTTGCAAATTCCACAAAAAGAGGGTTTCGAATCTGCTCTGTGTAAAGGAAGGTTCATCTCTGTGAGTTGAATACATACAACCCAAAGAAGATACTGATAATTCTTCTTTCGAGCATTAGTTGAATAAATCCCGTTTCAAACGAAATCCTCAAAGAGGTCCAAATATCCACTTGCAGACGTTAAAAACTGAGTGTTTCCAAACTGCTCTATGAAAAGAAAGGTTGAACTCTGTGAGTGGAACGCACACATCACAAAGTGGTTTCTGAGAATTATTCTGTCTAGTTTTTGTACGCAGATATTTCCTTTTCTACCGTTGGCCCCAAAGGGCTAGAAATCTCCACTTGCAAATTCCACAAAAAGAGGTTTTCAAACCTGCTTTCTCTAAAGGAAGGTTCAACTCTGTGAGTTGGACACACGCAACCCAAAGAAGTTACTGAGAATTCCTCCGTCCAGCATTTGATGAAGAAATAACGTTTCCAATGAAATCCTCAAAGAGGTCGAAATATGCACTTGCAGACTTTACAAACTGGGTGTTTCCACACTGCTCTATGAAAAGAAAGGTTGAACTCTGTGAGTGGAACGCACACATCACAAAGTGGTTTCTGAGAATTATTCTCTCTAGTTTTTATACGCAGATATATACTTTTCTACCATTGTCCCCAAAGGGCAAGAAATCTCCACTTGCAAATTCCACGAAAAGAGGGTTTCGAATCTGCTCTGTCGAAAGGAAAGTTCAACTCTGTGAGTTGAACACACGCAACCATAAGAAGTTACTGAGAATTCTTCTGTCTAGTGTTAGATGAAGAAATCCCGTTTCCAACAAAATCCTCAAAGAGATCCAAATAACCACTTGCAGACTTTACAAACTGAGTGTTTCCAAACTGCTCTATGAAAAGAAAGGTTAAACTCTAAGAGTGGAATGCGCACATCACAAAGTGGTTTCTGAGAATTATTCTCTCTAGTTTTTATATGAAGATATTTCCTTTTCTTCCATTGGCCCCAAATCGCATGAAATCTCCTCTTCCAAATTCCACAAAACGAGGGTTTAGAATCTGCTCTGTGTAAATTAAGGTTCATCTATGATTGTTGAACACACGCAACCCAAAGAACTTACAGAGAATTCTTCTGTCTAGCATTAGATGAAGAAATCCCGTTTCCAATGAACTCCTCATAGAGGTCCAAATATCCACTTGCAAACTTTACAAACTGAGTGTTTCCAAACTGCTCTATGAAAAGAAAGGTTAAACTCTGTGAGTGGAAGGCACACATCACAAAGTGGTTTCTGAGAATGATTCTCTCCAGTTTTTATACGCAGATATTTCCTTTTGTACCGTTGGCCAGAAAGCGCTTGAAATCTCCACTTGCAAATTCCACAAAAAGAGGGCTTCAAATCTACTCTGTCTAAAGGAAGGTTCAACTCTGTGAGTTGGACACACGCAACTCAAAGAAGTTACTGAGAATTCCTCCGTCCAGCATTTGATGAAGAAATAACGTTTCCAACGAAATCCTCAAAGAGGACCAAATATCCACTTGCACACATTACAAACTGAGTGTTTCCAAACTGCTCTATGAAAAGAAAGGTTAAACTCTGTGAGTGGAATGCACACATAACAAAGTGGTTTCTGAGAATGATTCTCTCTGGTTTTTATACTCAGCTATTTCCTTTTCTACCGTTGGCCCCAAAGCGCATGAAATCTCCACTTGCAAATTCCACCAAAAGAGGGTTTCGAAACTGCTCTGTGTAAAGGCAGGTTCAACTCTGTGAGTTGAACACATGCAACCCAAAGAAGTTACTGAGAATTCTTCTGCTTAGCATTATTTGAAGAAATCCCTGTTCCAATGATATCCTCAAAGAGGTCCAAATATCCACTTGCAGACTTTACAAGCTGAGTGTTTCCAAACTGCTCTATGAAAAGAAAAGTTAAACTCTGTGAGAGGAACGCACACATCACAAAGTGGTTTCTGAGAATGATTCTCTCTAATTTTGATACGCAGATATTTCCTTTTCAACCGTTGGCCACAAAGGGCCAGAAATCTCCACTTGCAAATTCCACAAAAAGAGGGTTTCAAATCTGCTCTGTCTAAAGGAAGGTTCAACTCTGTGAGTTGAACACACGCAACCAAAAGAAGTTACTGAGAATTCTTCTGTCTAGCATAAGATGAAGAAATCCCGTTTCCAACAAAATCCTCAAAGAGGTCCAAATATCCACTTGCAGACTTTACAAACTGAGTGTTTCCAAACTGCTCTATGAAAAGAAAGGTTAAACTCTGTGAGTGGAACGGAGACATCACAAAGTGGTTTCTGAGAATGATTCTCTCTAGTTTTTATATGCAGATATTTCCTTTTCTACCGTTGGCGAGAAAGCGCTTGAAATCTCCACTTGCAAATTCCACAAAAAGACAGTTTTACATCTGCTCTGTGTAAAGGAAGTTTCAGCTCTGTGAGTTGAACACACGCAACTTAAAGAAGATACTGAGAATTCTTCTGTCTAGCATTAGATGAAGAAATCCCGTTTCCAATGAAATCCTCAAAGAGGTCCAAATATCCACTTGCACACTTTAAAAACAGAGTGTTTCCAAACTGCTCTATGAAAAGAAAGGTTAAACTCTGTGAGTGGAACGCACACATCACAAAGTGGTTTCTGAGAATTATTCTGTGTAGTTTCTATACGCATATATTTCCTTTTCTACCATTTGCCCATAGGGCTTCAAATCTACAATTGCAAATTCCACAAAAAGAGGGTTTCAAATCTGCTCTGTCTAAAGGAAGGCTCAATTCTGTGAGTTGAACACACGCAACCCAAAGAAGTTCCTGAGAATTCTTCTGTCTAGCATTAGATGAAGAAAGCACGTTTCCAAAGAAATCCTCAAAGAGGTCCAAATATCCACTTGCAGACTTTGCAAACTGAGTGTTTCCTAACTGCTCTATGAAAACAAAGGTTAATCTCTGTGAGTGGAACTCACACATCACAAAGTCGTTTCTGAGAATTATTCTCTGTAGTTTTTATATGAATATATTTGCTTTTCTTCCTTTGTCCCAAAAGCATATGAAATCTCCTCTTGCAAATTCCAAAAAAAGAGGGTTTTGAATCTGCTCTGTGTAAAGTAAGGTTCAAATTTGTGAGTCGAACACATGCAACCCTAAGAAGTTACAGAGAATTCTTCTGTCTAGCATTAGATGAAGAAATCCCGTTTCCAATGAACTCCTCAAAGAGGTCCAAATATCCACTTGCAGATTTTACAAACTGAGAGTTTCCAAACTGCTCTATGGAAAGAAAGGTTAAACTCTGTGAATGGAACGCACACATCACAAAGTGGTTTCTGAGAATGATTCTCTGTAGTTTTTATACGAATATTTTTCCTTTTCTACCACTGGCCCCAAAGTGCATGAAATCTCCACTTACAGATTCCACAAAAAGAGGGTTTCGAATCTGCTCTGTGTAATGGAAGTTTCAACTCCATGAGTCGAACACACGCTACCCAAAGAAGTTACAGAGAATTCTTCTGTCTAGCATTAGATGAAGAAATCCCGTTTCCAATGAAATGCTCAAAGACGTTCAAATATGCACTTGCAGACTTTACAAAGTGAGTGTTTATAAACTGCTCTATGAAAAGAAAGGTTAAACTCTGTGAGTGGAACGCACACATTACAAAGTGGTTTCTGAGAATGATTCTCTCTAGTTGTTATACGCAGATATTTCCTTTTATACCGTTGGCCCCAAAGCGCTTGAAATCTGCACTTGCAAATTCCACAAAAAGACGGTTTTAAATCTGCTCTGTGTAAAGGAAGTTTCAGCTCTGTGAGTTGAACACACGCAACTTAAAGAAGATACTGAGAATTCTTCTGTCTAGCATTAGATGAAGAAATCCAGTTTCCAATGAAATCCTCAAAGAGGTCCAAATATCCACTTGCACACTTTAAAAACAGAGTGTTTCCAAACTGCTCTATGAAAAGAAAGGTTAAACTCTGTGAGTGGAACGCACACATCACAATGTGGTTTCTGAGAATCATTCTTCTAGTTTTTATACGCATATACTTCCTTTTCTACCGTTTGCCCCAAAGGGCTTGAAATGTCCAATTGCAAATTCCACAAAAAGAGGGTTTCAAATCTGCTCTGTCTAAAGGAAGGTTCAATTCTGTGAGTTGAACACACGCAACCCAAAGAAGTTACTGAGAATTTTTCTGTCTAGCATTAGATGAAGAAATCCCGTTTCCAACGAAATCCTAAAAGAGGTCCAAATATCCACTTGCAGACTTTACAAACTGAGTGTTTCCAAACTGCTCTATGAAAACAAAGGTTAAACTCTGTGAGTGGAACTCACACATCACAAATCACAAAGTCGTTTCTGAAAATTATTCTCTGTAGTTTTTATATGAATATATTTGCTTTTCTTCCTTTGGCCCCAAATCATATGAAATCTCCACTTGCAAATTCCAAAAAAAGAGGGTTTCGAATCTGCTCTGTGTAAAGTAAGGTTCAAATTTGTGAGTCAAACACACGCAACCCAAAGAAGTTACAGAGAATTCTTCTGTCTAGCATTAGATGAAGAAATCCCGTTTCCAATGAACTCCTCAAAGAGGTCCAAATATCCACTTGCAGACATTACAAACTGAGTGTTTCCAAACTGCTCTATGAAAAGAAAGGTTAAACTCTGTGAGTGGAATGGAGACATCACAAAGTGGTTTCTGAGAATGATTCTCTCTAGTTTTTATATGCAGATATTTCCTTTTCTACCGTTGGCGAGAAAGCGCTTGAAATCTCCACTTGCAAATTCCACAAAAAGACGGTTTTACATCTGCTCTGTGTAAAGGAAGTTTCAGCTCTGTGAGTTGAACACACGCAACTTAAAGAAGATACTGAGAATTCTTCTGTCTAGCATTAGATGAAGAAATCCCGTTTCCAATGAAATCCTCAAAGAAGTCCAAATATCCACTTGCACACTTTAAAAACAGAGTGTTTCCAAACTGCTCTATGAAAAGAAAGGTTAAACTCTGTGAGTGGAACGCACACATCACAATGTGGTTTCTGAGAATTATTCTGCTAGTTTTTATATGCATATATTTCCTTTTCTACCGTTTGCCCCAAAGGGCTTGAAATGTCCAATTGCAAATTCCACAAAAAGAGGGTTTCAAATCTGCTCTGTCTAAAGGAAGGTTCAATTCTGTGAGTTGAACACACGCAACCCAAAGAAGTTACTGAGAATTCTTCTGTCTAGCATTAGATGAAGAAATCCCGTTTCCAACGAAATCCTAAAAGAGGTCCAAATATCCACTTGCAGACTTTACAAACTGAGTGTTTCCAAACTGCTCTATGAAAACAAAGGTTAAACTCTGTGAGTGGAACTCACACATCACAAATCACAAAGTGGTTTCTGAGAATTATTCTCTGTAGTTTTTATATGAATATATTTGCTTTTCTTCCTTTGGCCCCAAATCATATGAAATCTCCACTTGCAAATTCCAAAAAAGAGGGTTTCGAATCTGCTCTGTGTAAAGTAAGGTTCAAATTTGTGAGTCGAACACACGCAACCCAAAGAAGTTACAGAGAATTCTTCTGTCTAGCATTAGATGAAGAAATCCCGTTTCCAATGAACTCCTCAAAGAGGTCCAAATATCCACTTGCAGACATTACAAACTGAGTGTTTCCAAACTGCTCTATGAAAAGAAAGGTTAAACTCTGTGAGTTGAATGCACACATCACAAAGTGGTTTCTGAGAATGAGTCTCTCTAGTTTTTATGCGCAAATATTTCCTTTTCTACCGTTGGCCAGAAAGGGCTTGAAATCTCCACTTGCAAATTCCACAAAAAGAGGGCTTCAAATCTACTCCGTTTAATGAAGGTTCAACTCTGTGAGTTGAACACATGCAACCCAAAGAAATTACTGAGAATTCCTCTGTCCAGCATTAGATGAAGAAATCCCGTTTCCAACGAAATCCTCAAAGAGGTCCAAATATAGAATTGCAGACTTTACAAACTGAGTGTTTCCAAACAGCTCTATGAAAAGAAAGGTTAAACTCTGTGAGTGGAATGCACACATAACAAAGTGGTTTCTGAGAATGATTCTCTCTAGTTTTGATACGCAGATATTTCCTTTTCTACCGTTGGCCCCAAAGTGCTTGAAATGTCCACTTGCAAATTCCACAAAAAGAGGGTTTCAAATCTGCTGTGTCTAAAGGAAGGTTCAACTCTGTGATTTTTACACACACAACCCAAAGAAGTTACTGAGAATTCTTCTGTCTAGCATTAGATGTAGAAATCCCGTTTCCAACGAAATCCTCAAAGTGATCCAAATATCCACCTGCAAACATTACAATCTGAGTGTCTCCAAACTGCTCTATGAAAAGAATGGCTAAACTCTGTGAGTGGAACGCACACATCACAAAGTGGTTTCTGAGAATGATTCTCTCTATTTTATATACGCAGATACTTCCTTTTCTACCGTTGGCCCCAAAGCGCTTGAAATCTCCACTTGCAAATTCCACAAAAAGAGGGTTTCAAATCTGCTCTGTGTAAAGGAAGGTTCAACTCCGTGAGTTGAACACACGCAACTGAAAGAAGTTACTGAGAATTCTTCTCTCTAGCATAAGATGAAAAAATCCCGTTTCCAACGAAATCCTCAAAGAGGACCAAATATCCACTTGCAGACATTACAAACTGACTGTTTCCAAACTGCTCTATGAAAAGAAAGGTTAAACTCTCTGAGTGGAACGCACATATCACAAAGTGGTTTCTGAGAATGATTCTCTGTAGTTTTTATACGAAGATATTTCCTTTTCTTCCATTGGCCCCAAAACGCATGAAATCTCCGCTTGCAAATTCCACAAAAAGAGGGTTTCGAATCTGCTCTGTGTAAAGGAAGGTTCATCTCTGTGAGTTGAATACATACAACCCAAAGAAGATACTGATAATTCTTCTATCGAGCATTAGTTGAATAAATCCCGTTTCAAACGAAATCCTCAAAGAGGTCCAAATATCCACTTGCACACGTTAAAAACTGAGTGTTTCCAAACTGCTCTATGAAAAGAAAGGTTGAACTCTGTGAGTGGAACGCACACATCACAAAGTGGTTTCTGAGAATTATTCTGTCTAGTTTTTGTACGCAGATATTTCCTTTTCTACCGTTGGCCCCAAAGGGCTAGAAATCTCCACTTGCAAATTCCACAAAAAGAGGTTTTCAAACCTGCTTTCTCTAAAGGAAGGTTCAACTCTGTGAGTTGGACACACGCAACCCAAAGAAGTTACTGGGAATTCTTCTGTCTAGCGTTATATGCAGAAATCCCGTTTCCAACAAAATCCCAAGAGAGGTCCAAATATCCACTTGCAGGCTTTACAAACAGAGTGTTTCCAAACTACTCTATGAAATGAAAGGTTAAACTCTGTGAGTGGAACGCACACATCACCAAGTGGTTGCTGAGAATGATTCCCTCTAGTTTTTATACGAAGATATTTCCTTTTCTACAGTTGGCCCCAAAGTGCTTGAAATCTCCACTTGCAAATTCCACAAAAAGAGGGTTTCAAATCTGCTCTGTCTAAAGGAAGGTTCAACTCTGTGGGTGGAACACACGCAGCCCAAAGAAGTTACTGATAATTTTTCTGTCTACTGTTATATGCAGAAATCCCTTTTCCAACGAAAACCCCAGAGAGGTCCAAATATCCACTTGCGACTTTACAAACAGAGTGTTTGCAAACTGCTCTATGAAAAGAAAGGTGAAACTCTGTGAGTGGAACGCACACATCACGAAGTGGTTGCTGAAAATGATTCTCTCTAGTTTTTATACGAAGATATTTCCTTTTCTACCGTAGGCCCCAAAGCGCTTGAAATCTCCACTTGCAAACTCCAGAAAAAGAGGGTTTCAAATCTCCTCTGTCTAAAGGATGGTTCAAGTCTGTGAGTTGAATGCACGCAGCCCAAAGAAGTTACTAAGAATTCCTCTGTGTAGCGTTATATGCAGAAATCCCTTTTCCAAGGAAATCCCCAGGGAGGTCCTAATAGCCACTTGCAGACTTTAGAAACAGAGGGTTTCCAAACTGCTCTATGAAAAGAAAGGTTAAACTGTGTATGTGGAACGCACACATCACGTAGTGGTTGCTGAGAATGATTCCCTCTAGTTTTTAAACGAAGATGTTTCCTTTTCTACCGTTGGCCCCAAAGCACATGAAATCTCCACCTGCAAATTCCACAAAAAGAGGGTTTCAAATCTGCTGTGTCTAAAGGAAGCTTCAACTCTGTGAGTTGAACACACACAGCCCAAAGAAGTAACTGAGAATTCTTCTGTCTAGCGTTATATGCAGAAATCCCGTTTTCAACGAAATCCTCAAAGAGGTCCAAATATCCATTTGCAGACCTCACAAACAGAGTTTTTCCAAACTGCTCTATGAAAAGAAAGGTTAAACTCTGTGAGTGGAACGCACACATCGCCAAGTGGTTGCTGAGATTGATTCTCCCTAGTTTTTATAAGAATATATTTCCTTTTCTACCGTTGGTCCCAAAGCGCTTGAAATCTCCACTTGCAAATTCCACAAAAAGAGGGTTTCAAATCTGCTCTGTGTAAAGGAAGGTTCAACTCTGTGAGTTGAACATACGCAGCCCAAATAAGTTACTAAGAATTCTTTTGTCTAGCATTATATGCAGAAATCCCGTTTCCAAAGAAATCCCCAGAGAGGTCCAAATCTCCACTTGCAGACTTTACAAACAGAGCGTTTCCAAACTGCTCAATGAAAAGAGAGGTTAAACTCTGGGAGTTGAACGCACACATCACCAAGTGGTTGCTGAGAATGATTCCCTCTAGTTTTTATACGAAGATATTTCCTTTTCTACCGTTGGCCAAAATGCGCTTGAAATATCCACTTGCAAATTCCACAAAAAGTGGGTTTCAAATCTGCTATGTCTAAAGGAAGGTTCATATCTGTGAGTTGAACACACGCAGCCCAAAGAAGTTACTGAGAATTCTTCTGTCTAGCGTTATATGCAGAAATCCCGTTTCCAGCGATATCCCCAGAGAGGTCCAAATATCCACTTGCAGACTTTACAAACAGAGTGTTTCGAAACTGCTCTGTGAAAACAGAGGTTAAACTCTGTGAGTGGAACGCACACATCATCAAGTGGTTGCTGAGAATGATTCTCTCCAGTTTTTATACGAAAATATTTCCTTTTCTACCACTGGCCCCAAAGCGCTTGAAATCTCCACTTGCAAATTCCACAAAAAGTGGGTTTCAAATCTGCTCTGTCTAAAAGAAGGCTCAACTTTGTGAGTTGAACACGCGCATCCCAAAGAAGTTACTGAGAATTCCTCTGTCTAGCGTTATACGCAGAAATCCCGTTTCCAACGAAATCCCCAGAGAGATCCAAATATCAACTT
Source organism: Gorilla gorilla gorilla (assembly GCF_029281585.2). NCBI lineage: Eukaryota > Metazoa > Chordata > Mammalia > Primates > Hominidae > Gorilla > Gorilla gorilla. The sequence goes on along the minus strand of NC_073230.2, from coordinate 71,932,895 downwards.
GCAGACTTTACAAACAGAGTGTATCCAAACTGCTCCTTGAAAGGAAAGGATAAACTCTGTGAGTGGAACGCACACATCACCAAGTGGTTGCTGAGAATGATTCTCTCTAGTTTTTATATGAAGATATTCCCTTTTCTACCGTTGGCCCGAAAGCGCTTGAAATCTCCACTTGCAAATTCCACAAAAAGTGGGTTTCAAATCTCCTCTGTCTAAAGGATGATTTAAATCTGTGAGATTAACACAAGCAGTCCAAAGAAGTTACTGAGAATTCTTATGTCTATCGTTAAATGCAGAAATACCTTTTCCAACGAAATACCCAGAGAATTAAAGATATCCACTTGCAGACTTTAGAAACAGAGCATTTCCAAACTGCTCTGTGAAAAGAAAGGTTAAACTCTGTGAGTGGAACGCACACATGACCAAGTGTTTGCTGAGAATGATTCTCTCTAGTTTTTATACGAAGATATTTCCTTTTCTACCGTTCGCCCCAAAGCGCTTGAAACCTCCACTTGCAAATTCCACAAAAAGAGGGTTTCAAATATGTGCTGTCTAAAGGAAGGTTCAACTCTGTGAGTTGAACATACGCAGCCCAAAGAAGTTACTAAGAATTCTTCTGTCTAGCGTTATATGGAGAAATCCCTTTTCCAAAGAAATCCTCAGAGAGGTCCAAATGTCCACTTGCAGACATTACAAACAGAGCGTTTACAAACTGCTCAATGAAAAGAGAGGTTAAACTGTGGGAATTGAACGCACACATCACCAAGTGGTTGCTGAGAATGATTCCCTCTAGTTTTTATACGAAGATATTTCCTTTTCTAACGTTGGCCACAATGCGCTTGAAATATCCACTTGCAAATTCCACAAAAAGAGGGTTTCAAATCTGCTCTGTCTAAAGGAAGGTTCATATCTGTGAGTTGAACACACGCAGCCCAAAGAAGTTACTGAGAATTCTTCTGTCTAGCGTTATATGCAGAAATCCCGTTTCCAACGAAATCCCCAGAGAGGTCCAAATATCAACTTGCAGACTTTACGAACAGAGTGTATCCAAACTGCTCCTTGAAAGGGAAGGATTAACTCTGTGAGTTGAACGCACACATCACCAAGTGGTTGCTGAGAATGATTCTCTCTAGTTTTCATATGAAGATATTCCCTTTTCTACCGTTGGCCCGAAAGCGCTTGAAACCTCCACTTGCAAATTCCACAAAAAGAGGGTTTCAAATATGCGCTGTCTAAAGGAATTTTCAACTCTGTGAGTTGAACACACGCAGCTCAGAGAAGTTACTGAGAATTCTTCTGTCTAGCGTTATATGCAGAAATCCCGTTTCCAACGAAATCCTCAAAGAGGTCCAAATATCCACTTGCAGACTTTACAAACAGAGTGTTTCCAAACTGCTCTATGAAAAGAAAGGTTAAACTCTGTGAGTGGAACGCACACATCACCAAGCGGTTGCTGAGAATGATTCTCTCTAGTTTTTATAAGAATATATTTCCTTTTCTACCGTTGGCCGCAAAGCGTTTGAAATCTCCACCTGCAAATTCCACAAAAAGAGGGTTTCAAATCTGCTCTGTCTAAAGGAAGGTTCAACTCTGTGAGTTGAACATACGCAGCCCAAAGAAGTTACTAAGAATTCTTCTGTCTAGCGTTATATGCTGAAATCCCTTTTTCCAACGAAATCTTCAGAGAGGTCCAAATCTCCACTTGCAGACATTACAAACAGTGCGTTTCCAAACTGCTCAATGAAAAGAGAGGTTAAACTCTGGGAATTGAACGCACACATCACAAAGTGGTTGCTGAGAATGATTCCCTCTAGTTTTTACACGAAGATATTTCCTTTTCTAACGTTGGCCACAATGCGCTTGAAACCTCCACTTGCAAATTCCACAAAAAGTGGGTTTCAAATCTGCTCTGTCTAAAGGAAGGCTCAAATCTGTGAGTTGAACACAGGCAGCCCAAAGAAGTTACTGAGAATTCTTCTGTCTCGCGTTATATGCAGAAATTCCTTTTCCAAAGAAATACCCAGAGAGTTCCAAATATCCACTTGCAGACTATAGAAACAGAGCGTTTCCAAACTGCTCTGTGAAAAGAAAGGTTAAACTCTGTGAGTGGAACGGACACATCACCAAGTGGTTGCTGAGAATGATTCTCTCTAGTTTTTATACGAAGATATTTCCTTTTCTACCTTTCACCCCAAAGCGCTTGAAACCTCCACTTGAAAATTCCAAAAATAGAGTGTTTCAAATATGCGTTGTCTAAAGGAAGGTTCAACTCTGAGAGTTCAACACACGCACCCCAAGGAAGTTACTGAGAATTCTTCTGTCTAGCGTTATATGCAGAAATCCCGTTTCCAACGAAATCCGCAGAGAGGTCCAAATATCCACTTGCAGACTTTACAAACAGAGTGTTTCCAAACTGCTCTATGAAAAGAAAGGTTAAACTCTGTGAGTGGAACGTACACATCACCAAGCGGTTGCTGAGAATGATTCCCTCTAGTTTTTATTAGAATATATTTCCTTTTCTACCGTTGGCCGCAAAGCGCTTGAAATCTCCACTTGTAAATTCCACAAAAAGAGGGTTTCAAATCTGCTCTGTCTAAAGGAAGGTTCAACTCTGTGAGTTGAGCACACGCAGCCCAAAGAAGTTACTAAGAATTCTTCTGTCTAGCGTTATATGCAGAAATCCCGTTTCCAACGAAATCCCCAGAGAGGTCCAAATATCGACTTGCAGAATTTACAAACAGAGTGTCTCCAAACTGCTCTATGAAAAGAAAGGTTAAACTCTGTGAGTGGAACGCACTCATCACCAAGCGGTTGCTGAAAATGATTCTCTCTAGTTTTTATTCGAAGATATTTCCTTTTCTACCGTTGGCCCCAAAGCGCTTGAAATCTCCACGTGCAAATTCCACAAAAAGTGGGTTTCAAATCTGCTGTGTCTAAAGAAAGCTTCAACTCTGTGAGTTGAACACACGCAGCCCAAAGAAGTTACTGAGAATTCTTCTGTCTAGCGTTATATGCAGAAATCCCGTTTCCAACGAAATCCTCAAAGAGGTCCAAATATCCACCTGCGGACTTTAGACACAGAGTGTTTCCAAACTGCTCTATCAATAGAAAGGTTAAACTCTGTGAGTGGAACGCACACATCACCAAGTGGTTGCTGAGAATGATTCTCTCTAGTTTTTATACGAAGATATTTCCTTTTCTACCGTTGGCCACAAACCGCTTGAAATCTCCACTTGCAAATTCCAAAAAAAGAGTGTTTCAAATATGCGCTGTCTAAAGGAAGCTTCAACTCTGTGAGTTGAACACACGCAGCCCAAAGAAGTTCCTGAGAATTCCTCTGTCTAGCGTTATATGCAGAAATCCCGTTTCCAACGAAATCCTAAAAGAGGTCCAAATTTCCACTTGCGGACATTACAAACAGAGTGTTTCCAAACTGCTCTATGAATAGAAAGGTTAAACTCTGTGAGTGGAACGCACACATCACCAAGAAGTTGCTGAGAATGATTCTCTCTTGTTTTTATTCGAAGATATTTCCTTTTCTACCATTGGCCCCAAATCGCTTGAAATCTCTACTTGCAAATTACACAAAAAGAGGGTTTCAAATCTGCTGTGACTTAAGGAAGGTTCAACTCTGTGAGTTGAACACACGCAGCCCAAAGAAGTTCCTGAGAATTCTTCTGTCTAGCGTTATATGCAGAAATCCCGTTTCCAATGAAATCCTCAAAGAGGTCCAAATATCCACTCGCAGACTTTATAAACAGAGTGTTTCCAAACTGCTCTATGAGAAGAAAGGATAAACTCAGTATGTGGAACGCAAACATCACCTGGTGGCTACTGAGAATGATTCTTTCTAGTTTTTCTACGAAGATATTTCCTTTTCTACCGTTGGCCCCAAAACTCTTGAAATATCCACTTGCAAATTCCACAAAAAGAGGGTTTCAAAGCTGCTCTCTCTAAAGGAAGGTTCAACTCTGTGAGTTGAACACACGCAGCCCAAAGAAGTTACTGTGAATTCTTCTGTCTTGCGTTATATGCAGAAATTCCGTTTCAACGAAATCCCCAGAGTGGTCCAAATTTCCACTTGCAGACGTTACAAACAGCGTGTTTCCTAACTGCTCTATGAAAACAAAGGTTAAACTCTGTGAGTGGAACGCACACATCACCAAGTGGTTGCTGAGAATGATTCCCTCTAGTTTTTATACGAAGATATTTCCTTTTCTACCATTGGCCCCAAAGCGCTTGAAATCTCCACTTGCAAAATCCACAAAAATAGGGTTTCAAAACTGCTCTGTCTAAAGGAAGGTTCAACTCTGTGAGTAGAACACACGCAGCCCAAAGTAGTTACTGAGAATTCCTCTGTCTAGCGTTATATGCTGAAATCCCGTTTCCATAGAAATCCACAAAGAGGTCCAAATATCCACTTGCAGACTTTACAAACAGAGTGTTTCCAAACTGCTCTATGAATAGAAAGGTTAGACTCTGTGAGTGGAACACACGCATCACCAAGCGGTTGCTGAAAATGTTTCTCTCTAGTTTTTATAAGAATATATTTCCTTTTATACCGTTGGACGCAAAGCGCTTGAAATCTCCACTAGCAAATTCCACAAAAACAGGGTTTCAAATCTAAGCTGTCTAAAGGATGGTTCAACTCTGTGAGTTGAACACACGCAGCCCAAAGAAGTAACTGAGAATTCTTCTGTCTAGCGTTATATGCAGAAATCCCGTTTCCAACGAAATCCTCAAAGAGGTCCAAATATCCACTTGCAGACTTTACAAACAGTGTTTCCAAACTGCTCTATGAAAAGAAAGTTTAAACTCTGTGTGTGGAAAGCACACATCACCAAGAGGTTGCTGAGAATGATTCTCTCTAGTTTTTATAAGAATATATTTCCTTTTCTACCGTTGGCCGTGAAGAGCTAGAAATCTCCACTAGCAAATTCCACAAAAAGAGGGTTTCAAACCTGCTCTGACTAAAGGAAGTTTCAACTCTGTGTGTTGAACACATGAAACCCAAAGAAGTTACTAAGAATTCTTCTGTCTAGCGTTATATGCAGAAATCCCGTTTCCAACGAAATCCCCAGAGAGGTCCAAATGTCCACTTGCAGACTTTACAAACAGAGTGTTTCCAAACTGCTCTATGAAAAGAAAGGTTAAACTCTGTGAGTGGAATGCACACATCACCAAGTCGTTGCTGAGAATGATTCTCTCTCGTTTTTATTCGAAGATATTTCCTTTTCTACCATTGGCCTCAAAGCGCTTGAAATCTCTACTTGCAAATACCACAAAAAGAGGGTTTCAAATCTGCTGTGTCTTAAGGAAGGTTCAACTCTGTGAGTTGAACACAGGCAGCCCAAAGAAGTTACTGAGAATTCTTCTGTCTAGCGTTATATGCGGAAATACCGTTTCCAACGAAATCCCCAGAGAGGTCCTAATATCCACTTGCTGACTTTACAAACAGAGCGTTTCCAAACTGCTCTATGAAAAGAGAGGTTAAACTCTGGGAGTTGAACGCACACATCACCAAGTGGTTGCTGAGAATGATTCCCTCTAGTTTTTATACGAAGATATTTCCTTTTCTACCGTTGGCCACAATGCGCTTGAAATATCCACTTGCAAATTCCACAAAAAGAGGGTTTCAAATCTGCTCTGTCTAAAGGAAGGTTCATATCCGTGAGTTGAACACACGCAGCCCAAAGAAGTTACTGAGAATTCTTCTGTCTAGCGTTACATGCAGAAATCCCGTTTCCAACGAAATCCCCAGAGAGGTCCAAATATCCACTTGCAGATTTTACAAACAGAGTGTTTCCAAACTGCTCTATGAAAACAGAGGTTAAACTCTGTGAGTGGAACGCACACATCACCAAGTGGTTGCTGAGAATGATTCTCTCTAGTTTTTATACGAAGATATTTCCTTTTCTACCGTTGGACCCAAAGCGATTGAAACCTCCACTTGCAAATTCCACAAAAAGTGGGTTTCAAATCTGCTCTGTCTAAAGGAAGGCTCAACTCTGTGAGTTGAACACACGCATCCCAAAGAAGTTACTGAGAATTCCTCTGTCTAGCGTTATATGCAGAAATCCCATTTCCAACGAAATCCCCAGAGAGGTCCAATTGTCAACTTGCAGACTTTACAAACAGAGTGTTTCCAAAGTGCTCCATGAAAAGAAAGGTTAAACTCTGTGAGTGGAACGCACACATCACCAAGAGGTTGCTGAGAATGATTCTCTGTAGTTTTTATTCGAATATATTTCCTTTTCTACCGTTGGCCCCAAACCGCTTGAAATCTCCACTTGCAAATTCCACAAAAAGAGGGTTGCAAATCTGCTCTGTCTAAAGGAAGCTTCAACTCTGTGAGTTGAACACACGCAGGCCAAAGAAGTTCCTGAGAATTCCTCTGTCTAGCGTTCTATGCAGAAATCCCGTTTCCAACGAAATCCTCAAAGAGGTCCAAATATCCACTTGCGGACATTACAAACAGAGTGTTTCCAAACTGCTCTATGAATAGAAAGGTTAAACTCTGTGAGTGGAACGCACACATCACCAAGTGGTTGCTGAGAATGATTCTCTCTAGTTTTTATAAGAATATATTTCCCTTTCTACCGTTGGCCCCAAAGCGCTTGAAATCTCCACTTACAAATTCCACAAAAAGAGGGTTTCAAACCTGCTCTGTCTAAAGGAAGGTTCAACTCTGTGAGTTGAACATACGCAGCCCAAAGAAGTTACTAAGAATTCTTCTGTCTAGCGTTATATGCAGAAATCCCGTTTACAACGAAATCCCCACAGAGGTCAAAATATCGACTTGCAGAATTTACAAACAGAGTGTTTCCAAACTGCTATATGAAAAGAAAGGTTAAACTGTGTGAGTGGAACGCACACATCACAAAGAGGTTGCTGAGAATGATTCTCTCTTGTTTTTATTCGAAGATATTTCCTTTTCTACAATTGGCCCCAAATCGCTTGAAATCTCTACTTGCAAATTCCACAAAAAGCGGGTTTAAAATCTGCTCTGTCTAAAGCAAGGTTCAACACTGTGAGTTAAACACACACAGCCAAAAGAAGTTACTGAGAATTCCTCTGTCTAGCGTTATATGCGGAAATACCGTTTCCAACAACATCCCCAGAAAGGTCCAAATATCAACTTGCAGACTTTACAAACAGAGTGTTTGCAAACTGCTCCATGAAAAGAAACGTTAAACTCTGTGAGTGGAACGCACACATCACCAAGAAGTTGCTGAGAATGATTCTCTCTAGTTTTTATCCGAAGATATTTCCTTTTCTACCTTTGGCCACAAAGTGCTTGAAATCTCCACTTGCAAATTTCACAAAAAGAGGGTTTCATATCTGCTGTGTCTAAAGGAAGGTTCAACACTGTGAGTTGAACACACGCAGCCCAAAGAAGTTAGTGAGAATTCTTCTGTCTAGCGTTATATGCAGAAATCCCGTTTCCAAAGAAATCCTCAAAGAGGTCCAAATATCCACTTGCAGACTTCACAAGCAGAGTGTTTCCAAACTGCTCTGTGAAAAGAAAGGTTAAAGTCTGTGAGTGGAACACAAACATCACGAAGTGGTTGCTTAGAATGATTCTCTCTAGTTTTTATATGAAGATATTTCCTTTTGTACCGTTTGCCCAAAAGCGCTTGAAACGTCCACTTGCAAATTCCACAAAAAGAGGGTTTCAAATCTGCTCTGTCTAAAGGAAGGTTCAACTCTGTGAGTTGAACACACGCATCCCAAAGAAGTTACTGAGAATTCTTCTGTCTAGCGTTATGTACAGAAATCCCGTTTCCAAAGAAATCCCCAGAGAGTTCCAAATATCCACTTGCAGACTTTACAAACAGAGTGTTTCCAAACTGCTCTATGAAAAGAGAGGTTAAACTCTGCACGTGGAGCGCACACATCACCTAGTGGTTGCTGAGAATGATTCTATCTAGTTTTTATTCGAAGATATTTCCTTTTCTACCTTTGGCCCCAAAGAGCTTGAAATCTCCACTTGCAAATTCCACAAAAAGAGGGTTTCAAATCTGCTCTGTCTAAAGGAAGGTTCAACTCTGTGAGTTGAACACACGCATCCCAAAGAAGTTACTGAGAATTCTTCTGTCTAACGTTATATGCAGAAATCCCGTTTCCAACGAAATCCCCAGAGAGGTCCAAATATCAACTTGCAGACTTTACGAACAGAGTGTATCCAAACTGCTCCTTGAAAGGGAAGGATTAACTCTGTGAGTTGAACGCACACATCACCAAGTGGTTGCTGAGAATGATTCTCTCTAGTTTTCATATGAAGATATTCCCTTTTCTACCGTTGGCCCGAAAGCGCTTGAAACCTCCACTTGCAAATTCCACAAAAAGAGGGTTTCAAATATGCGCTGTCTAAAGGAATTTTCAACTCTGTGAGTTGAACACACGCAGCTCAGAGAAGTTACTGAGAATTCTTCTGTCTAGCGTTATATGCAGAAATCCCGTTTCCAACGAAATCCTCAAAGAGGTCCAAATATCCACTTGCAGACTTTACAAACAGAGTGTTTCCAAACTGCTCTATGAAAAGAAAGGTTAAACTCTGTGAGTGGAACGCACACATCACCAAGCGGTTGCTGAGAATGATTCTCTCTAGTTTTTATAAGAATATATTTCCTTTTCTACCGTTGGCCGCAAAGCGTTTGAAATCTCCACCTGCAAATTCCACAAAAAGAGGGTTTCAAATCTGCTCTGTCTAAAGGAAGGTTCAACTCTGTGAGTTGAACATACGCAGCCCAAAGAAGTTACTAAGAATTCTTCTGTCTAGCGTTATATGCAGAAATCCCTTTTCCAACGAAATCTTCAGAGAGGTCCAAATCTCCACTTGCAGACATTACAAACAGTGCGTTTCCAAACTGCTCAATGAAAAGAGAGGTTAAACTCTGGGAATTGAACGCACACATCACAAAGTGGTTGCTGAGAATGATTCCCTCTAGTTTTTACACGAAGATATTTCCTTTTCTAACGTTGGCCACAATGCGCTTGAAACCTCCACTTGCAAATTCCACAAAAAGTGGGTTTCAAATCTGCTCTGTCTAAAGGAAGGCTCAAATCTGTGAGTTGAACACAGGCAGCCCAAAGAAGTTACTGAGAATTCTTCTGTCTCGCGTTATATGCAGAAATTCCTTTTCCAAAGAAATACCCAGAGAGTTCCAAATATCCACTTGCAGACTATAGAAACAGAGCGTTTCCAAACTGCTCTGTGAAAAGAAAGGTTAAACTCTGTGAGTGGAACGCACACATCACCAAGTGGTTGCTGAGAATGATTCTCTCTAGTTTTTATACGAAGATATTTCCTTTTCTACCTTTCACCCCAAAGCGCTTGAAACCTCCACTTGAAAATTCCAAAAAAAGAGTGTTTCAAATATGCGTTCTCTAAAGGAAGGTTCAACTCTGAGAGTTCAACACACGCACCCCAAGGAAGTTACTGAGAATTCTTCTGTCTAGCGTTATATGCAGAAATCCCGTTTCCAACGAAATCCGCAGAGAGGTCCAAATATCCACTTGCAGACTTTACAAACAGAGTGTTTCCAAACTGCTCTATGAAAAGAAAGGTTAAACTCTGTGAGTGGAACGTACACATCACCAAGCGGTTGCTGAGAATGATTCCCTCTAGTTTTTATTAGAATATATTTCCTTTTCTACCGTTGGCCACAAAGCGCTTGAAATCTCCACTTGTAAATTCCACAAAAAGAGGGTTTCAAATCTGCTCTGTCTAAAGGAAGGTTCAACTCTGTGAGTTGAGCACACGCAGCCCAAAGAAGTTACTAAGAATTCTTCTGTCTAGCGTTATATGCAGAAATCCCGTTTACAACGAAATCCCCAGAGAGGTCCAAATATCGACTTGCAGAATTTACAAACAGAGTGTTTCCAAACTGCTCTATGAAAAGAAAGGTTAAACTCTGTGAGTGGAACGCACTCATCACCAAGCGGTTGCTGAAAATGATTCTCTCTAGTTTTTATTCGAAGATATTTCCTTTTCTACCGTTGGCCCCAAAGCGCTTGAAATCTCCACGTGCAAATTCCACAAAAAGTGGGTTTCAAATCTGCTGTGTCTAAAGAAAGCTTCAACTCTGTGAGTTGAACACACGCAGCCCAAAGAAGTTACTGAGAATTCTTCTGTCTAGCGTTATATGCAGAAATCCCGTTTCCAACGAAATCCTCAAAGAGGTCCAAATATCCACCTGCGGACTTTAGACACAGAGTGTTTCCAAACTGCTCTATCAATAGAAAGGTTAAACTCTGTGAGTGGAACGCACACATCACCAAGTGGTTGCTGAGAATGATTCTCTCTAGTTTTTATACGAAGATATTTCCTTTTCTACCGTTGGCCCCAAACCGCTTGAAATCTCCACTTGCAAATTCCAAAAAAAGAGTGTTTCAAATATGCGCTGTCTAAAGGAAGCTTCAACTCTGTGAGTTGAACACACGCAGCCCAAAGAAGTTCCTGAGAATTCCTCTGTCTAGCGTTATATGCAGAAATCCCGTTTCCAACGAAATCCTAAAAGAGGTCCAAATTTCCACTTGCGGACATTACAAACAGAGTGTTTCCAAACTGCTCTATGAATAGAAAGGTTAAACTCTGTGAGTGGAACGCACACATCACCAAGAAGTTGCTGAGAATGATTCTCTCTTGTTTTTATTCGAAGATATTTCCTTTTCTACCATTGGCCCCAAATCGCTTGAAATCTCTACTTGCAAATTACACAAAAAGAGGGTTTCAAATCTGCTGTGTCTTAAGGAAGGTTCAACTCTGTGAGTTGAACACACGCAGCCCAAAGAAGTTCCTGAGAATTCTTCTGTCTAGCGTTATATGCAGAAATCCCGTTTCCAACGAAATCCTCAAAGAGGTCCAAATATCCACTCGCAGACTTTATAAACAGAGTGTTTCCAAACTGCTCTATGAGAAGAAAGGATAAACTCAGTATGTGGAACGCAAACATCACCTGGTAGTTACTGAGAATGATTCTTTCTAGTTTTTCTACGAAGATATTTCCTTTTCTACCGTTGGCCCCAAAACTCTTGAAATATCCACTTGCAAATTCCACAAAAAGAGGGTTTCAAAGCTGCTCTCTCTAAAGAAAGGTTCAACTCTGTGAGTTGAACACACGCAGCCCAAAGAAGTTACTGTGAATTCTTCTGTCTTGCGTTATATGCAGAAATTCCGTTTCAACGAAATCCCCAGAGTGGTCCAAATTTCCACTTGCAGACGTTACAAACAGAGTGTTTCCTAACTGCTCTATGAAAACAAAGGTTAAACTCTGTGAGTGGAACGCACACATCACCAAGTGGTTGCTGAGAATGATTCCCTCTAGTTTTTATACGAAGATATTTCCTTTTCTACCATTGGCCCCAAAGCGCTTGAAATCTCCACTTGCAAAATCCACAAAAAGAGGGTTTCAAAACTGCTCTGTCTAAAGGAAGGTTCAACTCTGTGAGTAGAACACACGCAGCCCAAAGTAGTTACTGAGAATTCCTCTGTCTAGCGTTATATGCTGAAATCCCGTTTCCATAGAAATCCACAAAGAGGTCCAAATATCCACTTGCAGACTTTACAAACAGAGTGTTTCCAAACTGCTCTATGAATAGAAAGGTTAGACTCTGTGAGTGGAACACACGCATCACCAAGCGGTTGCTGAAAATGTTTCTCTCTAGTTTTTATAAGAATATATTTCCTTTTATACCGTTGGACGCAAAGCGCTTGAAATCTCCACTAGCAAATTCCACAAAAACAGGGTTTCAAATCTAAGCTGTCTAAAGGATGGTTCAACTCTGTGAGTTGAACACACGCATCCCAAAGAAGTAACTGAGAATTCTTCTGTCTAGCGTTATATGCAGAAATCCCGTTTCCAACGAAATCCTCAAAGAGGTCCAAATATCCACTTGCAGACTTTACAAACAGTGTTTCCAAACTGCTCTATGAAAAGAAAGTTTAAACTCTGTATGTGGAAAGCACACATCACCAAGAGGTTGCTGAGAATGATTCTCTCTAGTTTTTATAAGAATATATTTCCTTTTCTACCGTTGGCCGTGAAGCGCTAGAAATCTCCACTAGCAAATTCCACAAAAAGAGGGTTTCAAACCTGCTCTGACTAAAGGAAGTTTCAACTCTGTGTGTTGAACACATGAAACCCAAAGAAGTTACTAAGAATTCTTCTGTCTAGCGTTATATGCAGAAATCCCGTTTCCAACGAAATCCCCAGAGAGGTCCAAATGTCCACTTGCAGACTTTACAAACAGAGTGTTTCCAAACTGCTCTATGAAAAGAAAGGTTAAACTCTGTGAGTGGAATGCACACATCACCAAGTCGTTGCTGAGAATGATTCTCTCTCGTTTTTATTCGAAGATATTTCCTTTTCTACCATTGGCCTCAAAGCGCTTGAAATCTCTACTTGCAAATACCACAAAAAGAGGGTTTCAAATCTGCTGTGTCTTAAGGAAGGTTCAACTCTGTGAGTTGAACACAGGCAGCCCAAAGAAGTTACTGAGAATTCTTCTGTCTAGCGTTATATGCGGAAATACCGTTTCCAACGAAATCCCCAGAGAGGTCCTAATATCCACTTGCTGACTTTACAAACAGAGCGTTTCCAAACTGCTCTATGAAAAGAGAGGTTAAACTCTGGGAGTTGAACGCACACATCACCAAGTGGTTGCTGAGAATGATTCCCTCTAGTTTTTATACGAAGATATTTCCTTTTCTACCGTTGGCCACAATGCGCTTGAAATATCCACTTGCAAATTCCACAAAAAGAGGGTTTCAAATCTGCTCTGTCTAAAGGAAGGTTCATATCCGTGAGTTGAACACACGCAGCCCAAAGAAGTTACTGAGAATTCTTCTGTCTAGCGTTACATGCAGAAATCCCGTTTCCAACGAAATCCCCAGAGAGGTCCAAATATCCACTTGCAGATTTTACAAACAGAGTGTTTCCAAACTGCTCTATGAAAACAGAGGTTAAACTCTGTGAGTGGAACGCACACATCACCAAGTGGTTGCTGAGAATGATTCTCTCTAGTTTTTATACGAAGATATTTCCTTTTCTACCGTTGGACCCAAAGCGATTGAAACCTCCACTTGCAAATTCCACAAAAAGTGGGTTTCAAATCTGCTCTGTCTAAAGGAAGGCTCAACTCTGTGAGTTGAACACACGCATCCCAAAGAAGTTACTGAGAATTCCTCTGTCTAGCGTTATATGCAGAAATCCCATTTCCAACGAAATCCCCAGAGAGGTCCAATTGTCAACTTGCAGACTTTACAAACAGAGTGTTTCCAAAGTGCTCCATGAAAAGAAAGGTTAAACTCTGTGAGTGGAACGCACACATCACCAAGAGGTTGCTGAGAATGATTCTCTGTAGTTTTTATTCGAATATATTTCCTTTTCTACCGTTGGCCCCAAACCGCTTGAAATCTCCACTTGCAAATTCCACAAAAAGAGGGTTGCAAATCTGCTCTGTCTAAAGGAAGCTTCAACTCTGTGAGTTGAACACACGCAGGCCAAAGAAGTTCCTGAGAATTCCTCTGTCTAGCGTTATATGCAGAAATCCCGTTTCCAACGAAATCCTCAAAGAGGTCCAAATATCCACCTGCGGACTTTAGACACAGAGTGTTTCCAAACTGCTCTATCAATAGAAAGGTTAAACTCTGTGAGTGGAACGCACACATCACCAAGTGGTTGCTGAGAATGATTCTCTCTAGTTTTTATACGAAGATATTTCCTTTTCTACCGTTGGCCCCAAACCGCTTGAAATCTCCACTTGCAAATTCCAAAAAAAGAGTGTTTCAAATATGCGCTGTCTAAAGGAAGCTTCAACTCTGTGAGTTGAACACACGCAGCCCAAAGAAGTTCCTGAGAATTCCTCTGTCTAGCGTTATATGCAGAAATCCCGTTTCCAACGAAATCCTAAAAGAGGTCCAAATTTCCACTTGCGGACATTACAAACAGAGTGTTTCCAAACTGCTCTATGAATAGAAAGGTTAAACTCTGTGAGTGGAACGCACACATCACCAAGAAGTTGCTGAGAATGATTCTCTCTTGTTTTTATTCGAAGATATTTCCTTTTCTACCATTGGCCCCAAATCGCTTGAAATCTCTACTTGCAAATTACACAAAAAGAGGGTTTCAAATCTGCTGTGTCTTAAGGAAGGTTCAACTCTGTGAGTTGAACACACGCAGCCCAAAGAAGTTCCTGAGAATTCTTCTGTCTAGCGTTATATGCAGAAATCCCGTTTCCAACGAAATCCTCAAAGAGGTCCAAATATCCACTCGCAGACTTTATAAACAGAGTGTTTCCAAACTGCTCTATGAGAAGAAAGGATAAACTCAGTATGTGGAACGCAAACATCACCTGGTAGTTACTGAGAATGATTCTTTCTAGTTTTTCTACGAAGATATTTCCTTTTCTACCGTTGGCCCCAAAACTCTTGAAATATCCACTTGCAAATTCCACAAAAAGAGGGTTTCAAAGCTGCTCTCTCTAAAGGAAGGTTCAACTCTGTGAGTTGAACACACGCAGCCCAAAGAAGTTACTGTGAATTCTTCTGTCTTGCGTTATATGCAGAAATTCCGTTTCAACGAAATCCCCAGAGTGGTCCAAATTTCCACTTGCAGACGTTACAAACAGAGTGTTTCCTAACTGCTCTATGAAAACAAAGGTTAAACTCTGTGAGTGGAACGCACACATCACCAAGTGGTTGCTGAGAATGATTCCCTCTAGTTTTTATACGAAGATATTTCCTTTTCTACCATTGGCCCCAAAGCGCTTGAAATCTCCACTTGCAAAATCCACAAAAAGAGGGTTTCAAAACTGCTCTGTCTAAAGGAAGGTTCAACTCTGTGAGTAGAACACACGCAGCCCAAAGTAGTTACTGAGAATTCCTCTGTCTAGCGTTATATGCTGAAATCCCGTTTCCATAGAAATCCACAAAGAGGTCCAAATATCCACTTGCAGACTTTACAAACAGAGTGTTTCCAAACTGCTCTATGAATAGAAAGGTTAGACTCTGTGAGTGGAACACACGCATCACCAAGCGGTTGCTGAAAATGTTTCTCTCTAGTTTTTATAAGAATATATTTCCTTTTATACCGTTGGACGCAAAGCGCTTGAAATCTCCACTAGCAAATTCCACAAAAACAGGGTTTCAAATCTAAGCTGTCTAAAGGATGGTTCAACTCTGTGAGTTGAACACACGCAGCCCAAAGAAGTAACTGAGAATTCTTCTGTCTAGCGTTATATGCAGAAATCCCGTTTCCAACGAAATCCTCAAAGAGGTCCAAATATCCACTTGCAGACTTTACAAACAGTGTTTCCAAACTGCTCTATGAAAAGAAAGTTTAAACTCTGTATGTGGAAAGCACACATCACCAAGAGGTTGCTGAGAATGATTCTCTCTAGTTTTTATAAGAATATATTTCCTTTTCTACCGTTGGCCGTGAAGCGCTAGAAATCTCCACTAGCAAATTCCACAAAAAGAGGGTTTCAAACCTGCTCTGACTAAAGGAAGTTTCAACTCTGTGTGTTGAACACATGAAACCCAAAGAAGTTACTAAGAATTCTTCTGTCTAGCGTTATATGCAGAAATCCCGTTTCCAACGAAATCCCCAGAGAGGTCCAAATGTCCACTTGCAGACTTTACAAACAGAGTGTTTCCAAACTGCTCTATGAAAAGAAAGGTTAAACTCTGTGAGTGGAATGCACACATCACCAAGTCGTTGCTGAGAATGATTCTCTCTCGTTTTTATTCGAAGATATTTCCTTTTCTACCATTGGCCTCAAAGCGCTTGAAATCTCTACTTGCAAATACCACAAAAAGAGGGTTTCAAATCTGCTGTGTCTTAAGGAAGGTTCAACTCTGTGAGTTGAACACAGGCAGCCCAAAGAAGTTACTGAGAATTCTTCTGTCTAGCGTTATATGCGGAAATACCGTTTCCAACGAAATCCCCAGAGAGGTCCTAATATCCACTTGCTGACTTTACAAACAGAGCGTTTCCAAACTGCTCTATGAAAAGAGAGGTTAAACTCTGGGAGTTGAACGCACACATCACCAAGTGGTTGCTGAGAATGATTCCCTCTAGTTTTTATACGAAGATATTTCCTTTTCTACCGTTGGCCACAATGCGCTTGAAATATCCACTTGCAAATTCCACAAAAAGAGGGTTTCAAATCTGCTCTGTCTAAAGGAAGGTTCATATCCATGAGTTGAACACACGCAGCCCAAAGAAGTTACTGAGAATTCTTCTGTCTAGCGTTACATGCAGAAATCCCGTTTCCAACGAAATCCCCAGAGAGGTCCAAATATCCACTTGCAGATTTTACAAAAAGAGTGTTTCCAAACTGCTCTATGAAAACAGAGGTTAAACTCTGTGAGTGGAACGCACACATCACCAAGTGGTTGCTGAGAATGATTCTCTCTAGTTTTTATACGAAGATATTTCCTTTTCTACCGTTGGACCCAAAGCGATTGAAACCTCCACTTGCAAATTCCACAAAAAGTGGGTTTCAAATCTGCTCTGTCTAAAGGAAGGCTCAACTCTGTGAGTTGAACACACGCATCCCAAAGAAGTTACTGAGAATTCCTCTGTCTAGCGTTATATGCAGAAATCACATTTCCAATGAAATCCCCAGAGAGGTCCAATTGTCAACTTGCAGACTTTACAAACAGAGTGTTTCCAAAGTGCTCCATGAAAAGAAAGGTTAAACTCTGTGAGTGGAACGCACACATCACCAAGAGGTTGCTGACAATGATTCTCTGTAGTTTTTATTCGAATATATTTCCTTTTCTACCGTTGGCCCCAAACCGCTTGAAATCTCCACTTGCAAATTCCACAAAAAGAGGGTTGCAAATCTGCTCTGTCTAAAGGAAGCTTCAACTCTGTGAGTTGAACACACGCAGGCCAAAGAAGTTCCTGAGAATTCCTCTGTCTAGCGTTCTATGCAGAAATCCCGTTTCCAACGAAATCCTCAAAGAGGTCCAAATATCCACTGGCGGACATTACAAACAGAGTGTTTCCAAACTGCTCTATGAATAGAAAGGTTAAACTCTGTGAGTGGAACGCACACATCACCAAGTGGTTGCTGAGAATGATTCTCTCTAGTTTTTATAAGAATATATTTCCCTTTCTACCGTTGGCCCCAAAGCGCTTGAAATCTCCACTTACAAATTCCACAAAAAGAGGGTTTCAAACCTGCTCTGTCTAAAGGAAGGTTCAACTCTGTGAGTTGAACATACGCAGCCCAAAGAAGTTACTAAGAATTCTTCTGTCTAGCGTTATATGCAGAAATCCCGTTTACAACGAAATCCCCAGAGAGGTCAAAATATCGACTTGCAGAATTTACAAACAGAGTGTTTCCAAACTGCTATATGAAAAGAAAGGTTAAACTGTGTGAGTGGAACGCACACATCACAAAGAGGTTGCTGAGAATGATTCTCTCTTGTTTTTATTCGAAGATATTTCCTTTTCTACAATTGGCCCCAAATCGCTTGAAATCTCTACTTGCAAATTCCACAAAAAGCGGGTTTAAAATCTGCTCTGTCTAAAGCAAGGTTCAACACTGTGAGTTAAACACACACAGCCAAAAGAAGTTACTGAGAATTCCTCTGTCTAGCGTTATATGCGGAAATACCGTTTCCAACAACATCCCCAGAAAGGTCCAAATATCAACTTGCAGACTTTACAAACAGAGTGTTTCCAAACTGCTCCATGAAAAGAAACGTTAAACTCTGTGAGTGGAACGCACACATCACCAAGAAGTTGCTGAGAATGATTCTCTCTAGTTTTTATCCGAAGATATTTCCTTTTCTACCTTTGGCCACAAAGTGCTTGAAATCTCCACTTGCAAATTTCACAAAAAGAGGGTTTCATATCTGCTGTGTCTAAAGGAAGGTTCAACACTGTGAGTTGAACACACGCAGCCCAAAGAAGTTAGTGAGAATTCTTCTGTCTAGCGTTATATGCAGAAATCCCGTTTCCAAAGAAATCCTCAAAGAGGTCCAAATATCCACTTGCAGACTTCACAAGCAGAGTGTTTCCAAACTGCTCTGTGAAAAGAAAGCTTAAAGTCTGTGAGTGGAACACAAACATCACGAAGTGGTTGCTTAGAATGATTCTCTCTAGTTTTTATATGAAGATATTTCCTTTTGTACCGTTTGCCCAAAAGCGCTTGAAACGTCCACTTGCAAATTCCACAAAAAGAGGGTTTCAAATCTGCTCTGTCTAAAGGAAGGTTCAACTCTGTGAGTTGAACACACGCATCCCAAAGAAGTTACTGAGAATTCTTCTGTATAGCGTTATATACAGAAATCCCGTTTCCAACGAAATCCCCAGAGAGGTCCTAATATCCACCTGCAGACTTTACAAACAGAGTGACTCCAAACTGCTCTATGAAAAGAAAGGTTAAACTCTGTGAGTGGAACGCACACATCACCAAGTGGTTGCTGAGAATGATTCTCTCTAGTTTTTATACGAAGATATTTCCTTTTCTACCGTTGACCCCAAAGCGCTTGAAACCTCCACTTGCAAATTCCACAAAAAGAGGGTTTAAAATCTGCTCTGTCTAAAGGAAGGTTTAACTCTGTGAGTTGAACACACACAGCCAAAAGAACTTACTGAAAATTCCTCTGTCTAGCGTTATATGCGAAAATACCGTTTCCAACGAAATCCCCAGAGAGGTCCAAATATCAACTTGCAGACTTTACAAACAGAGTGTTTCCAAACTGCTCCATGAAAAGAAACGTTAAACTCTGTGAGTGGAACGCACACATCACCAAGAAGTTGCTGAGAATGATTCTCTCTAGTTTTTATTCGAAGATATTTCCTTTTCTACCTTTGGCCCCAAAGCGCTTGAAATCTCCACTTGCAAATTTCACAAAAAGAGGGTTTCATATCTGCTGTGTATAAAGGAAGGTTCAACACTGTGAGTTGAACACACGCAGCCAAAAGAAGTTACTGAGAATCCTTCTGTCTAGCGTTATATGCAGAAATCCCGTTTCCAAAGAAATCCTCAGAGAGGTCCAAATATCCACTTGCAGACTTCACAAGCAGAGTGTTTCCAAACTGCTCTATGAAAAGAAAGGTTAAAGTCTGTGAGTGGAACACACACATCACCAAGTGGTTGCTGAGAATGATTCTCTCCAGTTTTTATACGAAGATATTTCCTTTTGTACCGTTTACCCCAAGGCGTTTGAAACGTCCACTTGCAAATTCCACAAAAAGAGGGTTTCAAATCTGCTCTCTCTAAAGGAAGGTTCAACTCTGTGAGTTGAACACACGCATCCCGAAGAAGTTACTGAGAATTCTTCTCTCTAGCGTTATATACAGAAATCCCGTTTCCAACGAAATCCCCAGAGAGGTCTAAATATCTACTTGCAGACTTTACAAATAGAGTGTTTCCAAACTGCTCTATGAAAAGAAAGGTTAAACTCTGCACGTGGAATGCACACATCACCTAGTGGTTGCTGAGAATGATTCTATCTAGTTTTTATTCGAAGATTTTTCCTTTTCTACCATTGGCCCCAAAGCGTTTGAAATCTCCACTTGCAAATTCCACAAAAAGAGGGTTTCAAATCTGCTCTGTCTAAAGGAAGGTTCAACTCTGTGAGTTGAACACACGCAGCCCAAAGAAGTTACTGAGAATTCTTCTGTATAGCGTTATATGCAGAAATCCCGTTTCCAACGAAATCCCCAGAGAAGTCCAAATATCCACTTGCAGACTTTACAAACAGAGTGACTCCAAACTGCTCTATGAAAAGAAAGGTTAAACTCTGTGAGTGGAACGCACACATCACCAAGTGGTTGCTGAGAATGATTCTCTCTAGTTTTTATATGAAGATATTTCCTTTTCTACCGATGACCCCAAATCGCTTGAAACCTCCACTTGCAAATCCCACAAAAAGCGGGTTTAAAATCTGCTCTGTCTAAAGCAAGGTTCAACACTGTGAGTTAAACACACACAGCCAAAATAAGTTACTGAGAATTCCTCTGTCTAGCGTTATATGCGGAAATACCGTTTCCAACGAAATCCCCAGAGAGGTCCAAATATCAACATGCAGACTTTACAAACAGAGTGTTTCCAAACTGCTCCATGAAAAGAAACGTTAAACTCTGTGAGTGGAACGCACACATCACCAAGAAGTTGCTGAGAATGATTCTCTCTTGTTTTTATTCGAAGATATTTCCTTTTCCACCTTTGGCTCAAAGGGCTTGAAATCTCCACTTGCAAATTTCACAAAAAGAGGGTTTCATATCTGCTGTGTCTAAAGGAAGGTTCAACACTGTGAGTTGAACACACGCAGCCCAAAGAAGTTCCTGAGAATTCTTCTGTCTAGCGTTATATGCAGAAATCCCGTTTCCAAAGGAATCCTCAAAGAGGTCCAAATATCCACTTGCAGACTTCACAAGCAGAGTGTTTCCAAACTGCTCTATGAAAAGAAAGGTTAAAGTCTGTGAGTGGAACACACACATCACCAAGTGGTTACTGAGAATGATTCTCTCTAATTTTTATACGAAGTTATTTCCTTTTGTACCGTTTGCCCAAAAGCGCTTGAAACCTCCACTTGCAAATTCCACAAAAAGAGGGTTTCAAATCTGCTCTCTCTAAAGGAAGGTTCAACTCTGAGAGTTGAACACACACATCCCTAAGAAGTTACTGAGAATTCTTCTGTCTAGCGTTATATACAGAGATCCCCTTTCCAACGAAATCCCCGAGAGGTCCAAATATCCATTTGCAGACTTTACAAACAGAGTGTTTCCAAACTGCTCTATGAAAAGAAAGGTTAAACTCTGCACGTGGAACGCACACATCACCTAGTGGTTGCTGAGAATGATTCTCTCTAGTTTTTATACGAAGATATTTCCTTTTCTACCGTTGGCTCCAAAGCGCTTGAAATCTCCACTAGCAAATCCCACAAAAAGAGGTTTTCAAATCTGCTGTGTCTAAAAGAAGGTTCAGCTCTGTGAGATGAACACACGCAGCCCAAAGAAGTTACTGAGAATTCTTCTGTCTTGCGTTATATGCAGAAATACCGTTTCCAAAGAAATCCCCAGAGAGGTCCAAATATCCACTTGCAGACGTTGCAAACGGAGTGTTTCCATACTTCTCTATGAAAAGAAAGGTTAAACTCTGTGAGTGGAATGCGCACATCACGAAGTGGTTGCTGAGAACGATTCTCTCTAATTTTTATTTGAAGATATTTCCTTTCCTCTTCCGTTGCCCCAAAGCGCTTGAAATCTCCACTTGCAAATTCCACAAAAAGAGGGTTTCAAATCTGCTCTGTCTAAAGGAAGGTTTAACTCTGTGAGTTGAACACAGGCAGCCCAAAGAAGTTACTGAGAATTCTTCTGTCTAGCGTTATATGCGGAAATACCGTTTCCAACGAAATCCCCAGAGAGGTCCAAATATCCACTTGCTGACTTTACAAACAGAGCGTTTCCAAACTGCTCTATGAAAAGAGAGGTTAAACTCTGGGAGTTGAATGCACACATCACCAAGTGGTTGCTGAGAATGATTCCCTCTAGTTTTTATACTAAGATATTTCCTTTTCTACCGTTGGCCACAATGCGCTTGAAATATCCACTTGCAAATTCCACAAAAAGAGGGTTTCAAATCTGCTCTGTCTAAAGGAAGGTTCATATCCGTGAGTTGAACACACGCAGCCCAAAGAAGTTACTGAGAATTCTTCTGTCTTGCGTTACATGCAGAAATCCCGTTTCCAACGAAATCCCCAGAGAGGTCCAAATATCCACTTGCAGATTTTACAAACAGAGTGTTTCCAAACTGCTCTATGAAAACAGAGGTTAAACTCTGTGAGTGGAACGCACACATCACCAAGTGGTTGCTGAGAATGATTCTCTCTAGTTTTTATACGAAGATATTTCCTTTTCTACCGTTGGACCCAAAGCGATTGAAACCTCCACTTGCAAATTCCACAAAAAGTGGGTTTCAAATCTGCTCTGTCTAAAGGAAGGCTCAACTCTGTGAGTTGAACACACGCATCCCAAAGAAGTTACTGAGAATTCCTCTGTCTAGCGTTATATGCAGAAATCCCGTTTCCAACGAAATCCCCAGAGAGGTCCAATTGTCAACTTGCAGACTTTACAAACAGAGTGTTTCCAAACTGCTCCATGAAAAGAAAGGTTCAACTCTGTGAGTGGAACGCACACATCACCAAGAGGTTGCTGAGAATGATTCTCTGTAGTTTTTATTCGAATATATTTCCTTTTCTACCGTTGGCCCCAAACCGCTTGAAATCTCCACTTGCAAATTCCACAAAAAGAGGGTTGCAAATCTGCTCTGTCTAAAGGAAGCTTCAACTCTGTGAGTTGAACACATGCAGCCCCAAGAAGTTCCTGAGAATTCCTCTGTCTAGCGTTCTATGCAGAAATCCCGTTTCCAACGAAATCCTCAAAGAGGTCCAAATATCCACTTGCGGACATTACAAATAGAGTGTTTCCAAAATGCTCTATGAATAGAAAGGTTAAACTCTGTGAGTGGAACGCACACATCACCAAGTGGTTGCTGAGAATGATTCTCTCTAGTTTTTATAAGAATATATTTCCCTTTCTACCGTTGGCCCCAAAGCGCTTGAAATCTCCACTTACAAATTCCACAAAAAGAGGGTTTCAAACCTGCTCTGTCTAAAGGAAGGTTCACCTCTGTGAGTTGAACATACGCAGCCCAAAGAAGTTACTAAGAATTCTTCTGTCTAGCGTTATATGCAGAAATCCCGTTTACAACGAAATCCCCAGAGAGGTCAAAATATCGACTTGCAGAATTTACAAACAGAGTGTTTCCAAACTGCTCTATAAATAGAAAGGTTAAACTCTGTGAGTGGAACGCACACATCACCAAGAGGTTGCTGAGAATGATTCTCTCTTGTTTTTATTCGAAGATATTTCCTTTTCTACCATTGGCCCCAAATCACTTGAAATCTCTACTTGCAAATTCCACAAAACTAGGGTTTCAAATCTGCTGTGTCTTAAGGAAGGTTCAACTCTGTGAGTTGAACACACGCAGCCCAAAGAAGTTCCTGAGAATTCTTCTGTCTAGCGTTATATGCAGAAATCCCTTTTCCAACGAAATCCTCAAAGAGGTCCAAATATCCACTCGCAGACTTTATAAACAGAGTGTTTCCAAACTGCTCTATGAGAAGAAAGGATAAACTCAGTATGTGGAACGCAAACATCACCTGGTGGTTACTGAGAATGATTCTTTCTAGTTTTTATACGAAGATATTTCCTTTTCTACCGTTGGCCCCAAAGCTCTTGAAATCTCCACTTGCAAATTCCACAAAAAGAGGGTTTCAAATCTGCTCTCTCTAAAGGAAGGTTCAACTCTGTGAGTTGAACACACACAGCCCAAAGAAGTTACTGTGAATTCTTCTGTCTTGCGTTATATGCAGAAATTCCGTTTCAACGAAATCCCCAGAGTGGTCCAAATTTCCACTTGCAGACGTTACAAACAGAGTGTTTCCTAACTGCTCTATGAAAAGAAAGGTTAAACTCTGTGAGTGGAACGCACACATCACCAAGTGGTTGCTGAGAATGATTCCCTCTAGTTTTTATACGAAGATATTTCCTTTTCTACCATTGGCCCCAAAGCGCTTGAAATCTCCACTTGCAAAATCCACAAAAAGAGGGTTTCAAATCTGATCTGTCTAAAGGAAGGTTCAACTCTGTGAGTAGAACACACGCAGCCCAAAGTAATTACTGAGAATTCCTCTGTCTAGCGTTATATGCTGAAATCCCGTTTCCAAAGAAATCCACAAAGAGGTCCAAATATCCACTTGCAGACTTTACAAACAGAGTGTTTCCAAACTGCTCTATGAATAGAAAGGTTAAACTCTGTGAGTGGAACACACGCATCACCAAGCGGTTGCTGAAAATGTTTCTCTCTAGTTTTTATAAGAATATATTTCCTTTTATACCGTTGGACGCAAAGCGCTTGAAATCTCCACTAGCAAATTCCACAAAAACAGGGTTTCAAATCTAAGCTGTCTAAAGGATGGTTCAACTCTGTGAGTTGAACACACGCAGCCCAAAGAAGTAACTGAGAATTCTTCTGTCTAGCGTTATATGCAGAAATCCCGTTTCCAACGAAATCCTCAAAGAGGTCCAAATATCCACTTGCAGACTTTACAAACAGTGTTTCCAAACTGCTCTATGAAAAGAAAGTTTAAACTCTGTATGTGGAAAGCACACATCACCAAGAGGTTGCTGAGAATGATTCTCTCTAGTTTTTATAAGAATATATTTCCTTTTCTACCGTTGGCCGTGAAGCGCTAGAAATCTCCACTAGCAAATTCCACAAAAAGAGGGTTTCAAACCTGCTCTGACTAAAGGAAGTTTCAACTCTGTGTGTTGAACACATGAAACCCAAATAAGTTACTAAGCATTCTTCTGTCTAGCGTTATATGCAGAAATCCCGTTTCCAACGAAATCCCCAGAGAGGTCCAAATGTCCACTTGCAGACTTTACAAACAGAGTGTTTCCAAACTGCTCTATGAAAAGAAAGGTTAAACTCTGTGAGTGGAACGCACACATCACCAAGTCGTTGCTGAGAATGATTCTCTCTAGTTTTTATTCGAAGATATTTCCTTTCTACCATTGGCCTCAAAGCGCTTGAAATCTCTACTTGCAAATACCACAAAAAGAGGGTTTCAAATCTGCTGTGTCTTAAGGAAGGTTCAACTCTGTGAGTTGAACACAGGCAGCCCAAAGAAGTTACTGAGAATTCTTCTGTCTAGCGTTATATGCGGAAATACCGTTTCCAACGAAATCCCCAGAGAGGTCCTAATATACACTTGCTGACTTTACAAACAGAGCGTTTCCAAACTGCTCTATGAAAAGAGAGGTTAAACTCTGGGAGTGGAACGCACACATCACCAAGTGGTTGCTGAGAATGATTCCCTCTAGTTTTTATACGAAGATATTTCCTTTTCTACTGTTGGCCACAATGCGCTTGAAATATCCACTTGCAAATTCCACCAAAAGAGGGTTTCAAATCTGCTCTGTCTAAAGGAAGGTTCATATCCGTGAGTTGAACACACGCAGCCCAAAGAAGTTACTGAGAATTCTTCTGTCTAGCGTTACATGCAGAAATCCCGTTTCCAACGAAATCCCCAGAGAGGTCCAAATATCCACTTGCAGATTTTACAAACAGAGTGTTTCCAAACTGCTCTATGAAAACAGAGGTTAAACTCTGTGAGTGGAACGCACACATCACCAAGTGGTTGCTGAGAATGATTCTCTCTAGTTTTTATACGAAGATATTTCCTTTTCTACCGTTGGACCCAAAGCGATTGAAACCTCCACTTGCAAATTCCACAAAAAGTGGGTTTCAAATCTGCTCTGTCTAAAGGAAGGCTCAACTCTGTGAGTTGAACACACGCATCCCAAAGAAGTTACTGAGAATTCCTCTGTCTAGCGTTATATGCAGAAATCCCGTTTCCAACGAAATCCCCAGAGAGGTCCAATTGTCAAATTGCAGACTTTACAAACAGAGTGTTTCCAAACTGCTCCATGAAAAGAAAGGTTAAACTCTGTGAGTGGAACGCACACATCACCAAGGGGTTGCTGAGAATGATTCTCTGTAGTTTTTATTCGAATATATTTCCTTTTCTACCATTGGCCCCAAACCGCTTGAAATCTCCACTTTCAAATTCCACAAAAAGAGGGTTGCAAATCTGCTCTGTCTAAAGGAAGCTTCAACTCTGTGAGTTGAACACACGCAGCCCCAAGAAGTTCCTGAGAATTCCTCTGTCTAGCGTTCTATGCAGAAATCCCGTTTCCAACGAAATCCTCAAAGAGGTCCAAATATCCACTTGCGGACATTACAAACAGAGTGTTTCCAAACTGCTCTATGAATAGAAAGGTTAAACTCTGTGAGTGGAACGCACACATCACCAAGAGGTTGCTGAGAATGATTCTCTCTTGTTTTTATTCGAAGATATTTCCTTTTCTACCATTGGCCCCAAATCACTTGAAATCTCTACTTGCAAATTCCACAAAACTAGGGTTTCAAATCTGCTGTGTCTTAAGGAAGGTTCAACTCTGTGAGTTGAACACACGCAGCCCAAAGAAGTTCCTGAGAATTCTTCTGTCTAGCGTTATATGCAGAAATCCCTTTTCCAACGAAATCCTCAAAGAGGTCCAAATATCCACTCGCAGACTTTATAAACAGAGTGTTTCCAAACTGCTCTATGAGAAGAAAGGATAAACTCAGTATGTGGAACGCAAACATCACCTGGTGGTTACTGAGAATGATTCTTTCTAGTTTTTATACGAAGATATTTCCTTTTCTACCGTTGGCCCCAAAGCTCTTGAAATCTCCACTTGCAAATTCCACAAAAAGAGGGTTTCAAATCTGCTCTCTCTAAAGGAAGGTTCAACTCTGTGAGTTGAACACACACAGCCCAAAGAAGTTACTGTGAATTCTTCTGTCTTGCGTTATATGCAGAAATTCCGTTTCAACGAAATCCCCAGAGTGGTCCAAATTTCCACTTGCAGACGTTACAAACAGAGTGTTTCCTAACTGCTCTATGAAAAGAAAGGTTAAACTCTGTGAGTGGAACGCACACATCACCAAGTGGTTGCTGAGAATGATTCCCTCTAGTTTTTATACGAAGATATTTCCTTTTCTACCATTGGCCCCAAAGCGCTTGAAATCTCCACTTGCAAAATCCACAAAAAGAGGGTTTCAAATCTGATCTGTCTAAAGGAAGGTTCAACTCTGTGAGTAGAACACACGCAGCCCAAAGTAATTACTGAGAATTCCTCTGTCTAGCGTTATATGCTGAAATCCCGTTTCCAAAGAAATCCACAAAGAGGTCCAAATATCCACTTGCAGACTTTACAAACAGAGTGTTTCCAAACTGCTCTATGAATAGAAAGGTTAAACTCTGTGAGTGGAACACACGCATCACCAAGCGGTTGCTGAAAATGTTTCTCTCTAGTTTTTATAAGAATATATTTCCTTTTATACCGTTGGACGCAAAGCGCTTGAAATCTCCACTAGCAAATTCCACAAAAACAGGGTTTCAAATCTAAGCTGTCTAAAGGATGGTTCAACTCTGTGAGTTGAACACACGCAGCCCAAAGGAGTAACTGAGAATTCTTCTGTCTAGCGTTATATGCAGAAATCCCGTTTCCAACGAAATCCTCAAAGAGGTCCAAATATCCACTTGCAGACTTTACAAACAGTGTTTCCAAACTGCTCTATGAAAAGAAAGTTTAAACTCTGTATGTGGAAAGCACACATCACCAAGAGGTTGCTGAGAATGATTCTCTCTAGTTTTTATAAGAATATATTTCCTTTTCTACCGTTGGCCGTGAAGCGCTAGAAATCTCCACTAGCAAATTCCACAAAAAGAGGGTTTCAAACCTGCTCTGACTAAAGGAAGTTTCAACTCTGTGTGTTGAACACATGAAACCCAAATAAGTTACTAAGCATTCTTCTGTCTAGCGTTATATGCAGAAATCCCGTTTCCAACGAAATCCCCAGAGAGGTCCAAATGTCCACTTGCAGACTTTACAAACAGAGTGTTTCCAAACTGCTCTATGAAAAGAAAGGTTAAACTCTGTGAGTGGAACGCACACATCACCAAGTCGTTGCTGAGAATGATTCTCTCTAGTTTTTATTCGAAGATATTTCCTTTCTACCATTGGCCTCAAAGCGCTTGAAATCTCTACTTGCAAATACCACAAAAAGAGGGTTTCAAATCTGCTGTGTCTTAAGGAAGGTTCAACTCTGTGAGTTGAACACAGGCAGCCCAAAGAAGTTACTGAGAATTCTTCTGTCTAGCGTTATATGCGGAAATACCGTTTCCAACGAAATCCCCAGAGAGGTCCTAATATACACTTGCTGACTTTACAAACAGAGCGTTTCCAAACTGCTCTATGAAAAGAGAGGTTAAACTCTGGGAGTGGAACGCACACATCACCAAGTGGTTGCTGAGAATGATTCCCTCTAGTTTTTATACGAAGATATTTCCTTTTCTACTGTTGGCCACAATGCGCTTGAAATATCCACTTGCAAATTCCACCAAAAGAGGGTTTCAAATCTGCTCTGTCTAAAGGAAGGTTCATATCCGTGAGTTGAACACACGCAGCCCAAAGAAGTTACTGAGAATTCTTCTGTCTAGCGTTACATGCAGAAATCCCGTTTCCAACGAAATCCCCAGAGAGGTCCAAATATCCACTTGCAGATTTTACAAACAGAGTGTTTCCAAACTGCTCTATGAAAACAGAGGTTAAACTCTGTGAGTGGAACGCACACATCACCAAGTGGTTGCTGAGAATGATTCTCTCTAGTTTTTATACGAAGATATTTCCTTTTCTACCGTTGGACCCAAAGCGATTGAAACCTCCACTTGCAAATTCCACAAAAAGTGGGTTTCAAATCTGCTCTGTCTAAAGGAAGGCTCAACTCTGTGAGTTGAACACACGCATCCCAAAGAAGTTACTGAGAATTCCTCTGTCTAGCGTTATATGCAGAAATCCCGTTTCCAACGAAATCCCCAGAGAGGTCCAATTGTCAAATTGCAGACTTTACAAACAGAGTGTTTCCAAACTGCTCCATGAAAAGAAAGGTTAAACTCTGTGAGTGGAACGCACACATCACCAAGGGGTTGCTGAGAATGATTCTCTGTAGTTTTTATTCGAATATATTTCCTTTTCTACCATTGGCCCCAAACCGCTTGAAATCTCCACTTTCAAATTCCACAAAAAGAGGGTTGCAAATCTGCTCTGTCTAAAGGAAGCTTCAACTCTGTGAGTTGAACACACGCAGCCCCAAGAAGTTCCTGAGAATTCCTCTGTCTAGCGTTCTATGCAGAAATCCCGTTTCCAACGAAATCCTCAAAGAGGTCCAAATATCCACTTGCGGACATTACAAACAGAGTGTTTCCAAACTGCTCGATGAATAGAAAGGTTAAACTCTGTGAGTGGAACGCACACATCACCAAGTGGTTGCTGAGAATGATTCTCTCTAGTTTTTATAAGAATATATTTCCCTTTCTACCGTTGGCCCCAAAGCGCTTGAAATCTCCACTTACAAATTCCACAAAAAGAGGGTTTCAAACCTGCTCTGTCTAAAGGAAGGTTCAACTCTGTGAGTTGAACATACGCAGCCCAAAGAAGTTACTAAGAATTCTTCTGTCTAGCGTTAAATGCAGAAATCCCGTTTACAACGAAATCCCCAGAGAGGTCAAAATATCGACTTGCAGAATTTACAAACAGAGTGTTTCCAAACTGCTCTATGAAAAGAAAGGTTAAACTGTGTGAGTGGAACGCACACATCACCAAGAGGTTGCTGAGAATGATTCTCTCTTGTTTTTATTCGAAGATATTTCCTTTTCTACAATTGGCCCCAAATCGCTTGAAATCTCTACTTGCAAATTCCACAAAAAGCGTGTTTAAAATCTGCTCTGTCTAAAGCAAGGTTCAACACTGTGAGTTAAACACACACAGCCAAAAGACGTTACTGAGAATTCCTCTGTCTAGCGTTATATGCGGAAATACCGCTTCCAACAACATCCCCAGAAAGGTCCAAATATCAACTTGCAGACTTTACAAACAGAGTGTTTCCAAACTGCTCCATGAAAAGAAACGTTAAACTCTGTGAGTGGAACGCACACATCACCAAGAAGTTGCTGAGAATGATTCTCTCTAGTTTTTATCCGAAGATATTTCCTTTTCTACCTTTGGCCACAAAGTGCTTGAAATCTCCACTTGCAAATTTCACAAAAAGAGGGTTTCATAACTGCTGTGTCTAAAGGAAGGTTCAAGACTGTGAGTTGAACACACGCAGCCCAAAGAAGTTACTGAGAATTCTTCTGTCTAGCGTTATATACAGAAATCCCGTTTCCAACGAAATCCCCAGAGAGGTCCAAATATCCACTTGCAGACTTTACAAACAGAGTGTTTCCAAACTGCTCTATGAAAAGAGAGGTTAAACTCTGCACGTGGAACGCACACATCACCTAGTGGTTGCTGAGAATGATTCTCTCTAGTTTTTATTCGAAGATATTTCCTTTTCTACCTTTGGCCCCAAAGCGCTTGAAATCTCCACTTGCAAATTTCACAAAAAGAGGGTTTCATATCTGCTGTGTATAAAGGAAGGTTCAACACTGTGAGTTGAACACACGCAGCCCAAAGAAGTTACTGAGAATCCTTCTGTCTAGCGTTAAATGCAGAAATCCCGTTTCCAAAGAAATCCTCAAAGAGGTCCAAATATCCACTTGCAGACTTCACAAGCAGAGTGTTTCCAAACTGCTCTATGAAAAGAAAGGTTAAAGTCTGTGAGTGGAACGCACACATCACCAAGTGGTTGCTGAGAATGATTCTCTCTAGTTTTTATACGAAGATATTTCCTTTTGTACCGTTTACCCCAAGGCGCTTGAAACGTCCACTTGCAAATTCCACAAAAAGAGGGTTTCAAATCTGCTCTCTCTAAAGGAAGGTTCAACTCTGTGAGTTGAACACACGCATCCCGAAGAAGTTACTGAGAATTCTTCTGTCTAACGTTATATACAGAAATCCTGTTTCCAACGAAATCCCCAGAGAGGTCCAAATATCTACTTGAAGACTTTACAAACAGAGTGTTTCCAAACTGCTCTATGAAAAGAAAGGTTAAACTCTGCACGTGGAACGCACACATCACCTAGTGGTTGCTGAGAATGATTCTATCTAGTTTTTATTCGAAGATATTTCCTTTTCTACCATTGGCCCCAAAGCGCTTGAAATCTCCACTTGCAAACTCCACAAAAAGAGGGTTTCAAATCTGCTCTGTCTAAAGGAAGGTTCAACTCAGTGAGTTGAACACACGCAGCCCAAAGAAGTTACTGAGAATTCTTCTGTATAGCGTTATATGCAGAAATCCCGTTTCCAACGAAATCCCCAGAGAGGTCCAAATATCCACTTGCAGACTTTACAAACAGAGTGACTCCAAACTGCTCTATGAAAAGAAAGGTTAAACTCTGTGAGTGGAACGCACACATCACCAAGTGGTTGCTGAGAATGATTCTCTCTAGTTTTTATACGAAGATATTTCCTTTTCTACCGATGACCCCAAATCGCTTGAAACCTCCACTTGCAAATCCCACAAAAAGCGGGTTTAAAATCTGCTCTGTCTAAAGCAAGGTTCAACACTGTGAGTTAAACACACACAGCCAAAATAAGTTACTGAGAATTCCTCTGTCCAGAGTTATATACGGAAATACCGTTTCCAACGAAATCCCCAGAGAGGTCCAAATATCAACTTGCAGTCTTTACAAACAGAGTGTTTCCAAACTGCTCCACGAAAAGAAACGGTAAACTCTGTCAGTGGAACGCACACATCACCAAGAAGTTGCGGTGAATGATTCACTCTAGTTTTTATTCGAAGATATTTCCTTTTCTACCTTGGCCCCAAAGCGCATGAAATCTCCACTTGCAAATTCCACAAAAAGAGGGTTTCATATCTGCTGTGTCTAAAGGAAGGTTCAACACTGTGAGTTGAACACACGCAGCCCAAAGAAGTTCCTGAGAATTCTTCTGTCTAGCGTTATATGCAGAAATCCCGTTTCCAAAGAAATCCTCAAAGAGGTCCAAATATCCACTTGCAGACTCCACAAGCAGAGTGTTTCCAACCTGCTCTATGAAAAGAAAGGTTAAAGTCTGTGAGTGGAACACACACATCACCAAGTGGTTACTGAGAATGATTCTCTCTAGTTTTTAAACGAAGATATTTCCTTTTGTACCATTTGCCCCAAAGCGCTTGAAACCTACACTTGCAAATTCCACAAAAAGAGGGTTTCAAATCTGCTCTCTCTAAAGGAAGGTTCAACTCTGTGTGTTGAACACACGCATCCCTAAGAAGTTACTGAGAATTCTTCTGTCTAGCGTTATATACAGAGATCCCCTTTCCAACGAAATCCCCAGACAGGTCCAAATATCCATTTGCAGACTTTACAAACAGAGTGTTTCCAAACTGCTCTATGAAAAGAAAGGTTAAACTCTGCACGTGGAACGCACACATCACCTAGTGGTTGCTGAGAATGATTCTATCTAGTTTTTATTCGAAGATATTTCCTTTTCTACTGTTGGCCCCAAAGCGCTTGAAACCTCCACTTGCAAATTCCACAAAAAGAGGGTTTAAAATCTGCTCTGTCTAAAGAAAGGTTCAACTCTGTGAGTTGAACACACACAGCCAAAATAAGTTACTGAGAATTCCTCTGTCTAGCGTTATATGCGGAAATACTGTTTCCAACGAAATCCCCAGAGAGGTCCAAATATCAACATGCAGACTTTACAAACATTGTGTTTCCAAACTGCTCTATGAAAAGAAAGGTTAAACTCTGTGAGTGGGATGCACACATCACCACGTGGTTGCTGAGAATAATTCTCTCTACTTTTTATTCGAAGATATTTCCTTTTCTACTGTTGGCTGAAAAGCGCTTGAAATCTCCACTTGCAAATTCCACAAAAAGAGGGTTTCAAATCTGCTCTGTCTAAAGGATGGTTCAACTCTGTGAGTTGAACACACGCAGCCCAAAGAAGTTACTGAGAATTCTTCTGTATAGCGTTATATGCAGAAATCCCGTTTCCAACGAAATCCCCAGAGAGGTCCAAATATCCACTTGCAGACATTACAAACAGAGTGACTCCAAACTGCTCCTTGAAAGGAAAGGATAACCTCTGTGAGTGGAACGCACACATCTCCAAGTGGTTGCTGAGAATGATTCTCTCTAGTTTTTATACGAAGGTATTTCCTTTTCTACTGTTGACCCCAAAGCGCTTGAAACTTCCACTTGGAAATTCCACAAAAAGAGGGTTTAAAATCTGCTCTGTCTAAAGGAAGGTTCAACTCTGTGAGTTGAACACACACAGCCAAAAGGAGTTACTGAGAATTCCTCTGTCTAGCGTTATATGCGGAAATACCGTTTCCAACGAAATCCCCAGAGAGGTCCAAATATCAACTTGCAGACTTTACAAACAGAGTGTTTCCAAACTGCTCCATGAAAAGAAACGTTAAACTCTCTGAGTGGAACGCACACATCACCAAGAAGTTGCTGAGAATGATTCTCTCTAGTTTTTATTCGAAGATATTTCCTTTTCTACCTTTGGCCCCAAAGCGCTTGAAACCTCCACTTGCAAATTCCTCAAAAAGAGGGTTTCAAATCTGCTCTGTCTAAAGGAAGGTTCAACTCTGTGAGTTGAACACACGCAGCCCAAAGGGGTTACTAAGAATTCTTCTGTCTAGCGTTATGTGCAGAAATCCCTTTTCCAATGAAATCCTCAGATTGGTCCAAATATTCACATGCAGACTTTACAAAGAGAGTGTTTCCAAACTACTGCATGAAAAGAAAGGTTAAATTCTGTGAGTGGAACGCACACATCACCAAGGGGTTGCTGAGAATGATTCTCTCTAGTTTTTATACGAAGATATTTCCTTTTCTACCGTTGGCTCCAAAGCGCTTGAAATCTCCAATTGCAAATCCCACAAAAAGAGGGTTTCAAATCTGCTGTGTCTAAAAGAAGGTTCAGCTCTGTGAGTTGAACACACGCAGCCCAAAGAAGTTACTGCGAATTCTTCTGTCTTGCGTTATATGCAGAAATACCGTTTCCAAAGAAATCCCCAGAGAGGTCCAAATATCCACTTGCAGACGTTGCAAACGGAGTGTTTCCATACTTCTCTATGAAAAGAAAGGTTAAACTCTGTGAGTGGAATGCGCACATCACGAAGTGGTTGCTGAGAACGATTCTCTCCAATTTTTATTTGAAGATATTTCCTTTCCTCTTCCGTTGCCCCAAAGCGCTTGAAATCTCCACTTGCAAATTCCACAAAAAGAGGGTTTCAAATCTGCTCTGTCTAAAGGAAGGTTTAACTCTGTGAGTTGAACACACGCAGCCCAAAGAAGTTACTGAGAATTCTTCTGTCTAGCGTTATAGGCAGAAATCCCGTTTCCAACGAAATCCCCATAGAGGTCCAAATATCCTCTTGCAGACTTTACAAACAGAGTGTTTCCCAACTGCTCTATGAAAAGAAAGGTTAAACTCTGCACGTGGAATGCACACACCACCTAGTGGTTGCAGAGAATGATTCTATCTAGTTTTTATTCGAAGATATTTCCTTTTCTACCGTTGGCCCCAAAGCGCCTGAAATCTCCACTTGCAAATTCCACAAAAAGAGGTTTTCAAATCTGCTCTGTCTAAAGGAAGTTTGAACTCTGTGAGTTGAACACTCGCAGCCCAAAGAAGTTACTGAGAATTCTTCTGTCTAGCGTTATATGCAGAAATCCCGTTTCCAACGAAATCCACAGAGAGGTACAAATATCCACTTGCAGACTTTACAAACAGAGTGACTCCAAACTGCTCTATGAAAAGAAAGGTTAAACTCTGTGAGTGGAACGCACACATCACCAAGTGGTTGCTGAGAATGATTCTCTCTAGTTTTTATACGAAGATATTTCCTTTTCTATCGTTTACCCAAAAGCGTTTGAAACCTCCACGTGCAAATTCCACAAAAAGAGGGTTTCAAATCTGCTCTGTCTAAAGGAAGGTTCAACTCTGTGAGTTGAACACACACAGCCAAAGGAAGTTACTGAGAATTCCTCTGTCTAGCGTTATATGCGGAAATACCGTTTCCAACGAAATCCCCAGAGAGGTCCAAATATCAACTTGCAGACTTTACAAACAGAGTGTTTCCAAACTGCTCCATGAAAAGAAACGGTAAACTCTGTCAGTGGAACGCACACATCACCAAGAAGTTGCGGTGAATGATTCACTCTAGTTTTTATTCGAAGATATTTCCTTTTCTACCTTTGGCCCCAAAGCGCATGAAATCTCCACTTGCAAATTCCACAAAAAGAGAGTTTCATATCTGCTGTGTCTAAAGGAAGGTTCAACACTGTGAGTTGAACACACGCAGCTCAAAGAAGTTCCTGAGAATTCTTCTGTCTAGCGTTATATGCAGAAATAACGTTTCCAAAGAAATCCTCAAAGAGGTCCAAATATCCACTTGCAGACTTCACAAGCAGAGTGTTTCCAACCTGCTCTATGAAAAGAAAGGTTAAAGTCTGTGAGTGGAACACACACATCACCAAGTGGTTACTGAGAATGATTCTCTCTAGTTTTTAAACGAAGATATTTCCTTTTGTACCATTTGCCCCAAAGCGCTTGAAACCTCCACTTGCAAATTCCACAAAAAGAGGGTTTCAAATCTGCTCTCTCTAAAGGAAGGTTCAACTCTGTGTGTTGAACACACGCATCCCTAAGAAGTTACTGAGAATTCTTCTGTCTAGCGTTATATACAGAGATCCCCTTTCCAACGAAATCCCCAGACAGGTCCAAATATCCATTTGCAGACTTTACAAACAGAGTGTTTCCAAACTGCTCTATGAAAAGAAAGGTTAAACTCTGCACGTGGAACGCACACATCACCTAGTGGTTGCTGAGAATGATTCTATCTAGTTTTTATTCGAAGATATTTCCTTTTCTACTGTTGGCCCCAAAGCGCTTGAAACCTCCACTTGCAAATTCCACAAAAAGAGGGTTTAAAATCTGCTCTGTCTAAAGAAAGGTTCAACTCTGTGAGTTGAACACACACAGCCAAAATAAGTTACTGAGAATTCCTCTGTCTAGCGTTATATGCGGAAATACTGTTTCCAACGAAATCCCCAGAGAGGTCCAAATATCAACATGCAGACTTTACAAACATTGTGTTTCCAAACTGCTCTATGAAAAGAAAGGTTAAACTCTGTGAGTGGGATGCACACATCACCACGTGGTTGCTGAGAATAATTCTCTCTACTTTTTATTCGAAGATATTTCCTTTTCTACTGTTGGCTGAAAAGCGCTTGAAATCTCCACTTGCAAATTCCACAAAAAGAGGGTTTCAAATCTGCTCTGTCTAAAGGATGGTTCAACTCTGTGAGTTGAACACACGCAGCCCAAAGAAGTTACTGAGAATTCTTCTGTATAGCGTTATATGCAGAAATCCCGTTTCCAACGAAATCCCCAGAGAGGTCCAAATATCCACTTGCAGACTTTCCAAACAGAGTGACTCCAAACTGCTCTATGAAAAGAAATTTTAAACTCTGTGAGTGGAATGCACACATCACCAAGTGGTTGCTGAGAATGATTCTTTCTAGTTTTTATACGAAGATATTTCCTTTTCTACCGTTGACCCCAAAGCGCTTGAAACTTCCACTTGCAAATTCCACAAAAAGAGTGTTTAAAATCTGCTCTGTCTAAAGGAAGGTTCAACTCTGTGAGTTGAACACACACAGCCAAAAGAAGTTACTGAGAATTCCTCTGTCTAGCGTTATATGCGGAAACACCGTTTCCAACGAAATCCCCAGAGAGGTCCAAATATCAACTTGCAGACTTACAAACAGAGTGTTTCCAAACTGCTCCATGAAAAGAAACGTTAAACTCTCTGAGTGGAACGCACACATCACCAAGAAGTTGCTGAGTATGATTCTCTCTAGTTTTTATACGAAGATATTTCCTTTTCTACCGTTGGCCCCAAATTGCTTGAAATATCCACTTGCAACTTCCACAAAAAGAGGGTTTCAAATCTGCTCTGTGTAAAGGAAGGTTCAAATCTGTGAGTTGAACACACGCAGCCCAAAGAAGTTACTGAGAATTCTTCTCTCTCACGTTATATTCAGAAATCCCTTTTCCAAAGAAATCCCCAGAGAGGTCCAAATATCCACCTGCAGACTTACAAACAGAGTGTTTCCAAACTCCTCCATGAAAAGAAAGTTTAAACTCTGTGAGTGGAATGCACACATCACCAAGTGGTTGCTGAGAATGATTCTCTCTAGTTTTGATACGAAGATATATCCTTTTCTACCGCTGGCCCCAAAGCGCTTGAAATCTCCACTTGCAAATTCCACAAAACTAGGGTTTCAAATCTGCTCTGTCTAAAGGAAGGTTCAACTCTGTGAGTTGAACACACGCAGCCCAAAGAAGTTACTGAGAATTCCTCTGTTTAGCGTTATATGCAGAAATCCAGTTTCCAACAAAATCCCCAGAGAGGTCCACATATCCACTTGCAGAGTTTACAAACAGAGGGTTTCCAAACTGCTCCATGATAAGAAAGGTTAAAATCTGTGAGTGGAACGCACACATCACCAAATGGTTTCTAAGAATGATTCCCTCTAGTTTTTATACGAAGATATTTCATATTCTACGCTTGGCCCTAAAGCGCTAGAAATCTCCTCTTGCAAATTCCACTAAAGAGGGTTTCAAATCTGCTCTGTCTAAAGGATGGTTCAACTCTGTGAGTTGAACACACGCAGAATAAAGAAATTACTGAGAATTCTTCTGTATAGAGGTATATGGAGAAATCCCTTTTCCAGCGAAATACCCAGAGAGGTCCAAATATCCACTTGCAGACTTTACAAACAGAGTGTTTCCAAACTGCTCTATGAAAAGAAAGGTTAAACTCTGTGAGTGGAACGCAGACATCACCAAGTGGTTGCTGAGAATGATTGTCTCTAGTTTTTATACGAAGATATTTCCTTTTCTTCCGTTGGTCCCAAAGCGCTTGAAACCTCCTCTTTGAAATTCCACTAAAAGAGGGTTTCAAATCTGCTCTGTCTACAGGAAGGTTCACCTCTGTGGGTTGAACACAAGCAGCCCAAAGAAGTTGCTGAGAATTCTTCTGTATAGCGTTATATGCAGAAATCCCGTTTCCAACGAAATCCTCAAAGAGCTCCAAATATCCACTTGCAGACTTTACAGACAGAGTGTTTCCAAACTGCTCTATGAAAAGATAGGTTAAACTCTGTATGTGGAACGCAGACATCACCTAGTGGTTGCTGAGAATGATTCTCTCTTGTTTTTATAAGAATATATTTCCTTTTCTACCGCTCTCCGCAAATCGCTTGAAATCTCCACTAGCAAATTCCACGAAAAGAGGGTTTCAAATCTGCTCTGTCTAAAGAAAGAATCAACTCTGTGAGTTGAACACACGCAGCCCAAAGAAGTTACTGAGAATTCTTCTCTCTCACGTTATATTCAGAAATCCCTTTTCCAAAGAAATCCCCAGAGAGGTCCAAATATCCACCTGCAGACTTACAAACAGAGTGTTTCCAAACTCCTCCATGAAAAGAAAGGTTAAACTCTGTGAGTGGAATGCACACATCACCAAGTGGTTGCTGAGAATGATTCTCTCTAGTTTTGATACGAAGATATATCCTTTTCTACCGCTGGCCCCAAAGCGCTTGAAATCTCCACTTGCAAATTCCACAAAACTAGGGTTTCAAATCTGCTCTGTCTAAAGGAAGGTTCAACTCTGTGAGTTGAACACACGCAGCCCAAAGAAGTTACTGAGAATTCCTCTGTTTAGCGTTATATGCAGAAATCCAGTTTCCAACAAAATCCCCAGAGAGGTCCACATATCCACTTGCAGAGTTTACAAACAGAGGGTTTCCAAACTGCTCCATGAAAAGAAAGGTTAAACTCTGTGAGTGGAACACACACATCACCAAATGGTTTCTGAGAATGATTCCCTCTAGCTTTTATAC
Organism: Gorilla gorilla gorilla; assembly: GCF_029281585.2. Lineage (NCBI taxonomy): Eukaryota > Metazoa > Chordata > Mammalia > Primates > Hominidae > Gorilla > Gorilla gorilla. Next base: position 71,894,377 of record NC_073230.2, on the reverse strand, counting down.
GAAGATATTTCATATTCTACGCTTGGCCCTAAAGCGCTAGAAATCTCCTCTTGCAAATTCCACTAAAGAGGGTTTCAAATCTGCTCTGTCTAAAGGATGGTTCAACTCTGTGAGTTGAACACACGCAGAATAAAGAAATTACTGAGAATTCTTCTGTATAGAGGTATATGGAGAAATCCCTTTTCCAGCGAAATACCCAGAGAGGTCCAAATATCCACTTGCAGACTTTACAAACAGAGTGTTTCCAAACTGCTCTATGAAAAGAAAGGTTAAACTCTGTGAGTGGAACGCAGACATCACCAAGTGGTTGCTGAGAATGATTGTCTCTAGTATTTATACGAAGATATTTCCTTTTCTTCCGTTGGTCCCAAAGCGCTTGAAACCTCCTCTTTGAAATTCCACTAAAAGAGGGTTTCAAATCTGCTCTGTCTACAGGAAGGTTCACCTCTGTGGGTTGAACACAAGCAGCCCAAAGAAGTTGCTGAGAATTCTTCTGTCTAGCGTTATATGCAGAAATCCCGTTTCCAACGAAATCCTCAAAGAGCTCCAAATATCCACTTGCAGACTTTACAGACAGAGTGTTTCCAAACTGCTCTATGAAAAGATAGGTTAAACTCTGTATGTGGAACGCAGACATCACCTAGTGGTTGCTGAGAATGATTCTCTCTTGTTTTTATAAGAATATATTTCCTTTTCTACCGCTCTCCGCAAATCGCTTGAAATCTCCACTAGCAAATTCCACGAAAAGAGGGTTTCAAATCTGCTCTGTCTAAAGAAAGAATCAACTCTGTGAGTTGAACACACGCAGCCCAAAGAAGTTACTGAGAATTCTTCTGTCTAGCCTTATATGCAGAAATCCCGTTTCCAACGAAATCCCCAGAGAGGTCCGAATTTCCACTTGCAGACTTTACAAACAGAGTGTTTCCAAACGGTTCTATGAAAAGAAAGGTTGAACTCTGTATGTGGAGCGCACACATCACCTAGTGATTGCTGAGAATGATTCCCTCTAGTTTTTATACGAAGATATTTCCTTTTCTACCGTTGGCCCCAAAGCGCTTGAAACCTCCAATTGCAAATTCCACAAAAGGAGGGTTTCAAATCTGCTCTGTCTAAAGGAAGGTTCAACTCTGTGAGTTGAACACACGCAGCCCAAAAAGTTACTGAGAATTCTTCTGTCTAGCTTTATATGCAGAAATCCCTTTTCCAAAGAAATCCTCAATGAGTTCCAAATATCCACTTGCAGACTTTACAAACAGAGTGTTTCCAAACTGCTCTATGAAAAGAAAGGTTAAACTCTGTATGTGGAACGCACACATCACCTAATGGTTGCTGAGAATGATTCCCTCTAATTTTTATACGAAGATATTTCCTTTTCTACCATTGGCCCCAAAGTGCTTGAAATCTCCACTTGCAAATTCCTCAAAAAGAGGGTTTCAAATCTGCTCTGTCTGAAGGAAGGTTCAACTCTGCCAGTGGAACACAAGCAGCCCATAGAAATTACTGAGAATGATTCTTTCTAGCGGTATATGCAGAAATCGCTTTTCCAGCGAAATACACAGAGAGGTCCAAATATCCACTTGCAGACTTTACAAACAGAGTGTTTCCAAACTGCTCTATGAAAAGAAAGGTTAAACTCTGTGAGTGGAACTCACACATCACCAAGTGGTTGCTGAGAATGATTCTCTCTAGTTTTTATACGAAGATATTTCCTGTTCTACCATTAGCCCCAAAGCGCTTGAAATCTCCACTTGCAAATTCCTCAAAAAGAGGGTTTCAAATCTGCTCTGTCTGAAGGAAGGTTCAACTCTGCGAGTGGAACACAAGCAGCCCATAGAAATTACTGAGAATGATTCTTTCTAGCGGTATGTGCAGAAGTCGCTTTTCCAGCGAAATCCCCAGAGAGGTCCAAATATGCACCTGCAGACTTTACAAACAGAGTGTTTCTAAACTCCTCCATGAAAAGAAAGGTTAAACTCTGTGAGTGGAACGGAGACATCACCAAGTGGTTGCTGACAATGATTCTCTCTAGTTTTTATATGAAGATATTTCCTTTTCTACCATTAGCCCCAAAGCGCTTGAAACCTCCACTTGCAAATTCCACAAAAAGAGGGTTTCAAATCTGCTCTGTCTGAAGGAAGGTTCAACTCTCTGAGTTGAGCACACGCACCCCATAGAAATTACTGAGAATGATTCTTTCTAGCGGTATATGCAGAAATCGCTTTTCCAGAGAAATACACAGAGAGGTCCAAATATCCACTTGCAGACTTTACAAACAGAGTGCTTCCCAACTGCTCTATGAAAAGAAAGGTTAAACTCTGTGAGTGGAACTCACACATCACCAAGTGGTTGCTGAGAATGATTCTCTCTAGTTTTTATACGAAGATATTTCCTTTTCTACCGTTAGCCCCAAAGCGCTTGAAATCTCCACTTGCAAATTCCACAAAAAGAGGGTTTCAAATCTGTTCTGTCTGAAGGAAGGTTCAACTCTGTGAGTTGAACACATAAAGCACAAACAAGTTACTGAGAATTCTTCTGTCTAGCGTTATATGCAGAAATCCCTTTCCAACGAAATCCCCAGATAGGTCCAAATATCCTCCTGCAGACTTTAGAAACAGAGTGTTTCCAAACTCCTCCATGAAAAGAAAGGTTAAACTCTGTGAGGGGATCGCACACATCACCAAGTGGTTGCTGAGAATGATTCTCTCTAGTTTTTATACGAAGATATTTCCTTTTCCACCGTTGGCCCCAAAGCGCTTGAAACCTCCACTTGCAAATTCCACAAAAAGAGGGTTTCAAATCTGCTCTGTCTAAAGGAAGGTTCAAATCCGTGAGTTAAACACACACAGCCCAAAGAAGTTACTGAGAATTCATCTGTCTAGCGTTATATGCAGAAATCCCGTTTCCAGCGAAATCCCCAGAGAGGTCCAAATATTCACATGCAGACTTTACAAACAGAGTGTTTCCAAACTGCTGCTTGAAAAGAAAGGTTTAACTCTGTGAGTGGAACGCACACATCACCAAGTGGTTGCTGAGAATGATTCTCTCTAGTTTTTGTACGAAGATATTTCATTCTCTGCGGTTGGCCCCAAAGCGCAAGAAATCTCCACTTGCAAATTCCACAAAAAGAGGGTTTCAAATCTGCTCTGTCTAAAGGAAGGTTGAACTCTGTGAGTTGAACAAACGCAGCCCAAAGAATTTACTGCGAATTCTTCTGTTTAGCGTTACATGCAGAAATCCCGTTTCCAATGAAATCCCTAGTGAGGTCGAAATATCCACTTGCAGACATTACAAACAGAGTGTTTCCAAACTGCTCTATGAGAAGAAAGGTTAAACTCAGTGAGTGGAATGCACACATCACCAAGTGGTTGCTGAGAATGATTCTCTCTAGCTTTTATACGAAGATATTTCCTTTTCTACCGTTAGCCCCAAAGCGCTTGAAACCTTCACTTGCAAATATCCACAAAAAGAGGGTTTCATATCTGCTCTGTCTAAAGGAAGGTTCAACTCTGTGAGTTAAACACACGCAGCCCAAAGAAGTTTCTGAGAATTCTTCTGTCTAGCGTTATATGCAGAAATCCCGTTTCCAACGAAATCTTCAAAGAGGTCCAAATATCCACTTGCCGACTTTAGAAACAGAGTGTTTCCAAATTGGTCTATGAAAAGAAAGGTTAAACTCTGTGAGTGGAACGCACACATCACCAAGTGTTTGCTGAGAATGATTCTCTCTAGATTTTATACCAAGTTATTTCCTTTTCTACCGTTGGCCCCAAAGCGCATGAAACCTCCACTTGCAAATTCCTCAAAAAGAGGGTTTCAAACCTGTTCTGTGTGAAGGAAGGTTCATCTCCGTGAGTTGAACACACGCAGCCCAAAGAAATTACTGGGAATTCTTCTGTCTAGCGATATATGCAGAAATCCCGTTTCAACGAAATGCCCAGAGAGGTCCAAATATCCAACTGCAGACTTTACAAACAGAGTGTTTCCAAACTGCTCTATGAAAAGAAAGGTTAAACTCTGTGAGTGGAATGCACACATCACCAAGTGTTTGCTGAGAATGATTCTCTCTAGATTTTATACCAAGTTATTTCCTTTTCTACCGTTGGCCCCAAAGCGCAAGAAACCTCCACTTGCAAATTCCTCAAAAAGAGGGTTTCAAACCTGTTCTGTGTGAAGGAAGGTTCAACTCCGTCAGTTGAACACACGCAGCCCAAAGAAGTTACTGGGAATTCTTCTGTCTAGCGATATATGCAGAAATCCCGTTTCCAACGAAATCCTCAAAGAGGTCAAAATATCCACTTGCAGAATTTACAAACAGAGTATTTCCAAACTTCTCTATGAAAAGAAAGGTTAAACTCTGTGAGTAGAACGCACACATCACCAAGTGGTAGCGGAGAATGATTCTCTCTAGTTTTTATATGAAGAAATTTCCTTTTCTGCCGTTGGCCCCTAAGCGCTTGAAATCTCCGCTTGCAAATTCCACAAAAAGAGGATTTCAAATCTGCTCTGTCTAAAGGAAGGTTGAACTCTGTGAGTTGAACAAACGCAGCCCAAAGAAGTTACTGAGAATTCTTCTGTCTAGTGTTATATGTAGAATTCCCGTTTCAACGAAATCCCCAGAGAGGTCCAAATAACCACTTGCAGACTTTACAAACAGAGTGTATCCAAACTGCTCTATGAAAAGAAAGGTTAAACTCTGTGAGTGGAACGCACACATCACCATGTGGTTGCTGAGAATGATTCCCTCTAGTTTTTATACGAAGATATTTCATTTTCAACCGTTGGCCCCAAAGCGCTTGAAATCTCCACTTGCAAATTCGTCAAAAAGAGGGTTTCAAATCTGCTCTGTCTAAAGGAATGTTCAACTCTGTGAGTTGAACACACGCAGCCCAAAGAAGTTACTGAGAATTCCTCTGTCTAGCGTTATATGCAGAAATCTCGTTTACAACGAAATCCCCAGAGAGGTCCATATATCCACCTGCAGAGTTTAGAACAGAGCGTTTCCAAACTGCTCTATGAAAAGAAAGGTTAAACTCTGTGAGTGGAACGCACACATCACCAAGTGGTTGCTGAGAATGATTCTCTCTAGTTTTTATGCGACGATATTTCCTTTTCTACCGTTAGCCCCAAAGCGCTTGAAATCTCCACTTGCAAATTCCACTAAAAGAGGGTTTCAAATCTGCTCTGTCTGAAGGAAGGTTCAACTCTGTGAGTTGAACACATAAAGCCCAATCAAGTTACTGAGAATTCTTCTGTCTAGCGTTATATGCAGAAATCCCTTTCCAACGAAATCCCCAGAGAGGTCCATATATCCTCCTGCAGACTTTAGAAACAGAGTGTTTCCAAACTCCTCAATGAAAAGAAAGGTTAAACTCTGTGAGTGGATCGCACACATCACCAAGTGGTTGCTGAGAATGATTCTCTCTAGTTTTTATAAGAAGATACTTCCTTTTCCACCGTTCGCACCAAAGCGCATGAAACCTCCACTTGCAAATTCCACAAAAAGAGGGTTTCAAATCTGCTCTGTCTAAAGGAAGGTTCAAATCCGAGAGTTAAACACACGCAGCCGAAAGAAGTTACGGAGAATTCCTCTGTCTAGCGTTATATGCAGAAATCTCGTTTACAGCGAAATCCCTAGTGAGGTCCATATATCCACTTGCAGAGTTTAGAACAGAGCGTTTAAAAACTGCTCTAAGAAAAGAAAGGTTAAACTCTGTGAGTGGAATGCACACATCACCAAGTGGTTGCTGAGAATGATTCTCTCTAGTTTTTATACGAAGATATTTCCTTTTCTACAGTTGGCCCCAAAGCACTTGAAACCTCCACTTGCAAATTCCACAAAAAGAGGGTTTCAAATCTGCTCTGCTAAAGGAAGGTTCAACTCTGTGAGTTGAACACACACAGCACAAAGAAGTTACTGAGAATTCCTCTGTCTAGCGTTATATGCAGAAATCCCGTTTCCAAAGAAATCCCCAGACAGGTCCAAATATCCAGTTGCAGACTTTACAAACAGAGTGTTTCCAAACGGCTGTATGAAAAGAAAGGTTAAACTCTGTGAGTGGAATGCACACATCACCAAGAGGTTGCTGAGAATTATTATCTCTAGTTTTTATACGAAGATATTTCCTTTTCTACCATTGGCCCCAAAGCGCTTGAAACCTCCACTTGCAAATTCCACAAAAAGAGGGTTTCAAACCTGCTCTGTGTGAAGGAAGGTTCAACTCCATGAGTTGAACACACGCAGCCAAAGAAGTTACTGAGAATTCTTCTGTTTAGCGTTATATGCAGAAATCCCGTTTCCAACGATATCCCCAGAGAGGTCCAAATATCCACTTGCAGAGTTTACAAACAGAGTGCTTCCAAACTTCTCTCTGAAAAGAAAATTTAAACTCTGTAAGTGGAGCGCACACATCAACAAGTGGTTGCTGAGAATGATTCTCTCTAGTTTTTATACGAAGATATTTCCTTTTCTACGGTTGGCCCCAAAGCGCTAGAAATCTCCACATCCAAATTCCACAAAAAGAGGGTTTCAAATCTGCTCTGTCTGAAGGAAGGTTCAACTCTGTGAGTTGAACACACGCAGCCCAAAGTAGTTGCTGAGAATTCTTCTCTCTAGCGTTATATGCAGAAATCCCGTTTCCAACGAAATCCTCATACAGATCCAAATATACACTTGCAGACTTTACAAACAGAGTGTTTCCAAACTGCTCTATGAAAAGAAAGGTTAAACTCTGTATGTGGAATGCATACATCACCTAGTGGTTGCTGCGAATGATTCTCTCTAGTTTTTATACGAAGATATTACCTTTTCTACCGTTGGCCTGAAAGCGCTTGAAACCTCCAGTTGCAAATTCCCCAAAAAGAGGGTTTCAAATCTGCTCTTTCTGAAGGAAGGTTCAACTCTGTGAGTTGAACACACGAAGCCCAAACAAGTTACTGAGAATTCTTCTGTCTAGCGTTATATGCAGAAATCCCTTTCCAACGAAATCCCCAGAGAGGTCCAAATATCCTCCTGCAGACTTTAGAAACAGAGTGTTTCCAAACTCCTCCACGAAAAGAAAGGTTAAACTCTGTGAGTGGATCGCACACATCACCAAGTGGTTGCTGAGAATGATTCTCTCTAGTTTTTATACGAAGATATTTCCTTTTCTACCGTTGGCCCCAAATCGATTGAAACCTCCACTTGCAAATTCCACAAAAAGAGGGTTTCAAATCTGCTCTGTCTAAAGGAAGGTTCAACTCTGTGAGTTGAACACACGCAGCCCAAAGAAGTTACTGAGAATTCCTCTGTTTAGCGTTATATGCAGAAATCCAGTTTCCAACAAAATCCCCAGAGAGGTCCACATATCCACTTGCAGAGTTTACAAACAGAGGGTTTCCAAACTGCTCCATGAAAAGAAAGGTTCAACTCTGTGAGTGGAACGCACACATCACCAAATGGTTTCTGAGAATGATTCCCTCTAGTTTTTATACGAAGATATTTCATATTCTACGCTTGGCCCTAAAGCGCTAGAAATCTCCTCTTGCAAATTCCACTAAAGAGGGTTTCAAATCTGCTCTGTCTAAAGGATGGTTCAACTCTGTGAGTTGAACACACGCAGAATAAAGAAATTACTGAGAATTCTTCTGTATAGAGGTATATGGAGAAATCCCTTTTCCAGCGAAATACCCAGAGAGGTCCAAATATCCACTTGCAGACTTTACAAACAGAGTGTTTCCAAACTGCTCTATGAAAAGAAAGGTTAAACTCTGTGAGTGGAACGCAGACATCACCAAGTGGTTGCTGAGAATGATTGTCTCTAGTATTTATACGAAGATATTTCCTTTTCTTCCGTTGGTCCCAAAGCGCTTGAAACCTCCTCTTTGAAATTCCACTAAAAGAGGGTTTCAAATCTGCTCTGTCTACAGGAAGGTTCATCTCTGTGGGTTGAACACAAGCAGCCCAAAGAAGTTGCTGAGAATTCTTCTGTCTAGCGTTATATGCAGAAATCCCGTTTCCAACGAAATCCTCAAAGAGCTCCAAATATCCACTTGCAGACTTTACAGACAGAGTGTTTCCAAACTGCTCTATGAAAAGATAGGTTAAACTCTGTATGTGGAACGCAGACATCACCTAGTGGTTGCTGAGAATGATTCTCTCTTGTTTTTATAAGAATATATTTCCTTTTCTACCGCTCTCCGCAAATCGCTTGAAATCTCCACTAGCAAATTCCACGAAAAGAGGGTTTCAAATCTGCTCTGTCTAAAGAAAGAATCAACTCTGTGAGTTGAACACACGCAGCCCAAAGAAGTTACTGAGAATTCTTCTGTCTAGCCTTATATGCAGAAATCCCGTTTCCAACGAAATCCCCAGAGAGGTCCGAATTTCCACTTGCAGACTTTACAAACAGAGTGTTTCCAAACGGTTCTATGAAAAGAAAGGTTGAACTCTGTATGTGGAGCGCACACATCACCTAGTGATTGCTGAGAATGATTCCCTCTAGTTTTTATACGAAGATATTTCCTTTTCTACCGTTGGCCCCAAAGCGCTTGAAACCTCCAATTGCAAATTCCACAAAAGGAGGGTTTCAAATCTGCTCTGTCTAAAGGAAGGTTCAACTCTGTGAGTTGAACACACGCAGCCCAAAAAATTACTGAGAATTCTTCTGTCTAGCTTTATATGCAGAAATCCCTTTTCCAAAGAAATCCTCAATGAGTTCCAAATATCCACTTGCAGACTTTACAAACAGAGTGTTTCCAAACTGCTCTATGAAAAGAAAGGTTAAACTCTGTATGTGGAACGCACACATCACCTAATGGTTGCTGAGAATGATTCCCTCTAATTTTTATACGAAGATATTTCCTTTTCTACCGTTGGCCCCAAAGTGCTTGAAATCTCCACTTGCAAATTCCTCAAAAAGAGGGTTTCAAATCTGCTCTGTCTGAAGGAAGGTTCAACTCTGCCAGTGGAACACAAGCAGCCCATAGAAATTACTGAGAATGATTCTTTCTAGCGGTATATGCAGAAATCGCTTTTCCAGCGAAATACACAGAGAGGTCCAAATATCCACTTGCAGACTTTACAAACAGAGTGTTTCCAAACTGCTCTATGAAAAGAAAGGTTAAACTCTGTGAGTGGAACTCACACATCACCAAGTGGTTGCTGAGAATGATTCTCTCTAGTTTTTATACGAAGATATTTCCTGTTCTTCCGTTAGCCCCAAAGCGCTTGAAATCTCCACTTGCAAATTCCTCAAAAAGAGGGTTTCAAATCTGCTCTGTCTGAAGGAAGGTTCAACTCTGCGAGTGGAACACAAGCAGCCCATAGAAATTACTGAGAATGATTCTTTCTAGCGGTATGTGCAGAAGTCGCTTTTCCAGCGAAATCCCCAGAGAGGTCCAAATATGCACCTGCAGACTTTACAAACAGAGTGTTTCTAAACTCCTCCATGAAAAGAAAGGTTAAACTCTGTGAGTGGAACGGAGACATCACCAAGTGGTTGCTGACAATGATTCTCTCTAGTTTTTATATGAAGATATTTCCTTTTCTACCGTTAGCCCCAAAGCGCTTGAAACCTCCACTTGCAAATTCCACAAAAAGAGGGTTTCAAATCTGCTCTGTCTGAAGGAAGGTTCAACTCTCTGAGTTGAACACACGCACCCCATAGAAATTACTGAGAATGATTCTTTCTAGCGGTATATGCAGAAATCGCTTTTCCAGAGAAATACACAGAGAGGTCCAAATATCCACTTGCAGACTTTACAAACAGAGTGCTTCCCAACTGCTCTATGAAAAGAAAGGTTAAACTCTGTGAGTGGAACTCACACATCACCAAGTGGTTGCTGAGAATGATTCTCTCTAGTTTTTATACGAAGATATTTCCTTTTCTACCGTTAGCCCCAAAGCGCTTGAAATCTCCACTTGCAAATTCCACAAAAAGAGGGTTTCAAATCTGTTCTGTCTGAAGGAAGGTTCAACTCTGTGAGTTGAACACATAAAGCACAAACAAGTTACTGAGAATTCTTCTGTCTAGCGTTATATGCAGAAATCCCTTTCCAACGAAATCCCCAGATAGGTCCAAATATCCTCCTGCAGACTTTAGAAACAGAGTGTTTCCAAACTCCTCCATGAAAAGAAAGGTTAAACTCTGTGAGTGGATCGCACACATCACCAAGTGGTTGCTGAGAATGATTCTCTCTAGTTTTTATACGAAGATATTTCCTTTTCTACCGTTGGCCCCAAAGCGCTTGAAACCTCCACTTGCAAATTCCACAAAAAGAGGGTTTCAAATCTGCTCTGTCTAAAGGAAGGTTCAACTCTGTGAGTTGAACACACGCAGCCCAAAGAAGTTACTGAGAATTCCTCTGTTTAGCGTTATATGCAGAAATCCAGTTTCCAGCGAAATCCCCAGAGAGGTCCAAATATTCACATGCAGACTTTACAAACAGAGTGTTTCCAAACTGCTGCTTGAAAAGAAAGGTTTAACTCTGTGAGTGGAACGCACACATCACCAAGTGGTTGCTGAGAATGATTCTCTCTAGTTTTTGTACGAAGATATTTCATTCTCTGCGGTTGGCCCCAAAGCGCAAGAAATCTCCACTTGCAAATTCCACAAAAAGAGGGTTTCAAATCTGCTCTGTCTAAAGGAAGGTTGAACTCTGTGAGTTGAACAAACGCAGCCCAAAGAATTTACTGCGAATTCTTCTGTTTAGCGTTACATGCAGAAATCCCGTTTCCAATGAAATCCCTAGTGAGGTCGAAATATCCACTTGCAGACATTACAAACAGAGTGTTTCCAAACTGCTCTATGAGAAGAAAGGTTAAACTCAGTGAGTGGAATGCACACATCACCAAGTGGTTGCTGAGAATGATTCTCTCTAGCTTTTATACGAAGATATTTCCTTTTCTACCGTTAGCCCCAAAGCGCTTGAAACCTTCACTTGCAAATATCCACAAAAAGAGGGTTTCATATCTGCTCTGTCTAAAGGAAGGTTCAACTCTGTGAGTTAAACACACGCAGCCCAAAGAAGTTTCTGAGAATTCTTCTGTCTAGCGTTATATGCAGAAATCCCGTTTCCAACGAAATCTTCAAAGAGGTCCAAATATCCACTTGCCGACTTTAGAAACAGAGTGTTTCCAAATTGGTCTATGAAAAGAAAGGTTAAACTCTGTGAGTGGAACGCACACATCACCAAGTGTTTGCTGAGAATGATTCTCTCTAGATTTTATACCAAGTTATTTCCTTTTCTACCGTTGGCCCCAAAGCGCATGAAACCTCCACTTGCAAATTCCTCAAAAAGAGGGTTTCAAACCTGTTCTGTGTGAAGGAAGGTTCATCTCCGTGAGTTGAACACACGCAGCCCAAAGAAATTACTGGGAATTCTTCTGTCTAGCGATATATGCAGAAATCCCGTTTCAACGAAATGCCCAGAGAGGTCCAAATATCCAACTGCAGACTTTACAAACAGAGTGTTTCCAAACTGCTCTATGAAAAGAAAGGTTAAACTCTGTGAGTGGAACGCACACATCACCAAGTGTTTGCTGAGAATGATTCTCTCTAGATTTTATACCAAGTTATTTCCTTTTCTACCGTTGGCCCCAAAGCGCAAGAAACCTCCACTTGCAAATTCCTCAAAAAGAGGGTTTCAAACCTGTTCTGTGTGAAGGAAGGTTCAACTCCGTCAGTTGAACACACGCAGCCCAAAGAAGTTACTGGGAATTCTTCTGTCTAGCGATATATGCAGAAATCCCGTTTCCAACGAAATCCTCAAAGAGGTCAAAATATCCACTTGCAGAATTTACAAACAGAGTATTTCCAAACTTCTCTATGAAAAGAAAGGTTAAACTCTGTGAGTAGAACGCACACATCACCAAGTGGTAGCGGAGAATGATTCTCTCTAGTTTTTATATGAAGAAATTTCCTTTTCTGCCGTTGGCCCCTAAGCGCTTGAAATCTCCGCTTGCAAATTCCACAAAAAGAGGATTTCAAATCTGCTCTGTCTAAAGGAAGGTTGAACTCTGTGAGTTGAACAAACGCAGCCCAAAGAAGTTACTGAGAATTCTTCTGTCTAGTGTTATATGTAGAATTCCCGTTTCAACGAAATCCCCAGAGAGGTCCAAATAACCACTTGCAGACTTTACAAACAGAGTGTATCCAAACTGCTCTATGAAAAGAAAGGTTAAACTCTGTGAGTGGAACGCACACATCACCATGTGGTTGCTGAGAATGATTCCCTCTAGTTTTTATACGAAGATATTTCATTTTCAACCGTTGGCCCCAAAGCGCTTGAAATCTCCACTTGCAAATTCGTCAAAAAGAGGGTTTCAAATCTGCTCTGTCTAAAGGAATGTTCAACTCTGTGAGTTGAACACACGCAGCCCAAAGAAGTTACTGAGAATTCCTCTGTCTAGCGTTATATGCAGAAATCTCGTTTACAACGAAATCCCCAGAGAGGTCCATATATCCACCTGCAGAGTTTAGAACAGAGCGTTTCCAAACTGCTCTATGAAAAGAAAGGTTAAACTCTGTGAGTGGAACGCACACATCACCAAGTGGTTGCTGAGAATGATTCTCTCTAGTTTTTATGCGACGATATTTCCTTTTCTACCGTTAGCCCCAAAGCGCTTGAAATCTCCACTTGCAAATTCCACTAAAAGAGGGTTTCAAATCTGCTCTGTCTGAAGGAAGGTTCAACTCTGTGAGTTGAACACATAAAGCCCAATCAAGTTACTGAGAATTCTTCTGTCTAGCGTTATATGCAGAAATCCCTTTCCAACGAAATCCCCAGAGAGGTCCATATATCCTCCTGCAGACTTTAGAAACAGAGTGTTTCCAAACTCCTCAATGAAAAGAAAGGTTAAACTCTGTGAGTGGATCGCACACATCACCAAGTGGTTGCTGAGAATGATTCTCTCTAGTTTTTATAAGAAGATACTTCCTTTTCCACCGTTCGCACCAAAGCGCATGAAACCTCCACTTGCAAATTCCACAAAAAGAGGGTTTCAAATCTGCTCTGTCTAAAGGAAGGTTCAAATCCGAGAGTTAAACACACGCAGCCGAAAGAAGTTACGGAGAATTCCTCTGTCTAGCGTTATATGCAGAAATCTCGTTTACAGCGAAATCCCTAGTGAGGTCCATATATCCACTTGCAGAGTTTAGAACAGAGCGTTTAAAAACTGCTCTAAGAAAAGAAAGGTTAAACTCTGTGAGTGGAACGCACACATCACCAAGTGGTTGCTGAGAATGATTCTCTCTAGTTTTTATACGAAGATATTTCCTTTTCTACAGTTGGCCCCAAAGCACTTGAAACCTCCACTTGCAAATTCCACAAAAAGAGGGTTTCAAATCTGCTCTGCTAAAGGAAGGTTCAACTCTGAGAGTTGAACACACACAGCACAAAGAAGTTACTGAGAATTCCTCTGTCTAGCGTTATATGCAGAAATCCCGTTTCCAAAGAAATCCCCAGACAGGTCCAAATATCCAGTTGCAGACTTTACAAACAGAGTGTTTCCAAACGGCTGTATGAAAAGAAAGGTTAAACTCTGTGAGTGGAATGCACACATCACCAAGAGGTTGCTGAGAATTATTATCTCTAGTTTTTATACGAAGATATTTCCTTTTCTACCATTGGCCCCAAAGCGCTTGAAACCTCCACTTGCAAATTCCACAAAAAGAGGGTTTCAAACCTGCTCTGTGTGAAGGAAGGTTCAACTCCATGAGTTGAACACACGCAGCCAAAGAAGTTACTGAGAATTCTTCTGTTTAGCGTTATATGCAGAAATCCCGTTTCCAACGATATCCCCAGAGAGGTCCAAATATCCACTTGCAGAGTTTACAAACAGAGTGCTTCCAAACTTCTCTCTGAAAAGAAAATTTAAACTCTGTAAGTGGAGCGCACACATCAACAAGTGGTTGCTGAGAATGATTCTCTCTAGTTTTTATACGAAGATATTTCCTTTTCTACGGTTGGCCCCAAAGCGCTAGAAATCTCCACATCCAAATTCCACAAAAAGAGGGTTTCAAATCTGCTCTGTCTGAAGGAAGGTTCAACTCTGTGAGTTGAACACACGCAGCCCAAAGTAGTTGCTGAGAATTCTTCTCTCTAGCGTTATATGCAGAAATCCCGTTTCCAACGAAATCCTCATACAGATCCAAATATACACTTGCAGACTTTACAAACAGAGTGTTTCCAAACTGCTCTATGAAAAGAAAGGTTAAACTCTGTATGTGGAATGCATACATCACCTAGTGGTTGCTGCGAATGATTCTCTCTAGTTTTTATACGAAGATATTACCTTTTCTACCGTTGGCCTGAAAGCGCTTGAAACCTCCAGTTGCAAATTCCCCAAAAAGAGGGTTTCAAATCTGCTCTTTCTGAAGGAAGGTTCAACTCTGTGAGTTGAACACACGAAGCCCAAACAAGTTACTGAGAATTCTTCTGTCTAGCGTTATATGCAGAAATCCCTTTCCAACGAAATCCCCAGAGAGGTCCAAATATCCTCCTGCAGACTTTAGAAACAGAGTGTTTCCAAACTCCTCCATGAAAAGAAAGGTTAAACTCTGTGAGTGGATCGCACACATCACCAAGTGGTTGCTGAGAATGATTCTCTCTAGTTTTTATACGAAGATATTTCCTTTTCTACCGTTGGCCCCAAATCGATTGAAACCTCCACTTGCAAATTCCACAAAAAGAGGGTTTCAAATCTGCTCTGTCTAAAGGAAGGTTCAAATCTGTGAGTTGAACACACGCAGCCCAAAGAAGTTACTGAGAATTCTTCTCACTAGCGTTATATTCAGAAATCCCTTTCCAACGAAATCCCCAGAGAGGTCCAAATATCCACATGCAGACTTTAGAAATAGAGTGTTTCCAAACTCCTACATGAAAAGAAAGGTAAAACTCTGTGAGTGGAGCGCACACATCACCAATTGGTTGCTGAGAATGATTCTCTCTGGTTTTTATACGAAGATATTTCCTGTTCTACTGTTGGACCCAAAGCGATTGAAACCTCCACTTGCAAATTCCACAAAAAGTGGGTTTCAAATCTGCTCTGTCTAAAGGAAGGCTCAACTCTGTGAGTTGAACACACGCATCCCAAAGAATTTACTGAGAATTCCTCTGTCTAGCGTTATATGCAGAAATCCCGTTTCCAACGAAATCCCCAGAGAGGTCCAATTGTCAACTTGCAGACTTTACAAACAGAGTGTTTCCAAACTGCTCCATGAAAAGAAAGGTTCAACTCTGTGACTGGAACGCACACATCACCAAGAGGTTGCTGAGAATGATTCTCTGTAGTTTTTATTCGAATATATTTCCTTTTCTACCGTTGGCCCCAAACCGCTTGAAATCTCCACTTGCAAATTCCACAAAAAGAGGGTTGCAAATCTGCTCTGTCTAAAGGAAGCTTCAACTCTGTGAGTTGAACACATGCAGCCCCAAGAAGTTCCTGAGAATTCCTCTGTCTAGCGTTCTATGCAGAAATCCCGTTTCCAACGAAATCCTCAAAGAGGTCCAAATATCCACTTGCGGACATTACAAATAGAGTGTTTCCAAAATGCTCTATGAATAGAAAGGTTAAACTCTGTGAGTGGAACGCACACATCACCAAGTGGTTGCTGAGAATGATTCTCTCTAGTTTTTATAAGAATATATTTCCCTTTCTACCGTTGGCCCCAAAGCGCTTGAAATCTCCACTTACAAATTCCACAAAAAGAGGGTTTCAAACCTGCTCTGTCTAAAGGAAGGTTCACCTCTGTGAGTTGAACATACGCAGCCCAAAGAAGTTACTAAGAATTCTTCTGTCTAGCGTTATATGCAGAAATCCCGTTTACAATGAAATCCCCAGAGAGGTCAAAATATCGACTTGCAGAATTTACAAACAGAGTGTTTCCAAACTGCTCTATAAATAGAAAGGTTAAACTCTGTGAGTGGAACGCACACATCACCAAGAGGTTGCTGAGAATGATTCTCTCTTGTTTTTATTCGAAGATATTTCCTTTTCTACCATTGGCCCCAAATCACTTGAAATCTCTACTTGCAAATTCCACAAAACTAGGGTTTCAAATCTGCTGTGTCTTAAGGAAGGTTCAACTCTGTGAGTTGAACACACGCAGCCCAAAGAAGTTCCTGAGAATTCTTCTGTCTAGCGTTATATGCAGAAATCCCGTTTCCAACGAAATCCTCAAAGAGGTCCAAATATCCACTCGCAGACTTTATAAACAGAGTGTTTCCAAACTGCTCTATGAGAAGAAAGGATAAACTCAGTATGTGGAACGCAAACATCACCTGGTGGTTACTGAGAATGATTCTTTCTAGTTTTTATACGAAGATATTTCCTTTTCTACCGTTGGCCCCAAAGCTCTTGAAATCTCCACTTGCAAATTCCACAAAAAGAGGGTTTCAAATCTGCTCTCTCTAAAGGAAGGTTCAACTCTGTGAGTTGAACACACACAGCCCAAAGAAGTTACTGTGAATTCTTCTGTCTTGCGTTATATGCAGAAATTCCGTTTCAACGAAATCCCCAGAGTGGTCCAAATTTCCACTTGCAGACGTTACAAACAGAGTGTTTCCTAACTGCTCTATGAAAAGAAAGGTTAAACTCTGTGAGTGGAACGCACACATCACCAAGTGGTTGCTGAGAATGATTCCCTCTAGTTTTTATACGAAGATATTTCCTTTTCTACCATTGGCCCCAAAGCGCTTGAAATCTCCACTTGCAAAATCCACAAAAAGAGGGTTTCAAATCTGATCTGTCTAAAGGAAGGTTCAACTCTGTGAGTAGAACACACGCAGCCCAAAGTAATTACTGAGAATTCCTCTGTCTAGCGTTATATGCTGAAATCCCGTTTCCAAAGAAATCCACAAAGAGGTCCAAATATCCACATGCAGACTTTACAAACAGAGTGTTTCCAAACTGCTCTATGAATAGAAAGGTTAAACTCTGTGAGTGGAACACACGCATCACCAAGCGGTTGCTGAAAATGTTTCTCTCTAGTTTTTATAAGAATATATTTCCTTTTATACCGTTGGACGCAAAGCGCTTGAAATCTCCACTAGCAAATTCCACAAAAACAGGGTTTCAAATCTAAGCTGTCTAAAGGATGGTTCAACTCTGTGAGTTGAACACACACAGCCCAAAGAAGTTACTGTGAATTCTTCTGTCTTGCGTTATATGCAGAAATTCCGTTTCAACGAAATCCCCAGAGTGGTCCAAATTTCCACTTGCAGACGTTACAAACAGAGTGTTTCCTAACTGCTCTATGAAAAGAAAGGTTAAACTCTGTGAGTGGAACGCACACATCACCAAGTGGTTGCTGAGAATGATTCCCTCTAGTTTTTATACGAAGATATTTCCTTTTCTACTGTTGGCCACAATGCGCTTGAAATATCCACTTGCAAATTCCACCAAAAGAGGGTTTCAAATCTGCTCTGTCTAAAGGAAGGTTCATATCCGTGAGTTGAACACACGCAGCCCAAAGAAGTTACTGAGAATTCTTCTGTCTAGCGTTACATGCAGAAATCCCGTTTCCAACGAAATCCCCAGAGAGGTCCAAATATCCACTTGCAGATTTTACAAACAGAGTGTTTCCAAACTGCTCTATGAAAACAGAGGTTAAACTCTGTGAGTGGAACGCACACATCACCAAGTGGTTGCTGAGAATGATTCTCTCTAGTTTTTATACGAAGATATTTCCTTTTCTACCGTTGGACCCAAAGCGATTGAAACCTCCACTTGCAAATTCCACAAAAAGTGGGTTTCAAATCTGCTCTGTCTAAAGGAAGGCTCAACTCTGTGAGTTGAACACACGCATCCCAAAGAAGTTACTGAGAATTCCTCTGTCTAGCGTTATATGCAGAAATCCCGTTTCCAACGAAATCCCCAGAGAGGTCCAATTGTCAAATTGCAGACTTTACAAACAGAGTGTTTCCAAACTGCTCCATGAAAAGAAAGGTTAAACTCTGTGAGTGGAACGCACACATCACCAAGAGGTTGCTGAGAATGATTCTCTGTAGTTTTTATTCGAATATATTTCCTTTTCTACCGTTGGCCCCAAACCGCTTGAAATCTCCACTTGCAAATTCCACAAAAAGAGGGTTGCAAATCTGCTCTGTCTAAAGGAAGCTTCAACTCTGTGAGTTGAACACACGCAGCCCCAAGAAGTTCCTGAGAATTCCTCTGTCTAGCGTTCTATGCAGAAATCCCGTTTCCAACGAAATCCTCAAAGAGGTCCAAATATCCACTTGCGGACATTACAAACAGAGTGTTTCCAAACTGCTCTATGAATAGAAAGGTTAAACTCTGTGAGTGGAACGCACACATCACCAAGTGGTTGCTGAGAATGATTCTCTCTAGTTTTTATAAGAATATATTTCCCTTTCTACCGTTGGCCCCAAAGCGCTTGAAATCTCCACTTACAAATTCCACAAAAAGAGGGTTTCAAACCTGCTCTGTCTAAAGGAAGGTTCAACTCTGTGAGTTGAACATACGCATCCCAAAGAAGTTACTAAGAATTCTTCTGTCTAGCGTTATATGCAGAAATCCCGTTTACAACGAAATCCCCAGAGAGGTCAAAATATCGACTTGCAGAATTTACAAACAGAGTGTTTCCAAACTGCTCTATGAAAAGAAAGGTTAAACTGTGTGAGTGGAACGCACACATCACCAAGAGGTTGCTGAGAATGATTCTCTCTTGTTTTTATTCGAAGATATTTCCTTTTCTACAATTGGCCCCAAATCGCTTGAAATCTCTACTTGCAAATTCCACAAAAAGCGGGTTTAAAATCTGCTCTGTCTAAAGCAAGGTTCAACACTGTGAGTTAAACACACACAGCCAAAAGACGTTACTGAGAATTCCTCTGTCTAGCGTTATATGCGGAAATACCGCTTCCAACAACATCCCCAGAAAGGTCCAAATATCAACTTGCAGACTTTACAAACAGAGTGTTTCCAAACTGCTCCATGAAAAGAAACGTTAAACTCTGTGAGTGGAACGCACACATCACCAAGAAGTTGCTGAGAATGATTCTCTCTAGTTTTTATCCGAAGATATTTCCTTTTCTACCTTTGGCCACAAAGTGCTTGAAATCTCCACTTGCAAATTTCACAAAAAGAGGGTTTCATAACTGCTGTGTCTAAAGGAAGGTTCAACACTGTGAGTTGAACACACGCAGCCCAAAGAAGTTACTGAGAATTCTTCTGTCTAGCGTTATATGCAGAAATCCCGTTTCCAAAGAAATCCTCAAAGAGGTCCAAATATCCACTTGCAGACTTCACAAGCAGAGTGTTTCCAAACTGCTCTATGAAAAGAAAGGTTAAAGTTTGTGAGTGGAACACAAACATCACCAAGTGGTTGCTGAGAATGATTCTCTCTAGTTTTTATATGAAGATATATCCTTTTGTACCGTTTGCCCAAAAGAGCTTGAAACGTCCACTTGCAAATTCCACAAAAAGAGGGTTTCAAATCTGCTCTCTCTAAAGGAAGGTTCAACTCTGTGAGTTGAACACACGCATCCCAAAGAAGTTACTGAGAATTCTTCTGTCTAGCGTTTTATACAGAAAACCCGTTTCCAACGAAATCCCCAGAGAGGTCCAAATATCCACTTGCAGACTTTACAAACAGAGTGTTTCCATACTGCTGTATGAAAAGAGAGGTTAAACTCTGCACGTGGAATGCACACATCACTTAGTGGTTGGTGAGAATGATTCTCTCTAGTTTATATTCGAATATATTTCCTTTTCTACCTTTGGCCCCAAAGCGCTTGAAATCTCCACTTGCAAATTTCACAAAAAGAGGGTTTCATATCTGCTGTGTATAAAGGAAGGTTCAACACTGTGAGTTGAACACACGCAGCCCAAAGAAGTTACTGAGAATCCTTCTGTCTAGCGTTAAATGCAGAAATCCCGTTTCCAAAGAAATCCTCAAAGAGGTCCAAATATCCACTTGCAGACTTCACAAGCAGAGTGTTTCCAAACTGCTCTATGAAAAGAAAGGTTAAAGTCTGTGAGTGGAACGCACACATCACCAAGTGGTTGCTGAGAATGATTCTCTCTAGTTTTTATACGAAGATATTTCCTTTTGTACCGTTTACCCCAAGGCGCTTGAAACGTCCACTTGCAAATTCCACAAAAAGAGGGTTTCAAATCTGCTCTCTCTAAAGGAAGGTTCAACTCTGTGAGTTGAACACACGCATCCCGAAGAAGTTACTGAGAATTCTTCTCTCTAGCGTTATATACAGAAATCCTGTTTCCAACGAAATCCCCAGAGAGGTCCAAATATCTACTTGAAGACTTTACAAACAGAGTGTTTCCAAACTGCTCTATGAAAAGAAAGGTTAAACTCTGCACGTGGAACGCACACATCACCTAGTGGTTGCTGAGAATGATTCTATCTAGTTTTTATTCGAAGATATTTCCTTTTCTACCATTGGCCCCAAAGCGCTTGAAATCTCCACTTGCAAACTCCACAAAAAGAGGGTTTCAAATCTGCTCTGTCTAAAGGAAGGTTCAACTCAGTGAGTTGAACACACGCAGCCCAAAGAAGTTACTGAGAATTCTTCTGTATAGCGTTATATGCAGAAATCCCGTTTCCAACGAAATCCCCAGAGAGGTCCAAATATCCACTTGCAGACTTTACAAACAGAGTGACTCCAAACTGCTCTATGAAAAGAAAGGTTAAACTCTGTGAGTGGAACGCACACATCACCAAGTGGTTGCTGAGAATGATTCTCTCTAGTTTTTATACGAAGATATTTCCTTTTCTACCGATGACCCCAAATCGCTTGAAACCTCCACTTGCAAATCCCACAAAAAGCGGGTTTAAAATCTGCTCTGTCTAAAGCAAGGTTCAACACTGTGAGTTAAACACACACAGCCAAAATAAGTTACTGAGAATTCCTCTGTCCAGCGTTATATACGGAAATACCGTTTCCAACAAAATCCCCAGAGAGGTCCAAATATCAACTTGCAGACTTTACAAACAGAGTGTTTCCAAACTGCTCCATGAAAAGAAACGGTAAACTCTGTCAGTGGAACGCACACATCACCAAGAAGTTGCGGTGAATGATTCACTCTAGTTTTTATTCGAAGATATTTCCTTTTCTACCTTTGGCCCCAAAGCGCATGAAATCTCCACTTGCAAATTCCACAAAAAGAGGGTTTCATATCTGCTGTGTCTAAGGGAAGGTTCAACACTGTGAGTTGAACACACGCAGCCCAAAGAAGTTACTGAGAATTCTTCTGTCTAGCGTTATATACAGAAATCCCGTTTCCAACGAAATCCCCAGAGAGGTCCAAATATTCACTTGCAGACTTTACAAACAGAGTGTTTCCATACTGCTCTATGAAAAGAGAGGTTAAACTCTGCACGTGGAACGCACACATCACCTAGTGGTTGCTGAGAATGATTCTCTCTAGTTTTTATTCGAAGATATTTCCTTTTCTACCTTTGGCCCCAAAGCGCTTGAAATCTCCACTTGCAAATTTCACAAAAAGAGGGTTTCATATCTGCTGTGTATAAAGGAAGGTTCAACACTGTGAGTTGAACACACGCAGCCCAAAGAAGTTACTGAGAATCCTTCTGTCTAGCGTTAAATGCAGAAATCCCGTTTCCAAAGAAATCCTCAAAGAGGTCCAAATATCCACTTGCAGACTTCACAAGCAGAGTGTTTCCAAACTGCTCTATGAAAAGAAAGGTTAAAGTCTGTGAGTGGAACGCACACATCACCAAGTGGTTGCTGAGAATGATTCTCTCTAGTTTTTATACAAAGATATTTCCTTTTGTACCGTTTACCCCAAGGCGCTTGAAACGTCCACTTGCAAATTCCACAAAAAGAGGGTTTCAAATCTGCTCTCTCTAAAGGAAGGTTCAACTCTGTGAGTTGAACACACGCATCCCGAAGAAGTTACTGAGAATTCTTCTGTCTAACGTTATATACAGAAATCCTGTTTCCAACGAAATCCCCAGAGAGGTCCAAATATCTACTTGAAGACTTTACAAACAGAGTGTTTCCAAACTGCTCTATGAAAAGAAAGGTTAAACTCTGCACGTGGAACGCACACATCACCTAGTGGTTGCTGAGAATGATTCTATCTAGTTTTTATTCGAAGATATTTCCTTTTCTACCATTGGCCCCAAAGCGCTTGAAATCTCCACTTGCAAACTCCACAAAAAGAGGGTTTCAAATCTGCTCTGTCTAAAGGAAGGTTCAACTCAGTGAGTTGAACACACGCAGCCCAAAGAAGTTACTGAGAATTCTTCTGTATAGCGTTATATGCAGAAATCCCGTTTCCAACGAAATCCCCAGAGAGGTCCAAATATCCACTTGCAGACTTTACAAACAGAGTGACTCCAAACTGCTCTATGAAAAGAAAGGTTAAACTCTGTGAGTGGAACGCACACATCACCAAGTGGTTGCTGAGAATGATTCTCTCTAGTTTTTATACGAAGATATTTCCTTTTCTACCGATGACCCCAAATCGCTTGAAACCTCCACTTGCAAATCCCACAAAAAGCGGGTTTAAAATCTGCTCTGTCTAAAGCAAGGTTCAACACTGTGAGTTAAACACACACAGCCAAAATAAGTTACTGAGAATTCCTCTGTCCAGCGTTATATACGGAAATACCGTTTCCAACGAAATCCCCAGAGAGGTCCAAATATCAACTTGCAGACTTTACAAACAGAGTGTTTCCAAACTGCTCCACGAAAAGAAACGGTAAACTCTGTCAGTGGAATGCACACATCACCAAGAAGTTGCGGTGAATGATTCACTCTAGTTTTTATTCGAAGATATTTCCTTTTCTACCTTGGCCCCAAAGCGCATGAAATCTCCACTTGCAAATTCCACAAAAAGAGGGTTTCATATCTGCTGTGTCTAAAGGAAGGTTCAACACTGTGAGTTGAACACACGCAGCCCAAAGAAGTTCCTGAGAATTCTTCTGTCTAGCGTTATATGCAGAAATCCCGTTTCCAAAGAAATCCTCAAAGAGGTCCAAATATCCACTTGCAGACTTCACAAGCAGAGTGTTTCCAACCTGCTCTATGAAAAGAAAGGTTAAAGTCCGTGAGTGGAACACACACATCACCAAGTGGTTACTGAGAATGATTCTCTCTAGTTTTTAAACGAAGATATTTCCTTTTGTACCATTTGCCCCAAAGCGCTTGAAACCTCCACTTGCAAATTCCACAAAAAGAGGGTTTCAAATCTGCTCTCTCTAAAGGAAGGTTCAACTCTGTGTGTTGAACACACGCATCCCTAAGAAGTTACTGAGAATTCTTCTGTCTAGCGTTATATACAGAGATCCCCTTTCCAACGAAATCCCCAGACAGGTCCAAATATCCATTTGCAGACTTTACAAACAGAGTGTTTCCAAACTGCTCTATGAAAAGAAAGGTTAAACTCTGCACGTGGAACGCACACATCACCTAGTGGTTGCTGAGAATGATTCTATCTAGTTTTTATTCGAAGATATTTCCTTTTCTACTGTTGGCCCCAAAGCGCTTGAAACCTCCACTTGCAAATTCCACAAAAAGAGGGTTTAAAATCTGCTCTGTCTAAAGAAAGGTTCAACTCTGTGAGTTGAACACACACAGCCAAAATAAGTTACTGAGAATTCCTCTGTCTAGCGTTATATGCGGAAATACTGTTTCCAACGAAATCCCCAGAGAGGTCCAAATATCAACATGCAGACTTTACAAACATTGTGTTTCCAAACTGCTCTATGAAAAGAAAGGTTAAACTCTGTGAGTGGGATGCACACATCACCACGTGGTTGCTGAGAATAATTCTCTCTACTTTTTATTCGAAGATATTTCCTTTTCTACTGTTGGCTGAAAAGCGCTTGAAATCTCCACTTGCAAATTCCACAAAAAGAGGGTTTCAAATCTGCTCTGTCTAAAGGATGGTTCAACTCTGTGAGTTGAACACACGCAGCCCAAAGAAGTTACTGAGAATTCTTCTGTATAGCGTTATATGCAGAAATCCCGTTTCCAACGAAATCCCCAGAGAGGTCCAAATATCCACTTGCAGACATTACAAACAGAGTGACTCCAAACTGCTCCTTGAAAGGAAAGGATAAACTCTGTGAGTGGAACGCACACATCTCCAAGTGGTTGCTGAGAATGATTCTCTCTAGTTTTTATACGAAGGTATTTCCTTTTCTACTGTTGACCCCAAAGCGCTTGAAACTTCCACTTGGAAATTCCACAAAAAGAGGGTTTAAAATCTGCTCTGTCTAAAGGAAGGTTCAACTCTGTGAGTTGAACACACACAGCCAAAAGGAGTTACTGAGAATTCCTCTGTCTAGCGTTATATGCGGAAATACCGTTTCCAACGAAATCCCCAGAGAGGTCCAAATATCAACTTGCAGACTTTACAAACAGAGTGTTTCCAAACTGCTCCATGAAAAGAAACGTTAAACTCTCTGAGTGGAACGCACACATCACCAAGAAGTTGCTGAGAATGATTCTCTCTAGTTTTTATTCGAAGATATTTCCTTTTCTACCTTTGGCCCCAAAGCGCTTGAAACCTCCACTTGCAAATTCCTCAAAAAGAGGGTTTCAAATCTGCTCTGTCTAAAGGAAGGTTCAACTCTGTGAGTTGAACACACGCAGCCCAAAGGGGTTACTAAGAATTCTTCTGTCTAGCGTTATGTGCAGAAATCCCTTTTCCAATGAAATCCTCAGATTGGTCCAAATATTCACATGCAGACTTTACAAAGAGAGTGTTTCCAAACTACTGCATGAAAAGAAAGGTTAAATTCTGTGAGTGGAACGCACACATCACCAAGGGGTTGCTGAGAATGATTCTCTCTAGTTTTTATACGAAGATATTTCCTTTTCTACCGTTGGCTCCAAAGCGCTTGAAATCTCCAATTGCAAATCCCACAAAAAGAGGGTTTCAAATCTGCTGTGTCTAAAAGAAGGTTCAGCTCTGTGAGTTGAACACACGCAGCCCAAAGAAGTTACTGCGAATTCTTCTGTCTTGCGTTATATGCAGAAATACCGTTTCCAAAGAAATCCCCAGAGAGGTCCAAATATCCACTTGCAGACGTTGCAAACGGAGTGTTTCCATACTTCTCTATGAAAAGAAAGGTTAAACTCTGTGAGTGGAATGCGCACATCACGAAGTGGTTGCTGAGAACGATTCTCTCCAATTTTTATTTGAAGATATTTCCTTTCCTCTTCCGTTGCCCCAAAGCGCTTGAAATCTCCACTTGCAAATTCCACAAAAAGAGGGTTTCAAATCTGCTCTGTCTAAAGGAAGGTTTAACTCTGTGAGTTGAACACACGCAGCCCAAAGAAGTTACTGAGAATTCTTCTGTCTAGCGTTATAGGCAGAAATCCCGTTTCCAACGAAATCCCCAGAGAGGTCCAAATATCCTCTTGCAGACTTTACAAACAGAGTGTTTCCCAACTGCTCTATGAAAAGAAAGGTTAAACTCTGCACGTGGAATGCACACACCACCTAGTGGTTGCAGAGAATGATTCTATCTAGTTTTTATTCGAAGATATTTCCTTTTCTACCGTTGGCCCCAAAGCGCCTGAAATCTCCACTTGCAAATTCCACAAAAAGAGGTTTTCAAATCTGCTCTGTCTAAACGAAGGTTGAACTCTGTGAGTTGAACACTCGCAGCCCAAAGAAGTTACTGAGAATTCTTCTGTCTAGCGTTATATGCAGAAATCCCGTTTCCAACGAAATCCCCAGAGAGGTCCAAATATCCACTTGCAGACTTTACAAACAGAGTGACTCCAAACTGCTCTATGAAAAGAAAGGTTAAACTCTGTGAGTGGAACGCACACATCACCAAGTGGTTGCTGAGAATGATTCTCTCTAGTTTTTATACGAAGATATTTCCTTTTCTATCGTTTACCCAAAAGCGTTTGAAACCTCCACGTGCAAATTCCACAAAAAGAGGGTTTCAAATCTGCTCTGTCTAAAGCAAGGTTCAACTCTGTGAGTTGAACACACACAGCCAAAGGAAGTTACTGAGAATTCCTCTGTCTAGCGTTATATGCGGAAATACCGTTTCCAACGAAATCCCCAGAGAGGTCCAAATATCAACTTGCAGACTTTACAAACAGAGTGTTTCCAAACTGCTCCATGAAAAGAAACGGTAAACTCTGTCAGTGGAACGCACACATCACCAAGAAGTTGCGGTGAATGATTCACTCTAGTTTTTATTCGAAGATATTTCCTTTTCTACCTTTGGCCCCAAAGCGCATGAAATCTCCACTTGCAAATTCCACAAAAAGAGAGTTTCATATCTGCTGTGTCTAAAGGAAGGTTCAACACTGTGAGTTGAACACACGCAGCTCAAAGAAGTTACTGAGAATTCTTCTGTCTAGCGTTATATGCAGAAATAACGTTTCCAAAGAAATCCTCAGAGAGGTCCAAATATCCACTTGCAGACTTCACAAGCAGAGTGTTTCCAAACTGCTCTATGAAAAGAAAGGTTAAAGTCTGTGAGTGGAACACACACATCAGCAAGTGGTTGCTGAGAATGATTCTCTCTAGTTTTTATACGAAGATATTTCCTTTTGTACCGTTTGCCCCAAAGCGCTTGAAACCTCCACTTGCAAATTCCCCAAAAAGAGGGTTTTAAATCTGCTCTCTGTAGAGGAAGGTTCAACTCTGTGAGTTGAACATATGCATCCCAAAGAAGTTACTGAGAATTCTTCTGTCTAGCGTTATATACAGAAATCCCGTTTCCAATGAAATCCCCAGAGAGGTCCAAATATCCACTTGCAGACTTTACAAACAGAGTGTTTCCCAACTGCTCTATGAAAAGAAAGGTTAAACTCTGCACGTGGAACGCACACATCACCTAGTGGTTGCTGAGAATGATTCTATCTAGTTTTTATTCGAAGATATTTCCTTTTCTAACGTTGGCCCCAAAGCGCTTGAAATCTCCACTTGCAAATTCCACAAAAAGAGGGTTTCAAATCTGCTCTATCTAAAGGAAGGTTGAACTCTGTGAGTTGAACACACGCAGCCCAAAGAAGTTACTGAGAATTCTTCTGTATAGCGTTATATGCAGAAATCCCGTTTCCAACGAAATCCCCAGAGAGGTCCAAATATCCACTTGCAGACTTTCCAAACAGAGTGACTCCAAACTGCTCTATGAAAAGAAATTTTAAACTCTGTGAGTGGAATGCACACATCACCAAGTGGTTGCTGAGAATGATTCTTTCTAGTTTTTATACGAAGATATTTCCTTTTCTACCGTTGACCCCAAAGCGCTTGAAACTTCCACTTGCAAATTCCACAAAAAGAGTTTTTAAAATCTGCTCTGTCTAAAGGAAGGTTCAACTCTGTGAGTTGAACACACACAGCCAAAAGAAGTTACTGAGAATTCCTCTGTCTAGCGTTATATGCGGAAACACCGTTTCCAACGAAATCCCCAGAGAGGTCCAAATATCAACTTGCAGACTTACAAACAGAGTGTTTCCAAACTGCTCCATGAAAAGAAACGTTAAACTCTCTGAGTGGAACGCACACATCACCAAGAAGTTGCTGAGTATGATTCTCTCTAGTTTTTATACGAAGATATTTCCTTTTCTACCGTTGGCCCCAAATTGCTTGAAATATCCACTTGCAACTTCCACAAAAAGAGGGTTTCAAATCTGCTCTGTGTAAAGGAAGGTTCAAATCTGTGAGTTGAACACACGCAGCCCAAAGAAGTTACTGAGAATTCTTCTCTCTCACGTTATATTCAGAAATCCCTTTTCCAAAGAAATCCCCAGAGAGGTCCAAATATCCACCTGCAGACTTACAAACAGAGTGTTTCCAAACTCCTCCATGAAAAGAAAGTTTAAACTCTGTGAGTGGAATGCACACATCACCAAGTGGTTGCTGAGAATGATTCTCTCTAGGTTTGATACGAAGATATATCCTTTTCTACCGCTGGCCCCAAAGCGCTTGAAATCTCCACTTGCAAATTCCACAAAACTAGGGTTTCAAATCTGCTCTGTCTAAAGGAAGGTTCAACTCTGTGAGTTGAACACACGCAGCCCAAAGAAGTTACTGAGAATTCCTCTGTTTAGCGTTATATGCAGAAATCCAGTTTCCAACAAAATCCCCAGAGAGGTCCACATATCCACTTGCAGAGTTTACAAACAGAGGGTTTCCAAACTGCTCCATGATAAGAAAGGTTAAAATCTGTGAGTGGAACGCACACATCACCAAATGGTTTCTAAGAATGATTCCCTCTAGTTTTTATACGAAGATATTTCATATTCTACGCTTGGCCCTAAAGCGCTAGAAATCTCCTCTTGCAAATTCCACTAAAGAGGGTTTCAAATCTGCTCTGTCTAAAGGATGGTTCAACTCTGTGAGTTGAACACACGCAGAATAAAGAAATTACTGAGAATTCTTCTGTATAGAGGTATATGGAGAAATCCCTTTTCCAGCGAAATACCCAGAGAGGTCCAAATATCCACTTGCAGACTTTACAAACAGAGTGTTTCCAAACTGCTCTATGAAAAGAAAGGTTAAACTCTGTGAGTGGAACGCAGACATCACCAAGTGGTTGCTGAGAATGATTGTCTCTAGTTTTTATACGAAGATATTTCCTTTTCTTCCGTTGGTCCCAAAGCGCTTGAAACCTCCTCTTTGAAATTCCACTAAAAGAGGGTTTCAAATCTGCTCTGTCTACAGGAAGGTTCACCTCTGTGGGTTGAACACAAGCAGCCCAAAGAAGTTGCTGAGAATTCTTCTGTCTAGCGTTATATGCAGAAATCCCGTTTCCAACGAAATCCTCAAAGAGCTCCAAATATCCACTTGCAGACTTTACAGACAGAGTGTTTCCAAACTGCTCTATGAAAAGATAGGTTAAACTCTGTATGTGGAACGCAGACATCACCTAGTGGTTGCTGAGAATGATTCTCTCTTGTTTTTATAAGAATATATTTCCTTTTCTACCGCTCTCCGCAAATCGCTTGAAATCTCCACTAGCAAATTCCACGAAAAGAGGGTTTCAAATCTGCTCTGTCTAAAGAAAGAATCAACTCTGTGAGTTGAACACACGCAGCCCAAAGAAGTTACTGAGAATTCTTCTCTCTCACGTTATATTCAGAAATCCCTTTTCCAAAGAAATCCCCAGAGAGGTCCAAATATCCACCTGCAGACTTACAAACAGAGTGTTTCCAAACTCCTCCATGAAAAGAAAGGTTAAACTCTGTGAGTGGAATGCACACATCACCAAGTGGTTGCTGAGAATGATTCTCTCTAGTTTTGATACGAAGATATATCCTTTTCTACCGCTGGCCCCAAAGCGCTTGAAATCTCCACTTGCAAATTCCACAAAACTAGGGTTTCAAATCTGCTCTGTCTAAAGGAAGGTTCAACTCTGTGAGTTGAACACACGCAGCCCAAAGAAGTTACTGAGAATTCCTCTGTTTAGCGTTATATGCAGAAATCCAGTTTCCAACAAAATCCCCAGAGAGGTCCACATATCCACTTGCAGAGTTTACAAACAGAGGGTTTCCAAACTGCTCCATGAAAAGAAAGGTTAAACTCTGTGAGTGGAACACACACATCACCAAATGGTTTCTGAGAATGATTCCCTCTAGTTTTTATACGAAGATATTTCATATTCTACGCTTGGCCCTAAAGCGCTAGAAATCTCCTCTTGCAAATTCCACTAAAGAGGGTTTCAAATCTGCTCTGTCTAAAGGATGGTTCAACTCTGTGAGTTGAACACACGCAGAATAAAGAAATTACTGAGAATTCTTCTGTATAGAGGTATATGGAGAAATCCCTTTTCCAGCGAAATACCCAGAGAGGTCCAAATATCCACTTGCAGACTTTACAAACAGAGTGTTTCCAAACTGCTCTATGAAAAGAAAGGTTAAACTCTGTGAGTGGAACGCAGACATCACCAAGTGGTTGCTGAGAATGATTGTCTCTAGTATTTATACGAAGATATTTCCTTTTCTTCCGTTGGTCCCAAAGCGCTTGAAACCTCCTCTTTGAAATTCCACTAAAAGAGGGTTTCAAATCTGCTCTGTCTACAGGAAGGTTCACCTCTGTGGGTTGAACACAAGCAGCCCAAAGAAGTTGCTGAGAATTCTTCTGTCTAGCGTTATATGCAGAAATCCCGTTTCCAACGAAATCCTCAAAGAGCTCCAAATATCCACTTGCAGACTTTACAGACAGAGTGTTTCCAAACTGCTGTATGAAAAGATAGGTTAAACTCTGTATGTGGAACGCAGACATCACCTAGTGGTTGCTGAGAATGATTCTCTCTTGTTTTTATAAGAATATATTTCCTTTTCTACCGCTCTCCGCAAATCGCTTGAAATCTCCACTAGCAAATTCCACGAAAAGAGGGTTTCAAATCTGCTCTGTCTAAAGAAAGAATCAACTCTGTGAGTTGAACACACGCAGCCCAAAGAAGTTACTGAGAATTCTTCTGTCTAGCCTTATATGCAGAAATCCCGTTTCCAACGAAATCCCCAGAGAGGTCCGAATTTCCACTTGCAGACTTTACAAACAGAGTGTTTCCAAACGGTTCTATGAAAAGAAAGGTTGAACTCTGTATGTGGAGCGCACACATCACCTAGTGATTGCTGAGAATGATTCCCTCTAGTTTTTATACGAAGATATTTCCTTTTCTACCGTTGGCCCCAAAGCGCTTGAAACCTCCAATTGCAAATTCCACAAAAGGAGGGTTTCAAATCTGCTCTGTCTAAAGGAAGGTTCAACTCTGTGAGTTGAACACACGCAGCCCAAAAAGTTACTGAGAATTCTTCTGTCTAGCTTTATATGCAGAAATCCCTTTTCCAAAGAAATCCTCAATGAGTTCCAAATATCCACTTGCAGACTTTACAAACAGAGTGTTTCCAAACTGCTCTATGAAAAGAAAGGTTAAACTCTGTATGTGGAACGCACACATCACCTAATGGTTGCTGAGAATGATTCCCTCTAATTTTTATACGAAGATATTTCCTTTTCTACCGTTGGCCCCAAAGTGCTTGAAATCTCCACTTGCAAATTCCTCAAAAAGAGGGTTTCAAATCTGCTCTGTCTGAAGGAAGGTTCAACTCTGCCAGTGGAACACAAGCAGCCCATAGAAATTACTGAGAATGATTCTTTCTAGCGGTATATGCAGAAATCGCTTTTCCAGCGAAATACACAGAGAGGTCCAAATATCCACTTGCAGACTTTACAAACAGAGTGTTTCCAAACTGCTCTATGAAAAGAAAGGTTAAACTCTGTGAGTGGAACTCACACATCACCAAGTGGTTGCTGAGAATGATTCTCTCTAGTTTTTATACGAAGATATTTCCTGTTCTACCGTTAGCCCCAAAGCGCTTGAAATCTCCACTTGCAAATTCCTCAAAAAGAGGGTTTCAAATCTGCTCTGTCTGAAGGAAGGTTCAACTCTGCGAGTGGAACACAAGCAGCCCATAGAAATTACTGAGAATGATTCTTTCTAGCGGTATGTGCAGAAGTCGCTTTTCCAGCGAAATCCCCAGAGAGGTCCAAATATGCACCTGCAGACTTTACAAACAGAGTGTTTCTAAACTCCTCCATGAAAAGAAAGGTTAAACTCTGTGAGTGGAACGGAGACATCACCAAGTGGTTGCTGACAATGATTCTCTCTAGTTTTTATATGAAGATATTTCCTTTTCTACCGTTAGCCCCAAAGCGCTTGAAACCTCCACTTGCAAATTCCACAAAAAGAGGGTTTCAAATCTGCTCTGTCTGAAGGAAGGTTCAACTCTCTGAGTTGAACACACGCACCCCATAGAAATTACTGAGAATGATTCTTTCTAGCGGTATATGCAGAAATCGCTTTTCCAGAGAAATACACAGAGAGGTCCAAATATCCACTTGCAGACTTTACAAACAGAGTGCTTCCCAACTGCTCTATGAAAAGAAAGGTTAAACTCTGTGAGTGGAACTCACACATCACCAAGTGGTTGCTGAGAATGATTCTCTCTAGTTTTTATACGAAGATATTTCCTTTTCTACCGTTAGCCCCAAAGCGCTTGAAATCTCCACTAGCAAATTCCACGAAAAGAGGGTTTCAAATCTGCTCTGTCTAAAGAAAGAATCAACTCTGTGAGTTGAACACACGCAGCCCAAAGAAGTTACTGAGAATTCTTCTCTCTCACGTTATATTCAGAAATCCCTTTTCCAAAGAAATCCCCAGAGAGGTCCAAATATCCACCTGCAGACTTACAAACAGAGTGTTTCCAAACTCCTCCATGAAAAGAAAGGTTAAACTCTGTGAGTGGAATGCACACATCACCAAGTGGTTGCTGAGAATGATTCTCTCTAGTTTTGATACGAAGATATATCCTTTTCTACCGCTGGCCCCAAAGCGCTTGAAATCTCCACTTGCAAATTCCACAAAACTAGGGTTTCAAATCTGCTCTGTCTAAAGGAAGGTTCAACTCTGTGAGTTGAACACACGCAGCCCAAAGAAGTTACTGAGAATTCCTCTGTTTAGCGTTATATGCAGAAATCCAGTTTCCAACAAAATCCCCAGAGAGGTCCACATATCCACTTGCAGAGTTTACAAACAGAGGGTTTCCAAACTGCTCCATGAAAAGAAAGGTTCAACTCTGTGAGTGGAACGCACACATCACCAAATGGTTTCTGAGAATGATTCCCTCTAGTTTTTATACGAAGATATTTCATATTCTACGCTTGGCCCTAAAGCGCTAGAAATCTCCTCTTGCAAATTCCACTAAAGAGGGTTTCAAATCTGCTCTGTCTAAAGGATGGTTCAACTCTGTGAGTTGAACACACGCAGAATAAAGAAATTACTGAGAATTCTTCTGTATAGAGGTATATGGAGAAATCCCTTTTCCAGCGAAATACCCAGAGAGGTCCAAATATCCACTTGCAGACTTTACAAACAGAGTGTTTCTAAACTGCTCTATGAAAAGAAAGGTTAAACTCTGTGAGTGGAACGCAGACATCACCAAGTGGTTGCTGAGAATGATTGTCTCTAGTATTTATACGAAGATATTTCCTTTTCTTCCGTTGGTCCCAAAGCGCTTGAAACCTCCTCTTTGAAATTCCACTAAAAGAGGGTTTCAAATCTGCTCTGTCTACAGGAAGGTTCACCTCTGTGGGTTGAACACAAGCAGCCCAAAGAAGTTGCTGAGAATTCTTCTGTCTAGCGTTATATGCAGAAATCCCGTTTCCAACGAAATCCTCAAAGAGCTCCAAATATCCACTTGCAGACTTTACAGACAGAGTGTTTCCAAACTGCTCTATGAAAAGATAGGTTAAACTCTGTATGTGGAACGCAGACATCACCTAGTGGTTGCTGAGAATGATTCTCTCTTGTTTTTATAAGAATATATTTCCTTTTCTACCGCTCTCCGCAAATCGCTTGAAATCTCCACTAGCAAATTCCACGAAAAGAGGGTTTCAAATCTGCTCTGTCTAAAGAAAGAATCAACTCTGTGAGTTGAACACACGCAGCCCAAAGAAGTTACTGAGAATTCTTCTGTCTAGCCTTATATGCAGAAATCCCGTTTCCAACGAAATCCCCAGAGAGGTCCGAATTTCCACTTGCAGACTTTACAAACAGAGTGTTTCCAAACTGTTCTATGAAAAGAAAGGTTGAACTCTGTATGTGGAGCGCACACATCACCTAGTGATTGCTGAGAATGATTCCCTCTAGTTTTTATACGAAGATATTTCCTTTTCTACCGTTGGCCCCAAAGCGCTTGAAACCTCCAATTGCAAATTCCACAAAAGGAGGGTTTCAAATCTGCTCTGTCTAAAGGAAGGTTCAACTCTGTGAGTTGAACACACGCAGCCCAAAAAGTTACTGAGAATTCTTCTGTCTAGCTTTATATGCAGAAATCCCTTTTCCAAAGAAATCCTCAATGAGTTCCAAATATCCACTTGCAGACTTTACAAACAGAGTGTTTCCAAACTGCTCTATGAAAAGAAAGGTTAAACTCTGTATGTGGAACGCACACATCACCTAATGGTTGCTGAGAATGATTCCCTCTAATTTTTATACGAAGATATTTCCTTTTCTACCGTTGGCCCCAAAGTGCTTGAAATCTCCACTTGCAAATTCCTCAAAAAGAGGGTTTCAAATCTGCTCTGTCTGAAGGAAGGTTCAACTCTGCCAGTGGAACACAAGCAGCCCATAGAAATTACTGAGAATGATTCTTTCTAGCGGTATATGCAGAAATCGCTTTTCCAGCGAAATACACAGAGAGGTCCAAATATCCACTTGCAGACTTTACAAACAGAGTGTTTCCAAACTGCTCTATGAAAAGAAAGGTTAAACTCTGTGAGTGGAACTCACACATCACCAAGTGGTTGCTGAGAATGATTCTCTCTAGTTTTTATACGAAGATATTTCCTGTTCTACCGTTAGCCCCAAAGCGCTTGAAATCTCCACTTGCAAATTCCTCAAAAAGAGGGTTTCAAATCTGCTCTGTCTGAAGGAAGGTTCAACTCTGCGAGTGGAACACAAGCAGCCCATAGAAATTACTGAGAATGATTCTTTCTAGCGGTATGTGCAGAAGTCGCTTTTCCAGCGAAATCCCCAGAGAGGTCCAAATATGCACCTGCAGACTTTACAAACAGAGTGTTTCTAAACTCCTCCATGAAAAGAAAGGTTAAACTCTGTGAGTGGAACGGAGACATCACCAAGTGGTTGCTGACAATGATTCTCTCTAGTTTTTATATGAAGATATTTCCTTTTCTACCGTTAGCCCCAAAGCGCTTGAAACCTCCACTTGCAAATTCCACAAAAAGAGGGTTTCAAATCTGCTCTGTCTGAAGGAAGGTTCAACTCTCTGAGTTGAACACACGCACCCCATAGAAATTACTGAGAATGATTCTTTCTAGCGGTATATGCAGAAATCGCTTTTCCAGAGAAATACACAGAGAGGTCCAAATATCCACTTGCAGACTTTACAAACAGAGTGCTTCCCAACTGCTTTATGAAAAGAAAGGTTAAACTCTGTGAGTGGAACTCACACATCACCAAGTGGTTGCTGAGAATGATTCTCTCTAGTTTTTATACGAAGATATTTCCTTTTCTACCGTTAGCCCCAAAGCGCTTGAAATCTCCACTTGCAAATTCCACAAAAAGAGGGTTTCAAATCTGTTCTGTCTGAAGGAAGGTTCAACTCTGTGAGTTGAACACATAAAGCACAAACAAGTTACTGAGAATTCTTCTGTCTAGCGTTATATGCAGAAATCCCTTTCCAACGAAATCCCCAGATAGGTCCAAATATCCTCCTGCAGACTTTAGAAACAGAGTGTTTCCAAACTCCTCCATGAAAAGAAAGGTTAAACTCTGTGGGGGGATCGCACACATCACCAAGTGGTTGCTGAGAATGATTCTCTCTAGTTTTTATACGAAGATATTTCCTTTTCCACCGTTGGCCCCAAAGCGCTTGAAACCTCCACTTGCAAATTCCACAAAAAGAGGGTTTCAAATCTGCTCTGTCTAAAGGAAGGTTCAAATCCGTGAGTTAAACACACACAGCCCAAAGAAGTTACTGAGAATTCATCTGTCTAGCGTTATATGCAGAAATCCCGTTTCCAGCGAAATCCCCAGAGAGGTCCAAATATTCACATGCAGACTTTACAAACAGAGTGTTTCCAAACTGCTGCTTGAAAAGAAAGGTTTAACTCTGTGAGTGGAACGCACACATCACCAAGTGGTTGCTGAGAATGATTCTCTCTAGTTTTTGTACGAAGATATTTCATTCTCTGCGGTTGGCCCCAAAGCGCAAGAAATCTCCACTTGCAAATTCCACAAAAAGAGGGTTTCAAATCTGCTCTGTCTAAAGGAAGGTTGAACTCTGTGAGTTGAACAAACGCAGCCCAAAGAATTTACTGCGAATTCTTCTGTTTAGCGTTACATGCAGAAATCCCGTTTCCAATGAAATCCCTAGTGAGGTCGAAATATCCACTTGCAGACATTACAAACAGAGTGTTTCCAAACTGCTCTATGAGAAGAAAGGTTAAACTCAGTGAGTGGAATGCACACATCACCAAGTGGTTGCTGAGAATGATTCTCTCTAGCTTTTATACGAAGATATTTCCTTTTCTACCGTTAGCCCCAAAGCGCTTGAAACCTTCACTTGCAAATATCCACAAAAAGAGGGTTTCATATCTGCTCTGTCTAAAGGAAGGTTCAACTCTGTGAGTTAAACACACGCAGCCCAAAGAAGTTTCTGAGAATTCTTCTGTCTAGCGTTATATGCAGAAATCCCGTTTCCAACGAAATCTTCAAAGAGGTCCAAATATCCACTTGCCGACTTTAGAAACAGAGTGTTTCCAAATTGGTCTATGAAAAGAAAGGTTAAACTCTGTGAGTGGAACGCACACATCACCAAGTGTTTGCTGAGAATGATTCTCTCTAGATTTTATACCAAGTTATTTCCTTTTCTACCGTTGGCCCCAAAGCGCATGAAACCTCCACTTGCAAATTCCTCAAAAAGAGGGTTTCAAACCTGTTCTGTGTGAAGGAAGGTTCATCTCCGTGAGTTGAACACACGCAGCCCAAAGAAATTACTGGGAATTCTTCTGTCTAGCGATATATGCAGAAATCCCGTTTCAACGAAATGCCCAGAGAGGTCCAAATATCCAACTGCAGACTTTACAAACAGAGTGTTTCCAAACTGCTCTATGAAAAGAAAGGTTAAACTCTGTGAGTGGAACGCACACATCACCAAGTGTTTGCTGAGAATGATTCTCTCTAGATTTTATACCAAGTTATTTCCTTTTCTACCGTTGGCCCCAAAGCGCAAGAAACCTCCACTTGCAAATTCCTCAAAAAGAGGGTTTCAAACCTGTTCTGTGTGAAGGAAGGTTCAACTCCGTCAGTTGAACACACGCAGCCCAAAGAAGTTACTGGGAATTCTTCTGTCTAGCGATATATGCAGAAATCCCGTTTCCAACGAAATCCTCAAAGAGGTCAAAATATCCACTTGCAGAATTTACAAACAGAGTATTTCCAAACTTCTCTATGAAAAGAAAGGTTAAACTCTGTGAGTAGAACGCACACATCACCAAGTGGTAGCGGAGAATGATTCTCTCTAGTTTTTATATGAAGAAATTTCCTTTTCTGCCGTTGGCCCCTAAGCGCTTGAAATCTCCGCTTGCAAATTCCACAAAAAGAGGATTTCAAATCTGCTCTGTCTAAAGGAAGGTTGAACTCTGTGAGTTGAACAAACGCAGCCCAAAGAAGTTACTGAGAATTCTTCTGTCTAGTGTTATATGTAGAATTCCCGTTTCAACGAAATCCCCAGAGAGGTCCAAATAACCACTTGCAGACTTTACAAACAGAGTGTATCCAAACTGCTCTATGAAAAGAAAGCTTAAACTCTGTGAGTGGAACGCACACATCACCATGTGGTTGCTGAGAATGATTCCCTCTAGTTTTTATACGAAGATATTTCATCTTCAACCGTTGGCCCCAAAGCGCTTGAAATCTCCACTTGCAAATTCGTCAAAAAGAGGGTTTCAAATCTGCTCTGTCTAAAGGAATGTTCAACTCTGTGAGTTGAACACACGCAGCCCAAAGAAGTTACTGAGAATTCCTCTGTCTAGCGTTATATGCAGAAATCTCGTTTACAACGAAATCCCCAGAGAGGTCCATATATCCACCTGCAGAGTTTAGAACAGAGCGTTTCCAAACTGCTCTATGAAAAGAAAGGTTAAACTCTG
Source organism: Gorilla gorilla gorilla (assembly GCF_029281585.2). NCBI lineage: Eukaryota > Metazoa > Chordata > Mammalia > Primates > Hominidae > Gorilla > Gorilla gorilla. The sequence continues at coordinate 71,856,732 of NC_073230.2, read as the reverse complement.
TGAGTGGAACGCACACATCACCAAGTGGTTGCTGAGAATGATTCTCTCTAGTTTTTATGCGACGATATTTCCTTTTCTACCGTTAGCCCCAAAGCGCTTGAAATCTCCACTTGCAAATTCCACTAAAAGAGGGTTTCAAATCTGCTCTGTCTGAAGGAAGGTTCAACTCTGTGAGTTGAACACATAAAGCCCAATCAAGTTACTGAGAATTCTTCTGTCTAGCGTTATATGCAGAAATCCCTTTCCAACGAAATCCCCAGAGAGGTCCATATATCCTCCTGCAGACTTTAGAAACAGAGTGTTTCCAAACTCCTCAATGAAAAGAAAGGTTAAACTCTGTGAGTGGATCGCACACATCACCAAGTGGTTGCTGAGAATGATTCTCTCTAGTTTTTATAAGAAGATACTTCCTTTTCCACCGTTCGCACCAAAGCGCATGAAACCTCCACTTGCAAATTCCACAAAAAGAGGGTTTCAAATCTGCTCTGTCTAAAGGAAGGTTCAAATCCGAGAGTTAAACACACGCAGCCGAAAGAAGTTACGGAGAATTCCTCTGTCTAGCGTTATATGCAGAAATCTCGTTTACAGCGAAATCCCTAGTGAGGTCCATATATCCACTTGCAGAGTTTAGAACAGAGCGTTTAAAAACTGCTCTAAGAAAAGAAAGGTTAAACTCTGTGAGTGGAACGCACACATCACCAAGTGGTTGCTGAGAATGATTCTCTCTAGTTTTTATACGAAGATATTTCCTTTTCTACAGTTGGCCCCAAAGCACTTGAAACCTCCACTTGCAAATTCCACAAAAAGAGGGTTTCAAATCTGCTCTGCTAAAGGAAGGTTCAACTCTGAGAGTTGAACACACACAGCACAAAGAAGTTACTGAGAATTCCTCTGTCTAGCGTTATATGCAGAAATCCCGTTTCCAAAGAAATCCCCAGACAGGTCCAAATATCCAGTTGCAGACTTTACAAACAGAGTGTTTCCAAACGGCTGTATGAAAAGAAAGGTTAAACTCTGTGAGTGGAATGCACACATCACCAAGAGGTTGCTGAGAATTATTATCTCTAGTTTTTATACGAAGATATTTCCTTTTCTACCATTGGCCCCAAAGCGCTTGAAACCTCCACTTGCAAATTCCACAAAAAGAGGGTTTCAAACCTGCTCTGTGTGAAGGAAGGTTCAACTCCATGAGTTGAACACACGCAGCCAAAGAAGTTACTGAGAATTCTTCTGTTTAGCGTTATATGCAGAAATCCCGTTTCCAACGATATCCCCAGAGAGGTCCAAATATCCACTTGCAGAGTTTACAAACAGAGTGCTTCCAAACTTCTCTCTGAAAAGAAAATTTAAACTCTGTAAGTGGAGCGCACACATCAACAAGTGGTTGCTGAGAATGATTCTCTCTAGTTTTTATACGAAGATATTTCCTTTTCTACGGTTGGCCCCAAAGCGCTAGAAATCTCCACATCCAAATTCCACAAAAAGAGGGTTTCAAATCTGCTCTGTCTGAAGGAAGGTTCAACTCTGTGAGTTGAACACACGCAGCCCAAAGTAGTTGCTGAGAATTCTTCTCTCTAGCGTTATATGCAGAAATCCCGTTTCCAACGAAATCCTCATACAGATCCAAATATACACTTGCAGACTTTACAAACAGAGTGTTTCCAAACTGCTCTATGAAAAGAAAGGTTAAACTCTGTATGTGGAATGCATACATCACCTAGTGGTTGCTGCGAATGATTCTCTCTAGTTTTTATACGAAGATATTACCTTTTCTACCGTTGGCCTGAAAGCGCTTGAAACCTCCAGTTGCAAATTCCCCAAAAAGAGGGTTTCAAATCTGCTCTTTCTGAAGGAAGGTTCAACTCTGTGAGTTGAACACACGAAGCCCAAACAAGTTACTGAGAATTCTTCTGTCTAGCGTTATATGCAGAAATCCCTTTCCAACGAAATCCCCAGAGAGGTCCAAATATCCTCCTGCAGACTTTAGAAACAGAGTGTTTCCAAACTCCTCCATGAAAAGAAAGGTTAAACTCTGTGAGTGGAAGGCACACATCACCAAGTGGTTGCTGAGAATGATTCTCTCTAGTTTTTATACGAAGATATTTCCTTTTCTACCGTTGGCCCCAAATCGATTGAAACCTCCACTTGCAAATTCCACAAAAAGAGGGTTTCAAATCTGCTCTGTCTAAAGGAAGGTTCAAATCTGTGAGTTGAACACACGCAGCCCAAAGAAGTTACTGAGAATTCTTCTCACTAGCGTTATATTCAGAAATCCCTTTCCAACGAAATCCCCAGAGAGGTCCAAATATCCACATGCAGACTTTAGAAATAGAGTGTTTCCAAACTCCTACATGAAAAGAAAGGTAAAACTCTGTGAGTGGAGCGCACACATCACCAATTGGTTGCTGAGAATGATTCTCTCTGGTTTTTATACGAAGATATTTCCTTTTCTACCGTTGGACCCAAACCGCTTGAAATCTAAACTTGCAAATTCCACAAAAAGAGGGTTTCAAATCTGCTTTGTCTAAAGGAAGGTTCAACTCTGTGAGTTGAACACACGCAGAACAAAAAGTTACTGAGAATTCTTCTGTCTAGCTTCAAATGCAGAAATCCCTATTCCAACGAAGTCCTCAAAGATGTCCAAATATCCACTTGCAGACATTACAAACACAGTGTTTCCAAACTGCTCTATGAAAAGAAAGGTTAAACTCTGTGAGTGGAACGCAGACATCACCAAGTGGTTGCTGAGAATGATTCACTCTGGTTTTTATACAAAGATATTTGCTTTTCTACCGTTGGCCCCAAAGCGCTTGAAACCTCCACTTGCAAATTCCACAAAAAGAGGGTTTCAAATCTGCTCTGTCTAAAGGAAGGTTCAACTCTTTGAGTTGGACACACACAGTCTAAAGAAGTTACTGAGAATTCCTCTGTCTAGCGTTATATGCAGAAATTCCGTTTCCAATGAAATCCCCAGAGAGGTCCATATATCCAGTTGTAGACTTTACAAACAGAGTGTTTCCAAACTGCTCTATGAAAGGAAGGTTGAACTCTGTGACTGGAAAGCACACATAACCAAGTGGTTGCTGAGAATGATTATCTCTAATTTTTATACGAAGATATTCCCTTTTCTACCGTTGGCCCCAAAGCGCTTGAAACCTCCACTGGCAAATTCCACAAAAAGAGGGTTTCAAACCTGCTCTGTGTGAAGGGAGGTTCAACTCCTTGAGTTGAACACACGCAGCCCAAATATGTAACTGAGAATACTTCTGTCTAGCGTTATATGCAGAAATCCCGTTTCCAAAGAAATCCTCTAAGAGGTCAAAATATCCACTTGCAGACTTTACAAAGAGAGTGTTTCCAAACTGCTCTATGAAAAGAAAGGTTAAACTCTCTGAGTGGAATGCACACATCACCAAATAGTTGCTGAGAATGATTCTCTCTAGTTTTTATACGAAGATATTTCCTTTTCTACCATTGGCCGCAAAGCGCTGGAAATCTCCACTTCCAAATTCCAGAAAAAGAGGGTTTCAAATCTGCTCTGTCTGCAGGAAGGTTCAACTCTGTGAGTTGAACACGCACAGCCCAAAGAAGTTACTGAGAATTCTTCTGTCTAGCGTAATATGCAGAAATCCCGTTCCCAACGAAATCCCCAGAGAGGTCCAAATATCCACCTGCAGACTTTACAAACACAGTGTTTCCAAACTGCTCTATGAAAAAAAACTTTAAACTCTGTGAGTGGAACGCAGACATCACCAAGTGGTTGCTGAGAATGATTCACTCTAGTTTTTATACAAAGATATTTGCTTTTCTACCGTTAGACCCAAAGCGCTTGAAACCTCCACTTGGAAATTCCACAAAAAGAGGGTTTCAAATCTGCTCTGTCTAAAGGAAGGTTCAACTCTTTGAGTTGGACACACACAGTCTAAAGAAGGTACTGAGAATTCCTCTCTCAAGCGTTATATGCAGAAATCACTTTTAAAGCGAAATCCCCAGCGAGGTCCAAATATCCATTTGCAGAGTTTACAAACGGAGTGTTTCCAAACTGCTCTATGAAAGGAAAAGTTAAACTCCCTATGTGGAACGCACACATCACCTAGAGGTTGCTGAGAATGATTCCCTCTAGTTTATATACGAAGATATTTCCTTTTCTACCGTTGGCCCCAAAGCGCTTGAAACCTCCACTTGCAAATTCCACAAAAAGAGGGTTTCAAAACTGCTCTGTGTGAAGGGAGGTTCAACTCCGTGAGTTGAACACACGCAGCCCAAAGAAGTAACTGAGAATTCTTCTGTCTAGCGTTATATGCAGAAATCCCGTTTCCAAAGAAATCCTCTCAGAGGTCCAAATATCCACTTGCAGACTTTACAAAGAGAGTGTTTCCAAACTGCTCTATGAAAAGAAAGGTTAAACTCTCTGAGTGGAATGCACACATCACCAAATAGTTGCTGAGAATGATTCTCTCTAGTTTTTATACGAAGATATTTCCTTTTCTACCATTGGCCGCAAAGCGCTAGAAATCTCCACTTCCAAATTCCAGAAAAAGAGGGTTTCAAATCTGCTCTGTCTGCAGGAAGGTTCAACTCTGTGAGTTGAACACACACAGCCCAAAGAAGTTACTGAGAATTCTTCTGTCTAGCGTAATATGCAGAAATCCCATTCCCAACGAAATCCCCAGAGAGGTCCAAATATCCACCTGTAGACTTTACAAACAGAGTGTTTCCAAACTGCTCTATGAAAAAAAACTTTAAACTCTGTGAGTGGAACGCAGACATCACCAAGTGGTTGCTGAGAATGATTCACTCTAGTTTTTATACAAAGATATTTGCTTTTCTACCGTTGGCCCCAAAGCGCTTGAAACCTCCACTTGGAAATTCCACAAAAAGAGGGTTTCAAATCTGCTCTGTCTAAAGGAAGGCTCAACTCTTTGAGTTAGACACACACAGTCTAAAGAAGGTACTGAGAATTCCTCTCTCAAGCGTTATATGCAGAAATCACTTTTACAGCGAAATCCCCTGCGAGGTCCAAATATCCATTTGCAGAGTTTACAAACAGAGTGTTTCCAAACTGCTCTATGAAAGGAAAAGTTAAACTCCCTATGTGGAACGCACACATCACCTAGAGGTTGCTGAGAATGATTCCCTCTAGTTTTTATACGAAGATATTTCCTTTTCTACCGTTGGCCCCAAAGCGCTTTAAACCTCCACTTGCAAATTCCACAAAAAGAGGGTTTCAAATCTGATCTGTCTAAAGGAAGGTTCAAGTCTGTGAGTTGAACACACGCAGCCCAAAAATTTACTGAGAATTCTTCTGTCTAGCTTTAAATGCAGAAATCCCGTTTCCAACGAAATCCCCAGAGTGGTCCAAATATCCACTTGCAGACTTTACAAACAGAGTGTTTCCAAACTGCTCTATGAAAAGAAAAGTTAAACTCTTTGAGTGGAACGCACACATCACCAAGTGGTTGCTGAGAATGATTCTCTCTAGTTTTTATACGAAGACATTTCCTTTTCTAACGTTGGACCCAAAGCGCTTGAAATCTCCACTTGCAAAATCCACAAAAAGAGGGTTTCAAATCTGCTCTATCTAAAGGAAGGTTCAACTCCGTGAGTTGAACACATGCAGCCCAAAGAAGTTACTGAGAATTCTTCTGTGTAGCGTTATATGCAGAAATCCCGTTTCCAACGAAATCCCCAGAGAGTTCCAAATATCCACTTGGAGACTTTAAAAACAGAGTGTTTCCAGACTGCTCTACGAGAAGAAAAGTTAAACTCTGTGAGTGGTATGCACACATCACCAAGTGGTTGCTGAGAATGATTCTCTCCAGTTTTTATACGAAGACATTTCTTTTTCTAAAGTTGGCCCCAAAGCGCTTGAAATCTCCACTTGCAAATTCCACAAAAAGAGGGTTTCAAATCTGCTCTGTCTAAAGGAAGGTTCAACTCTGTGAGTTGATCACATGCAGCCCAAAGAAGTTACTGAAAATTCTTCTGTGTATCGTTATGTGCAGAAATCCCGTTTCCAAAGAAATCCCCAGAGACGTTCAAATATCCACTTGCAGACTTTACAAACAGAGTGTTTCCAGACTGCTCTACGAGAAGAAAAGTTAAACTCTATGAGTGGAACGCACACATCACCAAGTGGTTGCTGAGAATGATTCTCTCTGGTTTTTATACGAAGATATTTCCTTTTCTACCGTTGGCCCGAAAGCGCTTGAAATCTCCACTTGCAAATTCCACAAAAAGAAGGTTTCAAATCTACTCTGTCTAAAGGAAGGTTCAATTCTGTGAGTTGAACACACGCAGCCCCAAAAAGTTACTGAGAATTCTTCGGTCTAGCGTTATATGCAGAAATCCCTTTTCCAAAGAAATCCCCAGAGAGGTCGAAATATCCACTTGCAGACTTTACAAACAGAGTGTTTCCAAACTGCTCTATGAAAAGAAAGGTTAAACTCTGTTAGTAGAATGCACACATCACCAAGAGGTTGCCGAGAATGATTCTCTCTAGTTTTTATACGAAGAAATTTCATTTTCTACCGTTGGCCCCAAAGCACTTGAAATCTCCACTAGCAAATTCCACAAAAAGAGGGTTTCAAATCTGCTCTGTCTAAAGGATGGTTCAACTCTGTGAGTTGAACACACGCAGCCCGAAGAAGTTACTGAGAATTCTTCTGTCTAGCGTTATATGCAGAAATCCCTTTTCCAACGAAATCCCCAGTGAGGTCCAAATATCCAATTGCAGACTTAAGAAACAGAGTGTTTCCAAAGAGCTCTATGGAAAGAAAGGTTAAACTCTGTGAGTGGAAGGCACACATCACCAAGTGGTTGCTGAGAATGATTCTCTCTAGTTTTTATACGAAGATATATGCTTTTCGACCGTTGGCCCCAAAGCGCTTGAAACCTCCACTTGCAAATTCCACAAAAAGAGGGTTTCAAATCTGCTCTATCTAAAGGAAGGTTCAACTCTGTGAGTTGAACACATGCAGCTCAAAGAAGTTACTGAGAATTCTTCTGTGTAGCGTTATATGCAGAAATCCCGTTTCCAACGAAATCCCCAGAGAGGTCCAAATATCCACTTGGAGACTTTACAAACACAGTGTTTCCAGACTGCTCTACGAGAAGAAAAGTTAAACTCTGTGAGTGGTATGCACACATCACCAAGTGGTTGCTGAGAATGATTCTCTCCAGTTTTTATACGAAGACATTCCTTTTTCTAAAGTTGGCCCCAAAGCGCTTGAAATCTCCACTTGCAAATTCCACAAAAAGAGGGTTTCAAATCTGCTCTGTGTAAAGGAAGCTTCAACTCTGTGAGTTGAACACACGCTACCCAAAAAAGTTACTGGGAATTCTTCTGTCTAGCGTTATATGCAGAAATCCCGTTTCCAATGAAATTCCCAGTGAGGTCCAAATATCCACTTGCAGACTTTACAAACAGAGTGTTTCCAAACTGCTCTATGAAAAGAAAGGTTAAACTCTGTGAGTGGAACGCACACATCACCAAGTGGTTGCTGAGAATGATTCTCTCTAGTTTTTATAAGAAGACATTTCCTTTTCTAATGTTAGCCCCAAAGCGCTTGAAACCTCCACTTGCAAATATTCCCAAAAAGAGGGTTTCAAATCTGCTCTGTCTAAAGGAAGGTTCAACTCTGTGAGTTGAACACACGCAGACCAAAGAAGTTACTGATAATTCTTCTGTCTAGTGTTATATGCAGAAATCACGTTTCCAACGAAATCCTCAAAGAGGTCCAAATATCCACTTGCAGACTTTACAAACAGAGTGTTTCCAAACTGCTCTATGAAAAGAAAAGTTAAACTCTGTGAGTGGAACGCACACATCACCAAGTGGTTGCTGAGAATGATTCTCTCTGGTTTTTATACGAAGATATTTCCTTTTCTACCGTTGGCCCCAAAGCGCTTGAAACCTTCACTTGCAAATTCCACAAAAAGAGGGTTTCAAATCTGCTCTGTCTAACGGATGGTTCAACTCTGTGAGTTGAACACACGCAGCCCAAAGAAGTTACTGAGAATTCTTCTGTCTAGCGTTATATGCAGAAATCCCTTTTCCAACGAAATCCCCAGAGTGGTCCAAATATCCACTTGCAGATTTTAGAAACAGAGTGTTTCCAAACTGGTCTATGAAAAGAAAGGTTAAACTCTGTGAGTAGAACGCACACATCACCAAGTGGTTGCTGAGAATGATTCTCTCTAGTTTTTATACGAAGACATTTCCTTTTCTAACGTTGGACCCAAAGCGCTTGAAATCTCCACTTGGAAAATCCACAAAAAGAGGGTTTCAAATCTGCTCTGTCCAAAGGAAGGTTCAACTCTGTGAGTTGATCACATGCAGCCCAAAGAAGTTACTGAAAATTCTTCTGTGTAGCGTTATGTGCAGAAATCCCGTTTCCGACGAAATCCCCAGAGAGGTCCAAATATCCACTTGCAGACTTTACAAACAGAGTGTTTCCAGACTGCTCTACGAGAAGAAAAGTTAAACTCTATGAGTGGAACGCACACATCGCCTAGTGGTTGCTGAGAATGATTCTCTCTGGTTTTTATACGAAGATATTTCCTTTTCTACCGTTGGCCCCAAAGCGCTTGAAATCTCCCCTTGCAAATTCCACAAAAAGAGGGTTTCAAATCTACTCTGTCTAAAGGAAGGTTCAATTCTGTGAGTTGAACACACGCAGCCCAAAAAAGTTACTGAGAATTCTTCGGTCTAGCGTTATATGCAGAAATCCCTTTTCCAAAGAAATCCCCAGAGAGGTCGAAATATCCACTTGCAGACTTTACAAACAGAGTGTATCCAAAGTGCTCTATGAAAAGAAAGGTTAAAGTCTGTGAGTGGAATGCACACATCACCAACTGGTTGCTGAGAATGATTCTCTCCAGTTTTTATACGAAGACATTTCTTTTTCTACCTTTGGCCGCAAAGCGCTTGAAATCTCCAATTGCAAATTCCACAAAAGGAGGGTTTCAAATCTGCTCTGTGTAAAGGAAGGTTCAACTTTGTGAGTTGAACACACGCTGCCCAAAAAAGTTACTGGGAATTCTTCTGTCTAGCATTATATGCAGAAATCCCATTTCCAATGAAATTCCCAGTGAGGTCCAAATATCCACTTGCAGACTTTACAAACAGAATGTTTCCAAACTGCTCTATGAAAAGAAAGGTTAAACTCTGTGAGTGGAACGCACACATCACCAAGTGGTTGCTGAGAATGATTCTCTCTAGTTTTTATACGAAGACATTTCCTTTTCTAACGTGTGCCCCAAAGCGCTTGAAACCTCCACTTGCAAATTCGTCAAAAAGAGGGTTTCAAATCTGCTCTGTCTAAAGGAAGGTTCAACTCTGTGAGTTGAACACATGCAGCCCAAAGAAGTTACTGAGAATTCCTCTGTCTAGCGTTATATGCAGAAATCTCGTTTACAACGAAATCCCCAGAGAGGTCCATATATCCACTTGCAGAGTTTAGAACAGAGCGTTTCCAAACTGCTCTATGAAAAGAAAGGTTAAACTCTGTGAGTGGAACGCACACATCACCAAGTGGTTGCTGAGAATGATTCTCTCTAGTTTTTATGCGACGATATTTCCTTTTCTACCGTTAGCCCCAAAGCGCTTGAAATCTCCACTTGCAAATTCCACTAAAAGAGGGTTTCAAATCTGCTCTGTCTGAAGGAAGGTTCAACTCTGTGAGTTGAACACATAAAGCCCAATCAAGTTACTGAGAATTCTTCTGTCTAGCGTTATATGCAGAAATCCCTTTCCAAAGAAATCCCCAGAGAGGTCCATATATCCTCCTGCAGACTTTAGAAACAGAGTGTTTCCAAACTCCTCAATGAAAAGAAAGGTTAAACTCTGTGAGTGGATCGCACACATCACCAAGTGGTTGCTGAGAATCATTCTCTCTAGTTTTTATAAGAAGATACTTCCTTTTCCACCGTTCGCCCCAAAGCGCATGAAACCTCCACTTGCAAATTCCACAAAAAGAGGGTTTCAAATCTGCTCTGTCTAAAGGAAGGTTCAAATCCGAGAGTTAAACACACGCAGCCAAAAGAAGTTACGGAGAATTCCTCTGTCTAGCGTTATATGCAGAAATCTCGTTTACAACGAAATCCCTAGTGAGGTCCATATATCCACTTGCAGAGTTTAGAACAGAGCGTTTAAAAACTGCTCTAAGAAAAGAAAGGTTAAACTCTGTGAGTGGAACGCACACATCACCAAGTGGTTGCTGAGAATGATTCTCTCTAGTTTTTATACGAAGATATTTCCTTTTCTACAGTTGGCCCCAAAGCACTTGAAACCTCCACTTGCAAATTCCACAAAAAGAGGGTTTCAAATCTGCTCTGCTAAAGGAAGGTTCAACTCTGTGAGTTGAACACACACAGCACAAAGAAGTTACTGAGAATTCCTCTGTCTAGCGTTATATGCAGAAATCCCGTTTCCAAAGAAATCCCCAGACAGGTCCAAATATCCAGTTGCAGACTTTACAAACAGAGTGTTTCCAAACGGCTGTATGAAAAGAAAGGTTAAACTCTGTGAGTGGAATGCACACATCACCAAGAGGTTGCTGAGAATTATTATCTCTAGTTTTTATACGAAGATATTTCCCTTTCTACCATTGGCCCCAAAGCGCTTGAAACCTCCACTTGCAAATTCCACAAAAAGAGGGTTTCAAACCTGCTCTGTGTGAAGGAAGGTTCAACTCCATGAGTTGAACACACGCAGCCAAAGAAGTTACTGAGAATTCTTCTGTTTAGCGTTATATGCAGAAATCCCGTTTCCAACGATATCCCCAGAGAGGTCCAAATATCCACTTGCAGAGTTTACAAACAGAGTGCTTCCAAACTTCTCTCTGAAAAGAAAATTTAAACTCTGTAAGTGGAGCGCACACATCAAGAAGTGGTTGCTGAGAATGATTCTCTCTAGTTTTTATACGAAGATATTACCTTTTCTACCGTTGGCCTGAAAGCGCTTGAAACCTCCAGTTGCAAATTCCCCAAAAAGAGGGTTTCAAATCTGCTCTTTCTGAAGGAAGGTTCAACTCTGTGAGTTGAACACACGAAGCCCAAACAAGTTACTGAGAATTCTTCTGTCTAGCGTTATATGCAGAAATCCCTTTCCAACGAAATCCCCAGAGAGGTCCAAATATCCTCCTGCAGACTTTAGAAACAGAGTGTTTCCAAACTCCTCCATGAAAAGAAAGGTTAAACTCTGTGAGTGGATCGCACACATCACCAAGTGGTTGCTGAGAATGATTCTCTCTAGTTTTTATACGAAGATATTTCCTTTTCTACCGTTGGCCCCAAATCGATTGAAACCTCCACTTGCAAATTCCACAAAAAGAGGGTTTCAAATCTGCTCTGTCTAAAGGAAGGTTCAAATCTGTGAGTTGAACACACGCAGCCCAAAGAAGTTACTGAGAATTCTTCTCACTAGCGTTATATTCAGAAATCCCTTTCCAACGAAATCCCCAGAGAGGTCCAAATATCCACATGCAGACTTTAGAAATAGAGTGTTTCCAAACTCCTACATGAAAAGAAAGGTAAAACTCTGTGAGTGGAGCGCACACATCACCAATTGGTTGCTGAGAATGATTCTCTCTGGTTTTTATACGAAGATATTTCCTTTTCTACCGTTGGACCCAAACCGCTTGAAATCTAAACTTGCAAATTCCACAAAAAGAGGGTTTCAAATCTGCTTTGTCTAAAGGAAGGTTCAACTCTGTGAGTTGAACACACGCAGAACAAAAAGTTACTGAGAATTCTTCTGTCTAGCTTCAAATGCAGAAATCCCTATTCCAACGAAGTCCTCAAAGATGTCCAAATATCCACTTGCAGACATTACAAACACAGTGTTTCCAAACTGCTCTATGAAAAGAAAGGTTAAACTCTGTGAGTGGAACGCAGACATCACCAAGTGGTTGCTGAGAATGATTCACTCTGGTTTTTATACAAAGATATTTGCTTTTCTACCGTTGGCCCCAAAGCGCTTGAAACCTCCACTTGCAAATTCCACAAAAAGAGGGTTTCAAATCTGCTCTGTCTAAAGGAAGGTTCAACTCTTTGAGTTGGACACACACAGTCTAAAGAAGTTACTGAGAATTCCTCTGTCTAGCGTTATATGCAGAAATTCCGTTTCCAATGAAATCCCCAGAGAGGTCCATATATCCAGTTGTAGACTTTACAAACAGAGTGTTTCCAAACTGCTCTATGAAAGGAAGGTTGAACTCTGTGACTGGAAAGCACACATAACCAAGTGGTTGCTGAGAATGATTATCTCTAATTTTTATACGAAGATATTCCCTTTTCTACCGTTGGCCCCAAAGCGCTTGAAACCTCCACTGGCAAATTCCACAAAAAGAGGGTTTCAAACCTGCTCTGTGTGAAGGGAGGTTCAACTCCTTGAGTTGAACACACGCAGCCCAAAAAAGTAACTGAGAATACTTCTGTCTAGCGTTATATGCAGAAATCCCGTTTCCAAAGAAATCCTCTAAGAGGTCAAAATATCCACTTGCAGACTTTACAAAGAGAGTGTTTCCAAACTGCTCTATGAAAAGAAAGGTTAAACTCTCTGAGTGGAATGCACACATCACCAAATAGTTGCTGAGAATGATTCTCTCTAGTTTTTATACGAAGATATTTCCTTTTCTACCATTGGCCGCAAAGCGCTGGAAATCTCCACTTCCAAATTCCAGAAAAAGAGGGTTTCAAATCTGCTCTGTCTGCAGGAAGGTTCAACTCTGTGAGTTGAACACACACAGCCCAAAGAAGTTACTGAGAATTCTTCTGTCTAGCGTAATATGCAGAAATCCCGTTCCCAACGAAATCCCCAGAGAGGTCCAAATATCCACCTGCAGACTTTACAAACACAGTGTTTCCAAACTGCTCTATGAAAAAAAACTTTAAACTCTGTGAGTGGAACGCAGACATCACCAAGTGGTTGCTGAGAATGATTCACTCTAGTTTTTATACAAAGATATTTGCTTTTCTACCGTTGGACCCAAAGCGCTTGAAACCTCCACTTGGAAATTCCACAAAAAGAGGGTTTCAAATCTGCTCTGTCTAAAGGAAGGTTCAACTCTTTGAGTTGGACACACACAGTCTAAAGAAGGTACTGAGAATTCCTCTCTCAAGCGTTATATGCAGAAATCACTTTTAAAGCGAAATCCCCAGCGAGGTCCAAATATCCATTTGCAGAGTTTACAAACGGAGTGTTTCCAAACTGCTCTATGAAAGGAAAAGTTAAACTCCCTATGTGGAACGCACACATCACCTAGAGGTTGCTGAGAATGATTCCCTCTAGTTTATATACGAAGATATTTCCTTTTCTACCGTTGGCCCCAAAGCGCTTGAAACCTCCACTTGCAAATTCCACAAAAAGAGGGTTTCAAAACTGCTCTGTGTGAAGGGAGGTTCAACTCCGTGAGTTGAACACACGCAGCCCAAAGAAGTAACTGAGAATTCTTCTGTCTAGCGTTATATGCAGAAATCCCGTTTCCAAAGAAATCCTCTCAGAGGTCCAAATATCCACTTGCAGACTTTACAAAGAGAGTGTTTCCAAACTGCTCTATGAAAAGAAAGGTTAAACTCTCTGAGTGGAATGCACACATCACCAAATAGTTGCTGAGAATGATTCTCTCTAGTTTTTATACGAAGATATTTCCTTTTCTACCATTGGCCGCAAAGCGCTAGAAATCTCTACTTCCAAATTCCAGAAAAAGAGGGTTTCAAATCTGCTCTGTCTGCAGGAAGGTTCAACTCTGTGAGTTGAACACACACAGCCCAAAGAAGTTACTGAGAATTCTTCTGTCTAGCGTAATATGCAGAAATCCCATTCCCAACGAAATCCCCAGAGAGGTCCAAATATCCACCTGTAGACTTTACAAACAGAGTGTTTCCAAACTGCTCTATGAAAAAAAACTTTAAACTCTGTGAGTGGAACGCAGACATCACCAAGTGGTTGCTGAGAATGATTCACTCTAGTTTTTATACAAAGATATTTGCTTTTCTACCGTTGGCCCCAAAGCGCTTGAAACCTCCACTTGGAAATTCCACAAAAAGAGGGTTTCAAATCTGCTCTGTCTAAAGGAAGGCTCAACTCTTTGAGTTAGACACACACAGTCTAAAGAAGGTACTGAGAATTCCTCTCTCAAGCGTTATATGCAGAAATCACTTTTACAGCGAAATCCCCTGCGAGGTCCAAATATCCATTTGCAGAGTTTACAAACAGAGTGTTTCCAAACTGCTCTATGAAAGGAAAAGTTAAACTCCCTATGTGGAACGCACACATCACCTAGAGGTTGCTGAGAATGATTCCCTCTAGTTTTTATACGAAGATATTTCCTTTTCTACCGTTGGCCCCAAAGCGCTTTAAACCTCCACTTGCAAATTCCACAAAAAGAGGGTTTCAAATCTGATCTGTCTAAAGGAAGGTTCAAGTCTGTGAGTTGAACACACGCAGCCCAAAAATTTACTGAGAATTCTTCTGTCTAGCTTTAAATGCAGAAATCCCGTTTCCAACGAAATCCCCAGAGTGGTCCAAATATCCACTTGCAGACTTTACAAACAGAGTGTTTCCAAACTGCTCTATGAAAAGAAAAGTTAAACTCTTTGAGTGGAACGCACACATCACCAAGTGGTTGCTGAGAATGATTCTCTCTAGTTTTTATACGAAGACATTTCCTTTTCTAACGTTGGACCCAAAGCGCTTGAAATCTCCACTTGCAAAATCCACAAAAAGAGGGTTTCAAATCTGCTCTATCTAAAGGAAGGTTCAACTCCGTGAGTTGAACACATGCAGCCCAAAGAAGTTACTGAGAATTCTTCTGTGTAGCGTTATATGCAGAAATCCCGTTTCCAACGAAATCCCCAGAGAGTTCCAAATATCCACTTGGAGACTTTAAAAACAGAGTGTTTCCAGACTGCTCTACGAGAAGAAAAGTTAAACTCTGTGAGTGGTATGCACACATCACCAAGTGGTTGCTGAGAATGATTCTCTCCAGTTTTTATACGAAGACATTTCTTTTTCTAAAGTTGGCCCCAAAGCGCTTGAAATCTCCACTTGCAAATTCCACAAAAAGAGGGTTTCAAATCTGCTCTGTCTAAAGGAAGGTTCAACTCTGTGAGTTGATCACATGCAGCCCAAAGAAGTTACTGAAAATTCTTCTGTGTATCGTTATGTGCAGAAATCCCTTTTCCAACGAAATCCCCAGAGAGGTTCAAATATCCACTTGCAGACTTTACAAACAGAGTGTTTCCAGACTGCTCTACGAGAAGAAAAGTTAAACTCTATGAGTGGAACGCACACATCACCAAGTGGTTGCTGAGAATGATTCTCTCTGGGTTTTATACAAAGATATTTCCTTTTCTACCGTTGGCCCGAAAGCGCTTGAAATCTCCACTTGCAAATTCCACAAAAAGAAGGTTTCAAATCTACTCTGTCTAAAGGAAGGTTCAATTCTGTGAGTTGAACACACGCAGCCCCAAAAAGTTACTGAGAATTCTTCGGTCTAGCGTTGTATGCAGCAATCCCTTTTCCAAAGAAATCCCCAGAGAGGTCGAAATATCCACTTGCAGACTTTACAAACAGAGTGTTTCCAAACTGCTCTATGAAAAGAAAGGTTAAACTCTGTTAGTAGAATGCACACATCACCAAGAGGTTGCCGAGAATGATTCTCTCTAGTTTTTATACGAAGAAATTTCATTTTCTACCGTTGGCCCCAAAGCACTTGAAATCTCCACTAGCAAATTCCACAAAAAGAGGGTTTCAAATCTGCTCTGTCTAAAGGATCGTTCAACTCTGTGAGTTGAACACACGCAGACCAAAGAAGTTACTGATAATTCTTCTGTCTAGTGTTATATGCGGAAATCCCTTTTCCAACGAAATCCCCAGTGAGGTCCAAATATCCAATTGCAGACTTAAGAAACAGAGTGTTTCCAAAGAGCTCTATGGAAAGAAAGGTTAAACTCTGTGAGTGGAAGGCACACATCACCAAGTGGTTGCTGAGAATGATTCTCTCTAGTTTTTATACGAAGATATATGCTTTTCGACCGTTGGCCCCAAAGCTCTTGAAACCTCCACTTGCAAATTCCACAAAAAGAGGGTTTCAAATCTGCTCTATCTAAAGGAAGGTTCAACTCTGTGAGTTGAACACATGCAGCTCAAAGAAGTTACTGAGAATTCTTCTGTGTAGCGTTATATGCAGAAATCCCGTTTCCAACGAAATCCCCAGAGAGGTCCAAATATCCACTTGGAGACTTTAAAAACAGAGTGTTTCCAGACTGCTCTACGAGAAGAAAAGTTAAACTCTGTGAGTGGAATGCACACATCACCAAGTGGTTGCTGAGAATGATTCTCTCCAGTTTTTATACGAAGACATTCCTTTTTCTAAAGTTGGCCCCAAAGCGCTTGAAATCTCCACTTGCAAATTCCACAAAAAGAGGGTTTCAAATCTGCTCTGTGTAAAGGAAGCTTCAACTCTGTGAGTTGAACACACGCTACCCAAAAAAGTTACTGGGAATTCTTCTGTCTAGCGTTATATGCAGAAATCCCGTTTCCAATGAAATTCCCAGTGAGGTCCAAATATCCACTTGCAGACTTTACAAACAGAGTGTTTCCAAACTGCTCTATGAAAAGAAAGGTTAAACTCTGTGAGTGGAACGCACACATCACCAAGTGGTTGCTGAGAATGATTCTCTCTAGTTTTCATAAGAAGACATTTCCTTTTCTAATGTTAGCCCCAAAGCGCTTGAAACCTCCACTTGCAAATATTCCCAAAAAGAGGGTTTCAAATCTGCTCTGTCTAAAGGAAGGTTCAACTCTGTGAGTTGAACACACGCAGACCAAAGAAGTTACTGATAATTCTTCTGTCTAGTGTTATATGCAGAAATCACGTTTCCAAGGAAATCCTCAAAGAGGTCCAAATATCCACTTGCAGACTTTACAAACAGAGTGTTTCCAAACTGCTCTATGAAAAGAAAAGTAAAACTCTGTGAGTGGAACGCACACATCACCAAGTGGTTGCTGAGAATGATTCTCTCTGGTTTTTATACGAAGATATTTCCTTTTCTACCGTTGGCCCCAAAGCGCTTGAAACCTTCACTTGCAAATTCCACAAAAAGAGGGTTTCAAATCTGCTCTGTCTAACGGATGGTTCAACTCTGTGAGTTGAACACACGCAGCCCAAAGAAGTTCCTGAGAATTCTTCTGTCTAGCGTTATATGCAGAAATCCCTTTTCCAACGAAATCCCCAGAGTGGTCCAAATATACACTTGCAGATTTTAGAAACAGAGTGTTTCCAAACTGGTCTATGAAAAGAAAGGTTAAACTCTGTGAGTAGAACGCACACATCACCAAGTGGTTGCTGAGAATGATTCTCTCTAGTTTTTATACGAAGACATTTCCTTTTCTAACGTTGGACCCAAAGCGCTTGAAATCTCCACTTGGAAAATCCACAAAAAGAGGGTTTCAAATCTGCTCTGTCCAAAGGAAGGTTCAACTCTGTGAGTTGATCACATGCAGCCCAAAGAAGTTACTGAAAATTCTTCTGTGTAGCGTTATGTGCAGAAATCCCGTTTCCGACGAAATCCCCAGAGAGGTCCAAATATCCACTTGCAGACTTTACAAACAGAGTGTTTCCAGACTGCTCTACGAGAAGAAAAGTTAAACTCTATGAGTGGAATGCACACATCACCTAGTGGTTGCTGAGAATGATTCTCTCTGGTTTTTATACGAAGATATTTCCTTTTCTACCGTTGGCCCCAAAGCGCTTGAAATCTCCCCTTGCAAATTCCACAAAAAGAGGGTTTCAAATCTACTCTGTCTAAAGGAAGGTTCAATTCTGTGAGTTGAACACACGCAGCCCAAAAAAGTTACTGAGAATTCTTCGGTCTAGCGTTATATGCAGAAATCCCTTTTCCAAAGAAATCCCCAGAGAGGTCGAAATATCCACTTGCAGACTTTACAAACAGAGTGTATCCAAAGTGCTCTATGAAAAGAAAGGTTAAAGTCTGTGAGTGGAATGCACACATCACCAACTGGTTGCTGAGAATGATTCTCTCCAGTTTTTATACGAAGACATTTTTTTTCTACCTTTGGCCGCAAAGCGCTTGAAATCTCCACTTTCAAATTCCAAAAAAGGAGGGTTTCAAATCTGCTCTGTGTAAAGGAAGGTTCAACTTTGTGAGTTGAACACACGCTGCCCAAAAAAGTTACTGGGAATTCTTCTGTCTAGCTTTATATGCAGAAATCCCGTTTCCAATGAAATTCCCAGTGAGGTCCAAATATCCACTTGCAGACTTTACAAACAGAATGTTTCCAAACTGCTCTATGAAAAGAAAGGTTAAACTCTGTGAGTGGAACGCACACATCACCAAGTGGTTGCTGAGAATGATTCTCTCTAGTTATTATACGAAGACATTTCCTTTTCTAACGTGTGCCCCAAAGCGCTTGAAACCTCCACTTGCAAATATACCCAAAAAGAGGGTTTCAAATCTGCTCTGTCTAAAGGAAGGTTCAACTCTGTGAGTTGAACACACGCAGCCCAAAGAAGTTACTGATAATTCTTCTGTCTAGTGTTATATGCAGAAATCACGTTTCCAACGAAATCCTCAAAGAGGTCCAAATATCCACTTGCAGACTTTACAAACAGAGTGTTTCCAAACTGCTCTATGAAAAGAAAAGTTAAACTCTGTGAGTGGAACGCACACATCACCAAGTGGTTGCTGAGAATGATTCTCTCTGGTTTTTATACGAAGATATTTCCTTTTCTACCGTTGGCCCCAAAGCGCTTGAAACCTTCACTTGCAAATTCCACAAAAAGAGGGTTTCAAATCTGCTCTGTTTAATGGATGGTTCAACTATGTGAGTTGAACACACGCAGTCCAAAGAAGTTACTGAGAATTATTCTGTCTAGCGTTATATGCAGAAATCCCTTTTCCAACGAAATCCCCAGAGAGGTCCAAATATCCACTTGCAGATTTTAGAAACAGAGTGTTTCCAAACTGGTCTATGAAAAGAAAGGTTAAACTCTGTGAGTAGAACGCACACATCACCAAGTGGTTGCTGAGAATGATTCTCTCTAGTTTTTATACGAAGAAATTTCCTTTTCTACCGTTGGACCGAAAGCTCTTGAAATCTCCACTTGAAAAATGCACAAAAAGAGGCTTTCAAATCTGCTCTGTCTAAAGGAAGGTTCAACTCTGTGAGGTGAGCACACGCAGCCCAGAGAATTTACTGAGAATTCTTCTGTCTAGCGTTGTATGCAGAAATCCCGTTTCCAAAGAAATCCCCAGAGAGGTCCAAATATCCACTTGCAGACTTTACAAAAAGAGTGTTTCCAAACTGCTCTATGAAAATAAAAGTTAAACTCTGTGAGTGGAATGCACACATCACCAAGTGGTAGCTGAGAATGATTCTCTCAGGTTTTTATACGAAGATGATTCCTTTTCTACCGTTGGCCCCAAAGCGCTTGAAACCTCCGCTTGCAAATTCCACAAAAAGAGGGTTTCAAATCTGCTCTGTCTAATGGATGGTTCAACTCTGTGAGCTGAATACACGCAGCCCAAAGAATTTACTGAGAATTCTTCTGTCTAGCGTTATATACAGAAATCCCTTTTCCAACGAAATCCCCAGAGAGGTCCAAATATTCACTTGCAGACTTTACAAACAGAGTGTTTCCAAACTGCTCTATGAAAAGAAAAGTTAAACTCTGTGAGTGGAACGCACACAACACCAAGTGGTTGCTGAGAATGATTCTCTCTGGTTTTTATACGAAGATATTTCCTTTTCTACCGTTGGCCCCAAAGCGCTTGAAATCTCCACTTGCAAATTCCACAAAAAGAGGGTTTCAAATCTACTCTGTCTAAAGGAAGGTTCAACTCTGTGAGTTGAACACACGCAGCCCAAAGAAGTTACTGAGAATTCTTTGGTCTAGCGTTATGTGCAGAAATCCCTTTTCCAAAGAAATCCCCAGAGAGGTCGAAATATCCACTTGCAGACTTTACAAACAGAGTGTATCCAAAGTGCTCTATGAAAAGAAAGGTTAAAGTCTGCGAGTGCAATGCAGACCTCACCAAGTGGTTGCTGAGAATGATTCTCTCCAGTTTTTATACGAAGACATTCCTTTTTCTGCCGTTGGCCACAAAGCGCTTGAAATCTCCACTTGCAAATTCCACAAAAAGAGGGTTTCAAATCTGCTCTGTCTAAAGGAAGGTTCAACTCTGTGAGTTGAACACACGCAGCCCAAAGAAGTTACTGATAATTCTTCTGTCTAGTGTTATATGCAGAAATCACGTTTCCAACGAAATCCTCAAAGAGGTCCAAATATCCACTTGCAGACTTTACAAACAGAGTGTTTCCAAACTGCTCTATGAAAAGAAAAGTTAAACTCTGTGAGTGGAACGCACACATCACCAATTGGTTGCTGAGAATGATTCTCTCTGGTTTTTATACGAAGATATTTCCTTTTCTAACGTTGGCCCCAAAGCGCTTGAAACCTTCACTTGCAAATTCCACAAAAAGAGGGTTTCAAATCTGCTCTGTCTAATGGATGGTTCAACTATGTGAGTTGAACACACGCAGCCCAAAGAAGTTACTGAGAATTCTTCTGTCTAGCGTTATATGCAGTAATCCCTTTTCCAACGAAATCCCCAGAGAGGTCCAAATATCCACTTGCAGATTTTAGAAACAGAGTGTTTCCAAACTGGTCTATGAAAAGAATGGTTAAACTCTGTGAGTAGAACGCACACATCACCAAGTGGTTGCTGAGAATGATTCTCTCTAATTTTTATACGACGAAATTTCCTTTTCTACCGTTGGACCGAAAGCTCTTGAAATCTCCACTTGCAAAATGCACAAAAAGAGGCTTTCAAATCTGCTCTGTCTAAAGGAAGGTTCAACTCTGTGAGGTGAGCACACGCAGCCCAGAGAATTTACTGAGAATTCTTCTGTCTAGCGTTGTATGCAGAAATCCCGTTTCCAAAGAAATCCCCAGAGAGGTCCAAATATCCACTTGCAGAATTTACAAAAAGAGTGTTTCCAAACTGCTCTATGAAAATAAAAGTTAAACTCTGTGAGTGGAATGCACACATCACCAAGTGGTAGCTGAGAATGATTCTCTCAGGTTTTTATACGAAGATGATTCCTTTTCTACCGTTGGCCCCAAAGCGCTTGAAACCTCCGCTTGCAAATTCCACAAAAAGAGGGTTTCAAATCTGCTCTGTCTAATGGATGGTTCAACTCTGTGAGCTGAATACACGCAGCCCAAAGAATTTACTGAGAATTCTTCTGTCTAGCGTTATATACAGAAATCCCTTTTCCAACGAAATCCCCAGAGAGGTCCAAATATTCACTTGCAGACTTTACAAACAGAGTGTTTCCAAACTGCTCTATGAAAAGAAAAGTTAAACTCTGTGAGTGGAACGCACACAACACCAAGTGGTTGCTGAGAATGATTCTCTCTGGTTTTTATACGAAGATATTTCCTTTTCTACCGTTGGCCCCAAAGCGCTTGAAATCTCCACTTGCAAATTCCACAAAAAGAGGGTTTCAAATCTACTCTGTCTAAAGGAAGGTTCAACTCTGTGAGTTGAACACACGCAGCCCAAAGAAGTTACTGAGAATTCTTTGGTCTAGCGTTATGTGCAGAAATCCCTTTTCCAAAGAAATCCCCAGAGAGGTCCAAATATCCACTTGCAGACTTTACAAACAGAGTGTATCCAAAGTGCTCTATGAAAAGAAAGTTTAAAGTCTGGGAGTGCAATGCAGACCTCACCAAGTGGTTGCTGAGAATGATTCTCTCCAGTTTTTATACGAAGACATTTCTTTTTCTGCCGTTGGCCCCAAAGCGCTTGAAATCTCCACTTGCAAATTCCACAAAAAGAGGGTTTCAAATCTGCTCTGTGTAAAGGAAGGTTCAACTCTGTGAGTTGAACACACGCTGCCCAAAAAAGTTACTGGGAATTCTTCTGTCTAGCGTTATATGCAGAAATCCCGTTTCCAATGAAATTCCCAGTGAGGTCCAAATATCCACTTGCAGACTTTACAAACAGAGTGTTTCCAAACTGCTCTATGAAAAGAAAGGTTAATCTCTGTGAGTGGAACGCACACATCACAAAGTGGTTGCTGAGAATGATTCTCTCTAGTTTTTATACGAAGATATTTCCTTTTCAAACGTTAGCCCCAAAGCGCTTGAAACCTCCACTTGCAAATATACCCAAAAAGAGGGTTTCAAGTCTACTCTGTCTAAAGGAAGGTTCAACTCTGTGAGTTGAACACACGCAGCCCAAAGAAGTTACTGATAAATCTTCTGTCTAGTGTTATATGCAGAAATCCCGTTTCCAACGAAATCCTCAAAGAGGTCCAAATATCCACTTGCAGACTTTACAAACAGAGTGTTTCCAAACTGCTCTATGAAAAGAATGGTTAAACTCTGTGAGTAGAACGCACACATCACCAAGTGGTTGCTGAGAATGATTCTCTCTAATTTTTATACGAAGAAATTTCCTTTTCTACCGTTGGACCGAAAGCTCTTGAAATCTCCACTTGCAAAATGCACAAAAAGAGGCTTTCAAATCTGCTCTGTCTAAAGGAAGGTTCAACTCTGTGAGGTGAGCACACGCAGCCCAAAGAAGTTACTGATAATTCTTCTGTCTAGTGTTATATGCAGAAATCACGTTTCCAACGAAATCCTCAAAGAGGTCCAAATATCCACTTGCAGACTTTACAAACAGAGTGTTTCCAAACTTCTCTATGAAAAGAAAAGTTAAACTCTGTGAGTGGAACGCACACATCACCAAGTGGTTGCTGAGAATGATTCTCTCTGGTTTTTATACGAAGATATTTCCTTTTCTACCGTTGGCCCCAAAGCGCTTGAAACCTTCACTTGCAAATTCCACAAAAAGAGGGTTTCAAATCTGCTCTGTCTAATGGATGGTTCAACTATGTGAGTTGAACACTCGCAGCCCAAAGAAGTTACTGAGAATTCTTCTGTCCAGCGTTATATGCAGAAATCCCTTTTCCAACGAAATCCCCAGAGAGGTCCAAATATCCACTTGCAGATTTTAGAAACAGAGTGTTTCCAAACTGGTCTATGAAAAGAATGGTTAAACTCTGTGAGTAGAACGCACACATCACCAAGTGGTTGCTGAGAATGATTCTCTCTAATTTTTATACGAAGAAATTTCCTTTTCTACCGTTGGACCGAAAGCTCTTGAAATCTCCACTTGCAAAATGCACAAAAAGAGGCTTTCAAATCTGCTCTGTCTAAAGGAAGGTTCAACTCTGTGAGGTGAGCACACGCAGCCCAGAGAATTTACTGAGAATTCTTCTGTCTAGCGTTGTATGCAGAAATCCCGTTTCCAAAGAAATCCCCAGAGAGGTCCAAATATCCACTTGCAGAATTTACAAAAAGAGTGTTTCCAAACTGCTCTATGAAAATAAAAGTTAAACTCTGTGAGTGGAATGCACACATCACCAAGTGGTAGCTGAGAATGATTCTCTCAGGTTTTTATACGAAGATGATTCCTTTTCTACCGTTGGCCCCAAAGCGCTTGAAACCTCCGCTTGCAAATTCCACAAAAAGAGGGTTTCAAATCTGCTCTGTCTAATGGATGGTTCAACTCTGTGAGCTGAATACACGCAGCCCAAGGAATTTACTGAGAATTCTTCTGTCTAGCGTTATATACAGAAATCCCTTTTCCAACGAAATCCCCAGAGAGGTCCAAATACTCACTTGCAGACTTTACAAACAGAGTGTTTCTAAACTGCTCTATGAAAAGAAAAGTTAAACTCTGTGAGTGGAACGCACACAACACCAAGTGGTTGCTGAGAATGATTCTCTCTGGTTTTTATACGAAGATATTTCCTTTTCTACCGTTGGCCCCAAAGCGCTTGAAATCTCCACTTGCAAATTCCACAAAAAGAGGGTTTCAAATCTACTCTGTCTAAAGGAAGGTTCAACTCTGTGAGTTGAACACACGCAGCCCAAAGAAGTTACTGAGAATTCTTTGGTCTAGCGTTATGTGCAGAAATCCCTTTTCCAAAGAAATCCCCAGAGAGGTCCAAATATCCACTTGCAGACTTTACAAACAGAGTGTATCCAAAGTGCTCTATGAAAAGAAAGGTTAAAGTCTGGGAGTGCAATGCAGACCTCACCAAGTGGTTGCTGAGAATGATTCTCTCCAGTTTTTATACGAAGACATTTCTTTTTCTGCCGTTGGCCCCAAAGCGCTTGAAATCTCCACTTGCAAATTCCACAAAAAGAGGGTTTCAAATCTGCTCTGTGTAAAGGAAGGTTCAACTCTGTGAGTTGAACACACGCTGCCCAAAAAAGTTACTGGGAATTCTTCTGTCTAGCGTTATATGCAGAAATCCCGTTTCCAATGAAATTCCCAGTGAGGTCCAAATATCCACTTGCAGACTTTACAAACAGAGTGTTTCCAAACTGCTCTATGAAAAGAAAGGTTAATCTCTGTGAGTGGAACGCACACATCACAAAGTGGTTGCTGAGAATGATTCTCTCTAGTTTTTATACGAAGATATTTCCTATTCAAACGTTAGCCCCAAAGCGCTTGAAACCTCCACTTGCAAATATACCCAAAAAGAGGGTTTCAAGTCTACTCTGTCTAAAGGAAGGTTCAACTCTGTGAGTTGAACACACGCAGCCCAAAGAAGTTACTGATAATTCTTCTGTCTAGTGTTATATGCAGAAATCCCGTTTCCAACGAAATCCTCAAAGAGGTCCAAATATCCACTTGCAGACTTTACAAACAGAGTGTTTCCAAACTGCTCTATGAAAAGAAAAGTTAAACTCTGTGAGTGGAACGAACACATCACCAAGTGGTTGCTGAGAATGATTCTCTCTGGTTTTCATAAGAAGATATTTCCTTTTCTACGGTTGGCCCCAAAGCGCTTGAAACCTTCACTTGCAAATTCCACAAAAAGAGGGTTTCAAATCTGCTCTGTCTAATGGATGGTTCAACTCTGTGAGTTGAACACACGCAGCCCAAAGTAGTTACTGAGACTTCTTCTGTCTAGCGTTATATGCAGAAATAACATTTCCAACGAAATCCCCAGAGAGGTCCAAATATCCACTCGCAGATTTTAGAAACAGAGTGTTTCCAAACTAGTCTATGAAAAGAAAGGTTAAACTCTGTGAGTAGAACGCACACGTCACCAAGTGGTTGCTGAGAATGATTCTCTCTAGTTTTTATACGAAGAAATTTCCTTTTCTTCCGTTGGACCGAAAGCTCTTGAAATCTCCGCTTGCAAAATCCACAAAAAGAGGGTTTCAAATCTGCTCTGTCTAAAGCAAGGTTCAACTCTGTGAGGTGAGCACACGCAGCCCAGAGAAGTTACTGAGAATTCTTCTGTCTAGCGTTGTATGCAGAAATCCCGTTTCCAAAGAAATCCGCAGAGAGGTCCAAATATCCACTTGCAGACTTTACAAAAAGAATGTTTCCAAACTGCTCTATGAAAATAAAAGTTAAAGTCTGTGAGTGGAATGCACACATCACCAAGTGGTTGCTGAGAATGATTCTCTCAAGTTTTTATACGAAGATGTTTCCTTTTCTACCGTTGGACCCAAAGCGCTTGAAACCTCCACTTGCAAATTCCACAAAAAGAGGGTTTCAAATCTGCTCTGTCTAATGGATGGTTCAACTCTGTGAGTTGAACACACACAGCCCAAAGAAGTTACTGAGAATTCTTCTGTCTAGCGTTATATGCAGAAATCCCTTTTCCAACGAAATCCCCAGAGAGGTCGTAATATCCACTTGCTGATTTTAGAAACAGAGGGTTTCCAAACTGCTCTATGAAAAGAAAGGTTAAAATCTGTGACTAGAATGCACACATCACCAAGTGGTTGCTGAGAATGATTCTCTCTCGTTTTTATACGAACAAATTTCCTTTTCTACCTTTGGACCCAACGCGCTTGAAATCTCCACTTGCAAAATCCACAAAAAGTGGGTTTCAAATCTGCTCTGTCTAAAGGAAGGTTCAACTCTGTGAGGTGAGCACACGCAGCCCAGAGAATTTACTGAGAATTCTTCTTTCCAGCGTTGTATGCAGAAATCCCGTTTCCAAAGTATTCCCCAGAGAGGTCCAAATATCCACTTGCAGACTTTACAAAAAGAGTGTTTCCAAACTGCTCTATGAAAATAAAAGTTAAACTCTGTTAGTGGAATGCACACATCACCAAGTGGTAGCTGAGAATGATTCTCTCAGGTTTTTATACGAAGATGTTCCTTTTCTACCGTTGGACTCAAAGCGCTTGAAACCTCCGCTTGCAAATTCCACAAAAAGAGGGTTTCAAATCTGCTCTGTCTAATGGATGGTTCAACTCTGTGAGCTGAACACAAGCAGCCCAAAGAATTTACTGAGAATTCTTCTGTCTAGCGTTATATACAGAAATCCCTTTTCCAACGAAATCCACAAAGAGGTCCAAATATTCACTTGCAGACTTTACAAACAGAGTGTTTCCAAGCTGCTCTATGAAAAGAAAAGTTAAACTCTGTGAGTGGAATGCACACATCACCAAGTGGTTGCTGATAATGATTATCTCTAGTTTTTATACGAAGATATTTCCTTTTCTACCATTGCTCCCAAAGCGCTTGAAATCTCCACTTGCAAATTCCACAAAAAGAGGGTTTCAAATCTGCTCTGTCTAAAGTATGGTTCAAATCTGTGAGTTGAACACATGCAGCCCAAAGAAGTTACGGGGAATTATTCTGTCTAGCGTTATATGCAGAAATCCCTTTTCTAACGAAATCCCCAGAGAGGTCCAAATATCCACTTGCAGACTTTAGAAACAGAGTGTTTTTAAGTGCTCTATGAAAAGAAAGGTTAAACTCTGTGAGTGGAACGCACACATCACCAAGTTGTTGCTGAGAATGATTCTCTCTAGTTTTTATACGAAGACATTTCTTTTTCTACCGTTGGCCCCAAAGCGCTTGAAATCTCCCCTTGCAAATTCCACAAAAAGAGGGTTTCAAATCTGCTCTGTCTAAAGCATGGTTCAAGTCTGTGAGTTGAACACACACAGCCCAAAGAAGTTACTGAGAATTCTTCTGTCTAGCGTTATATGCAGAAATCCCGTTTCCAACGAAATCCGCCTAGAGGTCATAATATCCACTTGCAGACTTTACAAACACAGTGTTTCCAAACTGCTCTATGAAAAGAAAGGTTAAACTCTGTGAGTAGAACGCACACATCACCAAGTGGTTGCCGAGAAAGTTTCTCTCTAGTTTTTATACGAAGAAATTTCATTTTCTACCATTGGCCCCAAAGCGCTTGAAATCTCCACTAGCAAATTCCACAAAAAGCGGGTTTCAAATCTGCTCTGTCTAAAGGATGGTTCAACTCTGTGAGTTGACCACTCGCAGCCCGAAGAAGTTACTGAGAATTCTTCTGTCTAGCGTTATAGGCAGTAATCCCTTTTCAAACGAAATCCCCAGAGAGGTCCAAATATCCACTTGCAGACTTTAGAAACAGAGTGTTTCCAAACTGCTCTATGAAAAGAAAGGTTAAACTCCGTGAGTGGAAAGCACACATCACCAAGTGGTTGCTGAGAATGATTCTCTCCAGTTTTTATACGAAGACATTTCTTTTTCTACCGTTGGCCCCAAAGCGGTTGAAATCTCCACTTGCAAATTCCACAAAAAGAGGGTTTCAAATCTGCTCTGTGTAAAGGAAGGTTCAACTCTGTGAGTTGAACACACGCTGCCCAAAAAAGTTACTGTGAATTCTTCTGTCTAGCGTTATATGCAGAAATCCCGTTTCCAATGAAATTCCCAGTGAGGTCCAAATATCCACTTGCAGACTTAAGAAACAGAGTGTTTCCAAACTGCTCTATGAAAAGAAAGGTTAAACTCTCTGAGTGGAATGCACACATCACCAAGTGGTTGCTGAGAATGATTCTATCTAGTTTTTATACGAAGACATTTCCTTTTCTAACGTTAGCCCCAAAGCGCTTGAAACCTCCACTTGCAAATATACCCAAAAAGAGAGTTTCAAATCTGCTCTGTCTAAAGGAAGGTTCAACTCTGTGAGTTGAACACACGCAGCCCAAAGAAGTTACTGAGAATTCTTCTGTCTTGCGTTATATGCAGAAATCCCGTTTCCAATGAAATCCCTAGTGAGGTCCAAATATCCACTTGCAGACTTTACAAACAGAGTGTTTCCAAACTGCTCTATGAAAAGAAAGGTTAAACTCCGTGAGTGGAACGCACACATCACCAAGTGGTTGCTGAGAATCATTCTCTCTAGTTTTTATACGAAGATATTTCCTTCTCTACTGTTGGCCCCAAAGCGCTTGAAATCTCCAATTTCAAATTCCACAAAAAGAGGGTTTCAAATCTGCTATGTCTAATGGATGGTTCAACTCTGTGAGCTGAACACACGCAGCCCAAAGAAGTTACTGAGAATTCTTCTGTCTAGCGTTATATGCAGAAATCCCTTTTCCAACGAAATCCCCAGTGAGGTCAAAATACCAATTGCAGACTTAAGAAACAGAGTGTTTCCAAAGTACTCTATGGAAAGAAAGGTTAAACTCTGTGAGTGGAACGCACACATCACCAAGTGGTTACTGAGAATGATTCTCTCTAGTTTTTATACGAAGATATATGCTTTTCGACCGTTGGCCCCAAAGCGCTTGAAACCTCCACTTGCAAATTCCACAAAAAAAGGGTTTCAAATCTGCTCTGTCTAAAGGAAGGTTCAACTCTGTGAGTTGAACACACGCTGCCCAAAAAAGTTACTGGGAATTCTTCTGTCTAGCGTTATATGCAGAAATCCCGTTTCCAAAGAAATTCCCACTGAGGTCAAAATATCCACTTGCAGACTTTAAAACAGAGTGTTTCCAAACTGCTCTATGAAAAGAAAGGTTAAACTCTGTGACTGGAACGCACACATCATCAAGTGGTTGCTGAGAATGATTCTCTCTAGTTTTTATACGAAGACATTTCCTTTTCTAACGTTAGCCCCAAAGCGCTTGAAACCTCCACTTGCAAATATATCCAAAAAGAGGGTTTCAAATCTGCTCTGTCTAAAGAAAGGTTCTACTCTGTGAGTTGAACACACGGAGCCCAAAGAAGTTACTGATAATTCTTCTGTCTAGTGTTATATGCAGAAATCCCGTTTCCAACGAAATCCTCAAAGAGGTCCAAATATCCACTTGCAGACTTTACAAACAGAGTGTTTACAAACTGCTCTATGAAAAGAAAAGTTAAACTCTGTGAGTGGAACGCACACATCACCAAGTGGTTGCTGAGAATGATTCTCTCTAGTTTTTATACGAAGATATTTCCTTTTCTACCATTGCCCCCAAAGCGCTTGAAATCTCCACTTGCAAATTCCACAAGAAGAGGGTTTCAAATCTTCTCTGTTTAAAGTAAGGTTCAACTCTGTGAGTTGAACACAGCAGCCCAAGCAGTTACTGAGAATTCTTCTGTCTAGCGTTATATGCAGAAACCCCGTTTGCAACGAAATCCCCTGTGAGGTCCAAATATCCACTTGCAGACTTTAGAAACAGAGTGTTTCCAAACTCCTCCATGAAAAGAAAGGTTAAACTCTGTGGGTGGAACGCATACATCACCAAGTGGTTGCCGAGAATGATTCTCTCTAGTTTTTATTTGAAGATATTTCCTTTTCAACAGTTGGCCCCAAAAGCGCTTGAAACCTCCATTTGCAAATTCAACAAAAAGAGGGTTTAAAATCTGCTCTCTCTAATGGATGGTTTAACTTTGTGAGTTGAACACGCACAGCCCAAAGAAGTTACTGAGAATTCTTCTGTCTAGCGTAATATGCAGAAATCCCTTTTCCTACGAAATCCCCATTGAGGTCAAAATATCCACTTGCAGACTTAAGAAACAGAGTGTTTCCAAATTGCTCTATGGAAAAAAAGGTTAAACTCTGTGAGTGGAACGCACACATCACCAAGTGGTTGCTGAGAATGATTCCCTCTAGTTTTTATACGAAGATATAACCTTTTCGACCGTTGGCCCCAAAGCGCTTGAAACCGCCACTTGCAAATTCCACAAAAAGAGGGTGTCAAATCTGCTCTGTATAAAGGAAGGTTCAACTCTGTGAGTTGAACACATGCAGCCCAAGAAGTTACTGAGAATTCTTCTGTCTAGCGTTATATGCAGAAATCCCATTTCCAACGAAATCCCCAGAGTGGTCCAAATATCCAATTGCAGACTTTACAAACACAGTGTTTCCAGACTGCTCTACGAGAAGAAATGTTAAACTCTGTGAGTGGAACGCATACATCACCAAGTGGTTGCTGAGAATGATTCTCTCTGGTTTTTATATGAAGATATTTCCTTTTCTACCATTAGCCCCAAAGCGCTTGAAACCTCCTCTTGCAAATATACCCAAAAAGAGGGTTTCAAATCTGCTCTGTCTAAAGGAAGGTTCAACTCTGTGAGTTGAACACATGCAGCCCAAACAAGTTACTGAGAATTCTTCTGTCTAGCGTAATATGCAGAAATACCTTTTCCAAAGAAATCCCCAGAGAGGTCCAAATATCCACTTGTAGACTTTACAAACAAAGTGTTTCCAAACTGCTCTATGAAAAGAAAGGTTAAACTCTGTGAGTAGAACGCTCACATCACCAAGTGCTTACCGAGAATGATTCTCTCTAGTTTTCATACGAACACATTTCTTTTTCTACCGTTGGCCCCAAAGCGCTTGAAATCTCCACTTGCACATTCCACAAAAAGAGGGTTTCAAATCTGCTCTGTCTAAAGGAATGTTCAACTCTGTGAGTTGAACATACGTAGCCCAAAGAAGTTACTGAGCATTCTTCTGTATAGCGTTATATGCAGAAATCTCTTTTCCAACGAAATCCCCAGAGAGGTCCAAATATCCAATTGCACACTTTAGAAACAGAGTGTTTCCAAACTTCCCTATGAAAAGAAAGGTTAAACTCTGTGAGTGGAACGCACACATCACCAAGTGGTTGCTGAGAATGATTCTCTCTAATTTTTATACGAAGACATTACCTTTTCTTCCGTTGGCCCCAAAGCGGTTGAAATCTCCACTTGCAAATTCCACAAAAAGGGGGTTTCAAATCTGCTCTGTCTAAAGGAAGGTTCAAATCTGTGACTTGAACACACGCAGCCCAAAGAAGTTACTGAGCATTCTTCTGTCTAGCGTTATACACAGAAATCCCGTTTCCAATGAAATCCTCAAAGAGGTCCAAATATCCACTTGCAGACTTTACAAACAGACTGTTTCCAGACTGCTCTACGAAAAGAAAAGTTAAACTCTGTGAGTGGAACGCACACATCACCAAGTGGTTGCTGAGGATGATTCTCTCTGGTTTTTATACGAAGATATTTCCTTTTCTACCGTTGGCCCCAAAGCGCTTGAAATCTCCACTTGCAAATTACACAAAAAGAGGGTTTCAAATCTGCTCTGTCTAAAGCAAGGTTCAACTCTGCGAGTTGAACACATGCAGCCCAAAGAAGTTACTGAGAATTCTTCTGTCTAGCGTTATAGGCAGAAATCCTTTTTCCAACGAAATCCACAGAGAGGTCCAAATAAACCCTTGCAGACTTTAGAAACAGAGTGTTTCCAAACTGCTCTATGAAAAGAAAGGTTAAACCCCGTGAGTGGAAAGCACACATCACCAAGTGGTTGCTGAGAATGATTCTCTCCAGTTTTTATACGAAGACATTTCTTTTTCTACCGTTGGCCCCAAAGCGGTTGAAATCTCCACTTGCAAATTCCACAAAAAGAGGTTTTCAAATCTGCTCTGTCTAAAGGATGGTTCAACTCTGTGAGTTGAACACTCCCAGCCCGAAGAAGTTACTGAGAATTCTTCTGTCTAGCGTTATAGGCAGTAATCCCTTTTCAAACGAAATCCCCAGAGAGGTCCAAATATCCACTTGCAGACTTTAGAAACAGAGTGTTTCCAAACTGCTCTATGAAAAGAAAGGTTAAACTCCGTGAGTGGAAAGCACACATCACCAAGTGGTTGCTCAGAATGATTCTCTCAAGTTTTTATACGAAGACATTTCTTTTTCTACCGTTGGCCCCAAAGCGCTTGAAATCTCCACTTGCAAATTCCACAAAAAGAGGGTTTCAAATCTGCTCTTTGTAAAGGATGGTTCAACTCTGTGAGTTGAACACATGCAGCCCAAAGAACTTACTGAGAATTCTTCTGTCTAGCGTTATATGCAGAAATCCCTTTTCCAACGAAATCCCCAGAGAGGTCCAAATATCCACTTGCAGACTTTACAAAGAGAGTGTTTCCAAACTGCTCTATGAAAAGGAAGATTAAACTCTGTGAGTAGAACGCTCACATCACCAAGTGCTTACCGAGAATGATTCTCTCTAGTTTTTATACGAAGAAATATCCTTTTCTACCGTTGGCCCCAAAGCGCTTGAATTCTCCACTTGCAAACTCCACAAAAAGAGGGTTTCAAATCTGCTCTGTCTAAAGGAAGGTTCAACTCTGTGAGTTGAACACATGCAGCCCAAAGAAGTTACTGAGAATTCTTCTGTCTAGCGTTATATGCAGAAATCCCGTTTCCAACGAAATCCCCAGAGAGGTCCAAATATCCACTTGCAGACTTTACAAACAGAGTGTTTCCAAACTGCTCTATGAAAACAAAAGTTAAACTCTGTGCGTGGAAAGCACACATCACCAAATGGTTGCTGAGTATGATTCCCTCTAGTTTATATACGAAGATATTTCCTTTTCTACCATTGGCCCCAAAGCGCTTGAAATCTCCAATTGCAAATTCCACAAAAAGAGGGTTTCAAATCTGCTGTGTCTAAAGGAATGTTCAACTCTGTGAGTTGAACACACGCAGCCCAAAGAAGTTACTGAGAATTCTTCGGTCTAGCGTTATATGCAGAAAACTCTTTTCCAATGAAATCCCCAGAGAGGTCCAAATATCCACTTGCAGACTTTAGAAACAGAGTGTTTCCAAAGTGCTCTATGAAAAGAAAGTTTAAACTCTGTGAGTGGAACGCACACATCACCATGTGGTTGCAGAGAATGATTCTCTCTAGTTTTTATATGAAGACATTTCTTTTTCTACCATTGGCCCCAGAGCGGTTGAAATCTCCACTTGCAAATTCCACAAAAACGGGGTTTCAAATCTGCTCTGTCTAAAGGAAGGTTCAACTCTGTGAGTTGAACACACGCAGCCAAAAGAAGTTACTGAGCATTCTTCGGTCTAGCATTATATGCAGAAATCCCGTTTCCAAAGTAATCCCAGGAGAGGTCCAAATATCCACTTGCAGACTTTAGAAACAGAGTGTTTCCAAACTGCTCTATGAAAAGAAAGGTTAAACTATGTGAGTGGAACGCACACATCACAAACTGGTTGCTCAGAATGAATCTCTCTAGTTTTTATACGAAGATATTTCCTTTTCTACCGTTGGCCACAAAGCCTTTGAAATCTCCACTTGCAAATTCCACAAAAACAGAGTTTCAAATCTGCTCTGTGTAAAGGAATGTTCAACTCTGTGAGTTGAACACACGTAGCCCAAAGAAGTTACTGAGAATTCTTCTGTCTAGCGTTATATGCAGAAACACCTTTTCCAGTGAAATCCCCAGAATGGTCCAAATATCCACATGCAGACTTTACAAACAGAGTGTTTGCAAACTGCTCTATGAAAAGAAAGGTTAAACTCTGTGAGTGGAACGCACACATCACCAGGTGGTTGCTGAGAATGATTCCCTCTAGTTTTTATACGAAGACATTTCTTTTTCTACCGTTAGCCCCAAATCGCTTGAAACCTCCACTTGCAAATTCCAAAAAAACAGACTTTCAAATCTGCTCTGTGTAAATGAAGGTTCAACTCTGTTAGTTGAACACACGCAGCCCAAAGAAGTTACGGGGAATTATTCTGTCTAGCATTATATGCAGAAATCCCCTTTCTAACGAAATCCCCAGAGAGGTCCAAATATCCCCTTGCAGACTTTAGAAACAGAGTGTTTTTAAGTGCTCTATGAAAAGAAAGGTTAAACTCTGTGAGTGGAACGCACACATCACCAAGTGGTTGCTGAGAATGATTCTCTCTAGTTTTTATACGAAGACATTTCTTTTTCTACCGTTGGCCCAAAAGCGCTTGAAATCTCCCCTTGCAAATTCCACAAAAAGAGGGTTTCAAATCTGCTCTGTCTAAAGGATGGTTCAAGTCTGTGAGTTGAACACACACAGCCCAAAGAAGTTACTGAGAATTCTTCTGTCTAGCGTTTTATGCACAAATCCCGTTTCCAACGAAATCCGCCTAGAGGTCATAATATACACTTGCAGACTTTACAAACACAGTGTTTCCAAACTGCTCTATGAAAAGAAAGGTTAAACTCTGTGAGTAGAACGCACACATCACCAAGTGGTTGCCGAGAAAGTTTCTCTCTAGTTTTTATACGAAGAAATTTCATTTTCTACCATTGGCCCCAAAGCGCTTGAAATCTCCACTAGCAAATTCCACAAAAAGCGGGTTTCAAATCTGCTCTGTCTAAAGGATGGTTCAACTCTGTGAGTTGAACACTCGCAGCCCGAAGAAGTTACTGAGAATTCTTCTGTCTAGCGTTATAGGCAGTAATCCCTTTTCAAACGAAATCCCCAGAGAGGTCCAAATATCCAATTGCAGACTTTAGAAACAGAGTGTTTCCAAACCACTCTATGAAAAGAAAGGTTAAACTCTGTGAGTGGAATGCACACATCACCAAGTGGTTGCTGAGAATGATTCTCTCCAGTTTTTATACGAAGACATTTCTTTTTCTGCCGTTGGCCCCAAAGCGCTTGTAATCTCCACTTGCAAATTCCACAAAAAGAGGGTTTCAAATCTGCTCTGTGTAAAGGAAGGTTCAACTCTGTGAGTTGAACACACGCAGCCCAAAAAAGTTACTGGGAATTCTTCTGTCTAGCGTTATATGCAGAAATCCCGTTTCCAATGAAATTCCCAGTGAGGTCCAAATATCCACTTGCAGACTTTACAAACAGAGTGTTTCCAAACTGCTCTATGAAAAGAAAGGTTAAACTCTGTGGTGGAACGCATACATCACCAAGTGGTTGCTAAGAATGATTCTCTCTAGTTTTTATTTGAAGATATTTCCTTTTCAACAGTTGGCCCCAAAGCGCTTGTAACCTCCACTTGAAAATTCAACAAAAAGAGGGTTTCAAATCTGCTCTATCTAATGGATGGTTCAACTCTGTGAGTTGAACACACGCAGCCCAAAGAAGTTACTGAGAATTCTTCTGTCTAGCGTTATATGCAGAAATCCCTTTTCCAGCGAAACCCCCAGTGAGGTCCAAATATCCACTTGCAGACTTAAGAAACAGAGTCTTTCCAAAGTGCTCTATGGAAAGAAATGTTAAACTCTCTGAGTGGAATGCACACATCACCAAGTGGTTGCTGAGAATGATTCTCTCTAGTTTTTATACGAAGACATTTCCTTTTCTAACGTTAGACCCAAAGCGCTTGAAACCTCCACTTGCAAATATACCCAAAAAGAGAGTTTCAAATCTGCTCTGTCTAAAGGAAGTTTCAACTCTGTGAGTTGAACACACGCAGCCCAAAGAAGTTACTGAGAATTCTTCTGTCTAGCGTTATATGCAGAAATCCCTATTCCAACGAAATCCCCAGAGAGGTCCAAATATCCAATTGCAGACTTTACAAACAGAGTGTTTACAAACTGCTCTATGAAAAGAAAGTTAAACTCTGTGAGTGGAACGCACACATCACCAAGTGGTTGCTGAGAATGATTCTCTCTACTTTTTATACGAAGACATTTCTTTTTCTATCGTTGGCCCCAAAGCGCTTGAAATCTCTACTTGCAAATTCCACAAAAAGAGGTTTTCAAATCTGCTCTGTGTAAAGGATGGTTCAACTCTGTGAGTTGAACACAGGCAGCCCAAGAAGTTACTGAGAATTCTTTTGTCCAGCGTTATATGCAGGAATCCCGTTTCCAACGAAATCCCCAGAGAGGTCCAAATATCCACTTGCAGACTTTACAAACAGAGTGTTTCCAAACTGCTCTATGAAAAGAAAGTTTAAACTCTTTGAGTGGAATGCACACATCACCAAATGGTTGCTGAGAATGATTCTCTCTAGGTTTTATACGAAGACATTTCCTTTTCTAACGTTAGCCCCAAAGCGATTGAAACCTCCACTTGCAAATATCCCCAAAAACAGGGTTTCAAATCTGCTCTGTCTAAAGGAAGGTTCAACTTCATGAGTTATACACACGCAGCCCAAAGAAGTTACTGAGAATTCTTCTGTCTAGCGTTATATGCATAAATCCGTTTCCCAAAGAAATCCCCAGAGAGGTCCAAATATCCACTTGCAGACTTTACAAACAGAATGTTTCCAAACTGCTCTACGAAAACAAAAGTTAAACTCTGTGAGTGGAACGCACACATCACCAAGTGGTTGTTGAGAATGATTCTCTCTGGTTTTTATACGAAGATATTTCCTTTTCTACCGTTGGCCCCAAAGCGCTTGAAATCTCCACTTGGAAATTCCACAAAAAGAGGGTGTCAAATGTGCTCTGTCTAAAGGAAGGTTCAACCCTGTGAGTTGAACACAGGTAGCCCAAGAAGTTACTGAGAATTCTTCTGTCCAGCGTTATATGCAGGAATCCCTTTTCCAACAAAATCCCCAGAGAGGTCCAAATATCCACTTGCAGACTTTACAAACAGAGTGTTTCCAAACTGCTCTATGAAAAGAATGTTTAAACTCTGTGAGTGGAACGCACACATCACCAAGTGGTTGCTGAGAATGATTCTCTCTAGGTTTTATACGAAGACATTTCCTTTTCTAACGTTAGCACCAAAGCGATTGAAACCTCCACTTGCAAATATCCCCAAAAACAGGGTTTCAAATCTGCTCTGTCTAAAGGAAGGTTCAACTTCATGAGTTATACACACGCAGCCCAAAGAAGTTACCGAGAATTCTTCTATCTAGCGTTATATGCAGAAATCCCGTTTCCAAAGAAATCCTCAAAGAGGTCCAAATATCCACTTGCAGACTTTACAAACAGAGTGTTTCCAAAGTGCTGTATGAAAAGAAAGGTTAAACTCTGTGAGTGGAACGCAGACTTCGCCAAGTGGTTGCTGAGAATGATTTTCCCTATTTTTTATACGAAGAAATTTCCTTTTCTACCGTTGGACCCAAAGCGCTTGAAATTTCCACTTGCACATTCCACAAAAAGAGGGTTTAAAATCTGCTCTGTCTAAAGGAAGGTTCAACTCTGTGAGCTGAACACATGCAGCCGAAAGAAGTTACTGAGAATTCTTCTGTCTAGCGTTATATGCAGAAATCCTGTTTCCAACGAAATCCCCAGAGAGGTCCAAATATCCACTTGCAGACTTTACAAACAGAGAGTTTCCAAACTGCTCTACGAAAAGAAAAGTTAAACTCTGTGAGTGGAACGCACACATCACCACGTGGTTGCTGAGAATGATTCTCTCTGGTTTTTATACGAAGATATTTCCTTTTCCACCGTTGACCCCAAAGCGCTTGAAATCTCCACTTGCAAATTCCACAAAAAGAGGGTTTCAAACCTGCTTTGTCTAAAGGATGGTTCAACTCTGTGAGTCGAACACACGCAGCCCAAAGATGTTACTGAGCATTCTTCTGTATAGAGTTATATGCAGAAATCTCTTTTCCAACGAAATCCCCAGAGAGGTCCAAATATCCACTTGCAGACTTTAGAAACAGAGTGTTTCCAAACTGCTCTATGAAAAGAAAGTTTAAA
The DNA here is from genome assembly GCF_029281585.2 of Gorilla gorilla gorilla. Lineage (NCBI taxonomy): Eukaryota > Metazoa > Chordata > Mammalia > Primates > Hominidae > Gorilla > Gorilla gorilla. The sequence continues at coordinate 71,819,017 of NC_073230.2, read as the reverse complement.
CTCTGTGAGTGGAACGCACACATCACCAAGTGGTTGCTGAGAATGATTCTCTCTAGTTTTTATATGAAGACATTTCTTTTTCTACCGTTGGCCCCAAAGCGGTTGAAATCTCCACTTGCAAATTCCACAAAAAGGGGGTTTCAAATCTGCTCTGTCTAAAGGAAGGTTCAACTCTGTGAGTTGAACACACGCAGCCCAAAGAAGTTACTGAGAATTCTTCTGTCTAGCGTTATATGCAGAAACCCCGTTTGCAACAAAATCCCCTGTGAGGTCCAAATATCCACTTGCAGACTTCAGAAACAGAGTCTTTCCAAGCTCCTCCATGAAAAGAAAGGTTAAACTCTGTGGGTGGAACGCATACATCACCAAGTGGTTGCCGAGAATGATTCTCTCTAGTTTTTATTTGAAGATATTTCCTTTTCAACAGTTGGCCCCAAAGCGCTTGAAACCTCCATTTGCAAATTCAGCAAAAAGAGGGTTAAAAATCTGCTCTCTCTAATGGATGGTTTAACTTTGTGGGTTGAACACACGCAGCCCAAAGAAGTTACTGAGAATTCTTCTGTCTAGCATTATATGCAGAAATCCCTTTTCCAACAAAATCCCCAGTGAGGTCAAAATATCCACTTGCAGACTTAAGAAACAGAGTGTTTCCAAAGTGCTCTATGGAAAAAAAGGTTAAACTCTGTGAGTGGAACGCACACATCACCAAGTGGTTGCTGAGAATGATTCTGTCTAGTTTTTATACGAAGATATAACCTTTTCGACCGTTGGCCCCAAAGCGCTTGAAACCACCACTTGCAAATTCCACAAAAAGAGGGTGTCAAATCTGCTCTGTATAAAGGAAGGTTCAACTCTGTGAGTTGAACACACGCAGCCCAAGAAGTTACTGAGAATTCTTCTGTCTAGCGTTATATGCAGAAATCCCGTTTCCAACGAAATCCCCAGAGTGGTCCAAATATCCAATTGCAGACTTTACAAACACAGTGTTTCCAGACTGCTCTACGAGAAGAAATGTTAAACTCTGTGAGTGGAACGCACACATCACCAAGTGGTTGCTGAGAATGATTCTCTCTAGTTTTTATATGAAGACATTTCTTTTTCTACCGTTGGCCCCAAAGCGGTTGAAATCTCCACTTGCAAATTCCACAAAAAGGGGGTTTCAAATCTGCTCTGTCTAAAGGAAGGTTCAACTCTGTGAGTTGAACACACGCAGCCCAAAGAAGTTACTGAGAATTCTTCTGTCTAGCGTTATATGCAGAAACCCCGTTTGCAACAAAATCCCCTGTGAGGTCCAAATATCCACTTGCAGACTTCAGAAACAGAGTCTTTCCAAGCTCCTCCATGAAAAGAAAGGTTAAACTCTGTGGGTGGAACGCATACATCACCAAGTGGTTGCCGAGAATGATTCTCTCTAGTTTTTATTTGAAGATATTTCCTTTTCAACAGTTGGCCCCAAAGCGCTTGAAACCTCCATTTGCAAATTCAGCAAAAAGAGGGTTAAAAATCTGCTCTCTCTAATGGATGGTTTAACTTTGTGGGTTGAACACACGCAGCCCAAAGAAGTTACTGAGAATTCTTCTGTCTAGCATTATATGCAGAAATCCCTTTTCCAACAAAATCCCCAGTGAGGTCAAAATATCCACTTGCAGACTTAAGAAACAGAGTGTTTCCAAAGTGCTCTATGGAAAAAAAGGTTAAACTCTGTGAGTGGAACGCACACATCACCAAGTGGTTGCTGAGAATGATTCTGTCTAGTTTTTATACGAAGATATAACCTTTTCGACCGTTGGCCCCAAAGCGCTTGAAACCGCCACTTGCAAATTCCACAAAAAGAGGGTGTCAAATCTGCTCTGTATAAAGGAAGGTTCAACTCTGTGAGTTGAACACACGCAGCCCAAGAAGTTACTGAGAATTCTTCTGTCTAGCGTTATATGCAGAAATCACGTTTCCAACGAAATCCCCAGAGTGGTCCAAATATCCAATTGCAGACTTTACAAACACAGTGTTTCCAGACTGCTCTACGAGAAGAAATGTTAAACTCTGTGAGTGGAACGCATACATCACCAAGTGGTTGCTGAGAATGATTCTCTCTATTTTTAATACGAAGAAATTTCCTTTTCTACCGTTGGCGAGAAAGCGCTTGAAATCTCCACTTGCAAATTCCACAAAAAGACGGTTTTACATCTGCTCTGTGTAAAGGAAGTTTCAGCTCTGTGAGTTGAACACACGCAACTTAAAGAAGATACTGAGAATTCTTCTGTCTAGTATTAGATGAAGAAATCCCGTTTCCAATGAAATCCTCAAAGACGTCCAAATATCCACTTGCACACTTTAAAAACAGAGTGTTTCCAAACTGCTCTATGAAAAGAAAGGTTAAACTCTGTGAGTGGAACGCACACATCACAATGTGGTTTCTGAGAATTATTCTGCTAGTTTTTATATGCATATATTTCCTTTTCTACCGTTTGCCCCAAAGGGCTTGAAATGTCCAATTGCAAATTCCACAAAAAGAGGGTTTCAAATCTGCTCTGTCTAAAGGAAGGTTCAATTCTGTGAGTTGAACACACGCAACCCAAAGAAGTTACTGAGAATTCTTCTGTCTAGCATTAGATGAAGAAATCCCGTTTCCAACGAAATCCTAAAAGAGGTCCAAATATCCACTTGCAGACTTTACAAACTGAGTGTTTCCAAACTGCTCTATGAAAACAAAGGTTAAACTCTGTGAGTGGAACTCACACATCACAAATCACAAAGTGGTTTCTGAGAATTATTCTCTGTAGTTTTTATATGAATATATTTGCTTTTCTTCCTTTGGCCCCAAATCATATGAAATCTCCACTTGCAAATTCCAAAAAAGAGGGTTTCGAATCTGCTCTGTGTAAAGTAAGGTTCAAATTTGTGAGTCGAACACACGCAACCCAAAGAAGTTACAGAGAATTCTTCTGTCTAGCATTAGATGAAGAAATCCCGTTTCCAATGAACTCCTCAAAGAGGTCCAAATATCCACTTGCAGACATTACAAACTGAGTGTTTCCAAACTGCTCTATGAAAAGAAAGGTTAAACTCTGTGAGTTGAATGCACACATCACAAAGTGGTTTCTGAGAATGAGTCTCTCTAGTTTTTATGCGCAAATATTTCCTTTTCTACCGTTGGCCAGAAAGGGCTTGAAATCTCCACTTGCAAATTCCACAAAAAGAGGGCTTCAAATCTACTCCGTTTAATGAAGGTTCAACTCTGTGAGTTGAACACATGCAACCCAAAGAAATTACTGAGAATTCCTCTGTCCAGCATTAGATGAAGAAATCCCGTTTCCAACGAAATCCTCAAAGAGGTCCAAATATAGAATTGCAGACTTTACAAACTGAGTGTTTCCAAACAGCTCTATGAAAAGAAAGGTTAAACTCTGTGAGTGGAATGCACACATAACAAAGTGGTTTCTGAGAATGATTCTCTCTAGTTTTGATACGCAGATATTTCCTTTTCTACCGTTGGCCCCAAAGTGCTTGAAATGTCCACTTGCAAATTCCACAAAAAGAGGGTTTCAAATCTGCTGTGTCTAAAGGAAGGTTCAACTCTGTGATTTTTACACACACAACCCAAAGAAGTTACTGAGAATTCTTCTGTCTAGCATTTGATGTAGAAATCCCGTTTCCAACGAAATCCTCAAAGTGAACCAAATATCCACCTGCAAACATTACAATCTGAGTGTCTCCAAACTGCTCTATGAAAAGAATGGCTAAACTCTGTGAGTGGAACGCACACATCACAAAGTGGTTTCTGAGAATGATTCTCTCTATTTTATATACGCAGATACTTCCTTTTCTACCGTTGGCCCCAAAGCGCTTGAAATCTCCACTTGCAAATTCCACAAAAAGAGGGTTTCAAATCTGCTCTGTGTAAAGGAAGGTTCAACTCCGTGAGTTGAACACACGCAACTGAAAGAAGTTACTGAGAATTCTTCTCTCTAGCATAAGATGAAAAAATCCCGTTTCCAACGAAATCCTCAAAGAGGACCAAATATCCACTTGCAGACATTACAAACTGACTGTTTCCAAACTGCTCTATGAAAAGAAAGGTTAAACTCTCTGAGTGGAACGCACATATCACAAAGTGGTTTCTGAGAATGATTCTCTGTAGTTTTTATACGAAGATATTTCCTTTTCTTCCATTGGCCCCAAAACGCATGAAATCTCCGCTTGCAAATTCCACAAAAAGAGGGTTTCGAATCTGCTCTGTGTAAAGGAAGGTTCATCTCTGTGAGTTGAATACATACAACCCAAAGAAGATACTGATAATTCTTCTATCGAGCATTAGTTGAATAAATCCCGTTTCAAACGAAATCCTCAAAGAGGTCCAAATATCCACTTGCAGACGTTAAAAACTGAGTGTTTCCAAACTGCTCTATGAAAAGAAAGGTTGAACTCTGTGAGTGGAACGCACACATCACAAAGTGGTTGCTGAGAATGATTCCCTCTAGTTTTTATACGAAGATATTTCCTTTTCTACCGTTGGCCACAATGCGCTTGAAATATCCACTTGCAAATTACACAAAAAGAGGGTTTCAAATCTGCTCTGTCTAAAGGAAGGTTCATATCCGTGAGTTGAACACACGCAGCCCAAAGAAGTTACTGAGAATTCTTCTGTCTAGCGTTACATGCAGAAATCCCGTTTCCAACGAAATCCCCAGAGAGGTCCAAATATCCACTTGCAGATTTTACAAACAGAGTGTTTCCAAACTGCTCTATGAAAACAGAGGTTAAACTCTGTGAGTGGAACGCACACATCACCAAGTGGTTGCTGAGAATGATTCTCTCTAGTTTTTATACGAAGATATTTCCTTTTCTACCGTTGGACCCAAAGCGATTGAAACCTCCACTTGCAAATTCCACAAAAAGTGGGTTTCAAATCTGCTCTGTCTAAAGGAAGGCTCAACTCTGTGAGTTGAACACACGCATCCCAAAGTAGTTACTGAGAATTCCTCTGTCTAGCGTTATATGCAGAAATCCCATTTCCAACGAAATCCCCAGAGAGGTCCAATTGTCAACTTGCAGACTTTACAAACAGAGTGTTTCCAAAGTGCTCCATGAAAAGAAAGGTTAAACTCTGTGAGTGGAACGCACACATCACCAAGAGGTTGCTGAGAATGATTCTCTGTAGTTTTTATTCGAATATATTTCCTTTTCTACCGTTGGCCCCAAACCGCTTGAAATCTCCACTTGCAAATTCCACAAAAAGAGGGTTGCAAATCTGCTCTGTCTAAAGGAAGCTTCAACTCTGTGAGTTGAACAAACGCAGGCCAAAGAAGTTCCTGAGAATTCCTCTGTCTAGCGTTCTATGCAGAAATCCCGTTTCCAACGAAATCCTCAAAGAAGTCCAAATATCCACTTGCGGACATTACAAACAGAGTGTTTCCAAACTGCTCTATGAATAGAAAGGTTAAACTCTGTGAGTGGAATGCACACATCACCAAGTGGTTGCTGAGAATGATTCTCTCTAGTTTTTATAAGAATATATTTCCCTTTCTACCGTTGGCCCCAAAGCGCTTGAAATCTCCACTTACAAATTCCACAAAAAGAGGGTTTCAAACCTGCTCTGTCTAAAGAAAGGTTCAACTCTGTGAGTTGAACATACGCAGCCCAAAGAAGTTACTAAGAATTCTTCTGTCTAGCGTTATATGCAGAAATCCCGTTTACAACGAAATCCCCAGAGAGGTCAAAATATCGACTTGCAGAATTTACAAACAGAGTGTTTCCAAACTGCTCTATGAAAAGAAAGGTTAAACTGTGTGAGTGGAACGCACACATCACAATGAGGTTGCTGAGAATGATTCTCTCTTGTTTTTATTCGAAGATATTTCCTTTTCTACAATTGGCCCCAAATCGCTTGAAATCTCTACTTGCAAATTCCACAAAAAGCGGGTTTAAAATCTGCTCTGTCTAAAGCAAGGTTCAACACTGTGAGTTAAACACACACAGCCAAAAGAAGTTACTGAGAATTCCTCTGTCTAGCGTTATATGCGGAAATACCGTTTCCAACAACATCCCCAGAAAGGTCCAAATATAAACTTGCAGACTTTACAAATAGAGTGTTTCCAAACTGCTCCATGAAAAGAAACGTTAAACTCTGTGAGTGGAACGCACACATCACCAAGAAGTTGCTGAGAATGATTCTCTCTAGTTTTTATCCGAAGATATTTCCTTTTCTACCTTTGGCCACAAAGTGCTTGAAATCTCCACTTGCAAATTTCACAAAAAGAGGGTTTCATATCTGCTGTGTCTAAAGGAAGGTTCAACACTGTGACTTGAACACACGCAGCCCAAAGAAGTTAGTGAGAATTCTTCTGTCTAGCGTTATATGCAGAAATCCCGTTTCCAAAGAAATCCTCAAAGAGGTCCAAATATCCACTTGCAGACTTCACAAGCAGAGTGTTTCCAAACTGCTCTGTGAAAAGAAAGGTTAAAGTCTGTGAGTGGAACACAAACATCACGAAGTGGTTGCTTAGAATGATTCTCTCTAGTTTTTATATGAAGATATTTCCTTTTGTACCGTTTGCCCAAAAGCGCTTGAAACGTCCACTTGCAAATTCCACAAAAAGATTGTTTCAAATCTGCTCTCTCTAAAGGAAGGTTCAACTCTGTGAGTTGAACACACGCATCCCAAAGAAGTTACTGAGAATTCTTCTGTCTAGCGTTATGTACAGAAATCCCGTTTCCAAAGAAATCCCCAGAGAGGTCCAAATATCCACTTGCAGACTTTACAAACAGAGTGTTTCCAAACTGCTCTATGAAAAGAGAGGTTAAACTCTGCACGTGGAGCGCACACATCACCTAGTGGTTGCTGAGAATGATTCTATCTAGTTTTTATTCGAAGATATTTCCTTTTCTACCTTTGGCCCCAAAGCGCTTGAAATCTCCACTTGCAAATTCCACAAAAAGAGGGTTTAAAATCTTCTCTGTCTAAAGGAAGGTTCAACTCTGTGAGTTGAACACACGCAGCCCAAAGAAGTTACTGAGAATTCTTCTGTATAACGTTATATACAGAATTCCCGTTTCCAACGAAATCCCCAGAGAGGTCCTAATATCCACCTGCAGACTTTACAAACAGAGTGACTCCAAACTGCTCTATGAAAAGAAAGGTTAAACTCTGTGAGTGGAACGCACACATCACCAAGTGGTTGCTGAGAATGATTCTCTCTAGTTTTTATACGAAGATATTTCCTTTTCTACCGTTGACCCCAAAGCGCTTGAAACCTCCACTTGCAAATTCCACAAAAAGAGGGTTTAAAATCTGCTCTGTCTAAAGGAAGGTTTAACTCTGTGAGTTGAACACACACAGCCAAAAGAACTTACTGAAAATTCCTCTGTCTAGCGTTATATGCGAAAATACCGTTTCCAACGAAATCCCCAGAGAGGTCCAAATATCAACTTGCAGACTTTACAAACAGAGTGTTTCCAAACTGCTCCATGAAAAGAAACGTTAAACTCTGTGAGTGGAACGCACACATCACCAAGAAGTTGCTGAGAATGATTCTCTCTAGTTTTTATTCGAAGATATTTCCTTTTCTACCTTTGGCCCCAAAGCGCTTGAAATCTCCACTTGCAAATTTCACAAAAAGAGGGTTTCATATCTGCTGTGTATAAAGGAAGGTTCAACACTGTGAGTTGAACACACGCAGCCAAAAGAAGTTACTGAGAATCCTTCTGTCTAGCGTTATATGCAGAAATCCCGTTTCCAAAGAAATCCTCAAAGAGGTCCAAATATCCACTTGCAGACTTCACAAGCAGAGTGTTTCCAAACTGCTCTATGAAAAGAAAGGTTAAAGTCTGTGAGTGGAACACACACATCACCAAGTGGTTGCTGAGAATGATTCTCTCCAGTTTTTATACGAAGATATTTCCTTTTGTACCGTTTACCCCAAGGCGTTTGAAACGTCCACGTGCAAATTCCACAAAAAGAGGGTTTCAAATCTGCTCTCTCTAAAGGAAGGTTCAACTCTGTGAGTTGAACACACGCATCCCGAAGAAGTTACTGAGAATTCTTCTCTCTAGCGTTATATACAGAAATCCCGTTTCCAACGAAATCCCCAGAGAGGTCTAAATATCTACTTGCAGACTTTACAAATAGAGTGTTTCCAAACTGCTCTATGAAAAGAAAGGTTAAACTCTGCACGTGGAATGCACACATCACCTAGTGGTTGCTGAGAATGATTCTATCTAGTTTTTATTCGAAGATTTTTCCTTTTCTACCATTGGCCCCAAAGCGTTTGAAATCTCCACTTGCAAATTCCACAAAAAGCGGGTTTAAAATCTGCTCTGTCTAAAGCAAGGTTCAACACTGTGAGTTAAACACACACAGCCAAAATAAGTTACTGAGAATTCCTCTGTCTAGCGTTATATGCGGAAATACCGTTTCCAACGAAATCCCCAGAGAGGTCCAAATATCAACATGCAGACTTTACAAACAGAGTGTTTCCAAACTGCTCCATGAAAAGAAACGTTAAACTCTGTGAGTGGAACGCACACATCACCAAGAAGTTGCTGAGAATGATTCTCTCTTGTTTTTATTCGAAGATATTTCCTTTTCCACCTTTGGCTCAAAGGGCTTGAAATCTCCACTTGCAAATTTCACAAAAAGAGGGTTTCATATCTGCTGTGTCTAAAGGAAGGTTCAACACCGTGAGTTGAACACACGCAGCTCAAAGAAGTTACTGAGAATTCTTCTGTCTAGCGTTATATGCAGAAATCCCGTTTCCAAAGGAATCCTCAAAGAGGTCCAAATATCCACTTGCAGACTTCACAAGCAGAGTGTTTCCAAACAGCTCTATGAAAAGAAAGGTTAAAGTCTGTGAGTGGAACACACACATCACCAAGTGGTTACTGAGAATGATTCTCTCTAATTTTTATACGAAGTTATTTCCTTTTGTACCGTTTGCCCAAAAGCGCTTGAAACCTCCACTTGCAAATTCCACAAAAAGAGGGTTTCAAATCTGCTCTCTCTAAAGGAAGGTTCAACTCTGAGAGTTGAACACACACATCCCTAAGAAGTTACTGAGAATTCTTCTGTCTAGCGTTATATACAGAGATCCCCTTTCCAACGAAATCCCCGAGAGGTCCAAATATCCATTTGCAGACTTTACAAACAGAGTGTTTCCAAACTGCTCTATGAAAAGAAAGGTTAAACTCTGCACGTGGAACGCACACATCACCTAGTGGTTGCTGAGAATGATTCTCTCTAGTTTTTATACGAAGATATTTCCTTTTCTACCTTTGGCTCCAAAGCGCTTGAAATCTCCACTAGCAAATCCCACAAAAAGAGGTTTTCAAACCTGCTGTGTCTAAAAGAAGGTTCAGCTCTGTGAGATGAACACACGCAGCCCAAAGAAGTTACTGAGAATTCTTCTGTCTTGCGTTATATGCAGAAATACCGTTTCCAAAGAAATCCCCAGAGAGGTCCAAATGTCCACTTGCAGACGTTGCAAACGGAGTGTTTCCATACTTCTCTATGAAAAGAAAGGTTAAACTCTGTGAGTGGAATGCGCACATCACGAAGTGGTTGCTGAGAACGATTCTCTCTAATTTTTATTTGAAGATATTTCCTTTCCTCTTCCGTTGCCCCAAAGCGCTTGAAATCTCCACTTGCAAATTCCACAAAAAGAGGGTTTCAAATCTGCTCTGTCTAAAGGAAGGTTTAACTCTGTGAGTTGAACACAGGCAGCCCAAAGAAGTTACTGAGAATTCTTCTGTCTAGCGTTATATGCGGAAATACCGTTTCCAACGAAATCCCCAGAGAGGTCCAAATATCCACTTGCTGACTTTACAAACAGAGCGTTTCCAAACTGCTCTATGAAAAGAGAGGTTAAACTCTGGGAGTTGAACGCACACATCACCAAGCGGTTGCTGAGAATGATTCCCTCTAGTTTTTATACTAAGATATTTCCTTTTCTACCGTTGGCCACAATGCGCTTGAAATATCCACTTGCAAATTCCACAAAAAGAGGGTTTCAAATCTGCTCTGTCTAAAGGAAGGTTCAACTCTGTGAGTAGAACACACGCAGCCCAAAGTAATTACTGAGAATTCCTCTGTCTAGCGTTATATGCTGAAATCCCGTTTCCAAAGAAATCCACAAAGAGGTCCAAATATCCACTTGCAGACTTTACAAACAGAGTGTTTCCAAACTGCTCTATGAATAGAAAGGTTAAACTCTGTGAGTGGAACACACGCATCACCAAGCGGTTGCTGAAAATGTTTCTCTCTAGTTTTTATAAGAATATATTTCCTTTTATACCGTTGGACGCAAAGCGCTTGAAATCTCCACTAGCAAATTCCACAAAAACAGGGTTTCAAATCTAAGCTGTCTAAAGGATGGTTCAACTCTGTGAGTTGAACACACGCAGCCCAAAGAAGTAACTGAGAATTCTTCTGTCTAGCGTTATATGCAGAAATCCCGTTTCCAACGAAATCCTCAAAGAGGTCCAAATATCCACTTGCAGACTTTACAAACAGTGTTTCCAAACTGCTCTATGAAAAGAAAGTTTAAACTCTGTATGTGGAAAGCACACATCACCAAGAGGTTGCTGAGAATGATTCTCTCTAGTTTTTATAAGAATATATTTCCTTTTCTACCGTTGGCCGTGAAGCGCTAGAAATCTCCACTAGCAAATTCCACAAAAAGAGGGTTTCAAACCTGCTCTGACTAAAGGAAGTTTCAACTCTGTGTGTTGAACACATGAAACCCAAATAAGTTACTAAGCATTCTTCTGTCTAGCGTTATATGCAGAAATCCCGTTTCCAACGAAATCCCCAGAGAGGTCCAAATGTCCACTTGCAGACTTTACAAACAGAGTGTTTCCAAACTGCTCTATGAAAAGAAAGGTTAAACTCTGTGAGTGGAACGCACACATCACCAAGTCGTTGCTGAGAATGATTCTCTCTAGTTTTTATTCGAAGATATTTCCTTTCTACCATTGGCCTCAAAGCGCTTGAAATCTCTACTTGCAAATACCACAAAAAGAGGGTTTCAAATCTGCTGTGTCTTAAGGAAGGTTCAACTCTGTGAGTTGAACACAGGCAGCCCAAAGAAGTTACTGAGAATTCTTCTGTCTAGCGTTATATGCGGAAATACCGTTTCCAACGAAATCCCCAGAGAGGTCCTAATATACACTTGCTGACTTTACAAACAGAGCGTTTCCAAACTGCTCTATGAAAAGAGAGGTTAAACTCTGGGAGTGGAACGCCCACATCACCAAGTGGTTGCTGAGAATGATTCCCTCTAGTTTTTATACGAAGATATTACCTTTTCTACTGTTGGCCACAATTCGCTTGAAATATCCACTTGCAAATTCCACCAAAAGAGGGTTTCAAATCTGCTCTGTCTAAAGGAAGGTTCATATCCGTGAGTTGAACACACGCAGCCCAAAGAAGTTACTGAGAATTCTTCTGTCTAGCGTTACATGCAGAAATCCCGTTTCCAACGAAATCCCCAGAGAGGTCCAAATATCCACTTGCAGATTTTACAAACAGAGTGTTTCCAAACTGCTCTATGAAAACAGAGGTTAAACTCTGTGAGTGGAACGCACACATCACCAAGTGGTTGCTGAGAATGATTCTCTCTAGTTTTTATACGAAGATATTTCCTTTTCTACCGTTGGACCCAAAGCGATTGAAACCTCCACTTGCAAATTCCACAAAAAGTGGGTTTCAAATCTGCTCTGTCTAAAGGAAGGCTCAACTCTGTGAGTTGAACACACGCATCCCAAAGAAGTTACTGAGAATTCCTCTGTCTAGCGTTATATGCAGAAATCCCGTTTCCAACGAAATCCCCAGAGAGGTCCAATTGTCAAATTGCAGACTTTACAAACAGAGTGTTTCCAAACTGCTCCATGAAAAGAAAGGTTAAACTCTGTGAGTGGAACGCACACATCACCAAGAGGTTGCTGAGAATGATTCTCTGTAGTTTTTATTCGAATATATTTCCTTTTCTACCGTTGGCCCCAAACCTCTTGAAATCTCCACTTGCAAATTCCACAAAAAGAGGGTTGCAAATCTGCTCTGTCTAAAGGAAGCTTCAACTCTGTGAGTTGAACACACGCAGCCCCAAGAAGTTCCTGAGAATTCCTCTGTCTAGCGTTCTATGTAGAAATCCCGTTTCCAACGAAATCCTCAAAGAGGTCCAAATATCCACTTGCGGACATTACAAACAGAGTGTTTCCAAACTGCTCTATGAATAGAAAGGTTAAACTCTGTGAGTGGAACGCACACATCACCAAGTGGTTGCTGAGAATGATTCTCTCTTGTTTTTATAAGAATATATTTCCCTTTCTACCGTTGGCCCCAAAGCGCTTGAAATCTCCACTTACAAATTCCACAAAAAGAGGGTTTCAAACCTGCTCTGTCTAAAGGAAGGTTCAACTCTGTGAGTTGAACATACGCATCCCAAAGAAGTTACTAAGAATTCTTCTGTCTAGCGTTATATGCAGAAATCCCGTTTACAACGAAATCCCCAGAGAGGTCAAAATATCGACTTGCAGAATTTACAAACAGAGTGTTTCCAAACTGCTCTATGAAAAGAAAGGTTAAACTGTGTGAGTGGAACGCACACATCACCAAGAGGTTGCTGAGAATGATTCTCTCTTGTTTTTATTCGAAGATATTTCCTTTTCTACAATTGGCCCCAAATCGCTTGAAATCTCTACTTGCAAATTCCACAAAAAGCGGGTTTAAAATCTGCTCTGTCTAAAGCAAGGTTCAACACTGTGAGTTAAACACACACAGCCAAAAGACGTTACTGAGAATTCCTCTGTCTAGCGTTATATGCGGAAATACCGCTTCCAACAACATCCCCAGAAAGGTCCAAATATCAACTTGCAGACTTTACAAACAGAGTGTTTCCAAACTGCTCCATGAAAAGAAACGTTAAACTCTGTGAGTGGAACGCACACATCACCAAGAAGTTGCTGAGAATGATTCTCTCTAGTTTTTATCCGAAGATATTTCCTTTTCTACCTTTGGCCACAAAGTGCTTGAAATCTCCAATTGCAAATTTCACAAAAAGAGGGTTTCATAACTGCTGTGTCTAAAGGAAGGTTCAACACTGTGAGTTGAACACACGCAGCCCAAAGAAGTTACTGAGAATTCTTCTGTCTAGCGTTATATGCAGAAATCCCGTTTCCAAAGAAATCCTCAAAGAGGTCCAAATATCCACTTGCAGACTTCACAAGCAGAGTGTTTCCAAACTGCTCTATGAAAAGAAAGGTTAAAGTTTGTGAGTGGAACACAAACATCACCAAGTGGTTGCTGAGAATGATTCTCTCTAGTTTTTATATGAAGATATATCCTTTTGTACCGTTTGCCCAAAAGAGCTTGAAACGTCCACTTGCAAATTCCACAAAAAGAGGGTTTCAAATCTGCTCTCTCTAAAGGAAGGTTCAACTCTGTGAGTTGAACACACGCATCCCAAAGAAGTTACTGAGAATTCTTCTGTCTAGCGTTTTATACAGAAAACCCGTTTCCAACGAAATCCCCAGAGAGGTCCAAATATCCACTTGCAGACTTTACAAACAGAGTGTTTCCATACTGCTGTATGAAAAGAGAGGTTAAACTCTGCACGTGGAATGCACACATCACTTAGTGGTTGCTGAGAATGATTCTCTCTAGTTTATATTCGAAGATATTTCCTTTTCTACCTTTGGCCCCAAAGCGCTTGAAATCTCCACTTGCAAATTTCACAAAAAGAGGGTTTCATATCTGCTGTGTATAAAGGAAGGTTCAACACTGTGAGTTGAACACACGCAGCCCAAAGAAGTTACTGAGAATCCTTCTGTCTAGCGTTAAATGCAGAAATCCCGTTTCCAAAGAAATCCTCAAAGAGGTCCAAATATCCACTTGCAGACTTCACAAGCAGAGTGTTTCCAAACTGCTCTATGAAAAGAAAGGTTAAAGTCTGTGAGTGGAACGCACACATCACCAAGTGGTTGCTGAGAATGATTCTCTCTAGTTTTTATACGAAGATATTTCCTTTTGTACCGTTTACCCCAAGGCGCTTGAAACGTCCACTTGCAAATTCCACAAAAAGAGGGTTTCAAATCTGCTCTCTCTAAAGGAAGGTTCAACTTTGTGAGTTGAACACACGCATCCCGAAGAAGTTACTGAGAATTCTTCTGTCTAACGTTATATACAGAAATCCTGTTTCCAACGAAATCCCCAGAGAGGTCCAAATATCTACTTGAAGACTTTACAAACAGAGTGTTTCCAAACTGCTCTATGAAAAGAAAGGTTAAACTCTGCACGTGGAACGCACACATCACCTAGTGGTTGCTGAGAATGATTCTATCTAGTTTTTATTCGAAGATATTTCCTTTTCTACCATTGGCCCCAAAGCGCTTGAAATCTCCACTTGCAAACTCCACAAAAAGAGGGTTTCAAATCTGCTCTGTCTAAAGGAAGGTTCAACTCAGTGAGTTGAACACACGCAGCCCAAAGAAGTTACTGAGAATTCTTCTGTATAGCGTTATATGCAGAAATCCCGTTTCCAACGAAATCCCCAGAGAGGTCCAAATATCCACTTGCAGACTTTACAAACAGAGTGACTCCAAACTGCTCTATGAAAAGAAAGGTTAAACTCTGTGAGTGGAACGCACACATCACCAAGTGGTTGCTGAGAATGATTCTCTCTAGTTTTTATACGAAGATATTTCCTTTTCTACCGATGACCCCAAATCGCTTGAAACCTCCACTTGCAAATCCCACAAAAAGCGGGTTTAAAATCTGCTCTGTCTAAAGCAAGGTTCAACACTGTGAGTTAAACACACACAGCCAAAATAAGTTACTGAGAATTCCTCTGTCCAGCGTTATATACGGAAATACCGTTTCCAACAAAATCCCCAGAGAGGTCCAAATATCAACTTGCAGACTTTACAAACAGAGTGTTTCCAAACTGCTCCATGAAAAGAAACGGTAAACTCTGTCAGTGGAACGCACACATCACCAAGAAGTTGCGGTGAATGATTCACTCTAGTTTTTATTCGAAGATATTTCCTTTTCTACCTTTGGCCCCAAAGCGCATGAAATCTCCACTTGCAAATTCCACAAAAAGAGGGTTTCATATCTGCTGTGTCTAAAGGAAGGTTCAACACTGTGAGTTGAACACACGCAGCCCAAAGAAGTTGCTGAGAATTCTTCTGTCTAGCGTTATATACAGAAATCCCGTTTCCAACGAAATCCCCAGAGAGGTCCAAATATCCACTTGCAGACTTTACAAACAGAGTGTTTCCATACTGCTCTATGAAAAGAGAGGTTAAACTCTGCACGTGGAACGCACACATCACCTAGTGGTTGCTGAGAATGATTCTCTCTAGTTTTTATTCGAAGATATTTCCTTTTCTACCTTTGGCCCCAAAGCGCTTGAAATCTCCACTTGCAAATTTCACAAAAAGAGGGTTTCATATCTGCTGTGTATAAAGGAAGATTCAACACTGTGAGTTGAACACACGCAGCCCAAAGAAGTTACTGTGAATCCTTCTGTCTAGCGTTATATGCAGAAATCCCGTTTCCAAAGAAATCCTCAAAGAGGTCCAAATATCCACTTGCAGACTTCACAAGCAGAGTGTTTCCAAACTGCTCTATGAAAAGAAAGGTTAAAGTCTGTGAGTGGAACGCACACATCACCAAGTGGTTGCTGAGAATGATTCTCTCTAGTTTTTATACGAAGATATTTCCTTTTGTACCGTTTACCCCAAGGCGCTTGAAACGTCCACTTGCAAATTCCACAAAAAGAGGGTTTCAAATCTGCTCTCTCTAAAGGAAGGTTCAACTCTGTGAGTTGAACACACGCATCCCGAAGAAGTTACTGAGAATTCTTCTTTCTAACGTTATATACAGAAATCCTGTTTCCAACGAAATCCCCAGAGAGGTCCAAATATCTACTTGAAGACTTTACAAACAGAGTGTTTCCAAACTGCTCTATGAAAAGAAAGGTTAAACTCTGCACGTGGAACGCACACATCACCTAGTGGTTGCTGAGAATGATTCTATCTAGTTTTTATTCGAAGATATTTCCTTTTCTACCATTGGCCCCAAAGCGCTTGAAATCTCCACTTGCAAACTCCACAAAAAGAGGGTTTCAAATCTGCTCTGTCTAAAGGAAGGTTCAACTCAGTGAGTTGAACACACGCAGCCCAAAGAAGTTACTGAGAATTCTTCTGTATAGCGTTATATGCAGAAATCCCGTTTCCAACGAAATCCCCAGAGAGGTCCAAATATCCACTTGCAGACTTTACAAACAGAGTGACTCCAAACTGCTCTATGAAAAGAAAGGTTGAACTCTGTGAGTGGAACGCACACATCACCAAGTGGTTGCTGAGAATGATTCTCTCTAGTTTTTATACGAAGATATTTCCTTTTCTACCGATGACCCCAAATCGCTTGAAACCTCCACTTGCAAATCCCACAAAAAGCGGGTTTAAAATCTGCTCTGTCTAAAGCAAGGTTCAACACTGTGAGTTAAACACACACAGCCAAAATAAGTTACTGAGAATTCCTCTGTCCAGCGTTATATACGGAAATACCGTTTCCAACGAAATCCCCAGAGAGGTCCAAATATCAACTTGCAGACTTTACAAACAGAGTGTTTCCAAACTGCTCCACGAAAAGAAACGGTAAACTCTGTCAGTGGAACGCACACATCACCAAGAAGTTGCGGTGAATGATTCACTCTAGTTTTTATTCGAAGATATTTCCTTTTCTACCTTGGCCCCAAAGCGCTTGAAACCTCCACTTGCAAATTCCACAAAAAGAGGGTTTCAAATCTGCTCTCTCTAAAGGAAGGTTCAACTCTGTGTGTTGAACACACGCATCCCTAAGAAGTTACTGAGAATTCTTCTATCTAGCGTTATATACAGAGATCCCCTTTCCAACGAAATCCCCAGACAGGTCCAAATATCCATTTGCAGACTTTACAAACAGAGTGTTTCCAAACTGCTCTATGAAAAGAAAGGTTAAACTCTGCACGTGGAACGCACACATCACCTAGTGGTTGCTGAGAATGATTCTATCTAGTTTTTATTCGAAGATATTTCCTTTTCTACTGTTGGCTCCAAAGCGCTTGAAACCTCCACTTGCAAATTCCACAAAAAGAGGGTTTAAAATCTGCTCTGTCTAAAGAAAGGTTCAACTCTGTGAGTTGAACACACACAGCCAAAATAAGTTACTGAGAATTCCTCTGTCTAGCGTTATATGCTTAAATACTGTTTCCAACGAAATCCCCAGAGAGGTCCAAATATCAACATGCAGACTTTACAAACATTGTGTTTCCAAACTGCTCTATGAAAAGAAAGGTTAAACTCTGTGAGTGGGATGCACACATCACCACGTGGTTGCTGAGAATAATTCTCTCTACTTTTTATTCGAAGATATTTCCTTTTCTACTGTTGGCTGAAAAGCGCTTGAAATCTCCACTTGCAAATTCCACAAAAAGAGGGTTTCAAATCTGCTCTGTCTAAAGGATGGTTCAACTCTGTGAGTTGAACACACGCAGCCCAAAGAAGTTACTGAGAATTCTTCTGTATAGCGTTATATGCAGAAATCCCGTTTCCAACGAAATCCCCAGAGAGGTCCAAATATCCACTTGCAGACATTACAAACAGAGTGACTCCAAACTGCTCCTTGAAAGGAAAGGATAAACTCTGTGAGTGGAACGCACACATCTCCAAGTGGTTGCTGAGAATGATTCTCTCTAGTTTTTATACGAAGGTATTTCCTTTTCTACTGTTGACCCCAAAGCGCTTGAAACTTCCACTTGGAAATTCCACAAAAAGAGGGTTTAAAATCTGCTCTGTCTAAAGGAAGGTTCAACTCTGTGAGTTGAACACACACAGCCAAAAGGAGTTACTGAGAATTCCTCTGTCTAGCGTTATATGCGGAAATACCGTTTCCAACGAAATCCCCAGAGAGGTCCAAATATCAACTTGCAGACTTTACAAACAGAGTGTTTCCAAACTGCTCCATGAAAAGAAACGTTAAACTCTCTGAGTGGAACGCACACATCACCAAGAAGTTGCTGAGAATGATTCTATCTAGTTTTTATTCGAAGATATTTCCTTTTCTACTGTTGGCCCCAAAGCGCTTGAAACCTCCACTTGCAAATTCCACAAAAAGAGGGTTTAAAATCTGCTCTGTCTAAAGAAAGGTTCAACTCTGTGAGTTGAACACACACAGCCAAAATAAGTTACTGAGAATTCCTCTGTCTAGCGTTATATGCGGAAATACTGTTTCCAACGAAATCCCCAGAGAGGTCCAAATATCAACATGCAGACTTTACAAACATTGTGTTTCCAAACTGCTCTATGAAAAGAAAGGTTAAACTCTGTGAGTGGGATGCACACATCACCACGTGGTTGCTGAGAATAATTCTCTCTACTTTTTATTCGAAGATATTTCCTTTTCTACTGTTGGCTGAAAAGCGCTTGAAATCTCCACTTGCAAATTCCACAAAAAGAGGGTTTCAAATCTGCTCTCTCTAAAGGAAGGTTCAACTCTGTGAGTTGAACACACGCAGCCCCAAGAAGTTCCTGAGAATTCCTCTGTCTAGCGTTCTCTGCAGAAATCCCGTTTCCAACGAAATCCTCAAAGAGGTCCAAATATCCACTTGCGGACATTACAAACAGAGTGTTTCCAAACTGCTCTATGAATAGAAAGGTTAAACTCTGTGAGTGGAACGCACACATCACCAAGTGGTTGCTGAGAATGATTCTCTCTTGTTTTTATAAGAATATATTTCCCTTTCTACCGTTGGCCCCAAAGCGCTTGAAATCTCCACTTACAAATTCCACAAAAAGAGGGTTTCAAACCTGCTCTGTCTAAAGGAAGGTTCAACTCTGTGAGTTGAACATACGCATCCCAAAGAAGTTACTAAGAATTCTTCTGTCTAGCGTTATATGCAGAAATCCCGTTTACAACGAAATCCCCAGAGAGGTCAAAATATCGACTTGCAGAATTTACAAACAGAGTGTTTCCAAACTGCTCTATGAAAAGAAAGGTTAAACTGTGTGAGTGGAACGCACACATCACCAAGAGGTTGCTGAGAATGATTCTCTCTTGTTTTTATTCGAAGATATTTCCTTTTCTACAATTGGCCCCAAATCGCTTGAAATCTCTACTTGCAAATTCCACAAAAAGCGGGTTTAAAATCTGCTCTGTCTAAAGCAAGGTTCAACACTGTGAGTTAAACACACACAGCCAAAAGACGTTACTGAGAATTCCTCTGTCTAGCGTTATATGCGGAAATACCGCTTCCAACAACATCCCCAGAAAGGTCCAAATATCAACTTGCAGACTTTACAAACAGAGTGTTTCCAAACTGCTCCATGAAAAGAAACGTTAAACTCTGTGAGTGGAACGCACACATCACCAAGAAGTTGCTGAGAATGATTCTCTCTAGTTTTTATCCGAAGATATTTCCTTTTCTACCTTTGGCCACAAAGTGCTTGAAATCTCCAATTGCAAATTTCACAAAAAGAGGGTTTCATAACTGCTGTGTCTAAAGGAAGGTTCAACACTGTGAGTTGAACACACGCAGCCCAAAGAAGTTACTGAGAATTCTTCTGTCTAGCGTTATATGCAGAAATCCCGTTTCCAAAGAAATCCTCAAAGAGGTCCAAATATCCACTTGCAGACTTCACAAGCAGAGTGTTTCCAAACTGCTCTATGAAAAGAAAGGTTAAAGTTTGTGAGTGGAACACAAACATCACCAAGTGGTTGCTGAGAATGATTCTCTCTAGTTTTTATATGAAGATATATCCTTTTGTACCGTTTGCCCAAAAGAGCTTGAAACGTCCACTTGCAAATTCCACAAAAAGAGGGTTTCAAATCTGCTCTCTCTAAAGGAAGGTTCAACTCTGTGAGTTGAACACACGCATCCCAAAGAAGTTACTGAGAATTCTTCTGTCTAGCGTTTTATACAGAAAACCCGTTTCCAACGAAATCCCCAGAGAGGTCCAAATATCCACTTGCAGACTTTACAAACAGAGTGTTTCCATACTGCTGTATCAAAAGAGAGGTTAAACTCTGCACGTGGAATGCACACATCACTTAGTGGTTGCTGAGAATGATTCTCTCTAGTTTATATTCGAAGATATTTCCTTTTCTACCTTTGGCCCCAAAGCGCTTGAAATCTCCACTTGCAAATTTCACAAAAAGAGGGTTTCATATCTGCTGTGTATAAAGGAAGGTTCAACACTGTGAGTTGAACACACGCAGCCCAAAGAAGTTACTGAGAATCCTTCTGTCTAGCGTTAAATGCAGAAATCCCGTTTCCAAAGAAATCCTCAAAGAGGTCCAAATATCCACTTGCAGACTTCACAAGCAGAGTGTTTCCAAACTGCTCTATGAAAAGAAAGGTTAAAGTCTGTGAGTGGAACGCACACATCACCAAGTGGTTGCTGAGAATGATTCTCTCTAGTTTTTATACGAAGATATTTCCTTTTGTACCGTTTACCCCAAGGCGCTTGAAACGTCCACTTGCAAATTCCACAAAAAGAGGGTTTCAAATCTGCTCTCTCTAAAGGAAGGTTCAACTCTGTGAGTTGAACACACGCATCCCGAAGAAGTTACTGAGAATTCTTCTGTCTAACGTTATATACAGAAATCCTGTTTCCAACGAAATCCCCAGAGAGGTCCAAATATCTACTTGAAGACTTTACAAACAGAGTGTTTCCAAACTGCTCTATGAAAAGAAAGGTTAAACTCTGCACGTGGAACGCACACATCACCTAGTGGTTGCTGAGAATGATTCTATCTAGTTTTTATTCGAAGATATTTCCTTTTCTACCATTGGCCCCAAAGCGCTTGAAATCTCCACTTGCAAACTCCACAAAAAGAGGGTTTCAAATCTGCTCTGTCTAAAGGAAGGTTCAACTCAGTGAGTTGAACACACGCAGCCCAAAGAAGTTACTGAGAATTCTTCTGTATAGCGTTATATGCAGAAATCCCGTTTCCAACGAAATCCCCAGAGAGGTCCAAATATCCACTTGCAGACTTTACAAACAGAGTGACTCCAAACTGCTCTATGAAAAGAAAGGTTAAACTCTGTGAGTGGAACGCACACATCACCAAGTGGTTGCTGAGAATGATTCTCTCTAGTTTTTATACGAAGATATTTCCTTTTCTACCGATGACCCCAAATCGCTTGAAACCTCCACTTGCAAATCCCACAAAAAGCGGGTTTAAAATCTGCTCTGTCTAAAGCAAGGTTCAACACTGTGAGTTAAACACACACAGCCAAAATAAGTTACTGAGAATTCCTCTGTCCAGCGTTATATACGGAAATACCGTTTCCAACAAAATCCCCAGAGAGGTCCAAATATCAACTTGCAGACTTTACAAACAGAGTGTTTCCAAACTGCTCCATGAAAAGAAACGGTAAACTCTGTCAGTGGAACGCACACATCACCAAGAAGTTGCGGTGAATGATTCACTCTAGTTTTTATTCGAAGATATTTCCTTTTCTACCTTTGGCCCCAAAGCGCATGAAATCTCCACTTGCAAATTCCACAAAAAGAGGGTTTCATATCTGCTGTGTCTAAAGGAAGGTTCAACACTGTGAGTTGAACACACGCAGCCCAAAGAAGTTGCTGAGAATTCTTCTGTCTAGCGTTATATACAGAAATCCCGTTTCCAACGAAATCCCCAGAGAGGTCCAAATATCCACTTGCAGACTTTACAAACAGAGTGTTTCCATACTGCTCTATGAAAAGAGAGGTTAAACTCTGCACGTGGAACGCACACATCACCTAGTGGTTGCTGAGAATGATTCTCTCTAGTTTTTATTCGAAGATATTTCCTTTTCTACCTTTGGCCCCAAAGCGCTTGAAATCTCCACTTGCAAATTTCACAAAAAGAGGGTTTCATATCTGCTGTGTATAAAGGAAGGTTCAACACTGTGAGTTGAACACACGCAGCCCAAAGAAGTTACTGTGAATCCTTCTGTCTAGCGTTATATGCAGAAATCCCGTTTCCAAAGAAATCCTCAAAGAGGTCCAAATATCCACTTGCAGACTTCACAAGCAGAGTGTTTCCAAACTGCTCTATGAAAAGAAAGGTTAAAGTCTGTGAGTGGAACGCACACATCACCAAGTGGTTGCTGAGAATGATTCTCTCTAGTTTTTATACGAAGATATTTCCTTTTGTACCGTTTACCCCAAGGCGCTTGAAACGTCCACTTGCAAATTCCACAAAAAGAGGGTTTCAAATCTGCTCTCTCTAAAGGAAGGTTCAACTCTGTGAGTTGAACACACGCATCCCGAAGAAGTTACTGAGAATTCTTCTGTCTAACGTTATATACAGAAATCCTGTTTCCAACGAAATCCCCAGAGAGGTCCAAATATCTACTTGAAGACTTTACAAACAGAGTGTTTCCAAACTGCTCTATGAAAAGAAAGGTTAAACTCTGCACGTGGAACGCACACATCACCTAGTGGTTGCTGAGAATGATTCTATCTAGTTTTTATTCGAAGATATTTCCTTTTCTACCATTGGCCCCAAAGCGCTTGAAATCTCCACTTGCAAACTCCACAAAAAGAGGGTTTCAAATCTGCTCTGTCTAAAGGAAGGTTCAACTCAGTGAGTTGAACACACGCAGCCCAAAGAAGTTACTGAGAATTCTTCTGTATAGCGTTATATGCAGAAATCCCGTTTCCAACGAAATCCCCAGAGAGGTCCAAATATCCACTTGCAGACTTTACAAACAGAGTGACTCCAAACTGCTCTATGAAAAGAAAGGTTGAACTCTGTGAGTGGAACGCACACATCACCAAGTGGTTGCTGAGAATGATTCTCTCTAGTTTTTATACGAAGATATTTCCTTTTCTACCGATGACCCCAAATCGCTTGAAACCTCCACTTGCAAATCCCACAAAAAGCGGGTTTAAAATCTGCTCTGTCTAAAGCAAGGTTCAACACTGTGAGTTAAACACACACAGCCAAAATAAGTTACTGAGAATTCCTCTGTCCAGCGTTATATACGGAAATACCGTTTCCAACGAAATCCCCAGAGAGGTCCAAATATCAACTTGCAGACTTTACAAACAGAGTGTTTCCAAACTGCTCCACGAAAAGAAACGGTAAACTCTGTCAGTGGAACGCACACATCACCAAGAAGTTGCGGTGAATGATTCACTCTAGTTTTTATTCGAAGATATTTCCTTTTCTACCTTGGCCCCAAAGCGCTTGAAACCTCCACTTGCAAATTCCACAAAAAGAGGGTTTCAAATCTGCTCTCTCTAAAGGAAGGTTCAACTCTGTGTGTTGAACACACGCATCCCTAAGAAGTTACTGAGAATTCTTCTGTCTAGCGTTATATACAGAGATCCCCTTTCCAACGAAATCCCCAGAGAGGTCCAAATATCCATTTGCAGACTTTACAAACAGAGTGTTTCCAAACTGCTCTATGAAAAGAAAGGTTAAACTCTTCACGTGGAACGCACACATCACCTAGTGGTTGCTGAGAATGATTCTATCTAGTTTTTATTCGAAGATATTTCCTTTTCTACTGTTGGCCCCAAAGCGCTTGAAACCTCCACTTGCAAATTCCACAAAAAGAGGGTTTAAAATCTGCTCTGTCTAAAGAAAGGTTCAACTCTGTGAGTTGAACACACACAGCCAAAATAAGTTACTGAGAATTCCTCTGTCTAGCGTTATATGCGGAAATACTGTTTCCAACGAAATCCCCAGAGAGGTCCAAATATCAACATGCAGACTTTACAAACATTGTGTTTCCAAACTGCTCTATGAAAAGAAAGGTTAAACTCTGTGAGTGGGATGCACACATCACCACGTGGTTGCTGAGAATAATTCTCTCTACTTTTTATTCGAAGATATTTCCTTTTCTACTGTTGGCTGAAAAGCGCTTGAAATCTCCACTTGCAAATTCCACAAAAAGAGGGTTTCAAATCTGCTCTGTCTAAAGGATGGTTCAACTCTGTGAGTTGAACACACGCAGCCCAAAGAAGTTACTGAGAATTCTTCTGTATAGCGTTATATGCAGAAATCCCGTTTCCAACGAAATCCCCAGAGAGGTCCAAATATCCACTTGCAGTCATTACAAACAGAGTGACTCCAAACTGCTCCTTGAAAGGAAAGGATAAACTCTGTGAGTGGAACGCACACATCTCCAAGTGGTTGCTGAGAATGATTCTCTCTAGTTTTTATACGAAGGTATTTCCTTTTCTACTGTTGACCCCAAAGCGCTTGAAACTTCCACTTGGAAATTCCACAAAAAGAGGGTTTAAAATCTGCTCTGTCTAAAGGAAGGTTCAACTCTGTGAGTTGAACACACACAGCCAAAAGGAGTTACTGAGAATTCCTCTGTCTAGCGTTATATGCAGAAATACCGTTTCCAACGAAATCCCCAGAGAGGTCCAAATATCAACTTGCAGACTTTACAAACAGAGTGTTTCCAAACTGCTCCATGAAAAGAAACGTTAAACTCTCTGAGTGGAACGCACACATCACCAAGAAGTTGCTGAGAATGATTCTCTCTAGTTTTTATTCGAAGATATTTCCTTTTCTACTTTTGGCCCCAAAGCGCTTGAAACCTCCACTTGCAAATTCCTCAAAAAGAGCGTTTCAAATCTGCTCTGTCTAAAGGAAGGTTCAACTCTGTGAGTTGAACACACGCAGCCCAAAGGGGTTACTAAGAATTCTTCTGTCTAGCGTTATGTGCAGAAATCCCTTTTCCAATGAAATCCTCAGATTGGTCCAAATATTCACATGCAGACTTTACAAAGAGAGTGTTTCCAAACTACTGCATGAAAAGAAAGGTTAAATTCTGTGAGTGGAACGCACACGTCACCAAGGGGTTGCTGAGAATGATTCTCTCTAGTTTTTATACGAAGATATTTCCTTTTCTACCGTTGGCTCCAAAGCGCTTGAAATCTCCACTTGCAAATCCCACAAAAAGAGGGTTTCAAATCTGCTGTGTCTAAAAGAAGGTTCAGCTCTGTGAGTTGAACACACGCAGCCCAAAGAAGTTACTGCGAATTCTTCTGTCTTGCGTTATATGCAGAAATACCGTTTCCAAAGAAATCCCCAGAGAGGTCCAAATATCCACTTGCAGACGTTGCAAACGGAGTGTTTCCATACTTCTCTATGAAAAGAAAGGTTAAACTCTGTGAGTGGAATGCGCACATCACGAAGTGGTTGCTGAGAACGATTCTCTCCAATTTTTATTTGAAGATATTTCCTTTCCTCTTCCGTTGCCCCAAAGCGCTTGAAATCTCCACTTGCAAATTCCACAAAAAGAGGGTTTCAAATCTGCTCTGTCTAAAGGAAGGTTTAACTCTGTGAGTTGAACACACGCAGCCCAAAGAAGTTACTGAGAATTCTTCTGTCTAGCGTTATAGGCAGAAATCCCGTTTCCAACGAAATCCCCAGAGAGGTCCAAATATCCTCTTGCAGACTTTACAAACAGAGTGTTTCCCAACTGCTCTATGAAAAGAAAGGTTAAACTCTGCACGTGGAATGCACACACCACCTAGTGGTTGCAGAGAATGATTCTATCTAGTTTTTATTCGAAGATATTTCCTTTTCTACCGTTGGCCCCAAAGCGCCTGAAATCTCCACTTGCAAATTCCACAAAAAGAGGTTTTCAAATCTGCTCTGTCTAAAGGAAGGTTGAACTCTGTGAGTTGAACACTCGCAGCCCAAAGAAGTTACTGAGAATTCTTCTGTCTAGCGTTATATGCAGAAATCCCGTTTCCAACGAAATCCACAGAGAGGTACAAATATCCACTTGCAGACTTTACAAACAGAGTGACTCCAAACTGCTCTATGAAAAGAAAGGTTAAACTCTGTGAGTGGAACGCACACATCACCAAGTGGTTGTTGAGAATGATTCTCTCTAGTTTTTATACGAAGATATTTCCTTTTCTACCGTTTACCCAAAAGCGTTTGAAACCTCCACGTGCAAATTCCACAAAAAGAGGGTTTCAAATCTGCTCTGTCTAAAGCAAGGTTCAACTCTGTGAGTTGAACACACACAGCCAAAGGAAGTTACTGAGAATTCCTCTGTCTAGCGTTATATGCGGAAATACCATTTCCAACGAAATCCCCAGAGAGGTCCAAATATCAACTTGCAGACTTTACAAACAGAGTGTTTCCAAACTGCTCCATGAAAAGAAACGGTAAACTCTGTCAGTGGAACGCACACATCACCAAGAAGTTGCGGTGAATGATTCACTCTAGTTTTTATTCGAAGATATTTCCTTTTCTACCTTTGGCCCCAAAGCGCATGAAATCTCCACTTGCAAATTCCACAAAAAGAGAGTTTCATATCTGCTGTGTCTAAAGGAAGGTTCAACACTGTGAGTTGAACACACGCAGCTCAAAGAAGTTACTGAGAATTCTTCTGTCTAGCGTTATATGCAGAAATAACGTTTCCAAAGAAATCCTCAGAGAGGTCCAAATATCCACTTGCAGACTTCACAAGCAGAGTGTTTCCAAACTGCTCTATGAAAAGAAAGGTTAAAGTCTGTGAGTGGAACACACACATCAGCAAGTGGTTGCTGAGAATGATTCTCTCTAGTTTTTATACGAAGATATTTCCTTTTGTACCGTTTGCCCCAAAGCGCTTGAAACCTCCACTTGCAAATAACCCAAAAAGAGGGTTTTAAATCTGCTCTCTGTAGAGGAAGGTTCAACTCTGTGAGCTGAACATACGCATCCCAAAGAAGTTACTGAGAATTCTTCTGTCTAGCGTTATATACAGAAATCCCGTTTCCAATGAAATCCCCAGAGAGGTCCAAATATCCACTTGCAGACTTTACAAACAGAGTGTTTCCCAACTGCTCTATGAAAAGAAAGGTTAAACTCTGCACGTGGAACGCACACATCACCTAGTGGTTGCTGAGAATGATTCTATCTAGTTTTTATTCGAAGATATTTCCTTTTCTAACGTTGGCCCCAAAGCGCTTGAAATCTCCACTTGCAAATTCCACAAAAAGAGGGTTTCAAATCTGCTCTATCTAAAGGAAGGTTGAACTCTGTGAGTTGAACACACGCAGCCCAAAGAAGTTACTGAGAATTCTTCTGTATAGCGTTATATGCAGAAATCCCGTTTCCAACGAAATCCCCAGAGAGGTCCAAATATCCACTTGCAGACTTTCCAAACAGAGTGACTCCAAACTGCTCTATGAAAAGAAATTTTAAACTCTGTGAGTGGAATGCACACATCACCAAGTGGTTGTTGAGAATGATTCTTTCTAGTTTTTATACGAAGATATTTCCTTTTCTACCGTTGACCCCAAAGCGCTTGAAACTTCCACTTGCAAATTCCACAAAAAGAGTGTTTAAAATCTGCTCTGTCTAAAGGAAGGTTCAACTCTGTGAGTTGAACACACACAGCCAAAAGAAGTTACTGAGAATTCCTCTGTCTAGCGTTATATGCGGAAACACCGTTTCCAACGAAATCCCCAGAGAGGTCCAAATATCAACTTGCAGACTTACAAACAGAGTGTTTCCAAACTGCTCCATGAAAAGAAACGTTAAACTCTCTGAGTGGAACGCACACATCACCAAGAAGTTGCTGAGTATGATTCTCTCTAGTTTTTATACGAAGATATTTCCTTTTCTACCGTTGGCCCCAAATTGCTTGAAATATCCACTTGCAAATTCCACAAAAAGAGGGTTTCAAATCTGCTCTGTGTAAAGGAAGGTTCAAATCTGTGAGTTGAACACACGCAGCCCAAAGAAGTTACTGAGAATTCTTCTCTCTCACGTTATATTCAGAAATCCCTTTTCCAAAGAAATCCCCAGAGAGGTCCAAATATCCACCTGCAGACTTACAAACAGAGTGTTTCCTAACTCCTCCATGAAAAGAAAGGTTGAACTCTGTGAGTGGAATGCACACATCACCAAGTGGTTGCTGAGAATGATTCTCTCTAGTTTTGATACGAAGATATATCCTTTTCTACCGCTGGCCCCAAAGCGCTTGAAATCTCCACTTGCAAATTCCACAAAAAGAGGGTTTCAAATCTGCTCTGTCTAAAGGAAGGTTCAACTCTGTGAGTTGAACACACGCAGCCCAAAGAAGTTACTGAGAATTCCTCTGTTTAGCGTTATATGCAGAAATCCAGTTTCCAACAAAATCCCCAGAGAGGTCCACATATCCACTTGCAGAGTTTACAAACAGAGGGTTTCCAAACTGCTCCATGAAAAGAAAGGTTAAAATCTGTGAGTGGAACGCACACATCACCAAATGGTTTCTAAGAATGATTCCCTCTAGTTTTTATACGAAGATATTTCATATTCTACGCTTGGCCCTAAAGCGCTAGAAATCTCCTCTTGCAAATTCCACTAAAGAGGGTTTCAAATCTGCTCTGTCTAAAGGATGGTTCAACTCTGTGAGTTGAACACACGCAGAATAAAGAAATTACTGAGAATTCTTCTGTATAGAGGTATATGGAGAAATCCCTTTTCCAGCGAAATACCCAGAGAGGTCCAAATATCCACTTGCAGACTTTACAAACAGAGTGTTTCCAAACTGCTCTATGAAAAGAAAGGTTAAACTCTGTGAGTGGAACGCAGACTTCACCAAGTGGTTGCTGAGAATGATTGTCTCTAGTTTTTATACGAAGATATTTCCTTTTCTTCCGTTGGTCCCAAAGCGCTTTAAACCTCCTCTTTGAAATTCCACTAAAAGAGGGTTTCAAATCTGCTCTGTCTACAGGAAGGTTCACCTCTGTGGGTTGAACACAAGCAGCCCAAAGAAGTTGCTGAGAATTCTTCTGTATAGCGTTATATGCAGAAATCCCGTTTCCAACGAAATCCTCAAAGAGCTCCAAATATCCACTTGCAGACTTTACAGACAGAGTGTTTCCAAACTGCTCTATGAAAAGATAGGTTAAACTCTGTATGTGGAACGCAGACATCACCTAGTGGTTGCTGAGAATGATTCTCTCTTGTTTTTATAAGAATATATTTCCTTTTCTACCGCTCTCCGCAAATCGCTTGAAATCTCCACTAGCAAATTCCACGAAAAGAGGGTTTCAAATCTGCTCTGTCTAAAGAAAGAATCAACTCTGTGAGTTGAACACACGCAGCCCAAAGAAGTTACTGAGAATTCTTCTCTCTCACGTTATATTCAGAAATCCCTTTTCCAAAGAAATCCCCAGAGAGGTCCAAATATCCACCTGCAGACTTACAAACAGAGTGTTTCCAAACTCCTCCATGAAAAGAAAGGTTATACTCTGTGAGTGGAATGCACACATCACCAAGTGGTTGCTGAGAATGATTCTCTCTAGTTTTGATACGAAGATATATCCTTTTCTACCGCTGGCCCCAAAGCGCTTGAAATCTCCACTTGCAAATTCCACAAAACTAGGGTTTCAAATCTGCTCTGTCTAAAGGAAGGTTCAACTCTGTGAGTTGAACACACGCAGCCCAAAGAAGTTACTGAGAATTCCTCTGTTTAGCGTTATATGCAGAAATCCAGTTTCCAACAAAATCCCCAGAGAGGTCCACATATCCACTTGCAGAGTTTACAAACAGAGGGTTTCCAAACTGCTCCATGAAAAGAAAGGTTAAACTCTGTGAGTGGAACACACACATCACCAAATGGTTTCTGAGAATGATTCCCTCTAGTTTTTGAACGAAGATATTTCATATTCTACGCTTGGCCCTAAAGCGCTAGAAATCTCCTCTTGCAAATTCCACTAAAGAGGGTTTCAAATCTGCTCTGTCTAAAGGATGGTTCAACTCTGTGAGTTGAACACACGCAGAATAAAGAAATTACTGAGAATTCTTCTGTATAGAGGTATATGGAGAAATCCCTTTTCCAGCGAAATACCCAGAGAGGTCCAAATATCCACTTGCAGACTTTACAAACAGAGTGTTTCCAAACTGCTCTATGAAAAGAAAGGTTAAACTCTGTGAGTGGAACGCAGACATCACCAAGTGGTTGCTGAGAATGATTGTCTCTAGTTTTTATACGAAGATATTTCCTTTTCTTCCGTTGGTCCCAAAGCGCTTGAAACCTCCTCTTTGAAATTCCACTAAAAGAGGGTTTCAAATCTGCTCTGTCTACAGGAAGGTTCACCTCTGTGGGTTGAACACAAGCCGCCCAAAGAAGTTGCTGAGAATTCTTCTGTCTAGCGTTATATGCAGAAATCCCGTTTCCAACGAAATCCTCAAAGAGCTCCAAATATCCACTTGCAGACTTTACAGACAGAGTGTTTCCAAACTGCTCTATGAAAAGATAGGTTAAACTCTGTATGTGGAACGCAGACATCACCTAGTGGTTGCTGAGAATGATTCTCTCTTGTTTTTATAAGAATATATTTCCTTTTCTACCGCTCTCCGCAAATCGCTTGAAATCTCCACTAGCAAATTCCACGAAAAGAGGGTTTCAAATCTGCTCTGTCTAAAGAAAGAATCAACTCTGTGAGTTGAACACACGCAGCCCAAAGAAGTTACTGAGAATTCTTCTGTCTAGCCTTATATGCAGAAATCCCGTTTCCAACGAAATCCCCAGAGAGGTCCGAATTTCCACTTGCAGACTTTACAAACAGAGTGTTTCCAAACTGCTCTATGAAAAGAAAGGTTGAACTCTGTATGTGGAGCGCACACATCACCTAGTGATTGCTGAGAATGATTCCCTCTAGTTTTTATACGAAGATATTTCCTTTTCTACCGTTGGCCCCAAAGCGCTTGAAACCTCCAATTGCAAATTCCACAAAAGGAGGGTTTCAAATCTGCTCTGTCTAAAGGAAGGTTCAACTCTGTGAGTTGAACACACGCAGCCCAAAAAGTTACTGAGAATTCTTCTGTCTAGCTTTATATGCAGAAATCCCTTTTCCAAAGAAATCCTCAATGAGTTCCAAATATCCACTTGCAGACTTTACAAACAGAGTGTTTCCAAACTGCTCTATGAAAAGAAAGGTTAAACTCTGTATGTGGAACGCACACATCACGTAATGGTTGCTGAGAATGATTCCCTCTAATTTTTATACGAAGATATTTCCTTTTCTACCGTTGGCCCCAAAGTGCTTGAAATCTCCACTTGCAAATTCCTCAAAAAGAGGGTTTCAAATCTGCTCTGTCTGAAGGAAGGTTCAACTCTGCCAGTGGAACACAAGCAGCCCATAGAAATTACTGAGAATGATTCTTTCTAGCGGTATATGCAGAAATCGCTTTTCCAGCGAAATACACGGAGAGGTCCAAATATCCACTTGCAGACTTTACAAACAGAGTGTTTCCAAACTGCTCTATGAAAAGAAAGGTTAAACTCTGTGAGTGGAACTCACACATCACCAAGTGGTTGCTGAGAATGATTCTCTCTAGTTTTTATACGAAGATATTTCCTGTTCTACCGTTAGCCCCAAAGCGCTTGAAATCTCCACTTGAAAATTCCTCAAAAAGAGGGTTTCAAATCTGCTCTGTCTGAAGGAAGGTTCAACTCTGCGAGTGGAACACAAGCAGCCCATAGAAATTACTGAGAATGATTCTTTCTAGCGGTATGTGCAGAAGTCGCTTTTCCAGCGAAATCCCCAGAGAGGTCCAAATATGCACCTGCAGACTTTACAAACAGAGTGTTTCTAAACTCCTCCATGAAAAGAAAGGTTAAACTCTGTGAGTGGAACGGAGACATCACCAAGTGGTTGCTGACAATGATTCTCTCTAGTTTTTATATGAAGATATTTCCTTTTCTACCGTTAGCCCCAAAGCGCTTGAAACCTCCACTTGCAAATTCCA
The DNA here is from genome assembly GCF_029281585.2 of Gorilla gorilla gorilla. Taxonomy (NCBI): domain Eukaryota; kingdom Metazoa; phylum Chordata; class Mammalia; order Primates; family Hominidae; genus Gorilla; species Gorilla gorilla. Next base: position 71,787,279 of record NC_073230.2, on the reverse strand, counting down.
CAAAAAGAGGGTTTCAAATCTGCTCTGTCTGAAGGAAGGTTCAACTCTCTGAGTTGAACACACGCACCCCATAGAAATTACTGAGAATGATTCTTTCTAGCGGTATATGCAGAAATCGCTTTTCCAGAGAAATACACAGAGAGGTCCAAATATCCACTTGCAGACTTTACAAACAGAGTGCTTCCAAACTGCTCTATGAAAAGAAAGGTTAAACTCTGTGAGTGGAACTCACACATCACCAAGTGGTTGCTGAGAATGATTCTCTCTAGTTTTTATACGAAGATATTTCCTTTTCTACCGTTAGCCCCAAAGCGCTTGAAATCTCCACTTGCAAATTCCACAAAAAGAGGGTTTCAAATCTGTTCTGTCTGAAGGAAGGTTCAACTCTGTGAGTTGAACACATAAAGCACAAACAAGTTACTGAGAATTCTTCTGTCTAGCGTTATATGCAGAAATCCCTTTCCAACGAAATCCCCAGATAGGTCCAAATATCCTCCTGCAGACTTTAGAAACAGAGTGTTTCCAAACTCCTCCATGAAAAGAAAGGTTAAACTCTGTGAGGGGATCGCACACATCACCAAGTGGTTGCTGAGAATGATTCTCTCTAGTTTTTATACGAAGATATTTCCTTTTCCACCGTTGGCCCCAAAGCGCTTGAAACCTCCACTTGCAAATTCCACAAAAAGAGGGTTTCAAATCTGCTCTGTCTAAAGGAAGGTTCAAATCCGTGAGTTAAACACACACAGCCCAAAGAAGTTACTGAGAATTCATCTGTCTAGCGTTATATGCAGAAATCCCGTTTCCAGCGAAATCCCCAGAGAGGTCCAAATATTCACATGCAGACTTTACAAACAGAGTGTTTCCAAACTGCTGCTTGAAAAGAAAGGTTTAACTCTGTGAGTGGAACGCACACATCACCAAGTGTTTGCTGAGAATGATTCTCTCTAGATTTTATACCAAGTTATTTCCTTTTCTACCGTTGGCCCCAAAGCGCAAGAAACCTCCACTTGCAAATTCCTCAAAAAGAGGGTTTCAAACCTGTTCTGTGTGAAGGAAGGTTCAACTCCGTCAGTTGAACACACGCAGCCCAAAGAAGTTACTGGGAATTCTTCTGTCTAGCGATATATGCAGAAATCCCGTTTCCAACGAAATCCTCAAAGAGGTCAAAATATCCACTTGCAGAATTTACAAACAGAGTATTTCCAAACTTCCCTATGAAAAGAAAGGTTAAACTCTGTGAGTAGAACGCACACATCACCAAGTGGTTGCGGAGAATGATTCTCTCTAGTTTTTATATGAAGAAATTTCCTTTTCTGCCGTTGGCCCCTAAGCGCTTGAAATCTCCGCTTGCAAATTCCACAAAAAGAGGATTTCAAATCTGCTCTGTCTAAAGGAAGGTTGAACTCTGTGAGTTGAACAAACGCAGCCCAAAGAAGTTACTGAGAATTCTTCTGTCTAGTGTTATATGTAGAATTCCCGTTTCAACGAAATCCCCAGAGAGGTCCAAATAACCACTTGCAGACTTTACAAACAGAGTGTATCCAAACTGCTCTATGAAAAGAAAGGTTAAACTCTGTGAGTGGAACGCACACATCACCATGTGGTTGCTGAGAATGATTCCCTCTAGTTTTTATACGAAGATATTTCATTTTCAACCGTTGGCCCCAAAGCGCTTGAAATCTCCACTTGCAAATTCGTCAAAAAGAGGGTTTCAAATCTGCTCTGTCTAAAGGAATGTTCAACTCTGTGAGTTGAACACACGCAGCCCAAAGAAGTTACTGAGAATTCCTCTGTCTAGCGTTATATGCAGAAATCTCGTTTACAACGAAATCCCCAGAGAGGTCCATATATCCACCTGCAGAGTTTAGAACAGAGCGTTTCCAAACTGCTCTATGAAAAGAAAGGTTAAACTCTGTGAGTGGAACGCACACATCACCAAGTGGTTGCTGAGAATGATTCTCTCTAGTTTTTATGCGACGATATTTCCTTTTCTACCGTTAGCCCCAAAGCGCTTGAAATCTCCACTTGCAAATTCCACTAAAAGAGGGTTTCAAATCTGCTCTGTCTGAAGGAAGGTCCAACTCTGTGAGTTGAACACATAAAGCCCAATCAAGTTACTGAGAATTCTTCTGTCTAGCGTTATATGCAGAAATCCCTTTCCAAAGAAATCCCCAGAGAGGTCCATATATCCTCCTGCAGACTTTAGAAACAGAGTGTTTCCAAACTCCTCAATGAAAAGAAAGGTTAAACTCTGTGAGTGGATCGCACACATCACCAAGTGGTTGCTGAGAATGATTCTCTCTAGTTTTTATAAGAAGATACTTCCTTTTCCACCGTTCGCCCCAAAGCGCATGAAACCTCCACTTGCAAATTCCACAAAAAGAGGGTTTCAAATCTGCTCTGTCTAAAGGAAGGTTCAAATCCGAGAGTTAAACACACGCAGCCGAAAGAAGTTACGGAGAATTCCTCTGTCTAGCGTTATATGCAGAAATCTCGTTTACAACGAAATCCCTAGTGAGGTCCATATATCCACTTGCAGAGTTTAGAACAGAGCGTTTAAAAACTGCTCTAAGAAAAGAAAGGTTAAACTCTGTGAGTGGAACGCACACATCACCAAGTGGTTGCTGAGAATGATTCTCTCTAGTTTTTATACGAAGATATTTCCTTTTCTACAGTTGGCCCCAAAGCACTTGAAACCTCCACTTGCAAATTCCACAAAAAGAGGGTTTCAAATCTGCTCTGCTAAAGGAAGGTTCAACTCTGTGAGTTGAACACACACAGCACAAAGAAGTTACTGAGAATTCCTCTGTCTAGCGTTATATGCAGAAATCCCGTTTCCAAAGAAATCCCCAGACAGGTCCAAATATCCAGTTGCAGACTTTACAAACAGAGTGTTTCCAAACGGCTGTATGAAAAGAAAGGTTAAACTCTGTGAGTGGAATGCACACATCACCAAGAGGTTGCTGAGAATTATTATCTCTAGTTTTTATACGAAGATATTTCCTTTTCTACCATTGGCCCCAAAGCGCTTGAAACCTCCACTTGCAAATTCCACAAAAAGAGGGTTTCAAACCTGCTCTGTGTGAAGGAAGGTTCAACTCCATGAGTTGAACACACGCAGCCAAAGAAGTTACTGAGAATTCTTCTGTTTAGCGTTATATGCAGAAATCCCGTTTCCAACGATATCCCCAGAGAGGTCCAAATATCCACTTGCAGAGTTTACAAACAGAGTGCTTCCAAACTTCTCTCTGAAAAGAAAATTTAAACTCTGTAAGTGGAGCGCACACATCAACAAGTGGTTGCTGAGAATGATTCTCTCTAGTTTTTATACGAAGATATTTCCTTTTCTACGGTTGGCCCCAAAGCGCTAGAAATCTCCACATCCAAATTCCACAAAAAGAGGGTTTCAAATCTGCTCTGTCTGAAGGAAGGTTCAACTCTGTGAGTTGAACACACGCAGCCCAAAGTAGTTGCTGAGAATTCTTCTCTCTAGCGTTATATGCAGAAATCCCGTTTCCAACGAAATCCTCATACAGATCCAAATATACACTTGCAGACTTTACAAACAGAGTGTTTCCAAACTGCTCTATGAAAAGAAAGGTTAAACTCTGTATGTGGAATGCATACATCACCTAGTGGTTGCTGCGAATGATTCTCTCTAGTTTTTATACGAAGATATTACCTTTTCTACCGTTGGCCTGAAAGCGCTTGAAACCTCCAGTTGCAAATTCCCCAAAAAGAGGGTTTCAAATCTGCTCTTTCTGAAGGAAGGTTCAACTCTGTGAGTTGAACACACGAAGCCCAAACAAGTTACTGAGAATTCTTCTGTCTAGCGTTATATGCAGAAATCCCTTTCCAACGAAATCCCCAGAGAGGTCCAAATATCCTCCTGCAGACTTTAGAAACAGAGTGTTTCCAAACTCCTCCATGAAAAGAAAGGTTAAACTCTGTGAGTGGATTGCACACATCACCAAGTGGTTGCTGAGAATGATTCTCTCTAGTTTTTATACGAAGATATTTCCTTTTCTACCGTTGGCCCCAAATCGATTGAAACCTCCACTTGCAAATTCCACAAAAAGAGGGTTTCAAATCTGCTCTGTCTAAAGGAAGGTTCAAATCTGTGAGTTGAACACACGCAGCCCAAAGAAGTTACTGAGAATTCTTCTCACTAGCGTTATATTCAGAAATCCCTTTCCAACGAAATCCCCAGAGAGGTCCAAATATCCTCCTGCAGACTTTAGAAACAGAGTGTTTCCAAACTCCTCAATGAAAAGAAAGGTTAAACTCTGTGAGTGGATCGCACACATCACCAAGTGGTTGCTGAGAATGATTCTCTCTAGTTTTTATAAGAAGATACTTCCTTTTCCACCGTTCGCCCCAAAGCGCATGAAACCTCCACTTGCAAATTCCACAAAAAGAGGGTTTCAAATCTGCTCTGTCTAAAGGAAGGTTCAAATCCGAGAGTTAAACACACGCAGCCGAAAGAAGTTACGGAGAATTCCTCTGTCTAGCGTTATATGCAGAAATCTCGTTTACAACGAAATCCCTAGTGAGGTCCATATATCCACTTGCAGAGTTTAGAACAGAGCGTTTAAAAACTGCTCTAAGAAAAGAAAGGTTAAACTCTGTGAGTGGAACGCACACATCACCAAGTGGTTGCTGAGAATGATTCTCTCTAGTTTTTATACGAAGATATTTCCTTTTCTACAGTTGGCCCCAAAGCACTTGAAACCTCCACTTGCAAATTCCACAAAAAGAGGGTTTCAAATCTGCTCTGCTAAAGGAAGGTTCAACTCTGTGAGTTGAACACACACAGCACAAAGAAGTTACTGAGAATTCCTCTGTCTAGCGTTATATGCAGAAATCCCGTTTCCAAAGAAATCCCCAGACAGGTCCAAATATCCAGTTGCAGACTTTACAAACAGAGTGTTTCCAAACGGCTGTATGAAAAGAAAGGTTAAACTCTGTGAGTGGAATGCACACATCACCAAGAGGTTGCTGAGAATTATTATCTCTAGTTTTTATACGAAGATATTTCCTTTTCTACCATTGGCCCCAAAGCGCTTGAAACCTCCACTTGCAAATTCCACAAAAAGAGGGTTTCAAACCTGCTCTGTGTGAAGGAAGGTTCAACTCCATGAGTTGAACACACGCAGCCAAAGAAGTTACTGAGAATTCTTCTGTTTAGCGTTATATGCAGAAATCCCGTTTCCAACGATATCCCCAGAGAGGTCCAAATATCCACTTGCAGAGTTTACAAACAGAGTGCTTCCAAACTTCTCTCTGAAAAGAAAATTTAAACTCTGTAAGTGGAGCGCACACATCAACAAGTGGTTGCTGAGAATGATTCTCTCTAGTTTTTATACGAAGATATTTCCTTTTCTACGGTTGGCCCCAAAGCGCTAGAAATCTCCACATCCAAATTCCACAAAAAGAGGGTTTCAAATCTGCTCTGTCTGAAGGAAGGTTCAACTCTGTGAGTTGAACACACGCAGCCCAAAGTAGTTGCTGAGAATTCTTCTCTCTAGCGTTATATGCAGAAATCCCGTTTCCAACGAAATCCTCATACAGATCCAAATATACACTTGCAGACTTTACAAACAGAGTGTTTCCAAACTGCTCTATGAAAAGAAAGGTTAAACTCTGTATGTGGAATGCATACATCACCTAGTGGTTGCTGCGAATGATTCTCTCTAGTTTTTATACGAAGATATTACCTTTTCTACCGTTGGCCTGAAAGCGCTTGAAACCTCCAGTTGCAAATTCCCCAAAAAGAGGGTTTCAAATCTGCTCTTTCTGAAGGAAGGTTCAACTCTGTGAGTTGAACACACGAAGCCCAAACAAGTTACTGAGAATTCTTCTGTCTAGCGTTATATGCAGAAATCCCTTTCCAACGAAATCCCCAGAGAGGTCCAAATATCCTCCTGCAGACTTTAGAAACAGAGTGTTTCCAAACTCCTCCATGAAAAGAAAGGTTAAACTCTGTGAGTGGATTGCACACATCACCAAGTGGTTGCTGAGAATGATTCTCTCTAGTTTTTATACGAAGATATTTCCTTTTCTACCGTTGGCCCCAAATCGATTGAAACCTCCACTTGCAAATTCCACAAAAAGAGGGTTTCAAATCTGCTCTGTCTAAAGGAAGGTTCAAATCTGTGAGTTGAACACACGCAGCCCAAAGAAGTTACTGAGAATTCTTCTCACTAGCGTTATATTCAGAAATCCCTTTCCAACGAAATCCCCAGAGAGGTCCAAATATCCACATGCAGACTTTAGAAATAGAGTGTTTCCAAACTCCTACATGAAAAGAAAGGTAAAACTCTGTGAGTGGAGCGCACACATCACCAATTGGTTGCTGAGAATGATTCTCTCTGGTTTTTATACGAAGATATTTCCTTTTCTACCGTTGGACCCAAACCGCTTGAAATCTAAACTTGCAAATTCCACAAAAAGAGGGTTTCAAATCTGCTTTGTCTAAAGGAAGGTTCAACTCTGTGAGTTGAACACACGCAGAACAAAAAGTTACTGAGAATTCTTCTGTCTAGCTTCAAATGCAGAAATCCCTATTCCAACGAAGTCCTCAAAGATGTCCAAATATCCACTTGCAGACATTACAAACACAGTGTTTCCAAACTGCTCTATGAAAAGAAAGGTTAAACTCTGTGAGTGGAACGCAGACATCACCAAGTGGTTGCTGAGAATGATTCACTCTGGTTTTTATACAAAGATATTTGCTTTTCTACCGTTGGCCCCAAAGCGCTTGAAACCTCCACTTGCAAATTCCACAAAAAGAGGGTTTCAAATCTGCTCTGTCTAAAGGAAGGTTCAACTCTTTGAGTTGGACACACACAGTCTAAAGAAGTTACTGAGAATTCCTCTGTCTAGCGTTATATGCAGAAATTCCGTTTCCAATGAAATCCCCAGAGAGGTCCATATATCCAGTTGTAGACTTTACAAACAGAGTGTTTCCAAACTGCTCTATGAAAGGAAGGTTGAACTCTGTGACTGGAAAGCACACATAACCAAGTGGTTGCTGAGAATGATTATCTCTAATTTTTATACGAAGATATTCCCTTTTCTACTGTTGGCCCCAAAGCGCTTGAAACCTCCACTGGCAAATTCCACAAAAAGAGGGTTTCAAACCTGCTCTGTGTGAAGGGAGGTTCAACTCCTTGAGTTGAACACACGCAGCCCAAAAATGTAACTGAGAATACTTCTGTCTAGCGTTATATGCAGAAATCCCGTTTCCAAAGAAATCCTCTAAGAGGTCAAAATATCCACTTGCAGACTTTACAAAGAGAGTGTTTCCAAACTGCTCTATGAAAAGAAAGGTTAAACTCTCTGAGTGGAATGCACACATCACCAAATAGTTGCTGAGAATGATTCTCTCTAGTTTTTATACGAAGATATTTCCTTTTCTACCATTGGCCGCAAAGCGCTGGAAATCTCCACTTCCAAATTCCAGAAAAAGAGGGTTTCAAATCTGCTCTGTCTGCAGGAAGGTTCAACTCTGTGAGTTGAACACACACAGCCCAAAGAAGTTACTGAGAATTCTTCTGTCTAGCGTAATATGCAGAAATCCCGTTCCCAACGAAATCCCCAGAGAGGTCCAAATATCCACCTGCAGACTTTACAAACACAGTGTTTCCAAACTGCTCTATGAAAAAAAACTTTAAACTCTGTGAGTGGAACGCAGACATCACCAAGTGGTTGCTGAGAATGATTCACTCTAGTTTTTATACAAAGATATTTGCTTTTCTACCGTTAGACCCAAAGCGCTTGAAACCTCCACTTGGAAATTCCACAAAAAGAGGGTTTCAAATCTGCTCTGTCTAAAGGAAGGTTCAACTCTTTGAGTTGGACACACACAGTCTAAAGAAGGTACTGAGAATTCCTCTCTCAAGCGTTATATGCAGAAATCACTTTTAAAGCGAAATCCCCAGCGAGGTCCAAATATCCATTTGCAGAGTTTACAAACGGAGTGTTTCCAAACTGCTCTATGAAAGGAAAAGTTAAACTCCCTATGTGGAACGCACACATCACCTAGAGGTTGCTGAGAATGATTCCCTCTAGTTTATATACGAAGATATTTCCTTTTCTACCGTTGGCCCCAAAGCGCTTGAAACCTCCACTTGCAAATTCCACAAAAAGAGGGTTTCAAAACTGCTCTGTGTGAAGGGAGGTTCAACTCCGTGAGTTGAACACACGCAGCCCAAAGAAGTAACTGAGAATTCTTCTGTCTAGCGTTATATGCAGAAATCCCGTTTCCAAAGAAATCCTCTCAGAGGTCCAAATATCCACTTGCAGACTTTACAAAGAGAGTGTTTCCAAACTGCTCTATGAAAAGAAAGGTTAAACTCTCTGAGTGGAATGCACACATCACCAAATAGTTGCTGAGAATGATTCTCTCTAGTTTTTATACGAAGATATTTCCTTTTCTACCATTGGCCGCAAAGCGCTAGAAATCTCCACTTCCAAATTCCAGAAAAAGAGGGTTTCAAATCTGCTCTGTCTGCAGGAAGGTTCAACTCTGTGAGTTGAACACACACAGCCCAAAGAAGTTACTGAGAATTCTTCTGTCTAGCGTAATATGCAGAAATCCCATTCCCAACGAAATCCCCAGAGAGGTCCAAATATCCACCTGTAGACTTTACAAACAGAGTGTTTCCAAACTGCTCTATGAAAAAAAGCTTTAAACTCTGTGAGTGGAACGCAGACATCACCAAGTGGTTGCTGAGAATGATTCACTCTAGTTTTTATACAAAGATATTTGCTTTTCTACCGTTGGCCCCAAAGCGCTTGAAACCTCCACTTGGAAATTCCACAAAAAGAGGGTTTCAAATCTGCTCTGTCTAAAGGAAGGCTCAACTCTTTGAGTTAGACACACACAGTCTAAAGAAGGTACTGAGAATTCCTCTCTCAAGCGTTATATGCAGAAATCACTTTTACAGCGAAATCCCCTGCGAGGTCCAAATATACATTTGCAGAGTTTACAAACAGAGTGTTTCCAAACTGCTCTATGAAAGGAAAAGTTAAACTCCCTATGTGGAACGCACACATCACCTAGAGGTTGCTGAGAATGATTCCCTCTAGTTTTTATACGAAGATATTTCCTTTTCTACCGTTGGCCCCAAAGCGCTTTAAACCTCCACTTGCAAATTCCACAAAAAGAGGGTTTCAAATCTGCTCTGTCTAACGGATGGTTCAACTCTGTGAGTTGAACACACGCAGCCCAAAGAAGTTACTGAGAATTCTTCTGTCTAGCGTTATATGCAGAAATCCCTTTTCCAACGAAATCCCCAGAGTGGTCCAAATATCCACTTGCAGATTTTAGAAACAGAGTGTTTCCAAACTGGTCTATGAAAAGAAAGGTTAAACTCTGTGAGTAGAACGCACACATCACCAAGTGGTTGCTGAGAATGATTCTCTCTAGTTTTTATACGAAGACATTTCCTTTTCTAACGTTGGACCCAAAGCGCTTGAAATCTCCACTTGGAAAATCCACAAAAAGAGGGTTTCAAATCTGCTCTGTCCAAAGGAAGGTTCAACTCTGTGAGTTGATCACATGCAGCCCAAAGAAGTTACTGAAAATTCTTCTGTGTAGCGTTATGTGCAGAAATCCCGTTTCCGACGAAATCCCCAGAGAGGTCCAAATATCCACTTGCAGACTTTACAAACAGAGTGTTTCCAGACTGCTCTACGAGAAGAAAAGTTAAACTCTATGAGTGGAACGCACACATCACCTAGTGGTTGCTGAGAATGATTCTCTCTGGTTTTTATACGAAGATATTTCCTTTTCTACCGTTGGCCCCAAAGCGCTTGAAATCTCCCCTTGCAAATTCCACAAAAAGAGGGTTTCAAATCTACTCTGTCTAAAGGAAGGTTCAATTCTGTGAGTTGAACACACGCAGCCCAAAAAAGTTACTGAGAATTCTTCGGTCTAGCGTTATATGCAGAAATCCCTTTTCCAAAGAAATCCCCAGAGAGGTCGAAATATCCACTTGCAGACTTTACAAACAGAGTGTATCCAAAGTGCTCTATGAAAAGAAAGGTTAAAGTCTGTGAGTGGAATGCACACATCACCAACTGGTTGCTGAGAATGATTCTCTCCAGTTTTTATACGAAGACATTTCTTTTTCTACCTTTGGCCGCAAAGCGCTTGAAATCTCCAATTGCAAATTCCACAAAAGGAGGGTTTCAAATCTGCTCTGTGTAAAGGAAGGTTCAACTTTGTGAGTTGAACACACGCTGCCCAAAAAAGTTACTGGGAATTCTTCTGTCTAGCATTATATGCAGAAATCCCATTTCCAATGAAATTCCCAGTGAGGTCCAAATATCCACTTGCAGACTTTACAAACAGAATGTTTCCAAACTGCTCTATGAAAAGAAAGGTTAAACTCTGTGAGTGGAACGCACACATCACCAAGTGGTTGCTGAGAATGATTCTCTCTAGTTTTTATACGAAGACATTTCCTTTTCTAACGTGTGCCCCAAAGCGCTTGAAACCTCCACTTGCAAATATACCCAAAAAGAGGGTTTCAAATCTGCTCTGTCTAAAGGAAGGTTCAACTCTGTGAGTTGAACACACGCAGCCCAAAGAAGTTACTGATAATTCTTCTGTCTAGTGTTATATGCAGAAATCACGTTTCCAACGAAATCCTCAAAGAGGTCCAAATATCCACTTGCACACTTTACAAACAGAGTGTTTCCAAACTGCTGCTTGAAAAGAAAGGTTTAACTCTCTGAGTGGAACGCACACATCACCAAGTGGTTGCTGAGAATGATTCTCTCTAGTTTTTGTACGAAGATATTTCATTCTCTGCGGTTGGCCCCAAAGCGCAAGAAATCTCCACTTGCAAATTCCACAAAAAGAGGGTTTCAAATCTGCTCTGTCTAAAGGAAGGTTGAACTCTGTGAGTTGAACAAACGCAGCCCAAAGAATTTACTGCGAATTCTTCTGTTTAGCGTTACATGCAGAAATCCCGTTTCCAATGAAATCCCTAGTGAGGTCGAAATATCCACTTGCAGACATTACAAACAGAGTGTTTCCAATCTGCTCTATGAGAAGAAAGGTTAAACTCAGTGAGTGGAATGCACACATCACCAAGTGGTTGCTGAGAATGATTCTCTCTAGTTTTTATACGAAGATATTTCCTTTTCTACCGTTAGCCCCAAAGCGCTTGAAACCTTCACTTGCAAATATCCACAAAAAGAGGGTTTCATATCTGCTCTGTCTAAAGGAAGGTTCAACTCTGTGAGTTAAACACACGCAGCCCAAAGAAGTTTCTGAGAATTCTTCTGTCTAGCGTTATATGCAGAAATCCCGTTTCCAACGAAATCTTCAAAGAGGTCCAAATATCCACTTGCCGACTTTAGAAACAGAGTGTTTCCAAATTGGTCTATGAAAAGAAAGGTTAAACTCTGTGAGTGGAACGCACACATCACCAAGTGTTTGCTGAGAATGATTCTCTCTAGATTTTATACCAAGTTATTTCCTTTTCTACCGTTGGCCCCAAAGCGCATGAAACCTCCACTTGCAAATTCCTCAAAAAGAGGGTTTCAAACCTGTTCTGTGTGAAGGAAGGTTCATCTCCGTGAGTTGAACACACGCAGCCCAAAGAAGTTACTGGGAATTCTTCTGTCTAGCGATATATGCAGAAATCCCGTTTCAACGAAATGCCCAGAGAGGTCCAAATATCCAACTGCAGACTTTACAAACAGAGTGTTTCCAAACTGCTCTATGAAAAGAAAGGTTAAACTCTGTGAGTGGAACGCACACATCACCAAGTGTTTGCTGAGAATGATTCTCTCTAGATTTTATACCAAGTTATTTCCTTTTCTACCGTTGGCCCCAAAGCGCAAGAAACCTCCACTTGCAAATTCCTCAAAAAGAGGGTTTCAAACCTGTTCTGTGTGAAGGAAGGTTCAACTCCGTCAGTTGAACACACGCAGCCCAAAGAAGTTACTGGGAATTCTTCTGTCTAGCGATATATGCAGAAATCCCGTTTCCAACGAAATCCTCAAAGAGGTCAAAATATCCACTTGCAGAATTTACAAACAGAGTATTTCCAAACTTCTCTATGAAAAGAAAGGTTAAACTCTGTGAGTAGAACGCACACATCACCAAGTGGTTGCGGAGAATGATTCTCTCTAGTTTTTATATGAAGAAATTTCCTTTTCTGCCGTTGGCCCCTAAGCGCTTGAAATCTCCGCTTGCAAATTCCACAAAAAGAGGATTTCAAATCTGCTCTGTCTAAAGGAAGGTTGAACTCTGTGAGTTGAACAAACGCAGCCCAAAGAAGTTACTGAGAATTCTTCTGTCTAGTGTTATATGTAGAATTCCCGTTTCAACGAAATCCCCAGAGAGGTCCAAATAACCACTTGCAGACTTTACAAACAGAGTGTATCCAAACTGCTCTATGAAAAGAAAGGTTAAACTCTGTGAGTGGAACGCACACATCACCATGTGGTTGCTGAGAATGATTCCCTCTAGTTTTTATACGAAGATATTTCATTTTCAACCGTTGGCCCCAAAGCGCTTGAAATCTCCACTTGCAAATTCGTCAAAAAGAGGGTTTCAAATCTGCTCTGTCTAAAGGAATGTTCAACTCTGTGAGTTGAACACACGCAGCCCAAAGAAGTTACTGAGAATTCCTCTGTCTAGCGTTATATGCAGAAATCTCGTTTACAACGAAATCCCCAGAGAGGTCCATATATCCACCTGCAGAGTTTAGAACAGAGCGTTTCCAAACTGCTCTATGAAAAGAAAGGTTAAACTCTGTGAGTGGAACGCACACATCACCAAGTGGTTGCTGAGAATGATTCTCTCTAGTTTTTATGCGACGATATTTCCTTTTCTACCGTTAGCCCCAAAGCGCTTGAAATCTCCACTTGCAAATTCCACTAAAAGAGGGTTTCAAATCTGCTCTGTCTGAAGGAAGGTTCAACTCTGTGAGTTGAACACATAAAGCCCAATCAAGTTACTGAGAATTCTTCTGTCTAGCGTTATATGCAGAAATCCCTTTCCAAAGAAATCCCCAGAGAGGTCCATATATCCTCCTGCAGACTTTAGAAACAGAGTGTTTCCAAACTCCTCAATGAAAAGAAAGGTTAAACTCTGTGAGTGGATCGCACACATCACCAAGTGGTTGCTGAGAATGATTCTCTCTAGTTTTTATAAGAAGATACTTCCTTTTCCACCGTTCGCCCCAAAGCGCATGAAACCTCCACTTGCAAATTCCACAAAAAGAGGGTTTCAAATCTGCTCTGTCTAAAGGAAGGTTCAAATCCGAGAGTTAAACACACGCAGCCGAAAGAAGTTACGGAGAATTCCTCTGTCTAGCGTTATATGCAGAAATCTCGTTTACAACGAAATCCCTAGTGAGGTCCATATATCCACTTGCAGAGTTTAGAACAGAGCGTTTAAAAACTGCTCTAAGAAAAGAAAGGTTAAACTCTGTGAGTGGAACGCACACATCACCAAGTGGTTGCTGAGAATGATTCTCTCTAGTTTTTATACGAAGATATTTCCTTTTCTACAGTTGGCCCCAAAGCACTTGAAACCTCCACTTGCAAATTCCACAAAAAGAGGGTTTCAAATCTGCTCTGCTAAAGGAAGGTTCAACTCTGTGAGTTGAACACACACAGCACAAAGAAGTTACTGAGAATTCCTCTGTCTAGCGTTATATGCAGAAATCCCGTTTCCAAAGAAATCCCCAGACAGATCCAAATATCCAGTTGCAGACTTTACAAACAGAGTGTTTCCAAACGGCTGTATGAAAAGAAAGGTTAAACTCTGTGAGTGGAATGCACACATCACCAAGAGGTTGCTGAGAATTATTATCTCTAGTTTTTATACGAAGATATTTCCTTTTCTACCATTGGCCCCAAAGCGCTTGAAACCTCCACTTGCAAATTCCACAAAAAGAGGGTTTCAAACCTGCTCTGTGTGAAGGAAGGTTCAACTCCATGAGTTGAACACACGCAGCCAAAGAAGTTACTGAGAATTCTTCTGTTTAGCGTTATATGCAGAAATCCCGTTTCCAACGATATCCCCAGAGAGGTCCAAATATCCACTTGCAGAGTTTACAAACAGAGTGCTTCCAAACTTCTCTCTGAAAAGAAAATTTAAACTCTGTAAGTGGAGCGCACACATCAACAAGTGGTTGCTGAGAATGATTCTCTCTAGTTTTTATACGAAGATATTTCCTTTTCTACGGTTGGCCCCAAAGCGCTAGAAATCTCCACATCCAAATTCCACAAAAAGAGGGTTTCAAATCTGCTCTGTCTGAAGGAAGGTTCAACTCTGTGAGTTGAACACACGCAGCCCAAAGTAGTTGCTGAGAATTCTTCTCTCTAGCGTTATATGCAGAAATCCCGTTTCCAACGAAATCCTCATACAGATCCAAATATACACTTGCAGACTTTACAAACAGAGTGTTTCCAAACTGCTCTATGAAAAGAAAGGTTAAACTCTGTATGTGGAATGCATACATCACCTAGTGGTTGCTGCGAATGATTCTCTCTAGTTTTTATACGAAGATATTACCTTTTCTACCGTTGGCCTGAAAGCGCTTGAAACCTCCAGTTGCAAATTCCCCAAAAAGAGGGTTTCAAATCTGCTCTTTCTGAAGGAAGGTTCAACTCTGTGAGTTGAACACACGAAGCCCAAACAAGTTACTGAGAATTCTTCTGTCTAGCGTTATATGCAGAAATCCCTTTCCAACGAAATCCCCAGAGAGGTCCAAATATCCTCCTGCAGACTTTAGAAACAGAGTGTTTCCAAACTCCTCCATGAAAAGAAAGGTTAAACTCTGTGAGTGGATCGCACACATCACCAAGTGGTTGCTGAGAATGATTCTCTCTAGTTTTTATACGAAGATATTTCCTTTTCTACCGTTGGCCCCAAATCGATTGAAACCTCCACTTGCAAATTCCACAAAAAGAGGGTTTCAAATCTGCTCTGTCTAAAGGAAGGTTCAAATCTGTGAGTTGAACACACGCAGCCCAAAGAAGTTACTGAGAATTCTTCTCACTAGCGTTATATTCAGAAATCCCTTTCCAACGAAATCCCCAGAGAGGTCCAAATATCCACATGCAGACTTTAGAAATAGAGTGTTTCCAAACTCCTACATGAAAAGAAAGGTAAAACTCTGTGAGTGGAGCGCACACATCACCAATTGGTTGCTGAGAATGATTCTCTCTGGTTTTTATACGAAGATATTTCCTTTTCTACCGTTGGACCCAAACCGCTTGAAATCTAAACTTGCAAATTCCACAAAAAGAGGGTTTCAAATCTGCTTTGTCTAAAGGAAGGTTCAACTCTGTGAGTTGAACACACGCAGAACAAAAAGTTACTGAGAATTCTTCTGTCTAGCTTCAAATGCAGAAATCCCTATTCCAACGAAGTCCTCAAAGATGTCCAAATATCCACTTGCAGACATTACAAACACAGTGTTTCCAAACTGCTCTATGAAAAGAAAGGTTAAACTCTGTGAGTGGAACGCAGACATCACCAAGTGGTTGCTGAGAATGATTCACTCTGGTTTTTATACAAAGATATTTGCTTTTCTACCGTTGGCCCCAAAGCGCTTGAAACCTCCACTTGCAAATTCCACAAAAAGAGGGTTTCAAATCTGCTCTGTCTAAAGGAAGGTTCAACTCTTTGAGTTGGACACACACAGTCTAAAGAAGTTACTGAGAATTCCTCTGTCTAGCGTTATATGCAGAAATTCCGTTTCCAATGAAATCCCCAGAGAGGTCCATATATCCAGTTGTAGACTTTACAAACAGAGTGTTTCCAAACTGCTCTATGAAAGGAAGGTTGAACTCTGTGACTGGAAAGCACACATAACCAAGTGGTTGCTGAGAATGATTATCTCTAATTTTTATACGAAGATATTCCCTTTTCTACCGTTGGCCCCAAAGCGCTTGAAACCTCCACTGGCAAATTCCACAAAAAGAGGGTTTCAAACCTGCTCTGTGTGAAGGGAGGTTCAACTCCTTGAGTTGAACACACGCAGCCCAAAAATGTAACTGAGAATACTTCTGTCTAGCGTTATATGCAGAAATCCCGTTTCCAAAGAAATCCTCTAAGAGGTCAAAATATCCACTTGCAGACTTTACAAAGAGAGTGTTTCCAAACTGCTCTATGAAAAGAAAGGTTAAACTCTCTGAGTGGAATGCACACATCACCAAATAGTTGCTGAGAATGATTCTCTCTAGTTTTTATACGAAGATATTTCCTTTTCTACCATTGGCCGCAAAGCGCTGGAAATCTCCACTTCCAAATTCCAGAAAAAGAGGGTTTCAAATCTGCTCTGTCTGCAGGAAGGTTCAACTCTGTGAGTTGAACACACACAGCCCAAAGAAGTTACTGAGAATTCTTCTGTCTAGCGTAATATGCAGAAATCCCGTTCCCAACGAAATCCCCAGAGAGGTCCAAATATCCACCTGCAGACTTTACAAACACAGTGTTTCCAAACTGCTCTATGAAAAAAAACTTTAAACTCTGTGAGTGGAACGCAGACATCACCAAGTGGTTGCTGAGAATGATTCACTCTAGTTTTTATACAAAGATATTTGCTTTTCTACCGTTGGACCCAAAGCGCTTGAAACCTCCACTTGGAAATTCCACAAAAAGAGGGTTTCAAATCTGCTCTGTCTAAAGGAAGGTTCAACTCTTTGAGTTGGACACACACAGTCTAAAGAAGGTACTGAGAATTCCTCTCTCAAGCGTTATATGCAGAAATCACTTTTAAAGCGAAATCCCCAGCGAGGTCCAAATATCCATTTGCAGAGTTTACAAACGGAGTGTTTCCAAACTGCTCTATGAAAGGAAAAGTTAAACTCCCTATGTGGAACGCACACATCACCTAGAGGTTGCTGAGAATGATTCCCTCTAGTTGATATACGAAGATATTTCCTTTTCTACCGTTGGCCCCAAAGCGCTTGAAACCTCCACTTGCAAATTCCACAAAAAGAGGGTTTCAAAACTGCTCTGTGTGAAGGGAGGTTCAACTCCGTGAGTTGAACACACGCAGCCCAAAGAAGTAACTGAGAATTCTTCTGTCTAGCGTTATATGCAGAAATCCCGTTTCCAAAGAAATCCTCTCAGAGGTCCAAATATCCACTTGCAGACTTTACAAAGAGAGTGTTTCCAAACTGCTCTATGAAAAGAAAGGTTAAACTCTCTGAGTGGAATGCACACATCACCAAATAGTTGCTGAGAATGATTCTCTCTAGTTTTTATACGAAGATATTTCCTTTTCTACCATTGGCCGCAAAGCGCTAGAAATCTCCACTTTCAAATTCCAGAAAAAGAGGGTTTCAAATCTGCTCTGTCTGCAGGAAGGTTCAACTCTGTGAGTTGAACACACACAGCCCAAAGAAGTTACTGAGAATTCTTCTGTCTAGCGTAATATGCAGAAATCCCATTCCCAACGAAATCCCCAGAGAGGTCCAAATATCCACCTGTAGACTTTACAAACAGAGTGTTTCCAAACTGCTCTATGAAAAAAAACTTTAAACTCTGTGAGTGGAACGCAGACATCACCAAGTGGTTGCTGAGAATGATTCACTCTAGTTTTTATACAAAGATATTTGCTTTTCTACCGTTGGCCCCAAAGCGCTTGAAACCTCCACTTGGAAATTCCACAAAAAGAGGGTTTCAAATCTGCTCTGTCTAAAGGAAGGCTCAACTCTTTGAGTTAGACACACACAGTCTAAAGAAGGTACTGAGAATTCCTCTCTCAAGCGTTATATGCAGAAATCACTTTTACAGCGAAATCCCCTGCGAGGTCCAAATATCCATTTGCAGAGTTTACAAACAGAGTGTTTCCAAACTGCTCTATGAAAGGAAAAGTTAAACTCCCTATGTGGAACGCACACATCACCTAGAGGTTGCTGAGAATGATTCCCTCTAGTTTTTATACGAAGATATTTCCTTTTCTACCGTTGGCCCCAAAGCGCTTTAAACCTCCACTTGCAAATTCCACAAAAAGAGGGTTTCAAATCTGATCTGTCTAAAGGAAGGTTCAAGTCTGTGAGTTGAACACACGCAGCCCAAAAATTTACTGAGAATTCTTCTGTCTAGCTTTAAATGCAGAAATCCCGTTTCCAACGAAATCCCCAGAGTGGTCCAAATATCCACTTGCAGACTTTACAAACAGAGTGTTTCCAAACTGCTCTATGAAAAGAAAAGTTAAACTCTTTGAGTGGAACGCACACATCACCAAGTGGTTGCTGAGAATGATTCTCTCTAGTTTTTATACGAAGACATTTCCTTTTCTAACGTTGGACCCAAAGCGCTTGAAATCTCCACTTGCAAAATCCACAAAAAGAGGGTTTCAAATCTGCTCTATCTAAAGGAAGGTTCAACTCCGTGAGTTGAACACATGCAGCCCAAAGAAGTTACTGAGAATTCTTCTGTGTAGCGTTATATGCAGAAATCCCGTTTCCAACGAAATCCCCAGAGAGTTCCAAATATCCACTTGGAGACTTTAAAAACAGAGTGTTTCCAGACTGCTCTACGAGAAGAAAAGTTAAACTCTGTGAGTGGTATGCACACATCACCAAGTGGTTGCTGAGAATGATTCTCTCCAGTTTTTATACGAAGACCTTTCTTTTTCTAAAGTTGGCCCCAAAGCGCTTGAAATCTCCATTTGCAAATTCCACAAAAAGAGGGTTTCAAATCTGCTTTGTCTAAAGGAAGGTTAAACTCTGTGAGTTGATCACATGCAGCCCAAAGAAGTTACTGAAAATTCTTCTGTGTATCGTTATGTGCAGAAATCCCGTTTCCAACGAAATCCCCAGAGAGGTTCAAATATCCACTTGCAGACTTTACAAACAGAGTGTTTCCAGACTGCTCTACGAGAAGAAAAGTTAAACTCTATGAGTGGAACGCACACATCACCAAGTGGTTGCTGAGAATGATTCTCTCTGGTTTTTATACAAAGATATTTCCTTTTCTACCGTTGGCCCGAAAGCGCTTGAAATCTCCACTTGCAAATTCCACAAAAAGAAGGTTTCAAATCTACTCTGTCTAAAGGAAGGTTCAATTCTGTGAGTTGAACACACGCAGCCCCAAAAAGTTACTGAGAATTCTTCGGTCTAGCGTTATATGCAGAAATCCCTTTTCCAAAGAAATCCCCAGAGAGGTCGAAATATCCACTTGCAGACTTTACAAACAGAGTGTTTCCAAACTGCTCTATGAAAAGAAAGGTTAAACTCTGTTAGTAGAATGCACACATCACCAAGAGGTTGCCGAGAATGATTCTCTCTAGTTTTTATACGAAGAAATTTCATTTTCTACCGTTGGCCCCAAAGCACTTGAAATCTAGACTAGCAAATTCCACAAAAAGAGGGTTTCAAATCTGCTCTGTCTAAAGGATGGTTCAACTCTGTGAGGTGAACACACGCAGCCCGAAGAAGTTACTGAGAATTCTTCTGTCTAGCGTTATATGCAGAAATCCCTTTTCCAACGAAATCCCCAGTGAGGTCCAAATATCCAATTGCAGACTTAAGAAACAGAGTGTTTCCAAAGAGCTCTATGGAAAGAAAGGTTAAACTCTGTGAGTGGAAGGCACACATCACCAAGTGGTTGCTGAGAATGATTCTCTCTAGTTTTTATACGAAGATATATGCTTTTCGACCGTTGGCCCCAAAGCTCTTGAAACCTCCACTTGCAAATTCCACAAAAAGAGGGTTTCAAATCTGCTCTATCTAAAGGAAGGTTCAACTCTGTGAGTTGAACACATGCAGCTCAAAGAAGTTACTGAGAATTCTTCTGTGTAGCGTTATATGCAGAAATCCCGTTTCCAACGAAATCCCCAGAGAGGTCCAAATATCCACTTGGAGACTTTAAAAACAGAGTGTTTCCAGACTGCTCTACGAGAAGAAAAGTTAAACTCTGTGAGTGGTATGCACACATCACCAACTGGTTGCTGAGAATGATTCTCTCCAGTTTTTATACGAAGACATTCCTTTTTCTAAAGTTGGCCCCAAAGCGCTTGAAATCTCCACTTGCAAATTCCACAAAAAGAGGGTTTCAAATCTGCTCTGTGTAAAGGAAGGTTCAACTCTGTGAGTTGAACACACGCTACCCAAAAAAGTTACTGGGAATTCTTCTGTCTAGCGTTATATGCAGAAATCCCGTTTCCAATGAAATTCCCAGTGAGGTCCAAATATCCACTTGCAGACTTTACAAACAGAGTGTTTCCAAACTGCTCTATGAAAAGAAAGGTTAAACTCTGTGAGTGGAACGCACACATCACCAAGTGGTTGCTGAGAATGATTCTCTCTAGTTTTTATAAGAAGACATTTCCTTTTCTAATGTTAGCCCCAAAGCGCTTGAAACCTCCACTTGCAAATATTCCCAAAAAGAGGGTTTCAAATCTGCTCTGTCTAAAGGAAGGTTCAACTCTGTGAGTTGAACACACGCAGACCAAAGAAGTTACTGATAATTCTTCTGTCTAGTGTTATATGCAGAAATCACGTTTCCAACGAAATCCTCAAAGAGGTCCAAATATCCACTTGCAGACTTTACAAACAGAGTGTTTCCAAACTGCTCTATGAAAAGAAAAGTTAAACTCTGTGAGTGGAACGCACACATCACCAAGTGGTTGCTGAGAATGATTCTCTCTGGTTTTTATACGAAGATATTTCCTTTTCTACCGTTGGCCCCAAAGCGCTTGAAACCTTCACTTGCAAATTCCACAAAAAGAGGGTTTCAAATCTGCTCTGTCTAACGGATGGTTCAACTCTGTGAGTTGAACACACGCAGCCCAAAGAAGTTACTGAGAATTCTTCTGTCTAGCGTTATATGCAGAAATCCCTTTTCCAACGAAATCCCCAGAGTGGTCCAAATATCCACTTGCAGATTTTAGAAACAGAGTGTTTCCAAACTGGTCTATGAAAAGAAAGGTTAAACTCTGTGAGTAGAACGCACACATCACCAAGTGGTTGCTGAGAATGATTCTCTCTAGTTTTAATACGAAGACATTTCCTTTTCTAACGTTGGACCCAAAGCGCTTGAAATCTCCACTTGGAAAATCCACAAAAAGAGGGTTTCAAATCTGCTCTGTCCAAAGGAAGGTTCAACTCTGTGAGTTGATCACATGCAGCCCAAAGAAGTTACTGAAAATTCTTCTGTGTAGCGTTATGTGCAGAAATCCCGTTTCCGACGAAATCCCCAGAGAGGTCCAAATATCCACTTGCAGACTTTACAAACAGAGTGTTTCCAGACTGCTCTACGAGAAGAAAAGTTAAACTCTATGAGTGGAACGCACACATCACCTAGTGGTTGCTGAGAATGATTCTCTCTGGTTTTTATACGAAGATATTTCCTTTTCTACCGTTGGCCCCAAAGCGCTTGAAATCTCCCCTTGCAAATTCCACAAAAAGAGGGTTTCAAATCTACTCTGTCTAAAGGAAGGTTCAATTCTGTGAGTTGAACACACGCAGCCCGAAGAAGTTACTGAGAATTCTTCTGTCTAGCGTTATATGCAGAAATCCCTTTTCCAAAGAAATCCCCAGAGAGGTCGAAATATCCACTTGCAGACTTTACAAACAGAGTGTATCCAAAGTGCTCTATGAAAAGAAAGGTTAAAGTCTGTGAGTGGAATGCACACATCACCAACTGGTTGCTGAGAATGATTCTCTCCAGTTTTTATACGAAGACATTTCTTTTTCTACCTTTGGCCGCAAAGCGCTTGAAATCTCCAATTGCAAATTCCACAAAAGGAGGGTTTCAAATCTGCTCTGTGTAAAGGAAGGTTCAACTTTGTGAGTTGAACACACGCTGCCCAAAAAAGTTACTGGGAATTCTTCTGTCTAGCATTATATGCAGAAATCCCATTTCCAATGAAATTCCCAGTGAGGTCCAAATATCCACTTGCAGACTTTACAAACAGAATGTTTCCAAACTGCTCTATGAAAAGAAAGGTTAAACTCTGTGAGTGGAACGCACACATCACCAAGTGGTTGCTGAGAATGATTCTCTCTAGTTTTTATACGAAGACATTTCCTTTTCTAACGTGTGCCCCAAAGCGCTTGAAACCTCCACTTGCAAATATACCCAAAAAGAGGGTTTCAAATCTGCTCTGTCTAAAGGAAGGTTCAACTCTGTGAGTTGAACACACGCAGCCCAAAGAAGTTACTGATAATTCTTCTGTCTAGTGTTATATGCAGAAATCACGTTTCCAACGAAATCCTCAAAGAGGTCCAAATATCCACTTGCACACTTTACAAACAGAGTGTTTCCAAACTGCTGCTTGAAAAGAAAGGTTTAACTCTCTGAGTGGAACGCACACATCACCAAGTGGTTGCTGAGAATGATTCTCTCTAGTTTTTGTACGAAGATATTTCATTCTCTGCGGTTGGCCCCAAAGCGCAAGAAATCTCCACTTGCAAATTCCACAAAAAGAGGGTTTCAAATCTGCTCTGTCTAAAGGAAGGTTCAACTCTGTGAGTTGAACAAATGCAGCCCAAAGAATTTACTGCGAATTCTTCTGTTTAGCGTTACATGCAGAAATCCCGTTTCCAATGAAATCCCTAGTGAGGTCGAAATATCCACTTGCAGACATTACAAACAG
This sequence comes from Gorilla gorilla gorilla, assembly GCF_029281585.2. Classification (NCBI taxonomy): domain Eukaryota; kingdom Metazoa; phylum Chordata; class Mammalia; order Primates; family Hominidae; genus Gorilla; species Gorilla gorilla. The sequence goes on along the minus strand of NC_073230.2, from coordinate 71,764,687 downwards.
AGTGTTTCCAAACTGCTCTATGAGAAGAAAGGTTAAACTCAGTGAGTGGAATGCACACATCACCAAGTGGTTGCTGAGAATGATTCTCTCTAGTTTTTATACGAAGATATTTCCTTTTCTACCGTTAGCCCCAAAGCGCTTGAAACCTTCACTTGCAAATATCCACAAAAAGAGGGTTTCATATCTGCTCTGTCTAAAGGAAGGTTCAACTCTGTGAGTTAAACACACGCAGCCCAAAGAAGTTTCTGAGAATTCTTCTGTCTAGCGTTATATGCAGAAATCCCGTTTCCAACGAAATCTTCAAAGAGGTCCAAATATCCACTTGCCGACTTTAGAAACAGAGTGTTTCCAAATTGGTCTACGAAAAGAAAGGTTAAACTCTGTGAGTGGAACGCACACATCACCAAGTGTTTGCTGAGAATGATTCTCTCTAGATTTTATACCAAGTTATTTCCTTTTCTACCGTTGGCCCCAAAGCGCATGAAACCTCCACTTGCAAATTCCTCAAAAAGAGGGTTTCAAACCTGTTCTGTGTGAAGGAAGGTTCATCTCCGTGAGTTGAACACACGCAGCCCAAAGAAGTTACTGGGAATTCTTCTGTCTAGCGATATATGCAGAAATCCCGTTTCAACGAAATGCCCAGAGAGGTCCAAATATCCAACTGCAGACTTTACAAACAGAGTGTTTCCAAACTGCTCTATGAAAAGAAAGGTTAAACTCTGTGAGTGGAACGCACACATCACCAAGTGTTTGCTGAGAATGATTCTCTCTAGATTTTATACCAAGTTATTTCCTTTTCTACCGTTGGCCCCAAAGCGCAAGAAACCTCCACTTGCAAATTCCTCAAAAAGAGGGTTTCAAACCTGTTCTGTGTGAAGGAAGGTTCAACTCCGTCAGTTGAACACACGCAGCCCAAAGAAGTTACTGGGAATTCTTCTGTCTAGCGATATATGCAGAAATCCCGTTTCCAACGAAATCCTCAAAGAGGTCAAAATATCCACTTGCAGAATTTACAAACAGAGTATTTCCAAACTTCTCTATGAAAAGAAAGGTTAAACTCTGTGAGTAGAACGCACACATCACCAAGTGGTTGCGGAGAATGATTCTCTCTAGTTTTTAAATGAAGAAATTTCCTTTTCTGCCGTTGGCCCCTAAGCGCTTGAAATCTCCGCTTGCAAATTCCACAAAAAGAGGATTTCAAATCTGCTCTGTCTAAAGGAAGGTTGAACTCTGTGAGTTGAACAAACGCAGCCCAAAGAAGTTACTGAGAATTCTTCTGTCTAGTGTTATATGTAGAATTCCCGTTTCAACGAAATCCCCAGAGAGGTCCAAATAACCACTTGCAGACTTTACAAACAGAGTGTATCCAAACTGCTCTATGAAAAGAAAGGTTAAACTCTGTGAGTGGAACGCACACATCACCATGTGGTTGCTGAGAATGATTCCCTCTAGTTTTTATACGAAGATATTTCATTTTCAACCGTTGGCCCCAAAGCGCTTGAAATCTCCACTTGCAAATTCGTCAAAAAGAGGGTTTCAAATCTGCTCTGTCTAAAGGAATGTTCAACTCTGTGAGTTGAACACACGCAGCCCAAAGAAGTTACTGAGAATTCCTCTGTCTAGCGTTATATGCAGAAATCTCGTTTACAACGAAATCCCCAGAGAGGTCCATATATCCACTTGCAGAGTTTAGAACAGAGCGTTTCCAAACTGCTCTATGAAAAGAAAGGTTAAACTCTGTGAGTGGAACGCACACATCACCAAGTGGTTGCTGAGAATGATTCTCTCCAGTTTTTATGCGACGATATTTCCTTTTCTACCGTTAGCCCCAAAGCGCTTGAAATCTCCACTTGCAAATTCCACTAAAAGAGGGTTTCAAATCTGCTCTGTCTGAAGGAAGGTTCAACTCTGTGAGTTGAACACATAAAGCCCAATCAAGTTACTGAGAATTCTTCTGTCTAGCGTTATATGCAGAAATCCCTTTCCAACGAAATCCCCAGAGAGGTCCATATATCCTCCTGCAGACTTTAGAAACAGAGTGTTTCCAAACTCCTCAATGAAAAGAAAGGTTAAACTCTGTGAGTGGATCGCACACATCACCAAGTGGTTGCTGAGAATGATTCTCTCTAGTTTTTATAAGAAGATACTTCCTTTTCCACCGTTCGCCCCAAAGCGCATGAAACCTCCACTTGCAAATTCCACAAAAAGAGGGTTTCAAATCTGCTCTGTCTAAAGGAAGGTTCAAATCCGAGAGTTAAACACACGCAGCCGAAAGAAGTTACGGAGAATTCCTCTGTCTAGCGTTATATGCAGAAATCTCGTTTACAACGAAATCCCTAGTGAGGTCCATATATCCACTTGCAGAGTTTAGAACAGAGCGTTTAAAAACTGCTCTAAGAAAAGAAAGGTTAAACTCTGTGAGTGGAACGCACACATCACCAAGTGGTTGCTGAGAATGATTCTCTCTAGTTTTTATACGAAGATATTTCCTTTTCTACAGTTGGCCCCAAAGCACTTGAAACCTCCACTTGCAAATTCCACAAAAAGAGGGTTTCAAATCTGCTCTGCTAAAGGAAGGTTCAACTCTGTGAGTTGAACACACACAGCACAAAGAAGTTACTGAGAATTCCTCTGTCTAGCGTTATATGCAGAAATCCCGTTTCCAAAGAAATCCCCAGACAGGTCCAAATATCCAGTTGCAGACTTTACAAACAGAGTGTTTCCAAACGGCTGTATGAAAAGAAAGGTTAAACTCTGTGAGTGGAATGCACACATCACCAAGAGGTTGCTGAGAATTATTATCTCTAGTTTTTATACGAAGATATTTCCTTTTCTACCATTGGCCCCAAAGCGCTTGAAACCTCCACTTGCAAATTCCACAAAAAGAGGGTTTCAAACCTGCTCTGTGTGAAGGAAGGTTCAACTCCATGAGTTGAACACACGCAGCCAAAGAAGTTACTGAGAATTCTTCTGTTTAGCGTTATATGCAGAAATCCCGTTTCCAACGATATCCCCAGAGAGGTCCAAATATCCACTTGCAGAGTTTACAAACAGAGTGCTTCCAAACTTCTCTCTGAAAAGAAAATTTAAACTCTGTAAGTGGAGCGCACACATCAACAAGTGGTTGCTGAGAATGATTCTCTCTAGTTTTTATACGAAGATATTTCCTTTTCTACGGTTGGCCCCAAAGCGCTAGAAATCTCCACATCCAAATTCCACAAAAAGAGGGTTTCAAATCTGCTCTGTCTGAAGGAAGGTTCAACTCTGTGAGTTGAACACACGCAGCCCAAAGTAGTTGCTGAGAATTCTTCTCTCTAGCGTTATATGCAGAAATCCCGTTTCCAACGAAATCCTCATACAGATCCAAATATACACTTGCAGACTTTACAAACAGAGTGTTTCCAAACTGCTCTATGAAAAGAAAGGTTAAACTCTGTATGTGGAATGCATACATCACCTAGTGGTTGCTGCGAATGATTCTCTCTAGTTTTTATACGAAGATATTACCTTTTCTACCGTTGGCCTGAAAGCGCTTGAAACCTCCAGTGGCAAATTCCCCAAAAAGAGGGTTTCAAATCTGCTCTTTCTGAAGGAAGGTTCAACTCTGTGAGTTGAACACACGAAGCCCAAACAAGTTACTGAGAATTCTTCTGTCTAGCGTTATATGCAGAAATCCCTTTCCAACGAAATCCCCAGAGAGGTCCAAATATCCTCCTGCAGACTTTAGAAACAGAGTGTTTCCAAACTCCTCCATGAAAAGAAAGGTTAAACTCTGTGAGTGGATCGCACACATCACCAAGTGGTTGCTGAGAATGATTCTCTCTAGTTTTTATACGAAGATATTTCCTTTTCTACCGTTGGCCCCAAATCGATTGAAACCTCCACTTGCAAATTCCACAAAAAGAGGGTTTCAAATCTGCTCTGTCTAAAGGAAGGTTCAAACCTGTGAGTTGAACACACGCAGCCCAAAGAAGTTACTGAGAATTCTTCTCACTAGCGTTATATTCAGAAATCCCTTTCCAACGAAATCCCCAGAGAGGTCCAAATATCCACATGCAGACTTTAGAAATAGAGTGTTTCCAAACTCCTACATGAAAAGAAAGGTAAAACTCTATGAGTGGAGCGCACACATCACCAATTGGTTGCTGAGAATGATTCTCTCTGGTTTTTATACGAAGATATTTCCTTTTCTACCGTTGGACCCAAACCGCTTGAAATCTAAACTTGCAAATTCCACAAAAAGAGGGTTTCAAATCTGCTTTGTCTAAAGGAAGGTTCAACTCTGTGAGTTGAACACACGCAGAACAAAAAGTTACTGAGAATTCTTCTGTCTAGCTTCAAATGCAGAAATCCCTATTCCAACGAAGTCCTCAAAGATGTCCAAATATCCACTTGCAGACATTACAAACACAGTGTTTCCAAACTGCTCTATGAAAAGAAAGGTTAAACTCTGTGAGTGGAACGCAGACATCACCAAGTGGTTGCTGAGAATGATTCACTCTGGTTTTTATACAAAGATATTTGCTTTTCTACCGTTGGCCCCAAAGCGCTTGAAACCTCCACTTGCAAATTCCACAAAAAGAGGGTTTCAAATCTGCTCTGTCTAAAGGAAGGTTCAACTCTTTGAGTTGGACACACACAGTCTAAAGAAGTTACTGAGAATTCCTCTGTCTAGCGTTATATGCAGAAATTCCGTTTCCAATGAAATCCCCAGAGAGGTCCATATATCCAGTTGTAGACTTTACAAACAGAGTGTTTCCAAACTGCTCTATGAAAGGAAGGTTGAACTCTGTGACTGGAAAGCACACATAACCAAGTGGTTGCTGAGAATGATTATCTCTAATTTTTATACGAAGATATTCCCTTTTCTACCGTTGGCCCCAAAGCGCTTGAAACCTCCACTGGCAAATTCCACAAAAAGAGGGTTTCAAACCTGCTCTGTGTGAAGGGAGGTTCAACTCCTTGAGTTGAACACACGCAGCCCAAAAATGTAACTGAGAATACTTCTGTCTAGCGTTATATGCAGAAATCCCGTTTCCAAAGAAATCCTCTAAGAGGTCAAAATATCCACTTGCAGACTTTACAAAGAGAGTGTTTCCAAACTGCTCTATGAAAAGAAAGGTTAAACTCTCTGAGTGGAATGCACACATCACCAAATAGTTGCTGAGAATGATTCTCTCTAGTTTTTATACGAAGATATTTCCTTTTCTACCATTGGCCGCAAAGCGCTGGAAATCTCCACTTCCAAATTCCAGAAAAAGAGGGTTTCAAATCTGCTCTGTCTGCAGGAAGGTTCAACTCTGTGAGTTGAACACACACAGCCCAAAGAAGTTACTGAGAATTCTTCTGTCTAGCGTAATATGCAGAAATCCCGTTCCCAACGAAATCCCCAGAGAGGTCCAAATATCCACCTGCAGACTTTACAAACACAGTGTTTCCAAACTGCTCTATGAAAAAAAACTTTAAACTCTGTGAGTGGAACGCAGACATCACCAAGTGGTTGCTGAGAATGATTCACTCTAGTTTTTATACAAAGATATTTGCTTTTCTACCGTTGGACCCAAAGCGCTTGAAACCTCCACTTGGAAATTCCACAAAAAGAGGGTTTCAAATCTGCTCTGTCTAAAGGAAGGTTCAACTCTTTGAGTTGGACACACACAGTCTAAAGAAGGTACTGAGAATTCCTCTCTCAAGCGTTATATGCAGAAATCACTTTTAAAGCGAAATCCCCAGCGAGGTCCAAATATCCATTTGCAGAGTTTACAAACGGAGTGTTTCCAAACTGCTCTATGAAAGGAAAAGTTAAACTCCCTATGTGGAACGCACACATCACCTAGAGGTTGCTGAGAATGATTCCCTCTAGTTGATATACGAAGATATTTCCTTTTCTACCGTTGGCCCCAAAGCGCTTGAAACCTCCACTTGCAAATTCCACAAAAAGAGGGTTTCAAAACTGCTCTGTGTGAAGGGAGGTTCAACTCCGTGAGTTGAACACACGCAGCCCAAAGAAGTAACTGAGAATTCTTCTGTCTAGCGTTATATGCAGAAATCCCGTTTCCAAAGAAATCCTCTCAGAGGTCCAAATATCCACTTGCAGACTTTACAAAGAGAGTGTTTCCAAACTGCTCTATGAAAAGAAAGGTTAAACTCTCTGAGTGGAATGCACACATCACCAAATAGTTGCTGAGAATGATTCTCTCTAGTTTTTATACGAAGATATTTCCTTTTCTACCATTGGCCGCAAAGCGCTAGAAATCTCCACTTTCAAATTCCAGAAAAAGAGGGTTTCAAATCTGCTCTGTCTGCAGGAAGGTTCAACTCTGTGAGTTGAACACACACAGCCCAAAGAAGTTACTGAGAATTCTTCTGTCTAGCGTAATATGCAGAAATCCCATTCCCAACGAAATCCCCAGAGAGGTCCAAATATCCACCTGTAGACTTTACAAACAGAGTGTTTCCAAACTGCTCTATGAAAAAAAACTTTAAACTCTGTGAGTGGAACGCAGACATCACCAAGTGGTTGCTGAGAATGATTCACTCTAGTTTTTATACAAAGATATTTGCTTTTCTACCGTTGGCCCCAAAGCGCTTGAAACCTCCACTTGGAAATTCCACAAAAAGAGGGTTTCAAATCTGCTCTGTCTAAAGGAAGGCTCAACTCTTTGAGTTAGACACACACAGTCTAAAGAAGGTACTGAGAATTCCTCTCTCAAGCGTTATATGCAGAAATCACTTTTACAGCGAAATCCCCTGCGAGGTCCAAATATCCATTTGCAGAGTTTACAAACAGAGTGTTTCCAAACTGCTCTATGAAAGGAAAAGTTAAACTCCCTATGTGGAACGCACACATCACCTAGAGGTTGCTGAGAATGATTCCCTCTAGTTTTTATACGAAGATATTTCCTTTTCTACCGTTGGCCCCAAAGCGCTTTAAACCTCCACTTGCAAATTCCACAAAAAGAGGGTTTCAAATCTGATCTGTCTAAAGGAAGGTTCAAGTCTGTGAGTTGAACACACGCAGCCCAAAAATTTACTGAGAATTCTTCTGTCTAGCTTTAAATGCAGAAATCCCGTTTCCAACGAAATCCCCAGAGTGGTCCAAATATCCACTTGCAGACTTTACAAACAGAGTGTTTCCAAACTGCTCTATGAAAAGAAAAGTTAAACTCTTTGAGTGGAACGCACACATCACCAAGTGGTTGCTGAGAATGATTCTCTCTAGTTTTTATACGAAGACATTTCCTTTTCTAACGTTGGACCCAAAGCGCTTGAAATCTCCACTTGCAAAATCCACAAAAAGAGGGTTTCAAATCTGCTCTATCTAAAGGAAGGTTCAACTCCGTGAGTTGAACACACGCAGCCCAAAGAAGTTACTGAGAATTCTTCTGTGTAGCGTTATATGCAGAAATCCCGTTTCCAACGAAATCCCCAGAGAGTTCCAAATATCCACTTGGAGACTTTAAAAACAGAGTGTTTCCAGACTGCTCTACGAGAAGAAAAGTTAAACTCTGTGAGTGGTATGCACACATCACCAAGTGGTTGCTGAGAATGATTCTCTCCAGTTTTTATACGAAGACCTTTCTTTTTCTAAAGTTGGCCCCAAAGCGCTTGAAATCTCCATTTGCAAATTCCACAAAAAGAGGGTTTCAAATCTGCTTTGTCTAAAGGAAGGTTAAACTCTGTGAGTTGATCACATGCAGCCCAAAGAAGTTACTGAAAATTCTTCTGTGTATCGTTATGTGCAGAAATCCCGTTTCCAACGAAATCCCCAGAGAGGTTCAAATATCCACTTGCAGACTTTACAAACAGAGTGTTTCCAGACTGCTCTACGAGAAGAAAAGTTAAACTCTATGAGTGGAATGCACACATCACCAAGTGGTTGCTGAGAATGATTCTCTCTGGTTTTTATACAAAGATATTTCCTTTTCTACCGTTGGCCCGAAAGCGCTTGAAATCTCCACTTGCAAATTCCACAAAAAGAAGGTTTCAAATCTACTCTGTCTAAAGGAAGGTTCAATTCTGTGAGTTGAACACACGCAGCCCCAAAAAGTTACTGAGAATTCTTCGGTCTAGCGTTATATGCAGAAATCCCTTTTCCAAAGAAATCCCCAGAGAGGTCGAAATATCCACTTGCAGACTTTACAAACAGAGTGTTTCCAAACTGCTCTATGAAAAGAAAGGTTAAACTCTGTTAGTAGAATGCACACATCACCAAGAGGTTGCCGAGAATGATTCTCTCTAGTTTTTATACGAAGAAATTTCATTTTCTACCGTTGGCCCCAAAGCACTTGAAATCTCCACTAGCAAATTCCACAAAAAGAGGGTTTCAAATCTGCTCTGTCTAAAGGATGGTTCAACTCTGTGAGGTGAACACACGCAGCCCGAAGAAGTTACTGAGAATTCTTCTGTCTAGCGTTATATGCAGAAATCCCTTTTCCAACGAAATCCCCAGTGAGGTCCAAATATCCAATTGCAGACTTAAGAAACAGAGTGTTTCCAAAGAGCTCTATGGAAAGAAAGGTTAAACTCTGTGAGTGGAAGGCACACATCACCAAGTGGTTGCTGAGAATGATTCTCTCTAGTTTTTATACGAAGATATATGCTTTTCGACCGTTGGCCCCAAAGCTCTTGAAACCTCCACTTGCAAATTCCACAAAAAGAGGGTTTCAAATCTGCTCTATCTAAAGGAAGGTTCAACTCTGTGAGTTGAACACATGCAGCTCAAAGAAGTTACTGAGAATTCTTCTGTGTAGCGTTATATGCAGAAATCCCGTTTCCAACGAAATCCCCAGAGAGGTCCAAATATCCACTTGGAGACTTTAAAAACAGAGTGTTTCCAGACTGCTCTACGAGAAGAAAAGTTAAACTCTGTGAGTGGTATGCACACATCACCAACTGGTTGCTGAGAATGATTCTCTCCAGTTTTTATACGAAGACATTCCTTTTTCTAAAGTTGGCCCCAAAGCGCTTGAAATCTCCACTTGCAAATTCCACAAAAAGAGGGTTTCAAATCTGCTCTGTGTAAAGGAAGGTTCAACTCTGTGAGTTGAACACACGCTACCCAAAAAAGTTACTGGGAATTCTTCTGTCTAGCGTTATATGCAGAAATCCCGTTTCCAATGAAATTCCCAGTGAGGTCCAAATATCCACTTGCAGACTTTACAAACAGAGTGTTTCCAAACTGCTCTATGAAAAGAAAGGTTAAACTCTGTGAGTGGAACGCACACATCACCAAGTGGTTGCTGAGAATGATTCTCTCTAGTTTTTATAAGAAGACATTTCCTTTTCTAATGTTAGCCCCAAAGCGCTTGAAACCTCCACTTGCAAATATTCCCAAAAAGAGGGTTTCAAATCTGCTCTGTCTAAAGGAAGGTTCAACTCTGTGAGTTGAACACACGCAGACCAAAGAAGTTACTGATAATTCTTCTGTCTAGTGTTATATGCAGAAATCACGTTTCCAACGAAATCCTCAAAGAGGTCCAAATATCCACTTGCAGACTTTACAAACAGAGTGTTTCCAAACTGCTCTATGAAAAGAAAAGTTAAACTCTGTGAGTGGAACGCACACATCACCAAGTGGTTGCTGAGAATGATTCTCTCTGGTTTTTATACGAAGATATTTCCTTTTCTACCGTTGGCCCCAAAGCGCTTGAAACCTTCACTTGCAAATTCCACAAAAAGAGGGTTTCAAATCTGCTCTGTCTAACGGATGGTTCAACTCTGTGAGTTGAACACACGCAGCCCAAAGAAGTTACTGAGAATTCTTCTGTCTAGCGTTATATGCAGAAATCCCTTTTCCAACGAAATCCCCAGAGTGGTCCAAATATCCACTTGCAGATTTTAGAAACAGAGTGTTTCCAAACTGGTCTATGAAAAGAAAGGTTAAACTCTGTGAGTAGAACGCACACATCACCAAGTGGTTGCTGAGAATGATTCTCTCTAGTTTTAATACGAAGACATTTCCTTTTCTAACGTTGGACCCAAAGCGCTTGAAATCTCCACTTGGAAAATCCACAAAAAGAGGGTTTCAAATCTGCTCTGTCCAAAGGAAGGTTCAACTCTGTGAGTTGATCACATGCAGCCCAAAGAAGTTACTGAAAATTCTTCTGTGTAGCGTTATGTGCAGAAATCCCGTTTCCGACGAAATCCCCAGAGAGGTCCAAATATCCACTTGCAGACTTTACAAACAGAGTGTTTCCAGACTGCTCTACGAGAAGAAAAGTTAAACTCTATGAGTGGAACGCACACATCACCTAGTGGTTGCTGAGAATGATTCTCTCTGGTTTTTATACGAAGATATTTCCTTTTCTACCGTTGGCCCCAAAGCGCTTGAAATCTCCCCTTGCAAATTCCACAAAAAGAGGGTTTCAAATCTACTCTGTCTAAAGGAAGGTTCAATTCTGTGAGTTGAACACACGCAGCCCGAAGAAGTTACTGAGAATTCTTCTGTCTAGCGTTATATGCAGAAATCCCTTTTCCAAAGAAATCCCCAGAGAGGTCGAAATATCCACTTGCAGACTTTACAAACAGAGTGTATCCAAAGTGCTCTATGAAAAGAAAGGTTAAAGTCTGTGAGTGGAATGCACACATCACCAACTGGTTGCTGAGAATGATTCTCTCCAGTTTTTATACGAAGACATTTCTTTTTCTACCTTTGGCCGCAAAGCGCTTGAAATCTCCAATTGCAAATTCCACAAAAGGAGGGTTTCAAATCTGCTCTGTGTAAAGGAAGGTTCAACTTTGTGAGTTGAACACACGCTGCCCAAAAAAGTTACTGGGAATTCTTCTGTCTAGCATTATATGCAGAAATCCCATTTCCAATGAAATTCCCAGTGAGGTCCAAATATCCACTTGCAGACTTTACAAACAGAATGTTTCCAAACTGCTCTATGAAAATAAAGGTTAAACTCTGTGAGTGGAACGCACACATCACCAAGTGGTTGCTGAGAATGATTCTCTCTAGTTTTTATACGAAGACATTTCCTTTTCTAACGTGTGCCCCAAAGCGCTTGAAACCTCCACTTGCAAATATACCCAAAAAGAGGGTTTCAAATCTGCTCTGTCTAAAGGAAGGTTCAACTCTGTGAGTTGAACACACGCAGCCCAAAGAAGTTACTGATAATTCTTCTGTCTAGTGTTATATGCAGAAATCACGTTTCCAACGAAATCCTCAAAGAGGTCCAAATATCCACTTGCACACTTTACAAACAGAGTGTTTCCAAACTGCTGCTTGAAAAGAAAGGTTTAACTCTCTGAGTGGAACGCACACATCACCAAGTGGTTGCTGAGAATGATTCTCTCTAGTTTTTGTACGAAGATATTTCATTCTCTGCGGTTGGCCCCAAAGCGCAAGAAATCTCCACTTGCAAATTCCACAAAAAGAGGGTTTCAAATCTGCTCTGTCTAAAGGAAGGTTCAACTCTGTGAGTTGAACAAATGCAGCCCAAAGAATTTACTGCGAATTCTTCTGTTTAGCGTTACATGCAGAAATCCCGTTTCCAATGAAATCCCTAGTGAGGTCGAAATATCCACTTGCAGACATTACAAACAGAGTGTTTCCAAACTGCTCTATGAGAAGAAAGGTTAAACTCAGTGAGTGGAATGCACACATCACCAAGTGGTTGCTGAGAATGATTCTCTCTAGTTTTTATACGAAGATATTTCCTTTTCTACCGTTAGCCCCAAAGCGCTTGAAACCTTCACTTGCAAATATCCACAAAAAGAGGGTTTCATATCTGCTCTGTCTAAAGGAAGGTTCAACTCTGTGAGTTAAACACACGCAGCCCAAAGAAGTTTCTGAGAATTCTTCTGTCTAGCGTTATATGCAGAAATCCCGTTTCCAACGAAATCTTCAAAGAGGTCCAAATATCCACTTGCCGACTTTAGAAACAGAGTGTTTCCAAATTGGTCTACGAAAAGAAAGGTTAAACTCTGTGAGTGGAACGCACACATCACCAAGTGTTTGCTGAGAATGATTCTCTCTAGATTTTATACCAAGTTATTTCCTTTTCTACCGTTGGCCCCAAAGCGCATGAAACCTCCACTTGCAAATTCCTCAAAAAGAGGGTTTCAAACCTGTTCTGTGTGAAGGAAGGTTCATCTCCGTGAGTTGAACACACGCAGCCCAAAGAAGTTACTGGGAATTCTTCTGTCTAGCGATATATGCAGAAATCCCGTTTCAACGAAATGCCCAGAGAGGTCCAAATATCCAACTGCAGACTTTACAAACAGAGTGTTTCCAAACTGCTCTATGAAAAGAAAGGTTAAACTCTGTGAGTGGAACGCACACATCACCAAGTGTTTGCTGAGAATGATTCTCTCTAGATTTTATACCAAGTTATTTCCTTTTCTACCGTTGGCCCCAAAGCGCAAGAAACCTCCACTTGCAAATTCCTCAAAAAGAGGGTTTCAAACCTGTTCTGTGTGAAGGAAGGTTCAACTCCGTCAGTTGAACACACGCAGCCCAAAGAAGTTACTGGGAATTCTTCTGTCTAGCGATATATGCAGAAATCCCGTTTCCAACGAAATCCTCAAAGAGGTCAAAATATCCACTTGCAGAATTTACAAACAGAGTATTTCCAAACTTCTCTATGAAAAGAAAGGTTAAACTCTGTGAGTAGAACGCACACATCACCAAGTGGTTGCGGAGAATGATTCTCTCTAGTTTTTAAATGAAGAAATTTCCTTTTCTGCCGTTGGCCCCTAAGCGCTTGAAATCTCCGCTTGCAAATTCCACAAAAAGAGGATTTCAAATCTGCTCTGTCTAAAGGAAGGTTGAACTCTGTGAGTTGAACAAACGCAGCCCAAAGAAGTTACTGAGAATTCTTCTGTCTAGTGTTATATGTAGAATTCCCGTTTCAACGAAATCCCCAGAGAGGTCCAAATAACCACTTGCAGACTTTACAAACAGAGTGTATCCAAACTGCTCTATGAAAAGAAAGGTTAAACTCTGTGAGTGGAACGCACACATCACCATGTGGTTGCTGAGAATGATTCCCTCTAGTTTTTATACGAAGATATTTCATTTTCAACCGTTGGCCCCAAAGCGCTTGAAATCTCCACTTGCAAATTCGTCAAAAAGAGGGTTTCAAATCTGCTCTGTCTAAAGGAATGTTCAACTCTGTGAGTTGAACACACGCAGCCCAAAGAAGTTACTGAGAATTCCTCTGTCTAGCGTTATATGCAGAAATCTCGTTTACAACGAAATCCCCAGAGAGGTCCATATATCCACTTGCAGAGTTTAGAACAGAGCGTTTCCAAACTGCTCTATGAAAAGAAAGGTTAAACTCTGTGAGTGGAACGCACACATCACCAAGTGGTTGCTGAGAATGATTCTCTCCAGTTTTTATGCGACGATATTTCCTTTTCTACCGTTAGCCCCAAAGCGCTTGAAATCTCCACTTGCAAATTCCACTAAAAGAGGGTTTCAAATCTGCTCTGTCTGAAGGAAGGTTCAACTCTGTGAGTTGAACACATAAAGCCCAATCAAGTTACTGAGAATTCTTCTGTCTAGCGTTATATGCAGAAATCCCTTTCCAACGAAATCCCCAGAGAGGTCCATATATCCTCCTGCAGACTTTAGAAACAGAGTGTTTCCAAACTCCTCAATGAAAAGAAAGGTTAAACTCTGTGAGTGGATCGCACACATCACCAAGTGGTTGCTGAGAATGATTCTCTCTAGTTTTTATAAGAAGATACTTCCTTTTCCACCGTTCGCCCCAAAGCGCATGAAACCTCCACTTGCAAATTCCACAAAAAGAGGGTTTCAAATCTGCTCTGTCTAAAGGAAGGTTCAAATCCGAGAGTTAAACACACGCAGCCGAAAGAAGTTACGGAGAATTCCTCTGTCTAGCGTTATATGCAGAAATCTCGTTTACAACGAAATCCCTAGTGAGGTCCATATATCCACTTGCAGAGTTTAGAACAGAGCGTTTAAAAACTGCTCTAAGAAAAGAAAGGTTAAACTCTGTGAGTGGAACGCACACATCACCAAGTGGTTGCTGAGAATGATTCTCTCTAGTTTTTATACGAAGATATTTCCTTTTCTACAGTTGGCCCCAAAGCACTTGAAACCTCCACTTGCAAATTCCACAAAAAGAGGGTTTCAAATCTGCTCTGCTAAAGGAAGGTTCAACTCTGTGAGTTGAACACACACAGCACAAAGAAGTTACTGAGAATTCCTCTGTCTAGCGTTATATGCAGAAATCCCGTTTCCAAAGAAATCCCCAGACAGGTCCAAATATCCAGTTGCAGACTTTACAAACAGAGTGTTTCCAAACGGCTGTATGAAAAGAAAGGTTAAACTCTGTGAGTGGAATGCACACATCACCAAGAGGTTGCTGAGAATTATTATCTCTAGTTTTTATACGAAGATATTTCCTTTTCTACCATTGGCCCCAAAGCGCTTGAAACCTCCACTTGCAAATTCCACAAAAAGAGGGTTTCAAACCTGCTCTGTGTGAAGGAAGGTTCAACTCCATGAGTTGAACACACGCAGCCAAAGAAGTTACTGAGAATTCTTCTGTTTAGCGTTATATGCAGAAATCCCGTTTCCAACGATATCCCCAGAGAGGTCCAAATATCCACTTGCAGAGTTTACAAACAGAGTGCTTCCAAACTTCTCTCTGAAAAGAAAATTTAAACTCTGTAAGTGGAGCGCACACATCAACAAGTGGTTGCTGAGAATGATTCTCTCTAGTTTTTATACGAAGATATTTCCTTTTCTACGGTTGGCCCCAAAGCGCTAGAAATCTCCACATCCAAATTCCACAAAAAGAGGGTTTCAAATCTGCTCTGTCTTAAGGAAGGTTCAACTCTGTGAGTTGAACACACGCAGCCCAAAGTAGTTGCTGAGAATTCTTCTCTCTAGCGTTATATGCAGAAATCCCGTTTCCAACGAAATCCTCATACAGATCCAAATATACACTTGCAGACTTTACAAACAGAGTGTTTCCAAACTGCTCTATGAAAAGAAAGGTTAAACTCTGTATGTGGAATGCATACATCACCTAGTGGTTGCTGCGAATGATTCTCTCTAGTTTTTATACGAAGATATTACCTTTTCTACCGTTGGCCTGAAAGCGCTTGAAACCTCCAGTTGCAAATTCCCCAAAAAGAGGGTTTCAAATCTGCTCTTTCTGAAGGAAGGTTCAACTCTGTGAGTTGAACACACGAAGCCCAAACAAGTTACTGAGAATTCTTCTGTCTAGCGTTATATGCAGAAATCCCTTTCCAACGAAATCCCCAGAGAGGTCCAAATATCCTCCTGCAGACTTTAGAAACAGAGTGTTTCCAAACTCCTCCATGAAAAGAAAGGTTAAACTCTGTGAGTGGATCGCACACATCACCAAGTGGTTGCTGAGAATGATTCTCTCTAGTTTTTATACGAAGATATTTCCTTTTCTACCGTTGGCCCCAAATCGATTGAAACCTCCACTTGCAAATTCCACAAAAAGAGGGTTTCAAATCTGCTCTGTCTAAAGGAAGGTTCAAACCTGTGAGTTGAACACACGCAGCCCAAAGAAGTTACTGAGAATTCTTCTCACTAGCGTTATATTCAGAAATCCCTTTCCAACGAAATCCCCAGAGAGGTCCAAATATCCACATGCAGACTTTAGAAATAGAGTGTTTCCAAACTCCTACATGAAAAGAAAGGTAAAACTCTATGAGTGGAGCGCACACATCACCAATTGGTTGCTGAGAATGATTCTCTCTGGTTTTTATACGAAGATATTTCCTTTTCTACCGTTGGACCCAAACCGCTTGAAATCTAAACTTGCAAATTCCACAAAAAGAGGGTTTCAAATCTGCTTTGTCTAAAGGAAGGTTCAACTCTGTGAGTTGAACACACGCAGAACAAAAAGTTACTGAGAATTCTTCTGTCTAGCTTCAAATGCAGAAATCCCTATTCCAACGAAGTCCTCAAAGATGTCCAAATATCCACTTGCAGACATTACAAACACAGTGTTTCCAAACTGCTCTATGAAAAGAAAGGTTAAACTCTGTGAGTGGAACGCAGACATCACCAAGTGGTTGCTGAGAATGATTCACTCTGGTTTTTATACAAAGATATTTGCTTTTCTACCGTTGGCCCCAAAGCGCTTGAAACCTCCACTTGCAAATTCCACAAAAAGAGGGTTTCAAATCTGCTCTGTCTAAAGGAAGGTTCAACTCTTTGAGTTGGACACACACAGTCTAAAGAAGTTACTGAGAATTCCTCTGTCTAGCGTTATATGCAGAAATTCCGTTTCCAATGAAATCCCCAGAGAGGTCCATATATCCAGTTGTAGACTTTACAAACAGAGTGTTTCCAAACTGCTCTATGAAAGGAAGGTTGAACTCTGTGACTGGAAAGCACACATAACCAAGTGGTTGCTGAGAATGATTATCTCTAATTTTTATACGAAGATATTCCCTTTTCTACCGTTGGCCCCAAAGCGCTTGAAACCTCCACTGGCAAATTCCACAAAAAGAGGGTTTCAAACCTGCTCTGTGTGAAGGGAGGTTCAACTCCTTGAGTTGAACACACGCAGCCCAAAAATGTAACTGAGAATACTTCTGTCTAGCGTTATATGCAGAAATCCCGTTTCCAAAGAAATCCTCTAAGAGGTCAAAATATCCACTTGCAGACTTTACAAAGAGAGTGTTTCCAAACTGCTCTATGAAAAGAAAGGTTAAACTCTCTGAGTGGAATGCACACATCACCAAATAGTTGCTGAGAATGATTCTCTCTAGTTTTTATACAAAGATATTTCCTTTTCTACCATTGGCCGCAAAGCGCTGGAAATCTCCACTTCCAAATTCCAGAAAAAGAGGGTTTCAAATCTGCTCTGTCTGCAGGAAGGTTCAACTCTGTGAGTTGAACACACACAGCCCAAAGAAGTTACTGAGAATTCTTCTGTCTAGCGTAATATGCAGAAATCCCGTTCCCAACGAAATCCCCAGAGAGGTCCAAATATCCACCTGCAGACTTTACAAACACAGTGTTTCCAAACTGCTCTATGAAAAAAAACTTTAAACTCTGTGAGTGGAACGCAGACATCACCAAGTGGTTGCTGAGAATGATTCACTCTAGTTTTTATACAAAGATATTTGCTTTTCTACCGTTGGACCCAAAGCGCTTGAAACCTCCACTTGGAAATTCCACAAAAAGAGGGTTTCAAATCTGCTCTGTCTAAAGGAAGGTTCAACTCTTTGAGTTGGACACACACAGTCTAAAGAAGGTACTGAGAATTCCTCTCTCAAGCGTTATATGCAGAAATCACTTTTAAAGCGAAATCCCCAGCGAGGTCCAAATATCCATTTGCAGAGTTTACAAACGGAGTGTTTCCAAACTGCTCTATGAAAGGAAAAGTTAAACTCCCTATGTGGAACGCACACATCACCTAGAGGTTGCTGAGAATGATTCCCTCTAGTTTATATACGAAGATATTTCCTTTTCTACCGTTGGCCCCAAAGCGCTTGAAACCTCCACTTGCAAATTCCACAAAAAGAGGGTTTCAAAACTGCTCTGTGTGAAGGGAGGTTCAACTCCGTGAGTTGAACACACGCAGCCCAAAGAAGTAACTGAGAATTCTTCTGTCTAGCGTTATATGCAGAAATCCCGTTTCCAAAGAAATCCTCTCAGAGGTCCAAATATCCACTTGCAGACTTTACAAAGAGAGTGTTTCCAAACTGCTCTATGAAAAGAAAGGTTAAACTCTCTGAGTGGAATGCACACATCACCAAATAGTTGCTGAGAATGATTCTCTCTAGTTTTTATACGAAGATATTTCCTTTTCTACCATTGGCCGCAAAGCGCTAGAAATCTCCACTTCCAAATTCCAGAAAAAGAGGGTTTCAAATCTGCTCTGTCTGCAGGAAGGTTCAACTCTGTGAGTTGAACACACACAGCCCAAAGAAGTTACTGAGAATTCTTCTGTCTAGCGTAATATGCAGAAATCCCATTCCCAACGAAATCCCCAGAGAGGTCCAAATATCCACCTGTAGACTTTACAAACAGAGTGTTTCCAAACTGCTCTATGAAAAAAAACTTTAAACTCTGTGAGTGGAACGCAGACATCACCAAGTGGTTGCTGAGAATGATTCACTCTAGTTTTTATACAAAGATATTTGCTTTTCTACCGTTGGCCCCAAAGCGCTTGAAACCTCCACTTGGAAATTCCACAAAAAGAGGGTTTCAAATCTGCTCTGTCTAAAGGAAGGCTCAACTCTTTGAGTTAGACACACACAGTCTAAAGAAGGTACTGAGAATTCCTCTCTCAAGCGTTATATGCAGAAATCACTTTTACAGCGAAATCCCCTGCGAGGTCCAAATATCCATTTGCAGAGTTTACAAACAGAGTGTTTCCAAACTGCTCTATGAAAGGAAAAGTTAAACTCCCTATGTAGAACGCACACATCACCTAGAGGTTGCTGAGAATGATTCCCTCTAGTTTTTATACGAAGATATTTCCTTTTCTACCGTTGGCCCCAAACCGCTTTAAACCTCCACTTGCAAATTCCACAAAAAGAGGGTTTCAAATCTGATCTGTCTAAAGGAAGGTTCAAGTCTGTGAGTTGAACACACGCAGCCCAAAAATTTACTGAGAATTCTTCTGTCTAGCTTTAAATGCAGAAATCCCGTTTCCAATGAAATCCCCAGAGTGGTCCAAATATCCACTTGCAGACTTTACAAACAGAGTGTTTCCAAACTGCTCTATGAAAAGAAAAGTTAAACTCTTTGAGTGGAACGCACACATCACCAAGTGGTTGCTGAGAATGATTCTCTATAGTTTTTATACGAAGACATTTCCTTTTCTAACGTTGGACCCAAAGCGCTTGAAATCTCCACTTGCAAAATCCACAAAAAGAGGGTTTCAAATCTGCTCTATCTAAAGGAAGGTTCAACTCCGTGAGTTGAACACATGCAGCCCAAAGAAGTTACTGAGAATTCTTCTGTGTAGCGTTATATGCAGAAATCCCGTTTCCAACGAAATCCCCAGAGAGTTCCAAATATCCACTTGGAGACTTTAAAAACAGAGTGTTTCCAGACTGCTCTACGAGAAGAAAAGTTAAACTCTGTGAGTGGTATGCACACATCACCAAGTGGTTGCTGAGAATGATTCTCTCCAGTTTTTATACGAAGACATTTCTTTTTCTAAAGTTGGCCCCAAAGCGCTTGAAATCTCCACTTGCAAATTCCACAAAAAGAGGGTTTCAAATCTGCTCTGTCTAAAGGAAGGTTCAACTCTGTGAGTTGATCACATGCAGCCCAAAGAAGTTACTGAAAATTCTTCTGTGTATCGTTATGTGCAGAAATCCCGTTTCCAACGAAATCCCCAGAGAGGTTCAAATATCCACTTGCAGACTTTACAAACAGAGTGTTTCCAGACTGCTCTACGAGAAGAAAAGTTAAACTCTATGAGTGGAACGCACACATCACCAAGTGGTTGCTGAGAATGATTCTCTCTGGTTTTTATACAAAGATATTTCCTTTTCTACCGTTGGCCCGAAAGCGCTTGAAATCTCCACTTGCAAATTCCACAAAAAGAAGGTTTCAAATCTACTCTGTCTAAAGGAAGGTTCAATTCTGTGAGTTGAACACACGCAGCCCCAAAAAGTTACTGAGAATTCTTCGGTCTAGCGTTATATGCAGAAATCCCTTTTCCAAAGAAATCCCCAGAGAGGTCGAAATATCCACTTGCAGACTTTACAAACAGAGTGTTTCCAAACTGCTCTATGAAAAGAAAGGTTAAACTCTGTTAGTAGAATGCACACATCACCAAGAGGTTGCCGAGAATGATTCTCTCTAGTTTTTATACGAAGAAATTTCATTTTCTACCGTTGGCCCCAAAGCACTTGAAATCTCCACTAGCAAATTCCACAAAAAGAGGGTTTCAAATCTGCTCTGTCTAAAGGATGGTTCAACTCTGTGAGTTGAACACACGCAGCCCGAAGAAGTTACTGAGAATTCTTCTGTCTAGCGTTATATGCAGAAATCCCTTTTCCAACGAAATCCCCAGTGAGGTCCAAATATCCAATTGCAGACTTAAGAAACAGAGTGTTTCCAAAGAGCTCTATGGAAAGAAAGGTTAAACTCTGTGAGTGGAAGGCACACATCACCAAGTGGTTGCTGAGAATGATTCTCTCTAGTTTTTATACGAAGATATATGCTTTTCGACCGTTGGCCCCAAAGCTCTTGAAACCTCCACTTGCAAATTCCACAAAAAGAGGGTTTCAAATCTGCTCTATCTAAAGGAAGGTTCAACTCTGTGAGTTGAACACATGCAGCTCAAAGAAGTTACTGAGAATTCTTCTGTGTAGCGTTATATGCAGAAATCCCGTTTCCAACGAAATCCCCAGAGAGGTCCAAATATCCACTTGGAGACTTTAAAAACAGAGTGTTTCCAGACTGCTCTACGAGAAGAAAAGTTAAACTCTGTGAGTGGTATGCACACATCACCAAGTGGTTGCTGAGAATGATTCTCTCCAGTTTTTATACGAAGACATTCCTTTTTCTAAAGTTGGCCCCAAAGCGCTTGAAATCTCCACTTGCAAATTCCACAAAAAGAGGGTTTCAAATCTGCTCTGTGTAAAGGAAGGTTCAACTCTGTGAGTTGAACACACGCTACCCAAAAAAGTTACTGGGAATTCTTCTGTCTAGCGTTATATGCAGAAATCCCGTTTCCAATGAAATTCCCAGTGAGGTCCAAATATCCACTTGCAGACTTTACAAACAGAGTGTTTCCAAACTGCTCTATGAAAAGAAAGGTTAAACTCTGTGAGTGGAACGCACACATCACCAAGTGGTTGCTGAGAATGATTCTCTCTAGTTTTTATAAGAAGACATTTCCTTTTCTAATGTTAGCCCCAAAGCGCTTGAAACCTCCACTTGCAAATATTCCCAAAAAGAGGGTTTCAAATCTGCTCTGTCTAAAGAAAGGTTCAACTCTGTGAGTTGAACACACGCAGACCAAAGAAGTTACTGATAATTCTTCTGTCTAGTGTTATATGCAGAAATCACGTTTCCAACGAAATCCTCAAAGAGGTCCAAATATCCACTTGCAGACTTTACAAACAGAGTGTTTCCAAACTGCTCTATGAAAAGAAAAGTTAAACTCTGTGAGTGGAACGCACACATCACCAAGTGGTTGCTGAGAATGATTCTCTCTGGTTTTTATACGAAGATATTTCCTTTTCTACCGTTGGCCCCAAAGCGCTTGAAACCTTCACATGCAAATTCCACAAAAAGAGGGTTTCAAATCTGCTCTGTCTAACGGATGGTTCAACTCTGTGAGTTGAACACACGCAGCCCAAAGAAGTTACTGAGAATTCTTCTGTCTAGCGTTATATGCAGAAATCCCTTTTCCAACGAAATCCCCAGAGTGGTCCAAATATCCACTTGCAGATTTTAGAAACAGAGTGTTTCCAAACTGGTCTATGAAAAGAAAGGTTAAACTCTGTGAGTAGAACGCACACATCACCAAGTGGTTGCTGAGAATGATTCTCTCTAGTTTTTATACGAAGACATTTCCATTTCTACCGTTGGCCCCAAAGCGCTTGAAATCTCCCCTTGCAAATTCCACAAAAAGAGGGTTTCAAATCTACTCTGTCTAAAGGAAGGTTCAATTCTGTGAGTTGAACACACGCAGCCCAAAAAAGTTACTGAGAATTCTTCGGTCTAGCGTTATATGCAGAAATCCCTTTTCCAAAGAAATCCCCAGAGAGGTCGAAATATCCACTTGCAGACTTTACAAACAGAGTGTATCCAAAGTGCTCTATGAAAAGAAAGGTTAAAGTCTGTGAGTGGAATGCACACATCACCAACTGGTTGCTGAGAATGATTCTCTCCAGTTTTTATACGAAGACATTTCTTTTTCTACCTTTGGCCGCAAAGCGCTTGAAATCTCCAATTGCAAATTCCACAAAAGGAGGGTTTCAAATCTGCTCTGTGTAAAGGAAGGTTCAACTTTGTGAGTTGAACACACGCTGCCCAAAAAAGTTACTGGGAATTCTTCTGTCTAGCATTATATGCAGAAATCCCATTTCCAATGAAATTCCCAGTGAGGTACAAATATCCACTTGCAGACTTTACAAACAGAATGTTTCCAAACTGCTCTATGAAAAGAAAGGTTAAACTCTGTGAGTGGAACGCACACATCACCAAGTGGTTGCTGAGAATGATTCTCTCTAGTTTTTATACGAAGACATTTCCTTTTCTAACGTGTGCCCCAAAGCGCTTGAAACCTCCACTTGCAAATATACCCAAAAAGAGGGTTTCAAATCTGCTCTGTCTAAAGGAAGGTTCAACTCTGTGAGTTGAACACACGCAGCCCAAAGAAGTTACTGATAATTCTTCTGTCTAGTGTTATATGCAGAAATCACGTTTCCAACGAAATCCTCAAAGAGGTCCAAATATCCACTTGCAGACTTTACAAACAGAGTGTTTCCAAACTGCTCTATGAAAAGAAAAGTTAAACTCTGTGAGTGGAACGCACACATCACCAAGTGGTTGCTGAGAATGATTCTCTCTGGTTTTTATACGAAGATATTTCCTTTTCTACCATTGGCCAAAACGCGCTTGAAACCTTCACTTGCAAATTCCACAAAAAGAGGGTTTCAAATCTGCTCTGTCTAATGGATGGTTCAACTCTGTGAGCTGAATACACGCAGCCCAAAGAATTTACTGAGAAATCTTCTGTCTAGCGTTATATACAGAAACCCCTTTTCCAACGAAATCCCCAGAGAGGTCCAAATATGCACTTGCAGACTTTACAAACAGAGTGTTTCCAAACTGCTCTATGAAAAGAAAAGTTAAACTCTGTGAGTGGAACGCACACAACACCAAGTGGTTGCTGAGAATGATTCTCTCTAGTTTTTATACGAAGATATTTCCTTTTCTACCGTTGGCCCCAAAGCGCTTGAAATCTCCACTTGCAAATTCCACAAAAAGAGGGTTTCAAATCTACTCTGTCTAAAGGAAGGTTCAACTCTGTGAGTTGAACACACGCAGCCCAAAGAAGTTACTGAGAATTCTTTGGTCTAGCGTTATGTGCAGAAATCCCTTTTCCAAAGAAATCCCCAGAGAGGTCCAAATATCCACCTGCAGACTTTACAAACAGAGTGTATCCAAAGTGCTCTATGAAAAGAAAGGTTAAAGTCTGTGAGTGCAATGCAGACCTCATCAAGTGGTTGCTGAGAATGATTCTCTCCAGTTTTTATACGAAGACATTTCTTTTTCTGCCGTTGGCCCCAAAGCGCTTGAAATCTCCACTTGCAAATTCCACAAAAAGAGGGTTTCAAATCTGCTCTGTGTAAAGGAAGGTTCAACTCTGTGAGTTGAACACACGCTGCCCAAAAAAGTTACTGGGAATTCTTCTGTCTAGCGTTATATGCAGAAATCCCGTTTCCAATGAAATTCCCAGTGAGGTCCAAATATCCACTTGCAGACTTTACAAACAGAGTGTTTCCAAACTGCTCTATGAAAAGAAAGGTTAATCTCTGTGAGTGGAACGCACACATCACAAAGTGGTTGCTGAGAATGATTCTCTCTAGTTTTTATACGAAGATATTTCCTTTTCAAACGTTAGCCCCAAAGCACTTGAAACCTCCACTTGCAAATATACCCAAAAAGAGGGTTTCAAGTCTACTCTGTCTAAAGGAAGGTTCAACTCTGTGAGTTGAACACACGCAGCCCAAAGAAGTTACTGATAATTCTTCTGTCTAGTGTTATATGCAGAAATCCCGTTTCCAACGAAATCCTCAAAGAGGTCCAAATATCCACTTGCAGACTTTACAAACAGAGTGTTTCCAAACTGCTCTATGAAAAGAAAAGTTAAACTCTGTGAGTGGAACGAACACATCACCAAGTGGTTGCTGAGAATGATTCTCTCTGGTTTTCATAAGAAGATATTTCCTTTTCTACGGTTGGCCCCAAAGCGCTTGAAACCTTCACTTGCAAATTCCACAAAAAGAGGGTTTCAAATCTGCTCTGTCTAATGGATGGTTCAACTCTGTGAGTTGAACACACGCAGCCCAAAGAAGTTACTGAGAATTCTTCTGTCTAGCGTTATATGCAGAAATCCCGTTTCCAACGAAATCCCCAGAGAGGTCCATATATCCACTTGGAGACTTTAAAAACAGAGTGTTTCCAGACTGCTCTATGAGAAGAAAAGTTAAACTCTGTGAGTGGTATGCACACATCACCAAGTGGTTGCTGAGAATGATTCTCTCCAGTTTTTATACGAAGACATTTCTTTTTCTAAAGTTGGCCCCAAAGCGCTTGAAATCTCCACTTGCAAATTCCACAAAAAGAGGGTTTCAAATCTGCTCTGTCTAAAGGAAGGTTCAACTCTGTGAGTTGATCACATGCAGCCCAAAGAAGTTACTGAAAATTCTTCTGTGTATCGTTATGTGCAGAAATCCCGTTTCCAACGAAATCCCCGGAGAGGTCCAAATATCCACTTGCAGACTTTACAAACAGAGTGTTTCCAGACTGCTCTATGAGAAGAAAAGTTAAACTCTATGAGTGGAACGCACACATCACCAAGTGGTTGCTGAGAATGATTCTCTCTGGTTTTTACACAAAGATATTTCCTTTTCTACCGTTGGCCCGAAAGCGCTTGAAATCTCCACTTGCAAATTCCACAAAAAGAAGGTTTCAAATCTACTCTGTCTAAAGGAAGGTTCAATTCTGTGAGTTGAACACACGCAGCCCCAAAAAGTTACTGAGAATTCTTCGGTCTAGCGTTATATGCAGAAATCCCTTTTCCAAAGAAATCCCCAGAGAGGTCGAAATATCCACTTGCAGACTTTACAAACAGAGTGTTTCCAAACTGCTCTATGAAAAGAAAGGTTAAACTCTGTTAGTAGAATGCACACATCACCAAGAGGTTGCCGAGAATGATTCTCTCTAGTTTTTATACGAAGAAATTTCATTTTCTACCGTTGGCCCCAAAGCACTTGAAATCTCCACTAGCAAATTCCACAAAAAGAGGGTTTCAAATCTGCTCTGTCTAAAGGATGGTTCAACTCTGTGAGTTGAACACACGCAGCCCGAAGAAGTTACTGAGAATTCTTCTGTCTAGCGTTATAGGCAGTAATCCCTTTTAAAACGAAATCCCCAGAGAGGTCCAAATATACACTTGCAGACTTTAGAAACAGAGTGTTTCCAAACTGCTCTATGAAAAGAAAGGTTAAACTCTGTGAGTGGAACGCACACATCACCAAGTGGTTGCTGAGAATGATTCTCTCTTGTTTTTATTCGAAGATATTTCCTTTTCAACAGTTGGCCCCAAAGCGCTTGAAACGTCCAATTGCAAATTCCACAAAAAGACGGTTTCAAATCTGCTCTGTCTAATGGATGGTTCAACTCTGTGAGTTGAACACACGCAGCCCAAAGAAGTTACTGAGAATTCTTCTGTCTAGCGTTATATGCAGAAATCCCTTTTCCAACGAAATCCCCAGTGAGGTCCAAATATCCAATTGCAGACTTAAGAAACAGAGTGTTTCCAAAGAGCTCTATGGAAAGAAAGGTTAAACTCTGTGAGTGGAAGGCACACATCACCAAGTGGTTGCTGAGAATGATTCTCTCTAGTTTTTATACGAAGATATATGCTTTTCGACCGTTGGCCCCAAAGCTCTTGAAACCTCCACTTGCAAATTCCACAAAAAGAGGGTTTCAAATCTGCTCTATATAAAGGAAGCTTCAACTCTGTGAGTTGAACACATGCAGCCCAAAGAAGTTACTGAGAATTCTTCTGTGTAGCGTTATATGCAGAAATCCCGTTTCCAACGAAATCCCCAGAGAGGTCCAAATATCCACTTGGAGAATTTAAAAACAGAGTGTTTCCAGACTGCTCTACGAGAAGAAAAGTTAAACTCTGTGAGTGGTATGCACACATCACCAAGTGGTTGCTGAGAATGATTCTCTCCAGTTTTTATACGAAGACATTCCTTTTTCTAAAGTTGGCCCCAAAGCACTTGAAATCTCCACTTGCAAATTCCACAAAAAGAGGGTTTCAAATCTGCTCTGTGTAAAGGAAGGTTCAACTCTGTGAGTTGAACACACGCTGCCCAAAAAAGTTACTGGGAATTCTTCTGTCTAGCGTTATATGCAGAAATCCCGTTTCCAATGAAATTCCCAGTGAGGTCCAAATATCCACTTGCAGACTTTACAAACAGAGTGTTTCCAAACTGCTCTATGAAAATAAAAGTTAAACTCTGTGAGTGGAATGCACACATCACCAAGTGGTAGCTGAGAATGATTCTCTCAGGTTTTTATACGAAGATGATTCCTTTTCTACCGTTGGCCCCAAAGCGCTTGAAACCTCCGCTTGCAAATTCCACAAAAAGAGGGTTTCAAATCTGCTCTGTCTAATGGATGGTTCAACTCTGTGAGCTGAATACACGCAGCCCAAAGAATTTACTGAGAATTCTTCTGTCTAGCGTTATATACAGAAATCCCTTTTCCAAAGAAATCCCCAGAGAGGTCCAAATATTCACTTGCAGACTTTACAAACAGAGTGTTTCCAAACTGCTCTATGAAAAGAAAAGTTAAACTCTGTGAGTGGAACGCACACAACACCAAGTGGTGGCTGAGAATGATTCTCTCTGGTTTTTATACGAAGATATTTCCTTTTCTACCGTTGGCCCCAAAGCGCTTGAAACCTTCACGTGCAAATTCCACAAAAAGAGGGTTTCAAATCTGCTCTGTCTAACGGATGGTTCAACTCTGTGAGTTGAACACACGCAGCCCAAAGAAGTTACTGAGAATTCTTCTGTCTAGCGTTATATGCAGAAATCCCTTTTCCAACGAAATCCCCAGAGTGGTCCAAATATCCACTTGCAGATTTTAGAAACAGAGTGTTTCCAAACTGGTCTATGAAAAGAAAGGTTAAACTCTGTGAGTAGAACGCACACATCACCAAGTGGTTGCTGAGAATGATTCTCTCTAGTTTTTATACGAAGACATTTCCTTTTCTAACGTTGGACCCAAAGCGCTTGAAATCTCCACTTGGAAAATCCACAAAAAGAGGGTTTCAAATCTACTCTGTCAAAAGGAAGGTTCAACTCTGTGAGTTGATCACATGCAGCCCAAAGAAGTTACTGAAAATTCTTCTGTGTAGCGTTATGTGCAGAAATCCCGTTTCCGACGAAATCCCCAGATAGGTCCAAATATCCACTTGCAGACTTTACAAACAGAGTGTTTCCAGACTGCTCTACGAGAAGAAAAGTTAAACTCTATGAGTGGAACGCACACATCACCTAGTGGTTGCTGAGAATGATTCTCTCTGGTTTTTATACGAAGATATTTCCTTTTCTACCGTTGGCCCCAAAGCGCTTGAAATCTCCCCTTGCAAATTCCACAAAAAGAGGGTTTCAAATCTACTCTGTCTAAAGGAAGGTTCAATTCTGTGAGTTGAACACACGCAGCCCAAAAAAGTTAGTGAGAATTCTTCGGTCTAGCGTTATATGCAGAAATCCCTTTTCCAAAGAAATCCCCAGAGAGGTCGAAATATCCACTTGCAGACTTTACAAACAGAGTGCATCCAAAGTGCTCTATGAAAAGAAAGGTTAAAGTCTGTGAGTGGAATGCACACATCACCAAGTGGTTGCTGAGAATGATTCTCTCCAGTTTTTATACGAAGACATTTCTTTTTCTACCTTTGGCCGCAAAGCGCTTGAAATCTCCACTTGCAAATTCCACAAAAGGAGGGTTTCAAATCTGCTCTGTGTAAAGGAAGGTTCAACTTTGTGAGTTGAACACACGCTGCCCAAAAAAGTTACTGGGAATTCTTCTGTCTAGCTTTATATGCAGAAATCCCGTTTCCAATGAAATTCCCAGTGAGGTCCAAATATCCACTTGCAGACTTTACAAACAGAATGTTTCCAAACTGCTCTATGAAAAGAAAGGTTAAACTCTGTGAGTGGAACGCACACATCACCAAGTGGTTGCTGAGAATGATTCTCTCTAGTTTTTATACGAAGACATTTCCTTTTCTAACGTGTGCCCCAAAGCGCTTGAAACCTCCACTTGCAAATATACCCAAAAAGAGGGTTTCAAATCTGCTCTGTCTAAAGGAAGGTTCAACTCTGTGAGTTGAACACACGCAGCCCAAAGAAGTTACTGATAATTCTTCTGTCTAGTGTTATATGCAGAAATCACGTTTCCAACGAAATCCTCAAAGAGGTCCAAATATCCACTTGCAGACTTTACAAACAGAGTGTTTCCAAACGGCTCTATGAAAAGAAAAGTTAAACTCTGTGAGTGGAACGCACACATCACCAAGTGGTTGCTGAGAATGATTCTCTCTGGTTTTTATACGAAGATATTTCCTTTTCTACCGTTGGCCCCAAAGCGCTTGAAACCTTCACTTGCAAATTCCACAAAAAGAGGGTTTCAAATCTGCTCTGTCTAATGGATGGTTCAACTATGTGAGTTGAACACACGCAGCCCAAAGAAGTTACTGAGAATTCTTCTGTCTAGCGTTATATGCAGAAATCCCTTTTCCAACGAAATCCCCAGAGAGGTCCAAATATCCACTTGCAGATTTTAGAAACAGAGTGTTTCCAAACTGGTCTATGAAAAGAAAGGTTAAACTCTGTGAGTAGAACGCACACATCACCAAGTGGTTGCTGAGAATGATTCTCTCTAGTTTTTATACGAAGAAATTTCCTTTTCTACCGTTGGACCGAAAGCTCTTGAAATCTCCACTTGCAAAATGCACAAAAAGAGGCTTTCAAATCTGCTCTGTCTAAAGGAAGGTTCAACTCTGTGAGGTGAGCACACGCAGCCCAGAGAATTTACTGAGAATTCTTCTGTCTAGCGTTGTATGCAGAAATCCCGTTTCCAAAGAAATCCCCAGAGAGGTCCAAATATCCACTTGCAGACTTTACAAAAAGAGTGTTTCCAAACTGCTCTATGAAAATAAAAGTTAAACTCTGTGAGTGGAATGTACACATCACCAAGTGGTAGCTGAGAATGATTCTCTCAGGTTTTTATACGAAGATGATTCCTTTTCTACCGTTGGCCCCAAAGCGCTTGAAACCTCCGCTTGCAAATTCCACAAAAAGAGGGTTTCAAATCTGCTCTGTCTAATGGATGGTTCAACTCTGTGAGCTGAATACACGCAGCCCAAAGAATTTACTGAGAATTCTTCTGTCTAGCGTTATATACAGAAATCCCTTTTCCAACGAAATCCCCAGAGAGGTCCAAATATTCACTTGCAGACTTTACAAACAGAGTGCATCCAAAGTGCTCTATGAAAAGAAAGGTTAAAGTCTGTGAGTGGAATGCACACATCACCAAGTGGTTGCTGAGAATGATTCTCTCCAGTTTTTATACGAAGACATTTCTTTTTCTACCTTTGGCCGCAAAGCGCTTGAAATCTCCACTTGCAAATTCCACAAAAGGAGGGTTTCAAATCTGCTCTGTGTAAAGGAAGGTTCAACTTTGTGAGTTGAACACACGCTGCCCAAAAAAGTTACTGGGAATTCTTCTGTCTAGCTTTATATGCAGAAATCCCGTTTCCAATGAAATTCCCAGTGAGGTCCAAATATCCACTTGCAGACTTTACAAACAGAATGTTTCCAAACTGCTCTATGAAAAGAAAGGTTAAACTCTGTGAGTGGAACGCACACATCACCAAGTGGTTGCTGAGAATGATTCTCTCTAGTTTTTATACGAAGACATTTCCTTTTCTAACGTGTGCCCCAAAGCGCTTGAAACTTCCACTTGCAAATATACCCAAAAAGAGGGTTTCAAATCTGCTCTGTCTAAAGGAAGGTTCAACTCTGTGAGTTGAACACACGCAGCCCAAAGAAGTTACTGATAATTCTTCTGTCTAGTGTTATATGCAGAAATCACGTTTCCAACGAAATCCTCAAAGAGGTCCAAATATCCACTTGCAGACTTTACAAACAGAGTGTTTCCAAACGGCTCTATGAAAAGAAAAGTTAAACTCTGTGAGTGGAACGCACACATCACCAAGTGGTTGCTGAGAATGATTCTCTCTGGTTTTTATACGAAGATATTTCCTTTTCTACCGTTGGCCCCAAAGCGCTTGAAACCTTCACTTGCAAATTCCACAAAAAGAGGGTTTCAAATCTGCTCTGTCTAATGGATGGTTCAACTATGTGAGTTGAACACACGCAGCCCAAAGAAGTTACTGAGAATTCTTCTGTCTAGCGTTATATGCAGAAATCCCTTTTCCAACGAAATCCCCAGAGAGGTCCAAATATCCACTTGCAGATTTTAGAAACAGAGTGTTTCCAAACTGGTCTATGAAAAGAAAGGTTAAACTCTGTGAGTAGAACGCACACATCACCAAGTGGTTGCTGAGAATGATTCTCTCTAGTTTTTATACGAAGAAATTTCCTTTTCTACCGTTGGACCGAAAGCTCTTGAAATCTCCACTTGCAAAATGCACAAAAAGAGGCTTTCAAATCTGCTCTGTCTAAAGGAAGGTTCAACTCTGTGAGGTGAGCACACGCAGCCCAGAGAATTTACTGAGAATTCTTCTGTCTAGCGTTGTATGCAGAAATCCCGTTTCCAAAGAAATCCCCAGAGAGGTCCAAATATCCACTTGCAGACTTTACAAAAAGAGTGTTTCCAAACTGCTCTATGAAAATAAAAGTTAAACTCTGTGAGTGGAATGTACACATCACCAAGTGGTAGCTGAGAATGATTCTCTCAGGTTTTTATACGAAGATGATTCCTTTTCTACCGTTGGCCCCAAAGCGCTTGAAACCTCCGCTTGCAAATTCCACAAAAAGAGGGTTTCAAATCTGCTCTGTCTAATGGATGGTTCAACTCTGTGAGCTGAATACACGCAGCCCAAAGAATTTACTGAGAATTCTTCTGTCTAGCGTTATATACAGAAATCCCTTTTCCAACGAAATCCCCAGAGAGGTCCAAATATTCACTTGCAGACTTTACAAACAGAGTGTTTCCAAACTGCTCTATGAAAAGAAAAGTTAAACTCTGTGAGTGGAACGCACACAACACCAAGTGGTTGCTGAGAATGATTCTCTCTGGTTTTTATACGAAGATATTTCCTTTTCTACCGTTGGCCCCAAAGCGCATGAAATCTCCACTTGCAAATTCCACAAAAAGAGGGTTTCAAATCTACTCTGTCTAAAGGAAGGTTCAACTCTGTGAGTTGAACACACGCAGCCCAAAGAAGTTACTGAGAATTCTTTGGTCTAGCGTTATGTGCAGAAATCCCTTTTCCAAAGAAATCCCCAGAGAGGTCCAAATATCCACTTGCAGACTTTACAAACAGAGTGTATCCAAAGTGCTCTATGAAAAGAAAGGTTAAAGTCTGTGAGTGCAATGCAGACCTCACCAAGTGGTTGCTGAGAATGATTCTCTCCAGTTTTTATACGAAGACATTTCTTTTTCTGCCGTTGGCCCCAAAGCGCTTGAAATCTCCACTTGCAAATTCCACAAAAAGAGGGTTTCAAATCTGCTCTGTCTAAAGGAAGGTTCAACTCTGTGAGTTGAACACACGCAGCCCAAAGAAGTTACTGATAATTCTTCTGTCTAGTGTTATATGCAGAAATCACGTTTCCAACGAAATCCTCAAAGAGGTCCAAATATCCACTTGCAGACTTTACAAACAGAGTGTTTCCAAACTTCTCTATGAAAAGAAAAGTTAAACTCTGTGAGTGGAACGCACACATCACCAAGTGGTTGCTGAGAATGATTCTCTCTGGTTTTTATACGAAGATATTTCCTTTTCTACCGTTGGCCCCAAAGCGCTTGAAACCTTCACTTGCAAATTCCACAAAAAGAGGGTTTCAAATCTGC
This sequence comes from Gorilla gorilla gorilla, assembly GCF_029281585.2. Taxonomy (NCBI): domain Eukaryota; kingdom Metazoa; phylum Chordata; class Mammalia; order Primates; family Hominidae; genus Gorilla; species Gorilla gorilla. The sequence goes on along the minus strand of NC_073230.2, from coordinate 71,732,895 downwards.
TCTGTCTAATGGATGGTTCAACTATGTGAGTTGAACACACGCAGCCCAAAGAAGTTACTGAGAATTCTTCTGTCTAGCGTTATATGCAGAAATCCCTTTTCCAACGAAATCCCCAGAGAGGTCCAAATATCCACTTGCAGATTTTAGAAACAGAGTGTTTCCAAACTGGTCTATGAAAAGAATGGTTAAACTCTGTGAGTAGAACGCACACATCACCAAGTGGTTGCTGAGAATGATTCTCTCTAATTTTTATACGAAGAAATTTCCTTTTCTACCGTTGGACCGAAAGCTCTTGAAATCTCCACTTGCAAAATGCACAAAAAGAGGCTTTCAAATCTGCTCTGTCTAAAGGAAGGTTCAACTCTGTGAGGTGAGCACACGCAGCCCAGAGAATTTACTGAGAATTCTTCTGTCTAGCGTTGTATGCAGAAATCCCGTTTCCAAAGAAATCCCCAGAGAGGTCCAAATATCCACTTGCAGAATTTACAAAAAGAGTGTTTCCAAACTGCTCTATGAAAATAAAAGTTAAACTCTGTGAGTGGAATGCACACATCACCAAGTGGTAGCTGAGAATGATTCTCTCAGGTTTTTATACGAAGATGATTCCTTTTCTACCGTTGGCCCCAAAGCACTTGAAACCTCCGCTTGCAAATTCCACAAAAAGAGGGTTTCAAATCTGCTCTGTCTAATGGATGGTTCAACTCTGTGAGCTGAATACACGCAGCCCAAAGAATTTACTGAGAATTCTTCTGTCTAGCGTTATATACAGAAATCCCTTTTCCAACGAAATCCCCAGAGAGGTCCAAATATTCACTTGCAGACTTTACAAACAGAGTGTTTCCAAACTGCTCTATGAAAAGAAAAGTTAAACTCTGTGAGTGGAACGCACACAACACCAAGTGGTTGCTGAGAATGATTCTCTCTGGTTTTTATACGAAGATATTTCCTTTTCTACCGTTGGCCCCAAAGCGCTTGAAATCTCCACTTGCAAATTCCACAAAAAGAGGGTTTCAAATCTACTCTGTCTAAAGGAAGGTTCAACTCTGTGAGTTGAACACACGCAGCCCAAAGAAGTTACTGAGAATTCTTTGGTCTAGCGTTATGTGCAGAAATCCCTTTTCCAAAGAAATCCCCAGAGAGGTCCAAATATCCACTTGCAGACTTTACAAACAGAGTGTATCCAAAGTGCTCTATGAAAAGAAAGGTTAAAGTCTGTGAGTGCAATGCAGACCTCACCAAGTGGTTGCTGAGAATGATTCTCTCCAGTTTTTATACGAAGACATTTCTTTTTCTGCCGTTGGCCCCAAAGCGCTTGAAATCTCCACTTGCAAATTCCACAAAAAGAGGGTTTCAAATCTGCTCTGTGTAAAGGAAGGTTCAACTCTGTGAGTTGAACACACGCTGCCCAAAAAAGTTACTGGGAATTCTTCTGTCTAGCGTTATATGCAGAAATCCCGTTTCCAATGAAATTCCCAGTGAGGTCCAAATATCCACTTGCAGACTTTACAAACAGAGTGTTTCCAAACTGCTCTATGAAAAGAAAGGTTAATCTCTGTGAGTGGAACGCACACATCACAAAGTGGTTGCTGAGAATGATTCTCTCTAGTTTTTATACGAAGATATTTCCTTTTCAAACGTTAGCCCCAAAGCGCTTGAAACCTCCACTTGCAAATATACCCAAAAAGAGGGTTTCAAGTCTACTCTGTCTAAAGGAAGGTTCAACTCTGTGAGTTGAACACACGCAGCCCAAAGAAGTTACTGATAATTCTTCTGTCTAGTGTTATATGCAGAAATCACGTTTCCAACGAAATCCTCAAAGAGGTCCAAATATCCACTTGCAGACTTTACAAACAGAGTGTTTCCAAACTGCTCTATGAAAAGAAAAGTTAAACTCTGTGAGTGGAACGAACACATCACCAAGTGGTTGCTGAGAATGATTCTCTCTGGTTTTCATAAGAAGATATTTCCTTTTCTACGGTTGGCCCCAAAGCGCTTGAAACCTTCACTTGCAAATTCCACAAAAAGAGGGTTTCAAATCTGCTCTGTCTAATGGATGGTTCAACTCTGTGAGTTGAACACACGCAGCCCAAAGAAGTTACTGAGACTTCTTCTGTCTAGCGTTATATGCAGAAATAACATTTCCAACGAAATCCCCAGAGAGGTCCAAATATCCACTCGCAGATTTTAGAAACAGAGTGTTTCCAAACTGGTCTATGAAAAGAAAGGTTAAACTCTGTGAGTAGAACGCACACGTCACCAAGTGGTTGCTGAGAATGATTCTCTCTAGTTTTTATACGAAGAAATTTCCTTTTCTTCCGTTGGACCGAAAGCTCTTGAAATCTCCGCTTGCAAAATCCACAAAAAGAGGGTTTCAAATCTGCTCTGTCTAAAGCAAGGTTCAACTCTGTGAGGTGAGCACACGCAGCCCAGAGAAGTTACTGAGAATTCTTCTGTCTAGCGTTGTATGCAGAAATCCCGTTTCCAAAGAAATCCCCAGAGAGGTCCAAATATCCACTTGCAGACTTTACAAAAAGAATGTTTCCAAACTGCTCTATGAAAATAAAAGTTAAAGTCTGTGAGTGGAATGCACACATCACCAAGTGGTTGCTGAGAATGATTCTCTCAAGTTTTTGTACGAAGATGTTTCCTTTTCTACCGTTGGACCCAAAGCGCTTGAAACCTCCACTTGCAAATTCCACAAAAAGAGGGTTTCAAATCTGCTCTGTCTAATGGATGGTTAAACTCTGTGAGTTGAACACACACAGCCCAAAGAAGTTACTGAGAATTCTTCTGTCTAGCGTTATATGCAGAAATCCCTTTTCCAACGAAATCCCCAGAGAGGTCGTAATATCCACTTGCTGATTTTAGAAACAGAGGGTTTCCAAACTGCTCTATGAAAAGAAAGGTTAAAATCTGTGACTAGAATGCACACATCACCAAGTGGTTGCTGAGAATGATTCTCTCTCGTTTTTATACGAAGAAATTTCCTTTTCTACATTTGGACCCAAAGCGCTTGAAATCTCCACTTGCAAAATCCACAAAAAGTGGGTTTCAAATCTGCTCTGTCTAAAGGAAGGTTCAACTCTGTGAGGTGAGCACACGCAGCCCAGAGAATTTACTGAGAATTCTTCTTTCCAGCGTTGTATGCAGAAATTCCGTTTCCAAAGTATTCCCCAGAGAGGTCCAAATATCCACTTGCAGACTTTACAAAAAGAGTGTTTCCAAACTGCTCTATGAAAATAAAAGTTAAACTCTGTTAGTGGAATGCACACATCACCAAGTGGTAGCTGAGAATGATTCTCTCAGGTTTTTATACGAAGATGTTCCTTTTCTACCGTTGGACTCAAAGCGCTTGAAACCTCCGCTTGCAAATTCCACAAAAAGAGGGTTTCAAATCTGCTCTGTCTAATGGATGGTTCAACTCTGTGAGCTGAACACAAGCAGCCCAAAGAATTTACTGAGAATTCTTCTGTCTAGCGTTATATACAGAAATCCCTTTTCCAACGAAATCCACAAAGAGGTCCAAATATTCACTTGCAGACTTTACAAACAGAGTGTTTCCAAGCTGCTCTATGAAAAGAAAAGTTAAACTCTGTGAGTGGAATGCACACATCACCAAGTGGTTGCTGATAATGATTATCTCTAGTTTTTATACGAAGATATTTCCTTTTCTACCATTGCTCCCAAAGCGCTTGAAATCTCCACTTGCAAATTCCACAAAAAGAGGGTTTCAAATCTGCTCTGTCTAAAGTATGGTTCAAATCTGTGAGTTGAACACACGCAGCCCAAAGAAGTTACGGGGAATTATTCTGTCTAGCGTTATATGCAGAAATCCCTTTTCTAACGAAATCCCCAGAGAGGTCCAAATATCCACTTGCAGACTTTAGAAACAGAGTGTTTTTAAGTGCTCTATGAAAAGAAAGGTTAAACTCTGTGAGTGGAACGCACACATCACCAAGTTGTTGCTGAGAATGATTCTCTCTAGTTTTTATACGAAGACATTTCTTTTTCTACCGTTGGCCCCAAAGCGCTTGAAATCTCCCCTTGCAAATTCCACAAAAAGAGGGTTTCAAATCTGCTCTGTCTAAAGCATGGTTCAAGTCTGTGAGTTGAACACACACAGCCCAAAGAAGTTACTGAGAATTCTTCTGTCTAGCGTTATATGCAGAAATCCCGTTTCCAACGAAATCCGCCTAGAGGTCATAATATCCACTTGCAGACTTTACAAACACAGTGTTTCCAAACTGCTCTATGAAAAGAAAGGTTAAACTCTGTGAGTAGAACGCACACATCACCAAGTGGTTGCCGAGAAAGTTTCTCTCTAGTTTTTATACGAAGAAATTTCATTTTCTACCATTGGCCCCAAAGCGCTTGAAATCTCCACTAGCAAATTCCACAAAAAGCGGGTTTCAAATCTGCTCTGTCTAAAGGATGGTTCAACTCTGTGAGTTGAACACATGCAGCCCAAACAAGTTACTGAGAATTCTTCTGTCTAGCGTAATATGCAGAAATACCTTTTCCAAAGAAATCCCCAGAGAGGTCCAAATATCCACTTGTAGACTTTACAAACAAAGTGTTTCCAAACTGCTCTATGAAAAGAAAGGTTAAACTCTGTGAGTAGAACGCTCACATCACCAAGTGCTTACCGAGAATGATTCTCTCTAGTTTTCATACGAACACATTTCTTTTTCTACCGTTGGCCCCAAAGCGCTTGAAATCTCCACTTGCACATTCCACAAAAAGAGGGTTTCAAATCTGCTCTGTCTAAAGGAATGTTCAACTCTGTGAGTTGAACATACGTAGCCCAAAGAAGTTACTGAGCATTCTTCTGTATAGCGTTATATGCAGAAATCTCTTTTCCAACGAAATCCACAGAGAGGTCCAAATATCCAATTGCACACTTTAGAAACAGAGTGTTTCCAAACTTCCCTATGAAAAGAAAGGTTAAACTCTGTGAGTGGAACGCACACATCACCAAGTGGTTGCTGAGAATGATTCTCTCTAATTTTTATACGAAGACATTACCTTTTCTTCCGTTGGCCCCAAAGCGGTTGAAATCTCCACTTGCAAATTCCACAAAAAGGGGGTTTCAAATCTGCTCTGTCTAAAGGAAGGTTCAAATCTGTGACTTGAACACACGCAGCCCAAAGAAGTTACTGAGCATTCTTCTGTCTAGCGTTATACACAGAAATCCCGTTTCCAATGAAATCCTCAAAGAGGTCCAAATATCCACTTGCAGACTTTACAAACAGACTGTTTCCAGACTGCTCTACGAAAAGAAAAGTTAAACTCTGTGAGTGGAACGCACACATCACCAAGTGGTTGCTGAGGATGATTCTCTCTGGTTTTTATACGAAGATATTTCCTTTTCTACCGTTGGCCCCAAAGCGCTTGAAATCTCCACTTGCAAATTACACAAAAAGAGGGTTTCAAATCTGCTCTGTCTAAAGCAAGGTTCAACTCTGCGAGTTGAACACATGCAGCCCAAAGAAGTTACTGAGAATACTTCTGTCTAGCGTTATAGGCAGAAATCCTTTTTCCAACGAAATCCACAGAGAGGTCCAAATAAACCCTTGCAGACTTTAGAAACAGAGTGTTTCCAAACTGCTCTATGAAAAGAAAGGTTAAACTCCGTGAGTGGAAAGCACACATCACCAAGTGGTTGCTGAGAATGATTCTCTCCAGTTTTTATACGAAGACATTTCTTTTTCTACCGTTGGCCCCAAAGCGGTTGAAATCTCCACTTGCAAATTCCACAAAAAGAGGGTTTCAAATCTGCTCTGTCTAAAGGATGGTTCAACTCTGTGAGTTGAACACTCGCAGCCCGAAGAAGTTACTGAGAATTCTTCTGTCTAGCGTTATAGGCAGTAATCCCTTTTCAAACGAAATCCCCAGAGAGGTCCAAATATCCACTTGCAGACTTTAGAAACAGAGTGTTTCCAAACTGCTCTATGAAAAGAAAGGTTAAACTCCGTGAGTGGAAAGCACACATCACCAAGTGGTTGCTCAGAATGATTCTCTCAAGTTTTTATACGAAGACATTTCTTTTTCTACCGTTGGCCCCAAAGCGCTTGAAATCTCCACTTGCAAATTCCACAAAAAGAGGGTTTCAAATCTGCTCTGTGTAAAGGATGGTTCAACTCTGTGAGTTGAACACATGCAGCCCAAAGAACTTACTGAGAATTCTTCTGTCTAGCGTTATATGCAGAAATCCCTTTTCCAACGAAATCCCCAGTGAGGTCAAAATACCAATTGCAGACTTAAGAAACAGAGTGTTTCCAAAGTGCTCTATGGAAAGAAAGGTTAAACTCTGTGAGTGGAACGCACACATCATCAAGTGGTTGCTGAGAATGATTCTCTCTAGTTTTTATACGAAGACATTTCCTTTTCTAACGTTAGCCCCAAAGCGCTTGAAACCTCCACTTGCAAATATATCCAAAAAGAAGGTTTCAAATCTGCTCTGTCTAAAGGAAGGTTCTACTCTGTGAGTTGAACACACGGAGCCCAAAGAAGTTACTGATAATTCTTCTGTCTAGTGTTATATGCAGAAATCCCGTTTCCAACGAAATCCTCAAAGAGGTCCAAATATCCACTTGCAGACTTTACAAACAGAGTGTTTCCAAACTGCTCTATGAAAAGAAAAGTTAAACTCTGTGAGTGGAACGCACACATCACCAAGTGGTTGCTGAGAATGATTCTCTCTAGTTTTTATACGAAGATATTTCCTTTTCTACCATTGCCCCCAAAGCGCTTGAAATCTCCACTTGCAAATTCCACAAGAAGAGGGTTTCAAATCTTCTCTGTATAAAGTAAGGTTCAACTCTGTGAGCTGAACACACGCAGCCCAAAGAAGTTACTGAGAATTCTTCTGTCTAGCGTTATATGCAGAAATCCCTTTTCCAACGAAATCCCCAGTGAGGTCAAAATACCAATTGCAGACTTAAGAAACAGAGTGTTTCCAAAGTGCTCTATGGAAAGAAAGGTTAAACTCTGTGAGTGGAACGCACACATCACCAAGTGGTTACTGAGAATGATTCTCTCTAGTTTTTATACGAAGATATATGCTTTTCGACCGTTGGCCCCAAAGCGCTTGAAACCTCCACTTGCAAATTCCACAAAAAGAGGGTTTCAAATCTTCTCTGTCTAAAGGAAGGTTCAACTCTGTGAGTTGAACACACGCTGCCCAAAAAAGTTACTGGGAATTCTTCTGTCTAGCGTTATATGCAGAAATCCCGTTTCCAAAGAAATTCCCACTGAGGTCAAAATATCCACTTGCAGACTTTAAAACAGTGTGTTTCCAAACTGCTCTATGAAAAGAAAGGTTAAACTCTGTGACTGGAACGCACACATCATCAAGTGGTTGCTGAGAATGATTCTCTCTAGTTTTTATACGAAGACATTTCCTTTTCTAACGTTAGCCCCAAAGCGCTTGAAACCTCCACTTGCAAATATATCCAAAAAGAGGGTTTCAAATCTGCTCTGTCTAAAGGAAGGTTCTACTCTGTGAGTTGAACACATGCAGCCCAAAGAAGTTACTGATAATTCTTCTGTCTAGTGTTATATGCAGAAATCCCGTTTCCAACGAAATCCTCAAAGAGGTCCAAATGTCCACTTGCAGACTTTACAAACAGAGTGTTTCCAAACTGCTCTATGAAAAGAAAAGTTAAACTCTGTGAGTGGAACGCACACATCACCAAGTGGTTGCTGAGAATGATTCTCTCTAGTTTTTATACGAAGATATTTCCTTTTCTACCATTGCCCCCAAAGCGCTTGAAATCTCCACTTGCAAATTCCACAAGAAGAGGGTTTCAAATCTTCTCTGTTTAAAGTAAGGTTCAACTCTGTGAGTTGAACACATGCAGCCCAAGCAGTTACTGAGAATTCTTCTGTCTAGCGTTATATGCAGAAACCCCGTTTGCAACAAAATCCCCTGTGAGGTCCAAATATCCACTTGCAGACTTTAGAAACAGAGTGTTTCCAAACTCCTCCATGAAAAGAAAGGTTAAACTCTGTGGGTGGAACGCATACATCACCAAGTGGTTGCCGAGAATGATTCTCTCTAGTTTTTATTTGAAGATATTTCCTTTTCAACAGTTGGCCCCAAAGCGCTTGAAACCTCCATTTGCAAATTCAACAAAAAGAGGGTTTAAAATCTGCTCTCTCTAATGGATGGTTTAACTTTGTGAGTTGAACACGCACAGCCCAAAGAAGTTACTGAGAATTCTTCTGTCTAGCGTTATATGCAGAAATCCCTTTTCCAACGAAATCCCCATTGAGGTCAAAATATCCACTTGCAGACTTAAGAAACAGAGTGTTTCCAAATTGCTCTATGGAAAAAAAGGTTAAACTCTGTGAGTGGAACGCACACATCACCAAGTGGTTGCTGAGAATGATTCTGTCTAGTTTTTATACGAAGATATAACCTTTTCGACCGTTGGCCCCAAAGCGCTTGAAACCGCCACTTGCAAATTCCACAAAAAGAGGGTGTCAAATCTGCTCTGTATAAAGGAAGGTTCAACTCTGTGAGTTGAACACATGCAGCCCAAGAAGTTACTGAGAATTCTTCTGTCTAGCGTTATATGCAGAAATCCCGTTTCCAACGAAATCCCCAGAGTGGTCCAAATATCCAATTGCAGACTTTACAAACACAGTGTTTCCAGACTGCTCTACGAGAAGAAATGTTAAACTCTGTGAGTGGAACGCATACATCACCAAGTGGTTGCTGAGAATGATTCTCTCTGGTTTTTATATGAAGATATTTCCTTTTCTACCATTAGCCCCAAAGCGCTTGAAACCTCCTCTTGCAAATATACCCAAAAAGAGGGTTTCAAATCTGCTCTGTCTAAAGGAAGGTTCAACTCTGTGAGTTGAACACATGCAGCCCAAACAAGTTACTGAGAATTCTTCTGTCTAGCGTAATATGCAGAAATACCTTTTCCAAAGAAATCCCCAGAGAGGTCCAAATATCCACTTGTAGACTTTACAAACAAAGTGTTTCCTAACTGCTCTATGAAAAGAAAGGTTAAACTCTGTGAGTAGAACGCTCACATCACCAAGTGCTTACCGAGAATGATTCTCTCTAGTTTTCATACGAACACATTTCTTTTTCTACCGTTGGCCCCAAAGCGCTTGAAATCTCCACTTGCACATTCCACAAAAAGAGGGTTTCAAATCTGCTCTGTCTAAAGGAATGTTCAACTCTGTGAGTTGAACATACGTAGCCCAAAGAAGTTACTGAGCATTCTTCTGTATAGCGTTATATGCAGAAATCTCTTTTCCAACGAAATCCCCAGAGAGGTCCAAATATCCAATTGCACACTTTAGAAACAGAGTGTTTCCAAACTTCCCTATGAAAAGAAAGGTTAAACTCTGTGAGTGGAACGCACACATCACCAAGTGGTTGCTGAGAATGATTCTCTCTAATTTTTATACGAAGACATTACCTTTTCTTCCGTTGGCCCCAAAGCGGTTGAAATCTCCACTTGCAAATTCCACAAAAAGGGGGTTTCAAATCTGCTCTGTCTAAAGGAAGGTTCAAATCTGTGACTTGAACACACGCAGCCCAAAGAAGTTACTGAGCATTCTTCTGTCTAGCGTTATACACAGAAATCCCGTTTCCAATGAAATCCTCAAAGAGGTCCAAATATCCACTTGCAGACTTTACAAACAGACTGTTTCCAGACTGCTCTACGAAAAGAAAAGTTAAACTCTGTGAGTGGAACGCACACATCACCAAGTGGTTGCTGAGGATGATTCTCTCTGGTTTTTATACGAAGATATTTCCTTTTCTACCGTTGGCCCCAAAGCGCTTGAAATCTCCACTTGCAAATTACACAAAAAGAGGGTTTCAAATCTGCTCTGTCTAAAGCAAGGTTCAACTCTGCGAGTTGAACACATGCAGCCCAAAGAAGTTACTGAGAATTCTTCTGTCTAGCGTTATAGGCAGTAATCCCTTTTCAAACGAAATCCCCAGAGAGGTCCAAATATCCACTTGCAGACTTTAGAAACAGAGTGTTTCCAAACTGCTCTATGAAAAGAAAGGTTAAACTCCGTGAGTGGAAAGCACACATCACCAAGTGGTTGCTCAGAATGATTCTCTCAAGTTTTTATACGAAGACATTTCTTTTTCTACCGTTGGCCCCAAAGCGCTTGAAATCTCCACTTGCAAATTCCACAAAAAGAGGGTTTCAAATCTGCTCTGTGTAAAGGATGGTTCAACTCTGTGAGTTGAACACATGCAGCCCAAAGAACTTACTGAGAATTCTTCTGTCTAGCGTTATATGCAGAAATCCCTTTTCCAACGAAATCCCCAGTGAGGTCAAAATACCAATTGCAGACTTAAGAAACAGAGTGTTTCCAAAGTGCTCTATGGAAAGAAAGGTTAAACTCTGTGAGTGGAACGCACACATCATCAAGTGGTTGCTGAGAATGATTCTCTCTAGTTTTTATACGAAGACATTTCCTTTTCTAACGTTAGCCCCAAAGCGCTTGAAACCTCCACTTGCACATATATCCAAAAAGAAGGTTTCAAATCTGCTCTGTCTAAAGGAAGGTTCTACTCTGTGAGTTGAACACACGGAGCCCAAAGAAGTTACTGATAATTCTTCTGTCTAGTGTTATATGCAGAAATCCCGTTTCCAACGAAATCCTCAAAGAGGTCCAAATATCCACTTGCAGACTTTACAAACAGAGTGTTTCCAAACTGCTCTATGAAAAGAAAAGTTAAACTCTGTGAGTGGAACGCACACATCACCAAGTGGTTGCTGAGAATGATTCTCTCTAGTTTTTATACGAAGATATTTCCTTTTCTACCATTGCCCCCAAAGCGCTTGAAATCTCCACTTGCAAATTCCACAAGAAGAGGGTTTCAAATCTTCTCTGTTTAAAGTAAGGTTCAACTCTGTGAGTTGAACACATGCAGCCCAAGCAGTTACTGAGAATTCTTCTGTCTAGCGTTATATGCAGAAACCCCGTTTGCAACGAAATCCCCTGTGAGGTCCAAATATCCACTTGCAGACTTTAGAAACAGAGTGTTTCCAAACTCCTCCATGAAAAGAATGGTTAAACTCTGTGGGTGGAACGCATACATCACCAAGTGGTTGCCGAGAATGATTCTCTCTAGTTTTTATTTGAAGATATTTCCTTTTCAACAGTTGGCCCCAAAGCGCTTGAAACCTCCATTTACAAATTCAACAAAAAGAGGGTTTAAAATCTGCTCTCTCTAATGGATGGTTTAACTTTGTGAGTTGAACACGCACAGCCCAAAGAAGTTACTGAGAATTCTTCTGTCTAGCGTTATATGCAGAAATCCCTTTTCCTACGAAATCCCCATTAAGGTCAAAATATCCACTTGCAGACTTAAGAAACAGAGTGTTTCCAAATTGCTCTATGGAAAAAAAGGTTAAACTCTGTGAGTGGAACGCACACATCACCAAGTGGTTGCTGAGAATGATTCTGTCTAGTTTTTATACGAAGATATAACCTTTTCGACCGTTGGCCCCAAAGCGCTTGAAACCGCCACTTGCAAATTCCACAAAAAGAGGGTGTCAAATCTGCTCTGTATAAAGGAAGGTTCAACTCTGTGAGTTGAACACATGCAGCCCAAGAAGTTACTGAGAATTCTTCTGTCTAGCGTTATATGCAGAAATCCCGTTTCCAACGAAATCCCCAGAGTGGTCCAAATATCCAATTGCAGACTTTACAAACACAGTGTTTCCAGACTGCTCTACGAGAAGAAATGTTAAACTCTGTGAGTGGAACGCATACATCACCAAGTGGTTGCTGAGAATGATTCTCTCTGGTTTTTATATGAAGATATTTCCTTTTCTACCATTAGCCCCAAAGCGCTTGAAACCTCCTCTTGCAAATATACCCAAAAAGAGGGTTTCAAATCTGCTCTGTCTAAAGGAAGGTTCAACTCTGTGAGTTGAACACATGCAGCCCAAACAAGTTACTGAGAATTCTTCTGTCTAGCGTAATATGCAGAAATACCTTTTCCAAAGAAATCCCCAGAGAGGTCCAAATATCCACTTGTAGACTTTACAAACAAAGTGTTTCCAAACTGCTCTATGAAAAGAAAGGTTAAACTCTGTGAGTAGAACGCTCACATCACCAAGTGCTTACCGAGAATGATTCTCTCTAGTTTTCATACGAACACATTTCTTTTTCTACCGTTGGCCCCAAAGCGCTTGAAATCTCCACTTGCACATTCCACAAAAAGAGGGTTTCAAATCTGCTCTGTCTAAAGGAATGTTCAACTCTGTGAGTTGAACATACGTAGCCCAAAGAAGTTACTGAGCATTCTTCTGTATAGCGTTATATGCAGAAATCTCTTTTCCAACGAAATCCCCAGAGAGGTCCAAATATCCAATTGCACACTTTAGAAACAGAGTGTTTCCAAACTTCCCTATGAAAAGAAAGGTTAAACTCTGTGAGTGGAACGCACACATCACCAAGTGGTTGCTGAGAATGATTCTCTCTAATTTTTATACGAAGACATTACCTTTTCTTCCGTTGGCCCCAAAGCGGTTGAAATCTCCACTTGCAAATTCCACAAAAAGGGGGTTTCAAATCTGCTCTGTCTAAAGGAAGGTTCAAATCTGTGACTTGAACACACGCAGCCCAAAGAAGTTACTGAGCATTCTTCTGTCTAGCGTTATACACAGAAATCCCGTTTCCAATGAAATCCTCAAAGAGGTCCAAATATCCACTTGCAGACTTTACAAACAGACTGTTTCCAGACTGCTCTACGAAAAGAAAAGTTAAACTCTGTGAGTGGAACGCACACATCACCAAGTGGTTGCTGAGGATGATTCTCTCTGGTTTTTATACGAAGATATTTCCTTTTCTACCGTTGGCCCCAAAGCGCTTGAAATCTCCACTTGCAAATTACACAAAAAGAGGGTTTCAAATCTGCTCTGTCTAAAGCAAGGTTCAACTCTGCGAGTTGAACACATGCAGCCCAAAGAAGTTACTGAGAATTCTTCTGTCTAGCGTTATAGGCAGAAATCCTTTTTCCAACGAAATCCACAGAGAGGTCCAAATAAACCCTTGCAGACTTTAGAAACAGAGTGTTTCCAAACTGCTCTATGAAAAGAAAGGTTAAACTCCGTGAGTGGAAAGCACACATCACCAAGTGGTTGCTGAGAATGATTCTCTCCAGTTTTTATACGAAGACATTTCTTTTTCTACCGTTGGCCCCAAAGCGGTTGAAATCTCCACTTGCAAATTCCACAAAAAGAGGGTTTCAAATCTGCTCTGTCTAAAGGATGGTTCAACTCTGTGAGTTGAACACTCCCAGCCCGAAGAAGTTACTGAGAATTCTTCTGTCTAGCGTTATAGGCAGTAATCCCTTTTCAAACGAAATCCCCAGAGAGGTCCAAATATCCACTTGCAGACTTTAGAAACAGAGTGTTTCCAAACTGCTCTATGAAAAGAAAGGTTAAACTCCGTGAGTGGAAAGCACACATCACCAAGTGGTTGCTCAGAATGATTCTCTCAAGTTTTTATACGAAGACATTTCTTTTTCTACCGTTGGCCCCAAAGCGCTTGAAATCTCCACTTGCAAATTCCACAAAAAGAGGGTTTCAAATCTGCTCTGTGTAAAGGATGGTTCAACTCTGTGAGTTGAACACATGCAGCCCAAAGAACTTACTGAGAATTCTTCTGTCTAGCGTTATATGCAGAAATCCCTTTTCCAACGAAATCCCCAGAGAGGTCCAAATATCCACTTGCAGACTTTACAAAGAGAGTGTTTCCAAACTGCTCTATGAAAAGGAAGATTAAACTCTGTGAGTAGAACGCTCACATCACCAAGTGCTTACCGAGAATGATTCTCTCTAGTTTTTATACGAAGAAATATCCTTTTCTACCGTTGGCCCCAAAGCGCTTGAAATCTCCACTTGCAAATTCCACAAAAAGAAGGTTTCAAATCTGCTCTGTCTAAAGGAAGGTTCAACTCTGTGAGTTGAACACATGCAGCCCAAAGAAGTTACTGAGAATTCTTCTGTCTAGCGTTATATGCAGAAATCCCGTTTCCAACGAAATCCCCAGAGAGGTCCAAATATCCACTTGCAGACTTTACAAACAGAGTGTTTCCAAACTGCTCTATGAAAACAAAAGTTAAACTCTGTGCGTGGAAAGCACACATCACCAAATGGTTGCTGAGAATGATTCCCTCTAGTTTATATGCGAAGATATTTCCTTTTCTACCATTGGCCCCAAAGCGCTTGAAATCTCCAATTGCAAATTCCACAAAAAGAGGGTTTCAAATCTGCTGTGTCTAAAGGAATGTTCAACTCTGTGAGTTGAACACACGCAGCCCAAAGAAGTTACTGAGAATTCTTCGGTCTAGCGTTATATGCAGAAAACTCTTTTCCAATGAAATCCCCAGAGAGGTCCACATATCCACTTGCAGACTTTAGAAACAGAGTGTTTCCAAAGTGCTCTATGAAAAGAAAGTTTAAACTCTGTGAGTGGAACGCACACATCACCATGTGGTTGCAGAGAATGATTCTCTCTAGTTTTTATATGAAGACATTTCTTTTTCTACCATTGGCCCCAGAGCGGTTGAAATCTCCACTTGCAAATTCCACAAAAACGGGGTTTCAAATCTGCTCTGTCTAAAGGAAGGTTCAACTCTGTGAGTTGAACACACGCAGCCAAAAGAAGTTACTGAGCATTCTTCGGTCTAGCATTATATGCAGAAATCCCGTTTCCAAAGTAATCCCAGGAGAGGTCCAAATATCCACTTGCAGACTTTAGAAACAGAGTGTTTCCAAACTGCTCTATGAAAAGAAAGGTTAAACTATGTGAGTGGAACGCACACATCACAAACTGGTTGCTCAGAATCAATCTCTCTAGTTTTTATACGAAGATATTTCCTTTTCTACCGTTGGCCACAAAGCCTTTGAAATCTCCACTTGCAAATTCCACAAAAACAGAGTTTCAAATCTGCTCTGTGTAAAGGAATGTTCAACTCTGTGAGTTGAACACACGTAGCCCAAAGAAGTTACTGAGAATTCTTCTGTCTAGCGTTATATGCAGAAACACCTTTTCCAGTGAAATCCCCAGAATGGTCCAAATATCCACATGCAGACTTTACAAACAGAGTGTTTGCAAACTGCTCTATGAAAAGAAAGGTTAAACTCTGTGAGTGGAACGCACACATCACCAGGTGGTTGCTGAGAATGATTCCCTCTAGTTTTTATACGAAGACATTTCTTTTTCTACCGTTAGCCCCAAATCGCTTGAAACCTCCACTTGCAAATTCCAAAAAAACAGACTTTCAAATCTGCTCTGTGTAAATGAAGGTTCAACTCTGTTAGTTGAACACACGCAGCCCAAAGAAGTTACGGGGAATTATTCTGTCTAGCATTATATGCAGAAATCCCCTTTCTAACGAAATCCCCAGAGAGGTCCAAATATCCCCTTGCAGACTTTAGAAACAGAGTGTTTTTAAGTGCTCTATGAAAAGAAAGGTTAAACTCTGTGAGTGGAACGCACACATCACCAAGTGGTTGCTGAGAATGATTCTCTCTAGTTTTTATACGAAGACATTTCTTTTTCTACCGTTGGCCCCAAAGCGCTTGAAATCTCCCCTTGCAAATTCCACAAAAAGAGGGTTTCAAATCTGCTCTGTCTAAAGGATGGTTCAAGTCTGTGAGTTGAACACACACAGCCCAAAGAAGTTACTGAGAATTCTTCTGTCTAGCGTTTTATGCACAAATCCCGTTTCCAACGAAATCCGCCTAGAGGTCATAATATACACTTGCAGACTTTACAAACACAGTGTTTCCAAACTGCTCTATGAAAAGAAAGGTTAAACTCTGTGAGTAGAACGCACACATCACCAAGTGGTTGCCGAGAAAGTTTCTCTCTAGTTTTTATACGAAGAAATTTCATTTTCTACCATTGGCCCCAAAGCGCTTGAAATCTCCACTAGCAAATTCCACAAAAAGCGGGTTTCAAATCTGCTCTGTCTAAAGGATGGTTCAACTCTGTGAGTTGAACACTCGCAGCCCGAAGAAGTTACTGAGAATTCTTCTGTCTAGCGTTATAGGCAGTAATCCCTTTTCAAACGAAATCCCCAGAGAGGTCCAAATATCCAATTGCAGACTTTAGAAACAGAGTGTTTCCAAACCACTCTATGAAAAGAAAGGTTAAACTCTGTGAGTGGAATGCACACATCACCAAGTGGTTGCTGAGAATGATTCTCTCCAGTTTTTATACGAAGACATTTCTTTTTCTGCCGTTGGCCCCAAAGCGCTTGTAATCTCCACTTGCAAATTCCACAAAAAGAGGGTTTCAAATCTGCTCTGTGTAAAGGAAGGTTCAACTCTGTGAGTTGAACACACGCAGCCCAAAAAAGTTACTGGGAATTCTTCTGTCTAGCGTTATATGCAGAAATCCCGTTTCCAAAGAAATCCTCAAAGAGGTCCAAATATCCACTTGCAGACTTTACAAACAGAGTGTTTCCAAAGTGCTGTATGAAAAGAAAGGTTAAACTCTGTGAGTGGAACGCAGACTTCGCCAAGTGGTTGCTGAGAATGATTCTCCCGATTTTTTATACGAAGAAATTTCCTTTTCTACCGTTGGACCCAAAGCGCTTGAAATTTCCACTTGCACATTCCACAAAAAGAGGGTTTAAAATCTGCTCTGTCTAAAGGAAGGTTCAACTCTGTGAGCTGAACACATGCAGCCGAAAGAAGTTACTGAGAATTCTTCTGTCTAGCGTTATATGCAGAAATCCTGTTTCCAACGAAATCCCCAGAGAGGTCCAAATATCCACTTGCAGACTTTACAAACAGAGAGTTTCCAAACTGCTCTATGAAAAGAAAAGTTAAACTCTGTGAGTGGAACGCACACATCACCACGTGGTTGCTGAGAATGATTCTCTCTGGTTTTTATACGAAGATATTTCCTTTTCCACCGTTGACCCCAAAGCGCTTGAAATCTCCACTTGCAAATTCCACAAAAAGAGGGTTTCAAACCTGCTTTGTCTAAAGGATGGTTCAACTCTGTGAGTCGAACACACGCAGCCCAAAGATGTTACTGAGCATTCTTCTGTATAGAGTTATATGCAGAAATCTCTTTTCCAACGAAATCCCCAGAGAGGTCCAAATATCCACTTGCAGACTTTAGAAACAGAGTGTTTCCAAACTGCTCTATGAAAAGAAAGGTTAAACTCTGTGAGTGGAACGCACACATCACCAAGTGGTTGCTGAGAATGATTCTCTCTAGTTTTTATATGAAGACATTTCTTTTTCTACCGTTGGCCCCAAAGCGGTTGAAATCTCCACTTGCAAATTCCACAAAAAGGGGGTTTCAAATCTGCTCTGTCTAAAGGAAGGTTCAACTCTGTGAGTTGAACACACGCAGCCCAAAGAAGTTACTGAGAATTCTTCTGTCTAGCGTTATATGCAGAAACCCCGTTTGCAACAAAATCCCCTGTGAGGTCCAAATATCCACTTGCAGACTTCAGAAACAGAGTGTTTCCAAGCTCCTCCATGAAAAGAAAGGTTAAACTCTGTGGGTGGAACGCATACATCACCAAGTGGTTGCCGAGAATGATTCTCTCTAGTTTTTATTTGAAGATATTTCCTTTTCAACAGTTGGCCCCAAAGCGCTTGAAACCTCCATTTGCAAATTCAGCAAAAAGAGGGTTTAAAATCTGCTCTCTCTAATGGATGGTTTAACTTTGTGGGTTGAACACACGCAGCCCAAAGAAGTTACTGAGAATTCTTCTGTCTAGCATTATATGCAGAAATCCCTTTTCCAACAAAATCCCCAGTGAGGTCAAAATATCCACTTGCAGACTTAAGAAACAGAGTGTTTCCAAAGTGCTCTATGGAAAAAAAGGTTAAACTCTGTGAGTGGAACGCACACATCACCAAGTGGTTGCTGAGAATGATTCTGTCTAGTTTTTATACGAAGATATAACCTTTTCGACCGTTGGCCCCAAAGCGCTTGAAACCGCCACTTGCAAATTCCACAAAAAGAGGGTGTCAAATCTGCTCTGTATAAAGGAAGGTTCAACTCTGTGAGTTGAACACACGCAGCCCAAGAAGTTACTGAGAATTCTTCTGTCTAGCGTTATATGCAGAAATCCCGTTTCCAACGAAATCCCCAGAGTGGTCCAAATATCCAATTGCAGACTTTACAAACACAGTGTTTCCAGACTGCTCTACGAGAAGAAATGTTAAACTCTGTGAGTGGAACGCATACATCACCAAGTGGTTGCTGAGAATGATTCTCTCTGCTTTTTATATGAAGAAATTTCCTTTTCCACCGTTAGCCCCAAAGCGCTTGAAACCTCCTCTTGCAAATATACCCAAAAAGAGGGTTTCAAATCTGCTCTGTCTAAAGGAAGGTTCAACTCTGTGAGTTGAACACATGCAGCCCAAACAAGTTACTGAGAATTCTTCTGTCTAGCGTAATATGCAGAAATACCTCTTCCAAAGAAATCCCCAGAGAGGTCCAAATATCCACTTGCAGACTTTACAAACAGAGTGTTTACAAACTGCTCTATGAAAAGAAAGGTTAAACTCTGTGAGTGGAACGCACACATCACCAAGTGGTTGCTGAGAATGATTCTCTCTGGTTTTTATACGAAGATATTTCCTTTTCTACCGTTGGCCCAAAAGCGCTTCAAATCTCCCCTTGGAAATTCCACAAAAAGAGGGTGTCAAATGTGCTCTGTCTAAAGGAAGGTTCAACTCCATGAGTTGAACACAGGCACCCCAAGAAGTTACTGAGAATTCTTCTGTCTAGCGTTATATGCAGAAATCCCGTTTCCAATGAAATCCCCAGAGAGGTCCAAATATCCACTTGCAGACTTTACAAACAGTGTGTTTCCAAACTGCTCTATGAAAAGAAAGTTTAAACTCTGTGAGTGGAACGCACACATCACCAAGCGGTTGCTGAAAATGATTCTCTCTAGGTTTTATACGAAGACATTTCCTTTTCTAACGTTAGCCCCAAAGCGATTGAAACCTCCACTTGCAAATATCCCCAATAACAGGGTTTCAAATCTGCTCTGTCTAAAGGAAGGTTCAACTTCATGAGTTATACTCACGCAGCCCAAAGAAGTTACTGAGAATTCTTCTGTCTAGCGTTATATGCAGAAATCCCGTTTCCAAAGAAATCCTCAAAGAGATCCAAATATCCACTTGCAGACTTTACAAACAGAGTGTTTCCAAAGTGCTCTATGAAAAGAAAGGTTAAACTCTGTGAGTGGAAAGCAGACATCACCAAGTGGTTGCCGAGAATGATTCTCAATATTTTTTATACGAAGAAATTTCCTTTTCTACCGTGGGACCCAAGCTCTTGAAATCTCCACTTGCAAAATCCACAAAAAGAGGGTTTCAAATCTGCTCTGTCTAAAGGAAGGTTCAACTCTGTGAGCTGAACACATGCAGCCCAAACAAGTTACTGAGAATTCTTCTGTCTAGCGTTATATGCAGAAATCCCGTTTCCAACGAAATCCCCAGAGAGGTCCAAATATCCACTTGCAGACTTTACAAACAGAGTGTTTCCAAACTGCTCTATGAAAAGAAAAGTTAAACTCTGTGAGTGGAACGCACACATCACCAAGTGGTTGCTGAGAATGATTCTCTCTGGGTTTTATACGAAGATATTTCCTTTTCTACCGTTGACCCCAAAGCGCTTGAAATCTCCACTTGCAAATTCCACAAAAAGAGGGTTTCAAATCTGCTCTGTCTAAAGGATGGTTCAACTCTGTGAGTCCAACCCACGCAGCCCAAAGAAGTTACTGAGCATTCTTCTGTATAGAGTTATATGCAGAAATCTCTTTTCCAACGAAATCCCCAGAGAGGTCCAAATATCCACTTGCAGACTTTAGAAACAGAGTGTTTCCAAACTGCTCTATGAAAAGAAAGGTTAAACTCTGTGAGTGGAACGCACCCATCACCAAGTGGTTGCTGAGAATGATTCTCTCTAGTTTTTATACGAAGACATTTCTTTTTCTACCGTTGGCCCCATAGCGGTTGAAATCTCCACCTGCAGATTCCACAAAAAGGGGGTTTCAAATCTGCTCTGTCTAAAGGAAGGTTCAACTCTGTGAGTTGAACACACGCAGCCCGAAGAAGTTACTGAGAATTCTTCTGTCTAGCGTTATATGCAAAAATACCTTTTCCAAAGAAATCCCCAGAGAGGTCCAAATATCCACTTGCAGACTTTACAAACAGAGTGTTTCCAAACTGATCTATGAAAAGAAAGGTTAAACTCTGTGAGTCGAATGCACACGTCACCAAGTGGTTGCTGAGAATGATTCTCTCTAGGTTTTATACGAAGACATTTCCTTTTCTAACGTTAGCCCCAAAGCGATTGAAACCTCCACGTGCAAATATCCCCAAAAACAGGGTATAAAATCTGCTCTGTCTAAAGGAAAGTTCAACTCCATGAGTTATACACACACAGCCCAAAGAAGTTACGGAAATTCTTCTGTCTAGCGTTATATGCAGAAATCCCTTTTCCAACGATATCCTCAAAGAGGTCCAAATATCCACTTGCAGACTTTAAAAAAAGAGTGTTTCCAAACTGCTCTATGAAAAGAAAGTTTAAACTCTGTGAGTGGAACGCACACATCACCATGTGGTTGCAGAGAATGATTCTCTCTAGTTTTTATATGAAGACATTTCTTTTTCTACCATTGGCCCCAGAGCGGTTGAAATCTCCACTTGCAAATTCCACAAAAACGGGGTTTCAAATCTGCTCTGTCTAAAGGAAGGTTCAACTCTGTGAGTTGAACACACGCAGCCAAAAGAAGTTACTGAGCATTCTTCGGTCTAGCATTATATGCAGAAATCCCGTTTCCAAAGTAATCCCAGGAGAGGTCCAAATATCCACTTGCAGACTTTAGAAACAGAGTGTTTCCAAACTGCTCTATGAAAAGAAAGGTTAAACTATGTGAGTGGAACGCACACATCACAAACTGGTTGCTCAGAATCAATCTCTCTAGTTTTTATACGAAGATATTTCCTTTTCTACCGTTGGCCACAAAGCCTTTGAAATCTCCACTTGCAAATTCCACAAAAACAGAGTTTCAAATCTGCTCTGTGTAAAGGAATGTTCAACTCTGTGAGTTGAACACACGTAGCCCAAAGAAGTTACTGAGAATTCTTCTGTCTAGCGTTATATGCAGAAACACCTTTTCCAGTGAAATCCCCAGAATGGTCCAAATATCCACATGCAGACTTTACAAACAGAGTGTTTGCAAACTGCTCTATGAAAAGAAAGGTTAAACTCTGTGAGTGGAACGCACACATCACCAGGTGGTTGCTGAGAATGATTCCCTCTAGTTTTTATACGAAGACATTTCTTTTTCTACCGTTAGCCCCAAATCGCTTGAAACCTCCACTTGCAAATTCCAAAAAAACAGACTTTCAAATCTGCTCTGTGTAAATGAAGGTTCAACTCTGTTAGTTGAACACACGCAGCCCAAAGAAGTTACGGGGAATTATTCTGTCTAGCATTATATGCAGAAATCCCCTTTCTAACGAAATCCCCAGAGAGGTCCAAATATCCCCTTGCAGACTTTAGAAACAGAGTGTTTTTAAGTGCTCTATGAAAAGAAAGGTTAAACTCTGTGAGTGGAACGCACACATCACCAAGTGGTTGCTGAGAATGATTCTCTCTAGTTTTTATACGAAGACATTTCTTTTTCTACCGTTGGCCCCAAAGCGCTTGAAATCTCCCCTTGCAAATTCCACAAAAAGAGGGTTTCAAATCTGCTCTGTCTAAAGGATGGTTCAAGTCTGTGAGTTGAACACACACAGCCCAAAGAAGTTACTGAGAATTCTTCTGTCTAGCGTTTTATGCACAAATCCCGTTTCCAACGAAATCCGCCTAGAGGTCATAATATACACTTGCAGACTTTACAAACACAGTGTTTCCAAACTGCTCTATGAAAAGAAAGGTTAAACTCTGTGAGTAGAACGCACACATCACCAAGTGGTTGCCGAGAAAGTTTCTCTCTAGTTTTTATACGAAGAAATTTCATTTTCTACCATTGGCCCCAAAGCGCTTGAAATCTCCACTAGCAAATTCCACAAAAAGCGGGTTTCAAATCTGCTCTGTCTAAAGGATGGTTCAACTCTGTGAGTTGAACACTCGCAGCCCGAAGAAGTTACTGAGAATTCTTCTGTCTAGCGTTATAGGCAGTAATCCCTTTTCAAACGAAATCCCCAGAGAGGTCCAAATATCCAATTGCAGACTTTAGAAACAGAGTGTTTCCAAACCACTCTATGAAAAGAAAGGTTAAACTCTGTGAGTGGAATGCACACATCACCAAGTGGTTGCTGAGAATGATTCTCTCCAGTTTTTATACGAAGACATTTCTTTTTCTGCCGTTGGCCCCAAAGCGCTTGTAATCTCCACTTGCAAATTCCACAAAAAGAGGGTTTCAAATCTGCTCTGTGTAAAGGAAGGTTCAACTCTGTGAGTTGAACACACGCAGCCCAAAAAAGTTACTGGGAATTCTTCTGTCTAGCGTTATATGCAGAAATCCCGTTTCCAAAGAAATCCTCAAAGAGGTCCAAATATCCACTTGCAGACTTTACAAACAGAGTGTTTCCAAAGTGCTGTATGAAAAGAAAGGTTAAACTCTGTGAGTGGAACGCAGACTTCGCCAAGTGGTTGCTGAGAATGATTCTCCCGATTTTTTATACGAAGAAATTTCCTTTTCTACCGTTGGACCCAAAGCGCTTGAAATTTCCACTTGCACATTCCACAAAAAGAGGGTTTAAAATCTGCTCTGTCTAAAGGAAGGTTCAACTCTGTGAGCTGAACACATGCAGCCGAAAGAAGTTACTGAGAATTCTTCTGTCTAGCGTTATATGCAGAAATCCTGTTTCCAACGAAATCCCCAGAGAGGTCCAAATATCCACTTGCAGACTTTACAAACAGAGAGTTTCCAAACTGCTCTATGAAAAGAAAAGTTAAACTCTGTGAGTGGAACGCACACATCACCACGTGGTTGCTGAGAATGATTCTCTCTGGTTTTTATACGAAGATATTTCCTTTTCCACCGTTGACCCCAAAGCGCTTGAAATCTCCACTTGCAAATTCCACAAAAAGAGGGTTTCAAACCTGCTTTGTCTAAAGGATGGTTCAACTCTGTGAGTCGAACACACGCAGCCCAAAGATGTTACTGAGCATTCTTCTGTATAGAGTTATATGCAGAAATCTCTTTTCCAACGAAATCCCCAGAGAGGTCCAAATATCCACTTGCAGACTTTAGAAACAGAGTGTTTCCAAACTGCTCTATGAAAAGAAAGGTTAAACTCTGTGAGTGGAACGCACACATCACCAAGTGGTTGCTGAGAATGATTCTCTCTAGTTTTTATATGAAGACATTTCTTTTTCTACCGTTGGCCCCAAAGCGGTTGAAATCTCCACTTGCAAATTCCACAAAAAGGGGGTTTCAAATCTGCTCTGTCTAAAGGAAGGTTCAACTCTGTGAGTTGAACACACGCAGCCCAAAGAAGTTACTGAGAATTCTTCTGTCTAGCGTTATATGCAGAAACCCCGTTTGCAACAAAATCCCCTGTGAGGTCCAAATATCCACTTGCAGACTTCAGAAACAGAGTGTTTCCAAGCTCCTCCATGAAAAGAAAGGTTAAACTCTGTGGGTGGAACGCATACATCACCAAGTGGTTGCCGAGAATGATTCTCTCTAGTTTTTATTTGAAGATATTTCCTTTTCAACAGTTGGCCCCAAAGCGCTTGAAACCTCCATTTGCAAATTCAGCAAAAAGAGGGTTTAAAATCTGCTCTCTCTAATGGATGGTTTAACTTTGTGGGTTGAACACACGCAGCCCAAAGAAGTTACTGAGAATTCTTCTGTCTAGCATTATATGCAGAAATCCCTTTTCCAACAAAATCCCCAGTGAGGTCAAAATATCCACTTGCAGACTTAAGAAACAGAGTGTTTCCAAAGTGCTCTATGGAAAAAAAGGTTAAACTCTGTGAGTGGAACGCACACATCACCAAGTGGTTGCTGAGAATGATTCTGTCTAGTTTTTATACGAAGATATAACCTTTTCGACCGTTGGCCCCAAAGCGCTTGAAACCGCCACTTGCAAATTCCACAAAAAGAGGGTGTCAAATCTGCTCTGTATAAAGGAAGGTTCAACTCTGTGAGTTGAACACACGCAGCCCAAGAAGTTACTGAGAATTCTTCTGTCTAGCGTTATATGCAGAAATCCCGTTTCCAACGAAATCCCCAGAGTGGTCCAAATATCCAATTGCAGACTTTACAAACACAGTGTTTCCAGACTGCTCTACGAGAAGAAATGTTAAACTCTGTGAGTGGAACGCATACATCACCAAGTGGTTGCTGAGAATGATTCTCTCTGCTTTTTATATGAAGAAATTTCCTTTTCCACCGTTAGCCCCAAAGCGCTTGAAACCTCCTCTTGCAAATATACCCAAAAAGAGGGTTTCAAATCTGCTCTGTCTAAAGGAAGGTTCAACTCTGTGAGTTGAACACATGCAGCCCAAACAAGTTACTGAGAATTCTTCTGTCTAGCGTAATATGCAGAAATACCTCTTCCAAAGAAATCCCCAGAGAGGTCCAAATATCCACTTGCAGACTTTACAAACAGAGTGTTTACAAACTGCTCTATGAAAAGAAAGGTTAAACTCTGTGAGTGGAACGCACACATCACCAAGTGGTTGCTGAGAATGATTCTCTCTGGTTTTTATACGAAGATATTTCCTTTTCTACCGTTGGCCCAAAAGCGCTTCAAATCTCCCCTTGGAAATTCCACAAAAAGAGGGTGTCAAATGTGCTCTGTCTAAAGGAAGGTTCAACTCCATGAGTTGAACACAGGCACCCCAAGAAGTTACTGAGAATTCTTCTGTCTAGCGTTATATGCAGAAATCCCGTTTCCAATGAAATCCCCAGAGAGGTCCAAATATCCACTTGCAGACTTTACAAACAGTGTGTTTCCAAACTGCTCTATGAAAAGAAAGTTTAAACTCTGTGAGTGGAACGCACACATCACCAAGCGGTTGCTGAAAATGATTCTCTCTAGGTTTTATACGAAGACATTTCCTTTTCTAACGTTAGCCCCAAAGCGATTGAAACCTCCACTTGCAAATATCCCCAATAACAGGGTTTCAAATCTGCTCTGTCTAAAGGAAGGTTCAACTTCATGAGTTATACTCACGCAGCCCAAAGAAGTTACTGAGAATTCTTCTGTCTAGCGTTATATGCAGAAATCCCGTTTCCAAAGAAATCCTCAAAGAGATCCAAATATCCACTTGCAGACTTTACAAACAGAGTGTTTCCAAAGTGCTCTATGAAAAGAAAGGTTAAACTCTGTGAGTGGAAAGCAGACATCACCAAGTGGTTGCCGAGAATGATTCTCAATATTTTTTATACGAAGAAATTTCCTTTTCTACCGTGGGACCCAAGCTCTTGAAATCTCCACTTGCAAAATCCACAAAAAGAGGGTTTCAAATCTGCTCTGTCTAAAGGAAGGTTCAACTCTGTGAGCTGAACACATGCAGCCCAAACAAGTTACTGAGAATTCTTCTGTCTAGCGTTATATGCAGAAATCCCGTTTCCAACGAAATCCCCAGAGAGGTCCAAATATCCACTTGCAGACTTTACAAACAGAGTGTTTCCAAACTGCTCTATGAAAAGAAAAGTTAAACTCTGTGAGTGGAACGCACACATCACCAAGTGGTTGCTGAGAATGATTCTCTCTGGGTTTTATACGAAGATATTTCCTTTTCTACCGTTGACCCCAAAGCGCTTGAAATCTCCACTTGCAAATTCCACAAAAAGAGGGTTTCAAATCTGCTCTGTCTAAAGGATGGTTCAACTCTGTGAGTCCAACCCACGCAGCCCAAAGAAGTTACTGAGCATTCTTCTGTAAAGAGTTATATGCAGAAATCTCTTTTCCAACGAAATCCCCAGAGAGGTCCAAATATCCACTTGCAGACTTTAGAAACAGAGTGTTTCCAAACTGCTCTATGAAAAGAAAGGTTAAACTCTGTGAGTGGAACGCACCCATCACCAAGTGGTTGCTGAGAATGATTCTCTCTAGTTTTTATACGAAGACATTTCTTTTTCTACCGTTGGCCCCATAGCGGTTGAAATCTCCACCTGCAGATTCCACAAAAAGGGGGTTTCAAATCTGCTCTGTCTAAAGGAAGGTTCAACTCTGTGAGTTGAACACACGCAGCCCGAAGAAGTTACTGAGAATTCTTCTGTCTAGCGTTATATGCAAAAATACCTTTTCCAAAGAAATCCCCAGAGAGGTCCAAATATCCACTTGCAGACTTTACAAACAGAGTGTTTCCAAACTGATCTATGAAAAGAAAGGTTAAACTCTGTGAGTCGAATGCACACGTCACCAAGTGGTTGCTGAGAATGATTCTCTCTAGGTTTTATACGAAGACATTTCCTTTTCTAACGTTAGCCCCAAAGCGATTGAAACCTCCACGTGCAAATATCCCCAAAAACAGGGTATAAAATCTGCTCTGTCTAAAGGAAAGTTCAACTCCATGAGTTATACACACACAGCCCAAAGAAGTTACGGAAATTCTTCTGTCTAGCGTTATATGCAGAAATCCCTTTTCCAACGATATCCTCAAAGAGGTCCAAATATCCACTTGCAGACTTTAAAAAAAGAGTGTTTCCAAACTGCTCTATGAAAAGAAAGGTTAAACTCTGTGAGTGGAACGCAGACATCACCAAGTGGTTGCTGAGAATGATTCTCTCTATTTTTAATACGAAGAAATTTCCTTTTCTACCGTTGGACCCAAAGCGCTTGAAATCTCCACTTGCACATTCCACAAAAAGAGGGTTTCAAATCTGCTCTGTATAAAGGAAGGTTCAACTCTGTGAGCTGAACACATGCAGCCCAAAGAAGTTACTGAGAATTCTTCTGTCTAGCGTTATATGCAGACATCCCGTTTCCAACGAAATCCCCAGAGAGGTCCTAATATCCACTTGCAGACTTTACAAACAGAGTGTTTCCAAACTGCTCTATGAGAAGAAAAGTTAAAGTCTGTGAGTGGAACGCTCACATCAGCAGGAGGTTGCTGAGAATGATTCTCTCTAGTTTTTATACGAAGATATTTCCTTTTCTACCGTTGACCCCAAAGCGCTTGAAATCTCCACTTGCAAATTCCACAAAAAGAGGGTTTCAAATCTGCTCTGTCTAAAGGATGCTTCAACTCTGTGAGTTGAACACACGCAGCCCGAAGAAGTTACTGAGAATTCTTCTGTCTAGCGTTATATGCAAAAATACCTTTTCCAAAGAAATCCCCAGAGAGGTCCAAATATCCACTTGCAGACTTTACAAACAGAGTGTTTCCAAACTGATCTATGAAAAGAAAGGTTAAACTCTGTGAGTCGAATGCACACGTCACCAAGTGGTTGCTGAGAATGATTCTCTCTAGGTTTTATACGAAGACATTTCCTTTTCTAACGTTAGCCCCAAAGCGATTGAAACCTCCACGTGCAAATATCCCCAAAAACAGGGTATAAAATCTGCTCTGTCTAAAGGAAAGTTCAACTCCATGAGTTATACACACACAGCCCAAAGAAGTTACGGAAATTCTTCTGTCTAGCGTTATATGCAGAAATCCCTTTTCCAACGATATCCTCAAAGAGGTCCAAATATCCACTTGCAGACTTTAAAAAAAGAGTGTTTCCAAACTGCTCTATGAAAAGAAAGGTTAAACTCTGTGAGTGGAACGCAGACATCACCAAGTGGTTGCTGAGAATGATTCTCTCTATTTTTAATACGAAGAAATTTCCTTTTCTACCGTTGGACCCAAAGCGCTTGAAATCTCCACTTGCACATTCCACAAAAAGAGGGTTTCAAATCTGCTCTGTCTAAAGGAAGGTTCAACTCTGTGAGCTGAACACATGCAGCCCAAAGAAGTTACTGAGAATTCTTCTGTCTAGCGTTATATGCAGACATCCCGTTTCCAACGAAATCCCCAGAGAGGTCCTAATATCCACTTGCAGACTTTACAAACAGAGTGTTTCCAAACTGCTCTATGAGAAGAAAAGTTAAACTCTGTGAGTGGAACGCTCACATCACCAGGAGGTTGCTGAGAATGATTCTCTCTAGTTTTTATACGAAGATATTTCCTTTTCTACCGTTGACCCCAAAGCGCTTGAAATCTCCACTTGCAAATTCCACAAAAAGAGGGTTTCAAATCTGCTCTGTCTAAAGGATGGTTCAAATATGTGAGTCGAACACACGCAGCCCAAAGAAGTTACTGAGCATTCTTCTGTATAGCGTTATATGCAGAAAACTCTTTTCCAACGAAATCCCCAGAGAGGTCCAAATATCCACTTGCAGACTTTAGAAACAGAGTTTTTCCAAAGTGCTCTATGAAAAGAAAGGTTAAACTCTGTGAGTGGAACGCACACATCACCAAGTGGTTGCTGAGAATGATTCTCTCTAGTTTTTATATGAAGACATTTCTTTTTCTACCGTTGGCCCCAGAGCGGTTGAAATCTCCACTTGCAAATTCCACAAAAAGGGGGTTTCAAATCTGCTCTGTCTAAAGGAAGGTTCAACTGTGTGAGTTGAACACACGCAGCCCAAAGAAGTTACTGAGAATTCTTCTGTCTAGCGTTATATGCAGAAATCCCGTTTCCAAAGAAATCCTCAAAGAGGTCCAAATATCCACTTGCAGACTTTACAAACAGACTGTTTCCAGACTGCTCTATGAAAAGAAAAGTTAAACTCTGTGAGTGGAACGCACACATCACCAAGTGGTTGCTGAGAATGATTCTCTCTGGTTTTTATTCGAAGAAATTTCCTTTTCTACCGTTGGCCCCAAAGCGCTTGAAATCTCCACTTGCAATTTCCACAAAAAGAGGGTTTCAAATCTGCTCTGTGTAAAGGATGGTTCAACTCTGTGAGTTGAACACACGCAGCCCAAAGAAGTTACTGAGAATTCTTCTGTCTAGAGTAATATGCAGAAACCCCATATCCAACGAAATCCACAAAGAGTTCAAAATATTCACTTGCAGACTTTACAAAGAGAGTGTTTCCAAACTGCTCTATGAAAGGAAAGGTTAAACTCTGTGAGTAGAACGCTCACATCACCAAGTGCTTACCAAGAATGATTCTCTCTAGTTTTCATACGAAGAAATTTCCTTATGTACCATTGGCCCAAAGCGCTTGAAATCTCCACTTTCAAATTCCGCAAAAAGAGGGTTTCAAATCTGCTCTGTCTAAAGGAAGGTTCAACTCTATGAGTTGAACACATGCAGCCCCAAGAAGTTACTGAGAATTCTTCTGTCTAGCGTTATATGCAGAAATCCCGTTTCCAAAGAAATCCCCTGAGAGGTCCAAATATCCACTTGCAGACTTTACAAACAGAGTGTTTCCAAACTGCTCTATGAAAAGAAAAGTTAAACTCTGTGAGTGGAACGCACACATCACCAAGTGGTTGCTGAGAATGATTCCCTCTAGTTTTTATTCGAAGACATTTCTTTTTCTACCTTTGGCCCCAAAGCGCTTGAAATCTCCATTGCAAATTCCACAAAAAGAGGGTTTCAAATCTGCTCTGTCTAAAGGATGGTTCAACTCTGTGAGTTGAACACACGCAGCCCGAAGAAGTTACTGAGAATTCTTCTGTCTAGCGTTATATGCAGAAATACCTTTTCCAAAGAAATCCCCAGAGAGGTCCAAATATCCACTTGCAGACTTTACAAACAGAGTGTTTCCAAACTGCTCTATGAAAAGAAAGGTTAAACTCTGTGAGTAGAACGCACACATCACCAAGTGGTTGCCGAGAATGATTCTCTGTAGTTTTTATACGAATAAATTTCCTTTTCTACCATTGGACCCAAAGCGCTTGATATCTCCGCTTGCAAATTCCACAAAAAGAGGGTTTCAAATCTGCTCTGTGTAAAGGAAGTTTCAACTCTGTGAGTTGAACACACGCAGCCCAAAGAAGTTACTGAGAATTCTGTCTAGCGTTATATGCAATAACCACGTTTCCAACAAAATCCCCAGTGAGGTCAAAATATCCACTTCCAGACTTTAGAAACAGAGTGTTTCCAAACTCCTCCATGAAAAGAAAGGTTAAACTCTGTGGGTGGAACGCATACATCAGCAAGTGGTTGCTGAGAATGATTCTCTCTGGTTTTATACCAAGATATTTCCTTTTCAACAGTTGGCCCCAAAGCGCTTGAAACCTCCACTTGCAAATTCCACAAAGAGAGTGTTTCAAATCTGCTCTGTCTAATGGATGGTTCAACTCTGTGAGTTGAACACACGCAGCCCAAAGAAGTTACTGATAATTCTTCTGTCTAGCGTTATATGCAGAAATCCCTTTTCCAATGAAATCCCCAGTGAGGCCCATATATCCACTTGCAGACTTTAGAAACAGAGTGTTTCCATAGTGCTCTATGGAAAGAAAGGTTAAACTCTGTGAGTGGAACGCACACATCACCATGTGGTTGCTGATAATGATTATCTCTAGTTTTTATACTAAGATATATCCTTTTCCACCGTTGGCCCTAAAGTGCTTGAAACCTCCACTTGCAATTCCACTAAAAGAGGGTGCCAAATCTGCACTGTCTAAAGGAAAGTTCAACACTGTGAGTTGAACACATGCAGCCCAAAGAAGTTACTGGAGTTCTTCTGTCTAGCGTTTTATGCAGAATTCCCGTTTCCAACGAAATCCTCAGAGTTCAATATATCCACTTGCAGACTTTACAAAGAGAGTGTTTCCAAACTGCTCTATGAAAAGAAAGGTTAAACTCTGTGAGTAGAACTCTCACATCACCAAGTGCTTACCGAGAATGATTCTCTCTAGTTTTTATATGAAGAAATATCCTTTTCTATCGCTGGACCCAAAGCGCTTGAAATCTCCACTTGCAAATTCCACAAAAAGAGGGTTTCAAATCTGCTCTGTCTAAAGGAAGGTTCAACTCTGTGAGTTGACCACATGCAGCCCAAATAAGTTACTGAGAATTCTTCTGTTTAGCGTTATATGCAG
Organism: Gorilla gorilla gorilla; assembly: GCF_029281585.2. NCBI lineage: Eukaryota > Metazoa > Chordata > Mammalia > Primates > Hominidae > Gorilla > Gorilla gorilla. The sequence continues at coordinate 71,701,884 of NC_073230.2, read as the reverse complement.
AAATCCCGTTTCCAACGAAATCCCCAGAGAGGTCCAAATATCCACTTGCAGACTTTACAAACAGAGTGTTTCCAAACTGCTCTATGAAAACAAAAGTTAAACTCTGTGCGTGGAAAGCACACATCACGAAGTGGTTGCTGAGAATGATTCCCTCTAGTTTATATACGAAGATATTTGCTTTTCTACAATTGGAACCAAAGCGCTTGAAATCTCCAATTGCAAATTCCACAGAAAGAGGGTTTCAAATCTGCTGTGTCTAAAGGAAGGTTCAACTCTGTGAGTTGAACACACGCAGCCCAAAGAAGTTACTGAGAATTCTTCTGTCTAGCGTTATATGCAGAAATCCCGTTTCCAACGAAATCCTCAAAGAGGTCCAAATATCCACTTGCAGGCTTTACAAACAGAGTGTATCGAAACTGCTCTATGAAAAGAAAGGTTAAACACTGTGAGTGGAAAGCACACATCAGCAAGTGGTTGCTGAGAATGATTCCCTGTAGTTTTTATACGAAGATATTTCCTTTTCTACCGTTGGCCACAAAGCGCTTGAAATCTCCACTTGCAAATTCACACAAAAACAGGGTTTCAAATCTGCTCTGTCTAAAGGATGGTTCAACTCTGTGAGTTGAACACACGCAGCCCGAAGAAGTTACTGAGAATTCTTCTGTCTAGCGTTATATGCAGAAATACCTTTTCCAAAGAAATCCCCAGAGAGGTCCAAATATCCACTTGCAGACTTTACAAACAGAGTGTTTCCAAACTGCTCTATGAAAAGAAAGGTTAAACTCTGTGAGTAGAACGCACACATCACCAAGTGGTTGCCGAGAATGATTCTCTGTAGTTTTTATACGAATAAATTTCCTTTTCTACCATTGGACCCAAAGCGCTTGATATCTCCGCTTGCAAATTCCACAAAAAGAGGGTTTCAAATCTGCTCTGTGTAAAGGAAGGTTCAACTCTGTGAGTTGAACACACGCAGCCCAAAGAAGTTACTGAGAATTCTGTCTAGCGTTATATGCAATAACCACGTTTCCAACAAAATCCCCAGTGAGGTCAAAATATCCACTTCCAGACTTTAGAAACAGAGTGTTTCCAAACTCCTCCATGAAAAGAAAGGTTAAACTCTGTGGGTGGAACGCATACATCAGCAAGTGGTTGCTGAGAATGATTCTCTCTGGTTTTATACCAAGATATTTCCTTTTCAACAGTTGGCCCCAAAGCGCTTGAAACCTCCACTTGCAAATTCCACAAAGAGAGTGTTTCAAATCTGCTCTGTCTAATGGATGGTTCAACTCTGTGAGTTGAACACACGCAGCCCAAAGAAGTTACTGATAATTCTTCTGTCTAGCGTTATATGCAGAAATCCCTTTTCCAATGAAATCCCCAGTGAGGCCCATATATCCACTTGCAGACTTTAGAAACAGAGTGTTTCCATAGTGCTCTATGGAAAGAAAGGTTAAACTCTGTGAGTGGAACGCACACATCACCATGTGGTTGCTGATAATGATTATCTCTAGTTTTTATACTAAGATATATCCTTTTCCACCGTTGGCCCTAAAGTGCTTGAAACCTCCACTTGCAATTCCACTAAAAGAGGGTGCCAAATCTGCACTGTCTAAAGGAAGGTTCAACTCTGTGAGTTGAACACATGCAGCCCAAAGAAGTTACTGGAATTCTTCTGTCTAGCGTTTTATGCAGAATTCCCGTTTCCAACGAAATCCTCAGAGTTCAAAATATCCACTTGCAGACTTTACAAAGAGAGTGTTTCCAAACTGCTCTATGAAAAGAAAGGTTAAACTCTGTGAGTAGAACTCTCACATCACCAAGTGCTTACCGAGAATGATTCTCTCTAGTTTTTATATGAAGAAATATCCTTTTCTATCGCTGGACCCAAAGCGCTTGAAATCTCCACTTGCAAATTCCACAAAAAGAGGGTTTCAAATCTGCTCTGTCTAAAGGAAGGTTCAACTCTGTGAGTTGACCACATGCAGCCCAAAGTAGTTACTGAGAATTCTTCTGTCTAGCGTTATATGCAGAAATCCCGTTTCCAACGAAATCCCCAGAGAGGTCCAAATATCCACTTGCAGACTTTACAAACAGAGTGTTTCCAAACTGCTCTATGAAAACAAAAGTTAAACTCTGTGCGTGGAAAGCACACATCACGAAGTGGTTGCTGAGAATGATTCCCTCTAGTTTATATACGAAGATATTTGCTTTTCTACAATTGGAACCAAAGCGCTTGAAATCTCCAATTGCAAATTCCACAGAAAGAGGGTTTCAAATCTGCTGTGTCTAAAGGAAGGTTCAACTCTGTGAGTTGAACACACGCAGCCCAAAGAAGTTACTGAGAATTCTTCTGTCTAGCGTTATATGCAGAAATCCCGTTTCCAACGAAATCCTCAAAGAGGTCCAAATATCCACTTGCAGGCTTTACAAACAGAGTGTATCGAAACTGCTCTATGAAAAGAAAGGTTAAACACTGTGAGTGGAAAGCACACATCAGCAAGTGGTTGCTGAGAATGATTCCCTGTAGTTTTTATACGAAGATATTTCCTTTTCTACCGTTGGCCACAAAGCGCTTGAAATCTCCACTTGCAAATTCACACAAAAACAGGGTTTCAAATCTGCTCTGTCTAAAGGATGGTTCAACTCTGTGAGTTGAACACACGCAGCCCGAAGAAGTTACTGAGAATTCTTCTGTCTAGCGTTATATGCAGAAATACCTTTTCCAAAGAAATCCCCAGAGAGGTCCAAATATCCACTTGCAGACTTTACAAACAGAGTGTTTCCAAACTGCTCTATGAAAAGAAAGGTTAAACTCTGTGAGTAGAACGCACACATCACCAAGTGGTTGCCGAGAATGATTCTCTGTAGTTTTTATACGAATAAATTTCCTTTTCTACCATTGGACCCAAAGCGCTTGATATCTCCGCTTGCAAATTCCACAAAAAGAGGGTTTCAAATCTGCTCTGTGTAAAGGAAGGTTCAACTCTGTGAGTTGAACACACGCAGCCCAAAGAAGTTACTGAGAATTCTGTCTAGCGTTATATGCAATAACCACGTTTCCAACAAAATCCCCAGTGAGGTCAAAATATCCACTTCCAGACTTTAGAAACAGAGTGTTTCCAAACTCCTCCATGAAAAGAAAGGTTAAACTCTGTGGGTGGAACGCATACATCAGCAAGTGGTTGCTGACAATGATTCTCTCTGGTTTTATACCAAGATATTTCCTTTTCAACAGTTGGCCCCAAAGCGCTTGAAACCTCCACTTGCAAATTCCACAAAGAGAGTGTTTCAAATCTGCTCTGTCTAATGGATGGTTCAACTCTGTGAGTTGAACACACGCAGCCCAAAGAAGTTACTGATAATTCTTCTGTCTAGCGTTATATGCAGAAATCCCTTTTCCAATGAAATCCCCAGTGAGGCCCATATATCCACTTGCAGACTTTAGAAACAGAGTGTTTCCATAGTGCTCTATGGAAAGAAAGGTTAAACTCTGTGAGTGGAACGCACACATCACCATGTGGTTGCTGATAATGATTATCTCTAGTTTTTATACTAAGATATATCCTTTTCCACCGTTGGCCCTAAAGTGCTTGAAACCTCCACTTGCAATTCCACTAAAAGAGGGTGCCAAATCTGCACTGTCTAAAGGAAAGTTCAACACTGTGAGTTGAACACATGCAGCCCAAAGAAGTTACTGGAATTCTTCTGTCTAGCGTTTTATGCAGAATTCCCGTTTCCAACGAAATCCTCAGAGTTCAAAATATCCACTTGCAGACTTTACAAAGAGAGTGTTTCCAAACTGCTCTATGAAAAGAAAGGTTAAACTCTGTGAGTAGAACTCTCACATCACCAAGTGCTTACCGAGAATGATTCTCTCTAGTTTTTATATGAAGAAATATCCTTTTCTATCGCTGGACCCAAAGCGCTTGAAATCTCCACTTGCAAATTCCACAAAAAGAGGGTTTCAAATCTGCTCTGTCTAAAGGAAGGTTCAACTCTGTGAGTTGACCACATGCAGCCCAAAGAAGTTACTGAGAATTCTTCTGTCTAGCGTTATATGCAGAAATCCCGTTTCCAACGAAATCCCCAGAGAGGTCCAAATATCCACTTGCAGACTTTACAAACAGAGTGTTTCCAAACTGCTCTATGAAAACAAAAGTTAAACTCTGTGCGTGGAAAGCACACATCACGAAGTGGTTGCTGAGAATGATTCCCTCTAGTTTATATACGAAGATATTTGCTTTTCTACAATTGGAACCAAAGCGCTTGAAATCTCCAATTGCAAATTCCACAGAAAGAGGGTTTCAAATCTGCTGTGTCTAAAGGAAGGTTCAACTCTGTGAGTTGAACACACGCAGCCCAAAGAAGTTACTGAGAATTCTTCTGTCTAGCGTTATATGCAGAAATCCCGTTTCCAACGAAATCCTCAAAGAGGTCCAAATATCCACTTGCAGGCTTTACAAACAGAGTGTATCGAAACTGCTCTATGAAAAGAAAGGTTAAACACTGTGAGTGGAAAGCACACATCAGCAAGTGGTTGCTGAGAATGATTCCCTGTAGTTTTTATACGAAGATATTTCCTTTTCTACCGTTGGCCACAAAGCGCTTGAAATCTCCACTTGCAAATTCACACAAAAACAGGGTTTCAAATCTGCTCTGTCTAAAGGATGGTTCAACTCTGTGAGTTGAACACACGCAGCCCGAAGAAGTTACTGAGAATTCTTCTGTCTAGCGTTATATGCAGAAATACCTTTTCCAAAGAAATCCCCAGAGAGGTCCAAATATCCACTTGCAGACTTTACAAACAGAGTGTTTCCAAACTGCTCTATGAAAAGAAAGGTTAAACTCTGTGAGTAGAACGCACACATCACCAAGTGGTTGCCGAGAATGATTCTCTGTAGTTTTTATACGAATAAATTTCCTTTTCTACCATTGGACCCAAAGCGCTTGATATCTCCGCTTGCAAATTCCACAAAAAGAGGGTTTCAAATCTGCTCTGTGTAAAGGAAGGTTCAACTCTGTGAGTTGAACACACGCAGCCCAAAGAAGTTACTGAGAATTCTGTCTAGCGTTATATGCAATAACCACGTTTCCAACAAAATCCCCAGTGAGGTCAAAATATCCACTTCCAGACTTTAGAAACAGAGTGTTTCCAAACTCCTCCATGAAAAGAAAGGTTAAACTCTGTGGGTGGAACGCATACATCAGCAAGTGGTTGCTGAGAATGATTCTCTCTGGTTTTATACCAAGATATTTCCTTTTCAACAGTTGGCCCCAAAGCGCTTGAAACCTCCACTTGCAAATTCCACAAAGAGAGTGTTTCAAATCTGCTCTGTCTAATGGATGGTTCAACTCTGTGAGTTGAACACACGCAGCCCAAAGAAGTTACTGATAATTCTTCTGTCTAGCGTTATATGCAGAAATCCCTTTTCCAATGAAATCCCCAGTGAGGCCCATATATCCACTTGCAGACTTTAGAAACAGAGTGTTTCCATAGTGCTCTATGGAAAGAAAGGTTAAACTCTGTGAGTGGAACGCACACATCACCATGTGGTTGCTGATAATGATTATCTCTAGTTTTTATACTAAGATATATCCTTTTCCACCGTTGGCCCTAAAGTGCTTGAAACCTCCACTTGCAATTCCACTAAAAGAGGGTGCCAAATCTGCACTGTCTAAAGGAAGGTTCAACTCTGTGAGTTGAACACATGCAGCCCAAAGAAGTTACTGGAATTCTTCTGTCTAGCGTTTTATGCAGAATTCCCGTTTCCAACGAAATCCTCAGAGTTCAAAATATCCACTTGCAGACTTTACAAAGAGAGTGTTTCCAAACTGCTCTATGAAAAGAAAGGTTAAACTCTGTGAGTAGAACTCTCACATCACCAAGTGCTTACCGAGAATGATTCTCTCTAGTTTTTATATGAAGAAATATCCTTTTCTATCGCTGGACCCAAAGCGCTTGAAATCTCCACTTGCAAATTCCACAAAAAGAGGGTTTCAAATCTGCTCTGTCTAAAGGAAGGTTCAACTCTGTGAGTTGACCACATGCAGCCCAAAGTAGTTACTGAGAATTCTTCTGTCTAGCGTTATATGCAGAAATCCCGTTTCCAACGAAATCCCCAGAGAGGTCCAAATATCCACTTGCAGACTTTACAAACAGAGTGTTTCCAAACTGCTCTATGAAAACAAAAGTTAAACTCTGTGCGTGGAAAGCACACATCACGAAGTGGTTGCTGAGAATGATTCCCTCTAGTTTATATACGAAGATATTTGCTTTTCTACAATTGGAACCAAAGCGCTTGAAATCTCCAATTGCAAATTCCACAGAAAGAGGGTTTCAAATCTGCTGTGTCTAAAGGAAGGTTCAACTCTGTGAGTTGAACACACGCAGCCCAAAGAAGTTACTGAGAATTCTTCTGTCTAGCGATATATGCAGAAATCCCGTTTCCAACGAAATCCTCAAAGAGGTCCAAATATCCACTTGCAGGCTTTACAAACAGAGTGTATCGAAACTGCTCTATGAAAAGAAAGGTTAAACACTGTGAGTGGAAAGCACACATCAGCAAGTGGTTGCTGAGAATGATTCCCTGTAGTTTTTATACGAAGATATTTCCTTTTCTACCGTTGGCCACAAAGCGCTTGAAATCTCCACTTGCAAATTCACACAAAAACAGGGTTTCAAATCTGCTCTGTGTAAAGGAAGGTTCAACTCTGTGAGTTGAACACACGTAGCCCAAAGAAGTTATTGAGAATTCTTCTGTCTAGCATTATATGCAGAAATCCCGTATCCAACAAAATCGCCAGAGAGGTCCAAATATCCCCTTGCAGATTTTACAAACAGAGTGTTTCCAAATTGCTCTATGAAAAGAAAGGTTAAACTCTTTGAGCGGAACACACACATCACCAAGTGGTTGCTGAGAATGATTCTCTCTAGTTTTTATACGAAGAAATTTCCTTTTCTACCGTTGGACTGAAAGCGCTTGAAATCTCCTCATGCAAAATCCACAAAAAGAGGGTTTCAAATCTGCTCTGTCTAAAGGAAGGTTCAACTCTTTGAGTTGGACACACACAGTCTAAAGAAGGTACTGAGAATTCCTCTGTCAAGCATTATATGCAGAAATCACTTTTACAATGAAATCCCCAGCGAGGTCCAAATATCCACTTGCAGACTTTACAAACAGAGTGTTTCCAAACTGCTCTATGAAAAGAAAAGTTAAACTCCCTATGTGGAACGCACACATCACCTAGAGATTGCTGAGAATGATTCCCTGTAGTTTTTGTACGAAGATATTTCCTTTTCTACAGTTGGCCGCAAACCCTTGAAATCTGCACTTGCAAATTCCACAAAAAGAGGGTTTCAAATCTGCTTTGTCTAAAGTAAGGTTCAACGCTGTGAGTTGAACACACGCAGCCCTAAGTAGTTACAGAGAATTCTTCTGTCTAGCGTTATACGCAGAAATACCTTTTCCAACGAAATCCCCTTTCCAACGAAATCCCCAGAGAGGCCCAAATATCCATTTGCAGACTTTGGAAACAGAGCACTTCCAAACTGCTCTATGAAAAGAAAGCTTAAACTCTGTGAGTGGAACGCACACATCACCTAGTGATTTCTGAGAATGATTACCTCTAGTTTTTATACGAAGATATTTCCTTTTCTACCGTTGGCAACAAAGCGCTTGAAACCTCCACTTGCAAATTACACAAAAAGAGGGTTTCAAATCTGCTCTGTCTAAAGGAAGGTTCAACTCTGTGAGTTGAACACACGCAGCCCAAAAATTTACTGAGAATTCTTCTGTCTAGCTTTATATGCAGAAATCCCTTTTCAAAAGAATTCCTCAAAGAGGTCCAAATATCCACTTGCAGACTTTACAAGAAGAGTGTTTCCAAACTGCTCTATGAAAAGAAAGGTTAAACTCTGTATGTGGAACACACACTTCACTTAGTGGCTGCAGAGAATGATTCCCTCTAGTTTTATTCGAAGATATTTCCTTTTCTACCGTTGGCCCCAAAGTGCTTGAAATCTCCACTTGCAAATTCCTCAAAAAGAGGGTTTCAAGTCTGCTGTGTCTAAAGGAAGGTTCAACTCTGTGAGTTGAACACACGCAGCCCAAAGAAGTTACTGACAATCCTTCTGTCTAGCTTTATATGCAGAAATCCCTTTTCCAACGAAATCCACAAAGAGGTCAAAATATCCACTTGCAGACTTTAGAAACAGAGTGTTTCCAAACTGCTCTATGAAAAGAAAGGTTAAACTCCGTGAGTGGAACGCACACATCATCAAGTGGTTGATGAGAATGATTCTCTCTAGTTTTTATACGAAGACATTTCTTTTTCTACCATTGGCGCCAAAGCGCGTGAAACCTCCACTTGCAAATTCCACAAAAAGGGGGTTTCAAATCTGCTCTGTCTAAAGGAAGTTTCAAATCTGTGAGTTGAACACACGCAGCCCAAAGAAGTTACTGAGAATTCTTCTGTCTAGCGTTATATTCGGAAATCCCTTTCCAACGAAATCCCCAGAGAGGTCCAAATATCCACCTGCAGACTTTAGAAACAGAGTGCTTCCAAACTCCTCCATGAAAAGAAAGGTTAAACTCTGTGAGTGGAACGCACACATCACCAAGTGGTTGCTGAGAATGATTCTCTCTAGTTTTTATACGAAGATATTTCCTTTTCTACCGTTGGCCCCAAAGCGCTTGAAACCTCCCCTTGCAAGTTCCAAAAAAAGAGGGTTTCAAATCTGCTGTGTCTAAAGGAAGTTTCAACTCTGTGAGTTGAACACACACAGCCCAAACAAGTTACTGAGAATTCTTCTGTCTAGGGTTATATGCAGAAATCCCGTTTCAAACGAAATCCTCAAAGAGGTATAAATATCCACTTGCAGAATTTACAAACAGATTGTTTCCAAACTGCTCCAGGAAAAGAAAGGTTAAACTCTGTGAGTGAATGCATACATCACCAAGTGGTTGCTGAGAAGGATTCTTTCTAGTTTTTATACGAACATATTTCCTTTTCTACCGTTGGCCCCTAAGCGCTTGAAATCTCCTCTTGCAAATTCCACAAAAAGAGGGTTTCAAATCTGCTCTGTGTAAAGGAAGGTTCAACTCTGTGAGTTAAACACATGCATCCCAAAGAAGTTACTGAGAATTCTTCTGTCTAGCGTTATATGCAGAAATCAAGTTTCCAACGAAATCCACAAAGACGTCAAAATATCCAGTTGCAGACTTTACAAAGAGAGTGTTTCCAAACTGCTCTATGAAAAGAAAGGTTAAACTCTGTGAGTGGAACGCACACATCACCAAGTGGTTGCGGAGAATGATTCTCTCTAGTTTTTATATGAAGAAATTTCCTTTTCAACCGTTGGACCCAAAACGCTTGAAATCTCCACTTGCAAATTCCACAAAAAGAGGGTTTCAAACCTGCTCTGTCTAAAGGAAGGTTCAACTGTGTGAGTTGAACACACGCAGCCCAAAAAGTTACTGAGAATTCTTCTGTCTAGCTTTATATGCAGAAATCCCTTTTCCAACGAAATCCTCAAAGAGGTCAAAATATCCACTTGCAGACTTTAGAAACAGAGAGTTTCCAAACTGCTCTATGAAAAGAAAGGTTAAACTCCGTGAGTGGAACGCACACATCACCAAGTGGTTGCTGAGAATGATTCTCTATAGTTTTTATACGAAGACATTTCTTTTTCTACCATTGGCCCTAAAGCGCTTGAAACCTCCACTTGCAAATTCCACAAAAAGAGGGTTTCAAATCTGCTCTGTCTAAAGGAAGGTTCAACTCTGTGAGTTGAACACATGCAGCCCATAGAAGTTACTGAGAATTCTTCTGTCTAGCATTATATGCAGAAATCTCGTTTCCAAATAAATCCCCAGAGATGTCCAAATATCCACTTGCAAACTTTACAAACAGAGTGTTTCCAGACTGCTCTACGAGAGGAAAAGTTAAACTCCGTGAGTGGAACGCACACATCACCAAGTGGTTGGTGGCAATGTTTCTCTCTGGTTTTTATACGAAGTTATTTCCTTTTATACCGTTGGCCGCATAGCGCTTGAAATCTCCACTTGCAAATTCCAAAAAAAGAGGGTTTCATATCTGCTCTGTCTAAAGGAAGGTTCAACTCTGTGAGTTGAACACACGCAGACCAAAAATGTTACTGAGAATTCTTCTGTCTAGCGTTATATGCAGAAATCCCTTTTCGAAAGAAATCCCCAGAGAGGTCCAAATATCCACTTGCAGACTTTAGAAACAGAGTGTATCCAAAGTGCTCTATGAAAAGAAAGGTTAAAGTCTGTGAGTGGAATGCACACATCACCAAGTGGTTGCTGAGAATGATTCTCTCTAGTTTTTATACGAAGACATTTCCTTTTCTAACATTAGCCCCAAATCGCTTGAAACCTCCACTTGCAAATATACCCAAAAAGAGGGTTTCAAATCTGCTCTGTCTAAAGGAAGGTTCAACTCTGTGAGTTGAACACAGGCAGCCCAAAGAAGTTACTGAGAATTCTTCTGTCTAGCATTATATGCAGAAATCCAGTTTCCAACGAAATCCCCAGAGACGTCCAAATATCCACTTGCAGACTTTACAAACAGAGTGTTTCCAAACTGCTCTATGAAAAGAAAGGTTAAACTCTGTGAGTCGAACGCACACGTCACCAAGTGGTTGCTGAGAATGATTCTCTCTAGGTTTTATACGAAGACATTTCCTTTTCTAACATTAGCCCCAAAGCAATTGAAACCTCCACGTGCAAATATCCCCAAAAACAGGGTATCAAATCTGCTCTGTCTAAAGGAAGGTTCAACTCCATGAGTTATACACACGCAGCCCAAAGAAGTTACGGAAATTCTTCTGTCTAGCGTTATATGCAGAAATCCCGTTTCCAACGAAATCCTCAAAGAGGTCCAAATATCCACTTGCAGACTTTACAAACAGAGTGTTTCCAAACTGCTCTATGAAAAGAAAGGTTAAACTCTGTGAGTGGAACTCAGACATCACCAAGTGGTTGCTGAGAATGATTCTCTCTATTTTTAATACGAAGAAATTTCCTTTTCTACCGTTGGACCCAAAGCGCTTGAAATCTCCACTTGCACATTCCACAAAAAGAGGGTTTCAAATCTGCTCTGTCTAAAGGAAGGTTCAACTCTGTGAACTGAACACATGCAGCCCTAAGAAGTTACTGAGAATTCTTCTGTCTAGCGTTATATGCAGACATCCCGTTTCCAACGAAATCCCCAGAGGGGTCCTAATATCCACTTGCAGACTTTACAAACAGAGTGTTTCCAAACTGCTCTATGAGAAGAAAAGTTAAACTCTGTGAGTGGAACGCTCACATCACCAGGAGGTTGCTGAGAATGATTCTCTCTAGTTTTTATACGAAGATATTTCCTTTTCTACCGTTGACCCCAAAGCGCTTGAAATCTCCACTTGCAAATTCCACAAAAAGAGGGTTTCAAATCTGCTCTGTCTAAAGGATGGTTCAAATATGTGAGTCGAACACACGCAGCCCAAAGAAGTTACTGAGCATTCTTCTGTATAGCGTTATATGCAGAAAACTCTTTTCCAACGAAATCCCCAGAGAGGTCCAAATATCCACTTGCAGACTTTAGAAACAGAGTTTTTCCAAAGTGCTCTATGAAAAGAAAGGTTAAACTCTGTGAGTGGAACGCAGACATCACCAAGTGGTTGCTGAGAATGATTCTCTCTGGTTTTTATATGAAGACATTTCTTTTTCTACCGTTGGCCCCAGAGCGGTTGAAATCTCCACTTGCAAATTCCACAAAAAGGGGGTTTCAAATCTGCTCTGTCTAAAGGAAGGTTCAACTGTGTGAGTTGAACACACGCAGCCCAAAGAAGTTACTGAGAATTCTTCTGTCTAGCGTTATATGCAGAAATCCCGTTTCCAAAGAAATCCTCAAAGAGGTCCAAATATCCACTTGCAGACTTTACAAACAGACTGTTTCCAGACTTCTCTACGAAAAGAAAAGTTAAACTCTGTGAGTGGAACGCACACATCACCAAGTGGTTGCTGAGAATGATTCTCTCTGGTTTTTATTCGAAGTAATTTCCTTTTCTACCGTTGGCCCCAATGCGCTTGAAATCTCCACTTGCAATTTCCACAAAAAGAGGGTTTCAAATCTGCTCTGTGTAAAGGATGGTTCAACTCTGTGAGTTGAACACACGCAGCCCAAAGAAGTTACTGAGAATTCTTCTGTCTAGAGTAATATGCAGAAATCCCGTATCCAACGAAATCCACAAAGAGTTGAAAATATTCACTTGCAGACTTTACAAAGAGAGTGTTTCCAAACTGCTCTATGAAAAGAAAGGTTAAACTCTGTGAGAAGAACGCTCACATCACCAAGCGCTTACCGAGAATGATTCTCTCTAGTTTTTATACGAAGAAATATCCTTTTCTACCGTTGGACTCAAAGCGCTTGAAATCTCCACTTGCAAATTCCACAAAAAGAGGGTTTCAAATCTGCTCTGTCTAAAGGAAGGTTCAACTCTGTGAGTTGAACACACGCAGCCCAAAGAAGTTACTGCGAATTCTTCTGTCTAGCGTTATATGCAGAAATCCCGTTTCCAACGAAATCCCCAGAGAGGTCCACATATCCACTTGCAGACTTTACAAACAGAGTGTTTCCAAACTGCTCTATGAAAAGAAAGGTTAAACTCTGTGAGTGGAACGCACACATCACCAAGTGGTTGCTGAGAAAGATTCTCTCTAGTTTTTATACGAAGATGTTTCCTTTTCTACAGTTGGCCGCAAAGCGCTTGAAATCTCGACTTGCAAATTCCAGAAAAAGAGGGTTTCAAATCTGCTCTGTCAAAAGTAAGCTTCCACTCTGTGAGTGGAACACACGCAGCCCAAAGAAGTTACTGAGAATTCTTCTGTCTAGCATTAGATGCAGGAATCCCGTTTCCAACGAAATCCACAAAGGGGTCTAAAAATCCACTTGCAGACTTTCCAAACAGAGTGTTTCCAAACTGCTCTATGAAAAGAAAGGTGAAACTCTGTGAGTGGACGGCACACATCACCAAGTGGTTGCAGAGAATGATTCTCTCTTGATTTTATAACAAGATATTTCCTTTTCTACCATTAGCCGAAAAGCGCTTGAAATCTCCACTTGCAAATTCCACAAAAAGAGGGTTTCAAATCTGCTCTGTCTAAAGGATCGTTCAACTCTGTGAGTTGAACACAGGCAGCACAAAGATGTTACTGAGAATTCTTCTGTCTAGCGTTATATGAAGAAATCCCGTTTCCAACGAAATCCTCAAGAACGTCCAAATATCCACTTGCAGACATTACATACAGAGTGTCTCCAAACTGCTCTATGAAAAGACAGGTTAAACGCTGTGAGTGGAACGCACACATCACCAAGTGGTTGCTCAGAATGATTCACTCTAGTTTATATATGAAGATACTTCCTTTTCTACTGTTGTCCCCTAATCGCTTGAAATCTCCACTTGCAAGTTCCACAAAAAGAGGGTTTCAAATCTGCTGTGTTTAAAGGAAGGTTCAACTCTGTGAGTTAAACACTCACAGCCGAAAGAAGTTACTGAGAATTCTTCTGTCTAGCGTTCTATGCAGAAATCCCGTTTCCAACGAAATCCAAAGAGAGGTCCAAATATCCACTTGCAGACTTTACAAACAGAGTGTTTCCAAACTACTCTATGAAAAGAAAGGTTAAACTCTGTGAGTGGAACGCACACATCACCAACTGGTTGCTGAGAATGATTCTCTCTAGTTTTTATACGAAGATAGTTCATATTCTACTGTTGGCCCCAAAGCGCTTGAAACCTCCATTGCAAATTCCACAAAAAGAGGGTTTCAAATGTGCTCTGTCTAAAGGAAGGTTCAACTCTGTGAGTTGAACACAAGCAGCACAAAGAAGTTACTGAGAATTCTTCTGTCTAGCGTTATATGCAGAAATCCCGTTTCCAACGAAATCCTCAAAGAGGTCCAAATATCCACTTGCAGACTTTACAAACACAGTGTTTCCAAACTCCTCTATGAAAAGAAAGGTTAAACTCTGTGAGTGGAACGCACACATCAGCAATTGGTTGCTGAGAATGATTCCCTGTAGTTTTTATACGAGGATATTTCCTTTTCTACCGTTGGCCCCAAAGCCCTTGAAATCTCCACCTGCAAATTCCACAAAAAGAGGTCTTCAAATCTGCTCTGTCTAAAGGAAGGTTCAACTCTGTGAGTTGAACACACGCAGCCAAAGAAGTTACTGAGCATTCTTCTGTCTAGCATTTTATGCAGAAATCCGGTTTCCAACGAAATCCCATGAGAAGTCCAAATATCCACATGCAGACTTTACAAACAGAGTGTTTCCAAACTCCTCTATGAAAAGAAAGGTTAAGCTATGTCAGTGGAATGCACCCATTACTAAGTGGTTGCTCAGAATGATTCTATCTAGTTTTAATATGAAGATATTTCCTTTTCTACCGTTGGCCGCAAAGCGCTTGAAATCTCCACTTGCAAATTCCACAAAAACAAGGTTTCAAATCTGCTCTGTGTAAAGGAGGGTTCAACTCTGTGAGTTGAACACACGCAGCCCAAAGAAGTTACTGAGAATTCTTCTGTCTAGTGTTATATGCAGAAATACCTTTTCCAACGAAATCCCCAGAGAGGTCCAAATATCCACTTGCAGACTTTACAAACAGAGTGTTTCCAAACTGCTCTATGAAAAGAAAGGTTAAACTCTGTGAATGGAACGCACACATCACCAACTGGTTGCTGGGAATGATTCTCTCTAGTTTTTATACGAAGATAGTCCATTTTCTACTGTTGGCCCCAAAGCGCTTGAAACCTCCACTTGCAAATTCCACAAAAAGAGGGTTTCAAATGTGCTCTGTCTAAAGGAAGGTTCAACTTTCTGAGTTGAACACAAGCAGCCCAAAGAAGTTACTGAGAATTCTTCTGTCAAGCGTTAGATGCAGGAATCCCGTTTCCAACGAAATCCTCAAAGGGGTCAAAAAATCCACTTGCAGACTTTCCAAACAGAGTGTTTCCAAACTGCTCTATGAAAGGAAAGGTTAAACCCTGTGAGTGGAAGGCACATATCACCATGTGGTTGCTGAGAATGATTCTCTCTAGTTTTTATACGAAGATATTTCCTTTTCTACTGTTGGCCGCAAAGCGCTTGAAATCTCCACTTGCAAATTCCACAAAAAGAGGTTTTCCAATCTACTCTGTCTAAAGGAAGGTTCAACTCTGTGAGTGGAACACAAGTAGCGCAAAGAAGTTACTGAGAATTCTTCTGTCTAGCGTTATATGCAGAAATCCCGTTAACTACGAAATCCCCAGAGAGGTCCAAATATCCACTTGCAGACATTAGAAACAGAGTGTTTCCAAACTGCTCTATGAAAAGAAAGGTTAAACTCTGTGAGTGGAAAGCACACATCACCAAGTGGTTGCTGAGAATGATTCCCTCTAGTTTATATACGAAGATATTTCCTTTTCTACAATTGGCCCCAAAGCACTTGAAATCTACAAATGCAAATTGCACAAAAAGAGGGTTTCAAATCTGCTGTGTCTAAAGGAAGGTTCAACTGTGTGAGTTGAACACACGCAGCCCAAAGAAGTTACTGAGAATTCTTCTGTCTAGCGTTATATGCAGAAATCCCGTTTCCAACGAAATCCTCTAAGAGGTCCAAATATCCTCTTGCAGACTTTACAAACAGAGTGTTTCCAAACTGCTCTATGAAAAGAAAGGTTAATCTCCGTGAGTGGAACGGACACATCACCAAGTGGTTGCTCAGAATGATTCCCTCTAGTTTTTATACGAAGATATTTCCTTTTCTACCATTGGCCCCAAAGCGCTTGAAATCTCCAATTTCAAGTTCCACAAAAAGAGGGTTTCAAATCTGCTCTGTCTAAAGGAAGGTTCAACTCTGTGAGTTGAACACACGCAGCCCAAAGAAGTTACTGAGAATTCTTCTGTCTAGCGTTATATGCTGGAATCCCGTTTCCAACTAAATCCTCAAAGGGGTCAAAAAATCCATTTGCAGACTCTACAAACAGAGTGTTTCAAAACTGCTCTATGAAAAGAAAGGTTAAACTCTGTGAGTGGAAGGCACACATCACCAAGTGGTTGCTGAGAATGATTCTCTCTTGATTTTATAACAAGATATTTCCTTTTCTACCGTTGGCCGAAAAGCGCTTGAAATCTCCACTTGCAAATTCCACAAAAAGAGGGTTTCAAATCTGCTCTGTCTAAAGGATCGTTCAACTCTGTGAGTTGAACACAGGCAGCCCAAAAAAGTTACTGAGAATTCTTCTGTCTAGCATTATATGCAGAAATCCCGTTTCCAACGAAATCCTCTAAGAGGTCCAAGTATCCACTTGCAGACTTTACAAACAGAGGGTTTCCAAACTGCTCTATGAAAATAAAGGTGAAACTCTCTGAGTGGAACGCACACATCACCAAGTGGTTGCTGACAATGATTCCCTCTAGTTTTTATACGAAGATATTTCCTTTTCTACCGTAGGCCCCAAAGCGCTTGAAATCTCCACTTGCAAGTTCCACAAAAACAGGTTTTCAAATCTGCTCTGTCTAAAGGAAGGTTCAAGTCTGTGAGTTGAACACATGCAACCCAAAGAAGTTACTGAGAATACTTCTGTCTAGCATTAGATGCAGAAATCCCGTTTCCAACGAAATCCTCAAAGAGGTCCAAATATCCACTTGCAGACTTTACAAACAGAATGTTTCCAAAGTGCTCTATGAAAAGAAAGGTTAAACTCTGTGATTGGAACGCACACATCACAAAGTGGTTTCTGAGAATGATTCTCTGTAATTTTTATACGAAGAAATTTCCTTTTCTACCGTTGGCCGCAAAGCGGTTGAAATCTCCACTTGCAAATTCCACAAAAAGAGGTTTTCTAATCTGCTCTGTGTAAAGGAAGGTTCAACTCTGCGAGCTGAACACACGCAGCACAAAGAAGTTACTGAGAATTCTGTCTATCGTTATATGCAGAAATACCGTTTCCAATGAAATTCAAAGAGAGGTCCAAATATCCACTTGCAGACTTTACAAACAGAGTGTTTCCAAAGTGCTCTATGAAAAGAAAGGTTACACTCTGTGCGTGGAAAGCACACATCATCAAGTGGTTGCTGAGAATGATTCCCTCTGGTTTATATACGAAGATATTTCCTTTTCTACCTTTGGCCGAAAAGCGCTTGAAATCTCCACTTGCAAATTCCACAAAAAGGGTTTCAAATCTGCTCTGTCTAAAGGAAGGTTCAACTCTGTGAGTTGAACACAGGCAGCACAAAGATGTTACTGAGAATTCTTCTGTCTAGCGTTATATGCAGAAATCCCGTTTCCAACGAAACCCCCAAATAGGTCCATATATCCACTTGCAGACATTACAAACAGAGTGTTTCCAAACTGCTCTATGAAAAGAAACGTTAAACTCTGTGCGAGGAAAGCACACATCACCAAGTGGTTGCTGAGAATGATTCCCTCTAGTTTTATACGAAGATATTTCGTTTTCTACCGTTGACCCCAAAGCGCTTGAAATCTCCAATTGCAAGTTGCACAAAAAGAGCGTTTCAAGTCTGCTCTGTCTAAAGGATGGTTCAACTCTGTGAGTTGAACACACCCAGCCGAAAGAAGTTACTGAGAATTCTTCTGTCTAGCGTTATATGCAGAAATCCCGTATCCAAAGAAATCCTCAAAGAGGTCCAAATATCCACTTGCAGACTTTACAAACAGAGTGTTTCCAAACTGCTCTATGAAAAAAAAGGTGAAACTCTGTGAGTCAAACGCACACATCAACAAGTGGCTGCTGAGAATGATTCCCTCTAGTTTTTATACGAAGATGTTTCCTTTTCTACCATTGGCCCCAAAGTGCTTGAAATCTCCAATTTCAAATTCCACAAAAAGAGGGTTTCAAATCTGCTCTGTCTAAAGGAAGGTTCAACTCTGTGAGTTGAACACACTCAGCCCAAAAAGTTGCTGAGAATTCTTCTGTCTAGCGTTATATGCAGAAAGCCCGTTTCCAAAGAAATCCTCAAAGAGTTCCAAACAACTACTTGCAGACTTTACAAACAGAGTGTTTCCAAACTGCTCTATGAAAAGACAGGTTAAACCCTCTGAGTGGAACGCACACATCACCGAGTGGTTGCTGAGAATGATTCTCTCTAGTTTTTATACGAAGATATTTCGTTTTCTACCGTTGGCCGATAAGCGCTTGAAATCTCCAATCGCAAATTGCACAAAAAGAGGGTTCCAAATCTGCTCTGTCTAAAGGAAGGTTCAACTCTGTGAGTTTATCACACACAGCCCAAAGAAGTTACTGAGAATTCTTCTGTCTAGAGTTATTCACAGAAATCCCGTTTCCAACGAAATCCTCAAAGAAGTCCAAATATCCACTTGCAGACTTTACAAACAGAGTGTTTCCAAACTGCTCTATGAAAAGAAAGGTTAAACTCTGTGAGTGGAACGCACACATCACCAAGTGATTGCTCAGAATGATTCCCACTAGTTTTTATACGAAGATATTTCCTTTTCTAAAATTGGCCCCAAAGCGCTTGAAATCTCCAATAGCAAATTCCACAAAAACAGGGTTTCAAATCTGCTCTGTCTAAAGGAAGGTTCAACTCTGTGAGTAGAACACACGCGGCCCAAAGAAGTTACTGAGAATTCTTCTGTCTAGCGTTATATGCAGAAATCCCGTTTCAAACGAAATCCTCAAAGAGGTCCAAATATCCACTTGCAGACTTTAGAAACAGAGTGTTTCCAAACTGCTCTATGAAAAAAAAGGTGAAACTCTGTGAATCAAACGCACACATCAACAAGTGGCTGCTGAGAATGATTCCCTCTAGTTTTTGTATGAAGATGTTTCCCTTTCTACCATTGGCCCCAACGTGCTTGAAATCTCCACTTTCAAATTCCACAAAAAGAGGGTTTCAAATCTGCTCTGTCTAAAGGAAGGTTCAACTCTGTGAGTTGAACACACTCAGCCCAAAAAGTTACAGAGAATTCTTCTGTCTAGCGTTATATGCAGAAAGCCCGTTTCCAATGAAATCCTCAAAGAGTTCCAAACAACTACTTGCAGACTTTACAAACAGAGTGTTTCCAAACAGCTCTATGAAAAGACAGGTTAAACCCTGTGAGTGGAACGCACACATCACCAAGTGGTTGCTGAGAATGATTCTCTCTAGTTTTTATACGAAGATATTTCGTTTTCTACCGTTGGCCGATAAGCGCTTGAAATCTCCAATTGCAAATTCCACAAAAAGAGGGTTCCAAATCTGCTCTGTCTAAAGGAAGGTTCAACTCTGTGAGTTTATCACCCACAGCCCAAAGAAGTTACTGAGAATTCTTCTGTATAGAGTTCTTCACAGAAATCCCGTTTCCAACGAAATCCTCAAAGAAGTCCAAATATCCACTTGCAGACTTTACAAACAGAGTGTTTCCAATCTGCTCTATGAAAAGAAAGGTTAAACTCTGTGAGTGGAACGCACACATCACCAAGTGGTTGCTGAGAATGATTCCCTCTAGTTTTTATACGAAGATATTTCCTTTTCTACCGTAGGCCCCAAAGCGCTTGAAATCTCCACTTGCAAATTCCACAAAAACAGGTTTTCAAATCTGCTCTATCTAAAGGAAGGTTCAAGTCTGTGAGTTGAACACACGCAACCCAAAGAAGTTACTGAGAATTCTTCTGTCTAGCATTAGATGCAGAAATCCCGTTTCCAACGAAATCCTCAAAGAGGTCCAAATATCCACTTGCAGACTTTACAAACAGAATGTTTCCAAAGTGCTCTATGAAAAGAAAGGTTAAACTCTGTGATTGGAACGCACACATCACAAAGTGGTTTCTGAGAATGATTCTCTGTAGTTTTTATACGAAGATGTTTCCTTTTCTACCGTTGGCCGCAAAGCGGTTGAAATCTCCACTAGCAAATTCCACAAAAAGAGGTTTTCTAATCTGCTCTGTGTAAAGGAAGGTTCAACTCTGTGAGCTGAACACACGCAGCACAAAGAAGTTACTGAGAATTCTTCTGTCTATCGTTATATGCAGAAATCCCGTTTCCAACGAAATTCAAAGAGAGGTCCAAATATCCACTTGCAGACTTTACAAACAGAGTGTTTCCAAAGTGCTCTATGAAAAGAAAGGTTACACTCTGTGCATGGAAAGCACACATCACCAAGTGGTTGCTGAGAATGATTCCCTCTAGTTTATATACGAAGATATTTCCTTTTCTACCTTTGGCCGAAAAGCGCTTGAAATCTCCACTTGCAAATTCCACAAAAAGAGGGTTTCAAATCTGCTCTGTCTAAAGGAAGGTTCAACTCTGTGAGTTGAACACAGGCAGCACAAAGATGTTACTGAGAATTCTTCTGTCTAGCGTTATATGCAGAAATCCCGTTTCCAACGAAATTCAAAGAGAGGTCCAAATATCCACTTGCAGACTTTACAAACAGAGTGTTTCCAAAGTGCTCTATGAAAAGAAAGGTTACACTCTGTGCGTGGAAAGCACACATCACCAAGTGGTTGCTGAGAATGATTCCCTCTAGTTTTTATACGAAGATATTTCCTTTTCTACCGTAGGCCCCAAAGCGCTTGAAATCTCCACTTGCAAATTCCACAAAAACAGGTTTTCAAATCTGCTCTATCTAAAGGAAGGTTCAAGTCTGTGAGTTGAACACACGCAACCCAAAGAAGTTACTGAGAATTCTTCTGTCTAGCATTAGATGCAGAAATCCCGTTTCCAACGAAATCCTCAAAGAGGTCCAAATATCCACTTGCAGACTTTACAAACAGAATGTTTCCAAAGTGCTCTATGAAAAGAAAGGTTAAACTCTGTGATTGGAACGCACACATCACAAAGTGGTTTCTGAGAATGATTCTCTGTAGTTTTTATACGAAGATGTTTCCTTTTCTACCGTTGGCCGCAAAGCGGTTGAAATCTCCACTAGCAAATTCCACAAAAAGAGGTTTTCTAATCTGCTCTGTGTAAAGGAAGGTTCAACTCTGTGAGCTGAACACACGCAGCACAAAGAAGTTACTGAGAATTCTTCTGTCTATCGTTATATGCAGAAATCCCGTTTCCAACGAAATTCAAAGAGAGGTCCAAATATCCACTTGCAGACTTTACAAACAGAGTGTTTCCAAAGTGCTCTATGAAAAGAAAGGTTACACTCTGTGCATGGAAAGCACACATCACCAAGTGGTTGCTGAGAATGATTCCCTCTAGTTTATATACGAAGATATTTCCTTTTCTACCTTTGGCCGAAAAGCGCTTGAAATCTCCACTTGCAAATTCCACAAAAAGAGGGTTTCAAATCTGCTCTGTCTAAAGGAAGGTTCAACTCTGTGAGTTGAACACAGGCAGCACAAAGATGTTACTGAGAATTCTTCTGTCTAGCGTTATATGCAGAAATCCCGTTTCCAACGAAATTCAAAGAGAGGTCCAAATATCCACTTGCAGACTTTACAAACAGAGTGTTTCCAAAGTGCTCTATGAAAAGAAAGGTTACACTCTGTGCGTGGAAAGCACACATCACCAAGTGGTTGCTGAGAATGATTCCCTCTAGTTTATATATGAAGATATTCCCTTTTCTACCTTTGGCCGAAAAGCGCTTGAAATCTCCACTTGCAAATTCCACAAAAAGAGGGTTTCAAATCTGCTCTGTCTAAAGGAAGGTTCAACTCTGTGAGTTGAACACAGGCAGCACAAAGATGTTACTGAGAATTCTTCTGTCTAGCGTTATATGCAGAAACCCCGTTTCCAGCGAAACCCTCATATAGGTCCAAATATCCACTTGCAGACATTACAAACAGAGTGTTTCCAAACTGCTCTATCAAAAGAAAAGTTAAACTCTGTGCGAGGAAAGCACACATCACCAAGTGGCTGCTGAGAATGATTCCCTCTTGTTTTTATACGAAGATGTTTCCCTTTGTACCATTGGCCCCAAAGTGCTTGAAATCTCCACTTGCAAATTTCACAAAAAGAGGCTTTCAAATCTGCTCTGTCTAAAGGAAGGTTCAACTCTGTGAGTTGAACACACGCAGCCCAAAGTAGTTACTGAGAATTCTTCCGTCTAGCGTTATATGCAGGAATCCCGTTTCTAACGAAATCCTGAAAGAGGTCCAAATATCCACTTGCAGACTTTACAAACAGAGTGTTTCCAAACTGCTCTATGAAAAGAAAGGTTAAACTCTGAGAGTGGAACGCACACATCACCAAGTGGTTGCTCAGAATGATTCCCACTAGTTTTTATACGAAGATATTTCTTTTTCTAAAATTGGCCCCAAAGCGCTTGAAATCTCCAATTGCAAATTCCACAAAAAGAGGGTTTTAAATCTGCTCTGTCTAAAGGAAGGTTCAACTCTGCAAGTTGAACACACGCAGCCCAAAGAAGTTACTGAGAATACTTCTGTCTAGAGTTATTCGCAGAAATCCCGTTTTCAAAGAAATCCTCAAAGAGGTACAAATATCCACTTGCAGACTTTACAAACAGAGTGTTTCCAAACTGCTCTATGAAAAGAAAGGAGAAACTCTGTGAGTGGAACGCACACATCACCAAGTGGTTGCTCAGAATGATTCCCACGAGTTTTTATACGAAGATATATCCTTTTCTACAGTAGGCCCCAAAGCGCTTGAAATCTCCAATTGCAAATTCCACAAAAAGAGGGTTTCAAATCTGCTCTGTCTAAGGAAGGTTCAACTCTCTGAGTGGAACACACGCAGCCCAAAGAAGTTACTGAGAATTCTTCTGTCTAGCGTTATATGCAGAAATCACGTTTTCAACGAAATCCTCAAAGTGGTCCAAATATCCACTTGCAGACTTTACAAACAGAGTGTTTCCAAACTGCTCTATGAAAAGAAAGGTTAAATTCTGTGAGTGGAACGCACACATCACCAAGTGGTTGCTGAGAATGATTCCCTCTAGTTTTTATACGAAGATATTTCCTTTTCTACTGTTGGCCCCTAAGCGCTTGGAATCTCCACTTTCAAATTCCACAAAAAGAGGGTTTCAAGTCTCCTCTGTCTAAAGGATGGTTCAACTCTGTGGGTTGAACACACACAGCCGAAAGAAGTTACTGAGAATTCTTCTGTCTAGCGTTATATGCAGAAATCTCGTATCCAACGAAATCCTCAAAGATGTCCAAATATCCACTTGCAGACTTTACAAACAGAGTGTTTCCAAACTGCTCTATGAAAAGAAAGGTTAAACTCTGTGAGTGGAACGCACACATCACCAAGTGGTTGCTCAGAATGATTCCCACTAGTTTTTATACGAAGATATTTCCTTTTCTAACATAGTCCCCAAAGCGCTTGAAATCTCCAATTGCAAATTCCACAAAAAGTGGGTTTCAAATCTGCTCTGTCTAAAGGAAGGTTCAACTCTGTGAGTTGAACACACGCAGCCAAAAGAAGTTACTGAGAATTCTTCAGTCTAGCGTTATATGCAAAAATCCCGTTTTCAACGAAATACTCAGAGAGGTCCAAATATCCACTTCCAGACTTTACAAACAGAGTGTTTCCAAACTGCTCTATGAAAAGAAAGGAGAAACTCTGTGAGTGGAACGCACACATCACCAAGTGGTTGCTCAGAATGATTCCCACTAGTTTTTCTACGAAGATATTTCCTTTTCTAACATAGTCCCCAAAGCGCTTGAAATCTCCAATTGCAAATTCCACAATAAGTGGGTTTCAAATCTGCTCTGTCTAAAGGAAGGTTCAACTCTGTGAGTTGAACACACGCAGCCCAAAGAAGTTACTGAGAATTCTTCAGTCTAGCGTTATATGCAGAAATCCCGTTTTCAACGAAATACTCAAAGAGGTCCAAATATCCACTTCCAGACATTACAAACAGAGTGTTTCCAAACTGCTCTATGGAAAGAAAGGAGAAACTCTGTGAGTGGAACGCACACATCACCAAGTGGTTGCTCAGAATGATTCCCACTAGTTTTTATACGAAGATATTTCCTTTTCTTCCGTAGGCCCCAAAGCGCTTGAAATCTCCAATTGCAAATTCCACAAAAAGATGGTTTCAAATCTGCTCTGTCTAAAGGAAGGTTCAATTCTGTGAGTTGAACACACGCAGCCCAAAGAAGTTACTAAGAATTCTTCTGTCTAGCGTTATATGCAGAAATCCCGTTTCCAACGAAATCCGAAGAGAGGTAAAAATATCCACTTGCAGACTTTACAAACAGGGTGTTTCCAAACTGCTCTATGAAAAGAAAGGTTAAACTCTGTGAGTGGTATGCACACGTCACCAAGTGGGTGCTGAGAATGATTCTCTCTAGTTTTTATTCAAAGATATTTTATTTACTACCGTTGGCTGCAAAGCCCTTGAAATCTCCACTTGCAAATTTCACAAAAAGAGGCTTTCAAATCTGCTCTGTCTAAAGGAAGGTTCAACTCTGTGAGTTGAACACACGCAGCCCAAAGTAGTTACTGAGAATTCTTCTGTCTAGCGTTATATGCAGGAATCCCGTTTCTAACGAAATCCTCAAAGAGGTCCAAATATCCACTTGCAGACTTTACAAACAGAGTGTTTCCAAACTGCTCTATGAAAAGAAAGGTTAAACTCTGAGAGTGGAACGCACACATCACCAAGTGGTTGCTCAGAATGATTCCCACTAGTTTTTATACGAAGATATTTCCTTTTCTAACATAGTCCCCAAAGCGCTTGAAATCTACAGTTGCAAATTCCACAAAAAGTGGGTTTCAAATCTGCTCTGTCTAAAGGAAGGTTCAACTCTGTGAGTTGAACACACGCAGCCCAAAGAAGTTACTGACAATTCTTCAGTCTAGCGTTATATGCAGAAATCCCGTTTTCAATGAAATACTCAAAGAGGTCCAAATATCCACTTGCAGACATTACAAACAGAGTGTTTCCAAACTGCTCTATGAAAAGAAAGGAGAAACTCTGTGCGTGGAACGCACACATCACCAAGTGGTTGCTCAGAATGATTCCCACTAGTTTTTATACGGAGATATTTCCTTTTCTTCCGTAGGCCCCAAAGCGCTTGAAATCTCCTATTGCAAATTCCACAAAAAGATGGTTTCAAATCTGCTCTGTCTAAAGGAAGGTTCAATTCTGTGAGTTGAACACACGCAGCCCAAAGAAGTTACTGAGAATTCTTCTGTCTAGCGTTATATGCAGAAACCCCGTTTCCGAAGAAATCCTCAAAGAGGTCCAAATATCCAATTGCAGACTTTAGAAACAGAGTGTTTCCAAACTGCTCTATGAAAACAAAGGTGAAACTCTGTGAGTCAAACGCACACATCAACAAGTGGCTGCTGAGAATGATTCCCTCTAGTTTTCATACGAAGATGTTTCCTTTTCTACCGTTGGCCCCAAAGTGCTTGAAATCTCCCCTTTAAAATTCCACAAAAAGAGGGTTTCTAATCTGCTGTGTCTAAGGGAAGGTTCAGCTCCGTGAGTTGAACACACCCAGCCAAAAGAAGTTACTGAGAATTCTTCTGTCTATAGTTATTCGCAGAAAACCCGTTTCCAACGAAATCCTCAAATAGGTCCAAATATTCACTTGCAGACTTTACAAACAGAGTGTTTCCAAACTGCACTATGAAAAGAAATGAGAAACTCTGTGAGTGGAACGCACACATCACCAAGTGGTTGCTCAGAATGATTCCCACTAGTTTTTATACGAAGATATTTCCTTTTCTAAAAATTGGCCCCAAAGTGCTTGAAATCTCCAACTGCAAATTCCACAAAAAGAGGGCTTCAAATCTGCTCTGTCTAAAGGAAGGTTCAACTCTGTGAGTTGAACACACGCAGCCCAATAAAGTTACTGAGAATTCTTCTGTCTAGAGTTATTCGCAGAAATCCCGTTTTCAATGAAATCCTCAAAGAGGTCCAAATATCCACTTGCAGACTTTACAAACAGAGTGTTTCCAAACTGCTCTATGAAAAGAAAGGAGAAACTCTGTGAGTGGAACGCACACATCACCAAGTGGTTGCTCAGAATGATTCCCACTAGTTTTTATACGAAGATATTTCCTTTTCTACCGTTGGCCCCTAAGCGCTTGGAATCTCCACTTTCAAGTTCCACAAAAAGAGGCTTTCAAGTCTCCTCTGTCTAAAGGATGGTTCAACTCTGTGAGTTGAACACACCCAGCCGAAAGAAGTTACTGAGAATTCTTCTGTCTAGCGTTATATGCAGAAATCTCGTATCCAACGAAATCCTCAAAGATGTCCAAATATACACTTGCAGACTCTACAAACAGAGTGTCTCCAAACTGCTCTATGAAAAGAAAGGTTAAACTCTATGAGTGGAACGCACACATCACCAAGTGGTTGCTCAGTACGTTTCCCACTAGTTTTTATACGAAGATATTTCCTTTTCTAAAATTGGCCCCAAAGCACTTGAAATCTCCAGTTGCAAATTCCACAGAAAGAGGGTTTCAATTCTGCTCTGTCTAAAGGAAGGTTCAACTCTGTGAGTTGAACAGATGCAGCCCAAAGAAGTTACTGAGAATTCTTCATTCTAGTGTTATATGCAGAAATCCCGTTTTCAACGAAATACTCAAAGAGGTCCAAATATCCACTTCCAGACTTTACAAACAGAGTGTTTCCAAACTGCTCTATGAAAGAAAGGAGAAACTCTGTGAGTGGAACGCACACATCACCAAGTGGTTGCTCAGAATGATTCCCACTAGTTTTTATACGAAGATATTTCCTTTTCTAACATAGTCCCCAAAGCGCTTCAAATCTCCAATTACAAATTCCACAAAAAGTGGGTTTCAAATCTGCTCTGTCTAAAGGAAGGTTCAACTCTGTGAGTTGAACACACGCAGCCCAAAGAAGTTACTGAGAATTCTTCAGTCTAGCGTTATATGCAGAAATCCCGTTTTCAACGAAATGCTCAAAGAGGTCCAAATATCCACTTCCAGACTTTACAAACAGAGTGTTTCCAAACTGCTCTATGAAAAGAAAGGAGAAACTCTGTGAGTGGAACGCACACATCACCAAGTGGTTGCTCAGAATGATTCCCACTAGTTTTTATACGAAGATATTTCCTTTTCTTCCGTAGGCCCCAAAGCGCTTGAAATCTCCAATTGCAAACTCCACAAAAAGATGGTTTCAAATCTGCACTGTCTAAAGGAAGGTTCAATTCTGTGAGTTGAATACACGCAGCCCAAAGAAGTTACTGAGAATTCTTCTGTCTAGCGTTATATGCAGAAATCCCATTTCCAAAGAAATCCTCAAATAGTTCCAAATATCCAATTGCAGACTTTAGAAACAGAGTGTTTCCAAACTGCTCTATGAAAACAAAGGTGAAACTCTGTGAGTCAAACGCAGACATCAACAAGTGGCTGCTGAGAATTATTCCCTCTAGTTTTCATACGAAGATGTTTCCTTTTCTACCGTTGGCCCCAAAGTGCTTGAAATCTCCCCTTTAAAATTCCACAAAAAGAGGGTTTCTAATCTGGTGTGTCTAAGGGAAGGTTCAACTCTGTGAGTTGAACACACCCAGCCAAAAGAAGTTACTGAAAATTCTTCTGTCTATAGTTATTCGCAGAAAACCCGTTTTCAACGAAATCCTCAAAGAGGTCCAAATATTCACTTGCAGACTTTACAAACAGAGTGTTTCCAAACTGCACTATGAAAAGAAATGAGAAACTCTGTGAGTGGAACGCACACATCACCAAGTGGTTGCTCAGAATGATTCCCACTAGTTTTTATACGAAGATATTTCCTTTTCTAAAAATTGGCCCCAAAGCGCTTGAAATCTCCAACTGCAAATTCCACAAAAAGAGGGTTTCAAATCTCCTCTGTCTAAAGGAGGGTTCAACTCTGTGAGTTGAACACACGCAGCCCAAAGAAGTTACTGAGAATTCTTCTGTCTATAGTTATTCGCAGAAATCCCGTTTTCAACGAAATCCTCAAAGAGGTCCAAATATCCACTTGCAGACTTTACAAACAGAGTGTTTCCAAACTGCTCTATGAAAAGAAAGGAGAAACTCTGTGATTGGAACGCACACATCACCAAGTGGTTGCTCAGAATGATTCCCACTAGTTTTTATACGAAGATATTTCCTTTTCTAACATAGTCCCCAAAGCGCTTGCAATCTCCAATTGCAAATTCCACAAAAGGAGGGTTTCAAATCTGCTCTGTCTAAAGGAAGGTTCAATTCCGTGAGTTGAACACACGCAGCCGAAAGAAGTTACTGAGAATTCTTCTGTCTAGCGTTATATGCAGAAATCCCGTTTCCAACGAAATCCTCAAAGAGGTCCAAATATCCACTTGCAGACTTTACAAACAGAGTGTTTCCAAACTGCTCTATGAAAAAAAAGGTGAAACTCTGTGAGTCAAACGCACACATCAACAAGTGGCTGCTGAGAATGATTCCCTCTAGTTTTTATACGAAGATGTTTCCTTTTCTACCATTGGTCCCAAAGTGCTTGAAATCTCCACTTTCAAATTCCACAAAAAGAGGGTTTCAAATCTGCTCTGTCTAAAGGAAGGTTCAACTCTGTGAGTTGAACACACGCAGCCCAAAATGTTACTGAGAATTCTTCTGTCTAGCGTTATATGCAGAAATCCCGTTTCCAATGAAATCCTCAAAGAGGTCCAAACAACTACTTGTAGACTTTACAAACAGAGTGTTTCCAAACTGCTCTATGAAAAGAAAGGTTAAACCCTGTGAGTGGAACGCACACATCACCAAGTGGTTGCTGAGAATGATTCTCTCTAGTTTTTATACGAAGATATTTCCTTTTCTACCGTTGGCCGATAAGCGCTTGAAATCTCCAATTGCAAATTCCACAAAAAGAGGGTTCCAAATCTGCTCCGTCTAAAGGAAGGTTCAACTCTGTGAGTTTATCACACACAGCCCAAAGAAGTTACTGAGAATTCTTCTGACTAGAGTTATTCGCAGAAATCCCGTTTCCAACGAAATCCTCAAAGAAGTCCAAATATCCACTTGCAGACTTTACAAACAGAGTGTTTCCAATCTGCTCTATGAAAAGAAAGGTTAAACTCTATGAGTGGAACGCACACATCACCAAGTGGTTGCTGAGAATGATTCCCTCTAGTTTTTATACGAAGATATTTCCTTTTCTACCCTAGGTCCCAAAGCGCTTGAAATCTCCACTTGCAAATTCCACAAAAACAGGTTTTCAAATCTGCTCTGTCTAAAGGAAGGTTCAAGTCTGTGAGATGAACACACGCAACCCAAAGAAGTTACTGAGAATTCTTCTAACATTAGATGAAGAAATCCCGTTTCCAACGAAATCCTCAAAGAGGTCCAAATATCCACTTGCAGACTTTACAAACAGAATGTTTCCAAAGTGCTCTATGAAAAGAAAGGTTAAACTCTGTGATTGGAACGCACACATCACAAAGTGGTTTCTGAGAATGATTCTCTGTAGTTTTTATACGAAGAAATTTCCTTTTCTACCGTTGGCCGCAAAGCGGTTGAAATCTCCACTTGCAAATTCCACAAAAAGAGGTTTTCTAATCTGCTCTGTGTAAAGGAAGGTTCAACTCTGTGAGCTGAACACACGCAGCACAAAGAAGTTACTGAGAATTCTTCTGTCTATCATTATATGCAGAAATCCCGTTTCCAAAGAAATTCAAAGAGAGGTCCAAATATCCACTTGCAGACTTTACAAACAGAGTGTTTCCAAAGTGCTCTATGAAAAGAAAGGTTACACTCTGTGCGTGGAAAGCACACATCACAAAGTGGTTGCTGAGAATGATTCCCTCTGGTTTATATACGAAGATATTTCCTTTTCTACCTTTGGCCGAAAAGCGCTTGAAATCTCCACTTGCAAATTCCACAAAAAGAGGGTTTCAAATCTGCTCTGTCTAAAGGAAGGTTCAACTCTGTGAGTTGAACACAGGCAGCACAAAGATGTTACTGAGAATTCTTCTGTCGAGCGTTATATGCAGAAATCCCGTTTCCAACGAAACCCTCAAACAGGTCCAAATATCCACTTGCAGACATTACAAACAGAGTGTTTCCAAACTGCTCTATTAAAAGAAACGTTAAACTCTGTGCGAGGAAAGCACACATCACCAAGTGGTTGCTGAGAATGATTCCCTCTAGTTTTTATACGAAGATATTTCGTTTTCTACCGTTGGCCCCTAAGCGCCTGAAATCTCCACTTGCAAGTTCCACAAAAAGAGGGTTTCAAGTCTCCTCTGTCTAAAGGATGGTTCAACTCTGTGAGTTGAACACACCCAGCCAAAAGAAGTTACTGAAAATTCTTCTGTCTATAGTTATTCGCAGAAAACCCGTTTTCTACGAAATCCTCAAAGAGGTCCAAATATTTACTTGCAGACATTACAAACAGAGTGTTTCCAAACTGCACTATGAAAAGAAAGGAGAAACTCTGTGAGTGGAACGCACACATCACCAAGTGGTTGCTCAGAATGATTCCCACTAGTTTTTATACGAAGATATTTCCTTTACTACCGTAGGCCCCAAAGTGCTTGAAATCTCCAATTGCAAATTCCAAAAAAAGAGGGTTTCAAATCTGCTCTGTCTAAAGGAAGGTTCAACTCTGTGAGTTGAACACACGCAGCCCAAATAAGTTACTGAGAATTCTTCTGTCTAGCGTTATATGCAGAAATCCCGTTTCCAACGAAATCCTCAAATAGGTCCAAATATCCACTTGCAGACTTTACAAACAGAGTGTTTCCAAACTGCTCTATGAAAAAAAAGGTGAAACTCTGTGAGTCAAACGCACACATCAACAAGTGGCTGCTGAGAATGATTCCCTCTAGTTTTTATACGAAGATGTTTCCCTTTCTACCATTGGCCCCAAAGTGCTTGAAATCTCCACTTTCAAATTCCACAAAAGAGGGTTTCTAATCTGCTGTGTCTAAAGGAAGGTTCAACTGTGTGAGTTGAACACACCAAGCCGAAAGAAGTTACTGAGAATTCATCTGTCTAGCGTTATATGCAGAAATCCCGTATCTAACGAAATCCTCAAAGAGGTCCAAATATCCACTTGCAGACTTTACAAACAGAGTGGTTCCAAACTGCTCTCTGAAAAGAAAGGAGAAACTCTGTGAGTGGAACACACACATCACCAAGTGGTTGCTCAGAATGATTCCCACTAGTTTTTATACGAAGATATTTCCTTTTCTACCGTAGGCCCCAAAGCGCTTGAAATCTCCAATTGCAAATTCCAAAAAAAGAGGGTTTCAAATCTGCTCTGTCTAAAAGAAGGTTCAACTCTGTGAGTTGAACACACGCAGCCGAAAGAAGTTACTGAGAATTCTTCTGTCTAGCGTTATATGCAGAAATCCCGTTTCCAATGAAATCCTCAAATAGGTCCAAATATCCACTTGCAGACTTTACAAACAGAGTGTTTCCAAACTGCTCTATGAAAAAAAAGGTGAAACTCTGTGAGTCAAACGCACACATCAACAAGTGGCTGCTGAGAATGATTCCCTCTAGTTTTTATACGAAGATGTTTCCTTTTCTACCGTTGGCCCCAAAGTGCTTGAAATCTCCACTTTCAAATTCCACAAAAAGAGGGTTTCTAATCTGCTGTGTCTAAAGGAAGGTTCAGCTCTGTGAGTTGAACACACGCAGCCCAAAGAAGTTACTGAGAATTCTTCTGTCTAGAGTTATTCGCAGAAATCCCGTTTTCAAAGAAATCCTCAAAGAGGTCCAAATATCCACTTGCAGATTTTACAAACAGAGTGTTTCCAAACTGCTCTATGAAAAGAAAGGTTAAATTCTGAGAGTGGAATGCACACATCACCAAGTGGTTGCTGAGAATGATTCCCTCTAGTTTTTATACGAAGATATTTCCTTTTCTACCGTTGGCCCCTAAGCGCATGGAATCTCCAATTGCAAGTTCCACAAAAAGAGGGTTTCAAGTCTCCTCTGTCTAAAGGATGGTTCAACTCTGTGAGTTGAACACACCCAGCCGAAAGAAGTTACTGAAAATTCTTCTGTCTATAGTTATTCAAAGAAAACCCGTTTTCAACGAAATCCTGAAAGAGGTCAAAATATGCACTTGCAGACTTTACAAACAGAGTGTTTCCAAACTGTACTATGAAAAGAAATGAGAAACTCTGTGAGTGGAGTGCACACATCACCAAGCGGTTGCTCAGAATGATTCCCACTAGTTTTTATACGAAGATATTTCCTTTTCTAAAAATTGGCCCCAAAGCGCTAGAAATCTCCAGTTGCAAATTCCACAAAAAGAGGGTTTCAAATGTGCTCTGTCTAAAGGAAGGTTCAACTCTGTGAGTTGAACACACGCAGCACAAAGAAGTTACTGAGAATTCTTCTGTCTAGCGTTATATGCAGAAATCCCGTTTCCAATGAAATCCTCAAAGATGTCCAAATATCCTATTGCAGACGTTACAAACAGAGTGTTTCCAAACTGCTCTATGAAAAGAAAGGTTAAACTCTGTGAGTGGAACGCACACATCACCAAGTGGTTGCTGAGAATGATTCTCTCTAGTTTTTATTCGAAGATATTTCCTTTTCTACCGTTGGCCGATAAGCGCTTGAAATCTCCACTTGCAAATTCCACAAAAAGAGGGTTTCAAATCTGCTATGCCTAAAGGAAGGTTCAACTCTGTGAGTTGAACACACACAGCCCAAAGAAGTTACTGAGAATTCTTCTGTCTAGAGTTATTTGCAGAAAACCCGTTTCCAACGAAATCATGAAAGAGGACCAAATATCCAATCACAGACTTTACAAACAGACTGTTTCCAAACTGCTCTATGAAAAGAAAGGTTTACCTCTGTGAGTGGAACGCACACATCACCAAGTGGTTGCTGAGAATGATTCTCTCTAGTTTTTATACGAAGATGTTTCCTTTTCTACCGTTGGCCGCAAAGCTCCTGAAAACTCCTCTTGCAAATTCCACAAAAAGAGGGTTTCAAATCTGCTGTGTCTAAAGGAGGGTTCAACTCTGTGAGTTGAACACACGCAGCACAAAGAAGTTACTGAGAATTCTTCTGTCTAGCGTTATATGCAGAAACCACGTTTCCAACGAAATCCTCAAAGAGGTCCAAATGCCCACTTGCAGAATTTACAAACAGAGTGTTTCCAAACTGCTCTATGAAAAGAAAGTTTAAACTCTGGGAGTGGAACGCACACATTGCAAAGTGGTTGCTGAGAATGATTCTCTCTAGTTTTTATACGAAGATGTTTCCTTTTCTACCGTTGGCCGCAAAGCCCTTCAAATTTCCACATGCAAATTCCACAAAAAGAGGGTTTCAAATCTGCTCTGTCTAAAGGAAGGTTCAACTCTATCAGTTGAACACACGCAGCCCAAAGAAGTTACTGAGAATTCTTCTGTCTAGCGTTATATGCAGGAATCCCGTTTCCAACGAAATCCTCAAAGAGGCACAAATATCCAATTGCAGAATTTACAAACAGAGTGTTTCCAAGCTGCTCTATGAAAAGAAAGGTTAAACTCTGTGAGTGGGACGCACACGTCACCAAGTGGTTGCTGAGAATGATTCCCTCTAGTTTTTATACGAAGATATTTCCTTTTCTACCGTAGGCCCCAAAGCGCTTGGAATCTCCACTTGCAAATTCCACAAAAAGAGGGTTTCAAATCTGCTCTGTCTAAAGGAAGGTTCAAATCTGTGAGTTGAACACAGGCAGCACAAATAAGTTACTGAGAATTCTTCTGTCTAGAGTTATTCGCAGAAATCCCGTTTCCAACGAAATCCGCAGAGAGGTCCAAATATCCACTTGCAGACTTTACAAACAGGGTGTTTACAAACTGCTCTAAGAAAGGAAAGGTTAAACTCTGTGAGTGGGATGCACACATCACCAAGTGGTTGCTGAGAATGATTCTCTGCAGTTTTTATTCGAAGATATTTCCTTTTCTACCGTTGGCTGATAAGCGCTTGAAATCTCCACTTGCAAATTCCACAAAAAGAGGGTTTCAAATCTGCTCTGACTAAAGGAAGGTTCAACTCTGTGAGTGGAACACACACAGCCCAAAGAAGTTACTGAGAATTCTTCTGTCTAGAGTTATTCGCAGAAATCCCGTTTCCAACGAAATCCACAAAGAAGTCCAAATATCCACTTGCTGACTTTACAAACAGAGTGTATCCAAACTGCACTATGAAAAGAAAGGTTAAACTCTGTGAGTGGAACGCACACATCACCAAGTGGTTACTGAGAATGATTCCCTGTAGTTTTTATACGAAGATATGTCCTTTTCAACCATAGGCCCCAAAGCGCTTGAAATATCCACTTGCAAATTCCACAAAAAGAGGGTTTCATATCTGCTCTGTCTAAAGGAAGGTTCAACTCTGTGAGTTGAACCCACGCAGCACAAAGAAGTTAATGAGAATTCTTCTGTCTTGCGTTATATGCAGAAATCCCGTTTCCAACAAAATCCGCAGAGAGGTCAAAATATCGACTTGCAGACTTTACAAACAGGGTGTTTCCAAACTGCTCTATGAAAAGAAAGGTTAAACACTGTGAGTGGGATGCACACATCACCAAGTGGTTGCTGAGAATGATTCTCTCTAGTTTTTATTCGAAGATATTTCCTTTTCTACCATTGGCCGAGAAGCGCTTGAAATTTCCACTTGCAAATTCCACAAAAAGAGGGTTTCTAATCTGCTCTGTCTAAAGGAAGGTTCAACTCTGTGAGTTGAACACACGCAGCCCAAATAAGTTACTGAGAATTCTTCTGTCTAGAGTTATTCGCAGAAATCCCTTTTCCAACGAAATCCTCAAAGAGGTCCAAATATCCTCTTGCAGACTTTACAAACAGAGTGTTTCCAAACCGCTCTATGAAAAGAAAGGTTGAAATCTGTGAGTGGAACGCACACATCACCAAGTGGTTGCTGAGAATGATTCTCTCTAGTTTTTATACTAAGATGTTTCCTTTTCTAACGTTGGCCGCAAAGCGCTTGAAATCTCCACTTGCAAATTTTACAAAAACAGGGTTTCAAATCTGCTCTGTCTAAAGGAAGGTTCAACTCTGTGAGTTCAACCCACGCAGCACAAAGAAGTTAATGAGAATTCTTCTGTCTTGCGTTATATGCAGAAATCCCGTTTCCAACAAAATCCGCAGAGAGGTCCAAATATCGCCTTGCAGACTTTACAAACAGGTTGTTTCCAAACTCTTCTATGAAAAGAAAGGTTAAACTCTGTGAGTGGGATGCACACATCACCAAGTGGTTGCTGAGAATGATTCTCTCTAGTTTTTATTCGATGATATTTCCTTTTCTACCATAGGCCAAGAAGCGCTTGAAATCTCCACTTGCAAATTCCACAAAAAGAGGTTTTCAAATCTGCTCTGTCTAAAGGAAGGTTCAACTTTGTGAGTTGAACACACGCAGCCCAAAGAACTTACTGAGAATTCTTCTGTCTAGAGTTATTCAGAGAAATCCCGTTTCCAACGAAATCCTCAAAGAGGTCCAAATATCCACTTGCAGACTTTACAAACAGAGTGTTTCCAAACTGCTCTATGAAAAGAAAGGTTAAACTCTGTGAGTGGAACGCACACATCACCAAGTGGTTGCTGACAATGATTCCCTCTAGTTTTTATACGAAGATATTTCCTTTTCTACCGTAGGCCCCAAAGCGCTTGAGATCTCCACTTGCAAATTCCACAAAAAGAGGGTTTCAAATCTGCTCTGTGTAAAGGAAGGTTCAACTCTGTGAGCTGAACACACGCAGTACCAAGAAGTTACTGAGAATTCTTCTGTCTGGCGATATATGCAGAAATCCCGTTTCCAACGAAATCCGCAGAGAGGTCCAAATATCCACTTGCAGAATTTACAAACAGGGTGTTTCCAAACTGCTCTATGAAAAGAAAGTTAAACTCTGTGAGTGGGATGCACACATCACCAAGCGGTTTCTGAGAATGATTCTCTCTAGTTTTTATTCGAAGATATTTCATTTTCTACCGTTGGCCGAAAAGCACTTGAAATTTCCACTTGCAAATTCCACAAAAAGAGGGTTTCTAATCTGCTCTGTCTAAAGGAAGGTTCAACTCTGTGAGTTGAACACACGCAGCCCAAATAAGTTACTGAGAATTCTTCTGTCTATAGTTATTCGCAGAAAACCCTTTTCCAACGAAATCCTCAAAGAGGTCCAAATATCCACTTGCAGACTTTACAAACAGAGTGTTTCCAAACCGCTCTATGAAAAGAAAGGTTAAAATCTGTGAGTGGAACGCACACATCACCAAGTGGTTGCTGAGAATGATTCTCTCTAGTTTTTATACGAAGATGTTTCCTTTTCTAACGTTGGCCACAAAGCGCTTGAAATCCCCACTTGCAAATTTTACAAAAACAGGGTTTCAAATCTGCTCTGTCTAAAGGAAGGTTCAACTCTGTGAGTTGAACCCACGCAGCACAAATAAGTTAATGAGAATTCTTCTGTCTTGCATTATATGCAGAAATCCCGTTTCCAACAAAATCCGCAGAGAGGTCCAAATATCGACTTGCCAACTTTACAAACAGGGTGTTTCCAAACTGTTCTATGAAAAGAAAGGTTAAACTCTGTGAGTGGGATGCACACATCACCATGTGGTTGCTGAGAATGATTCTCTCTAGTTTTTATTCGAAGATATTTCCTTTTCTACCATAGGCCGAGAAGCGCTTGAAATCTCCACTTGCAAATTCCACAAAAAGAGGTTTTCAAATCTGCTCTGTCTAAAGGAAGGTTCAACTCTGTGAGTTGAACACTCGCAGCACAAAGAACTTAGTGAGAATTCTTCTGTCTAGAGTTATTCAGAGAAATCCCGTTTCTAACGAAATCCTCAAAGAGGTCCAAATATCCACTTGCAGACTTTACAAACAGAGTGTTTCCAAACTGCTCTATGAAAAGACAGGTTAAACTCTGTGAGTGGAACCCACACAACACCAAGTGGTTGCTGAGAATGATTCTCTCTAGTTTTTCTACGAAGATGTTTCCTTTTCTACCGTTGGCGGCAAAGCGCTTGAAATCTCCACTTGCAAATTCCACAAAAAGAGGGTTTCAAATCTGCTCTGTGTAAAGGAAGGTTCAACTCTGTGAGTGGAACACACGCAGCCCAAAGAAGTTACTGAGAATTCTTCTGTCTAGCGTTATTCGCAGAAATCCCGTTTCCAACGAAATCCTCTAAGAGGTCCAAACGTCCACTTGCAGAGTTTACAAACAGAGGGTTTCCAAACTGCTCTATGAAAAGAGAGGTTAAACTCTGTGACTGGAATGCCCACATTACGAAATGGCTGCTGAGAATGATTCTCTCTAGTTTTTATACGAAGATGTTTCCTTTTCTACCATTGGCCGCAAAGCGCTTGAAATCTCCACTTGCAAATTCCGCAAAAAGAGGGTTTCAAATCTGCTCTGTCTAAAGGAAGGTTCAACTCCATGAGTTGAACACACGCATCCCAAAGAAGTTACTGAGAATTCTTCTGTCTAGCGTTATGTGCAGGAATCCCGTTTCCAACGAAATCCTCAAAGAGGTCCAAATATCCACTTGCAGACTTTACAAACAGAGTGTTTCCAAACTGCTCTATGAAAAGAAAGCTTAAACTCTGTGAGTGGAAGGCACACATCACCAAGTGGTTGCTGAGAATGATTCCCTCTAGTTTTTATGCGAAGATATTTCCTTTTCTACAGAAGGCCCCAATGCGCTTGAAATCTCCACTTGCAAATTCCACAAAAAGAGGGCTTCAAATCTGCTCTGTCTAAAGGAAGGTTCAACTCTGTTAGCTGAACACACGCAGCACCAAGAAGTTACTGAGAATTCTTCTGTCTGGCGTTATATGCAGAAATCCCGTTTCCAACGAAATCCGCAGAGAGGTCCAAATATCCACTTGCTGACTTTACAAACAGGGTGTTTCCAAACTGCTCTATGAAAAGAAAGTTAAACTCTGTGAGTGAGATGCACACATCACCAAGTGGTTTCTGAGAATGATTCTCTCTAGTTTTTATTCGAAGATATTTCCTTTTCTACCGTTGGCCGAAAAGCGCTTGAAATTTCCACTTGCAAATTCCACAAAAAGAGGGTTTCTAATCTGCTCTGTCTAAAGGAAGGTTCAACTCTGTGAGTTGAACACACGCAGCCCAAATAAGTTACTGAGAATTCTTCTCTCTAGAGTTATTCGCAGAAATCCCTTTTCCAACAAAATCCTCAAAGAGGTCCAAATATCCACTTGCAGACTTTACAAACAGAGTGTTTCCAAACCGCTCTATGAAAAGAAAGGTTAAAATCTGTGAGTGGAACGCACACATCACCAAGTGGTTGCTGAGAATGATTCTCTCTAGTTTTTATACGAAAATGTTTCCTTTTCTTCCGTTGGCCACAAAGCGCTTGAAAACTCCACCTGCAAATTCCACAAAAACAGGGTTTCAAATCTGCTGTGTCAAAAGGAAGGTTCAACTCTGTGAGTTGAGCACACGCAGCCAAAAGAAGTTACTGAGAATTCTTCTGTCTAGCGATATATGCAGAAATCCCGTTTCCAACGAAATCCTGAAAGAGGTCCAAATGTCCACTTGCAGACTTTACAAACAGAGTGTTTCCAAACGGCTCTATGAAAAGAAAGGTTAAACTCTGTGAGTGGAACGCACACATCACCAAGTGGTTGCTGAGAATGATTCTCTCTAGTTTTTATTCGAAGATATTTCCTTTTCTACCGTAGGCCCCAAAGCGCTTGAAATCTCCACTTGCAAATTCCACAAAAAGAGGGTTTCAAATTTGCTCTGTCTAAAGGAAGGTTCAACTCTGTGAGTTGAACACACGCAGACCAAAGAAGTTAATGAGAATTCTTCTGTCTTGCGTTATATGCAGAAATCCCGTTTCCAACAAAATCCGCAGAGAGGTCCAAATATCGACATGCAGACTTTACAAACAGGGTGTTTCCTAACTGCTCTATGAAAAGAAAGGTTAAACTGTGAGTGGGATGCACACATCACCAAGTGGTTGCTGAGAATGATTCTCTCTAGTTTTTATTCGAAGATATTTCCTTTTCTACCATAGGCCGAGAAGCGCTTGAAATCTTCACTTGCAAATTCCACAAAAAGAGGTTTTCAAATCTGCTCTGTCTAAAGGAAGGTTCAACTCTGTGAGTTGAACACACGCAGCCCAAAGAAGTTACTGAGAATTCTTCTGTCTAGCGTTATATGCAGGAATCCCGTTTCCAATGAAATCCTCAAAGAGGCCAAATATACACTTGCAGACTTTACAAACAGAGTGTTTCCAAACTGCTCTACGAAAAGAAAGGTTAAACTCTGTGAGTGGAATGCACACATCACCAAGTGGTTGCTGAGAATGATTCCCTCTAGTTTTCATACGAAGATATGTCCTTTTCAACCGTAGGCCCCAAAGCGCTTGAAATCTCCACTTGCAAATTCCACAAAAAGAGGGTTTCAAATCTGCACTGTCTAAAGGAAGGTTCAACTCTGTGAGTTGAACGCACGCAGCACCAAGAAGTTACTGAGAATTCTTCTGTCTAGCGTTATATGCAGAAATCCCGTTTCCAAGAAAATCCGCAGAGAGGTCCAAATATCCACTTGCAGACTTTACAAACAGGGTGTTTCCAAACTGCTCTATGAAAAGAAAGGTTAAACTCTGTGAGTGGGATGCAAACATCACGAAGTGGTTGCTGAGAATGATTCTCTCTAGTTTTTATTTGAAGATATTTCCTTTTCTACCGTTGGCCGATAAGCGCTTGAAATCTCCACTTGCAAATTCCACAAAAAGAGGGTTTCAAATCTGCTCTGTCTAAAGGAAAGTTCAACTCTGTGAGTGGAACACACACAGCCCAAAGAAGTTACTGAGAATTCTTCTGTCTAGAGTTATTCGCAGAAATCCCGTTTCCAACGAAATCCTCAAAGAGGTCCAAACGTCCACTTGCAGACTTTACAAACAGAGTGTTTCCAAACTGCTCTATGAAAAGAAAGATTAAACTCTGTGACTGGAATGCACACATTACCACGTGGATGCTGAGAATGATTCTCTCTAGTTTTTATACGAAGATGTTTCCTTTTCTACCATTGGCTGCAAAGCGCATGAAATCTCCACTTGCAAATTCCACAAAAAGAGGGTTTCAAATCTGCTCTGTCTAAAGGAAGGTTCAACTCCATGAGTTGAACACACAGCCCAAAGAAGTTACTGAGAATTCTTCTGTCTAGCGTTATGTGCAGGAATCCCATTTCCAACGAAATCCTCAAAGAGGTCCAAATATCCACTTGCAGACTTTACAAACATAGTGTTTCCAAACTGCTCTATGAAAAGAAAGGAGAAACTCTGTGAGTGGAACGCACACATCACCAAGTGGTTGCTCAGAATGATTCCCACTAGTTTTTATACGTAGATATTTCCTTTTCTACCATTGGCCGCAAAGCGCTTGAAATCTCCACTTTCAAATTCCACAAAAAGAGGGTTTCAAATCTGCTCTGTCTAACGGAAGGTTCAACTATGTGAGTTGAACACACGCAGCCCAAAAAGTTACTGAGAATTCTTCTGTCTAGCGTTATATGCAGGAATCCCGTTTCCAATGAAATCCTCAAAGAGGTCCAAATGTCCCCTTGCAGACTTTGCAAACAGAGTGTTTCCAAACTGCTCTATGAAAAGACAGGTTAAACCATGTGAGTGGAACGCACACATCACCAAGTGGTTGCTGAGAATGATTCTCTCTAGTTTTTATATGAAGATATTTCATTTTCTACCGTTGGCCGGTAAGCGCTTGAAATCTCCAATTGCAAATTCCACAAAAAGAGGGTTTCAAATCTGCTCTATCTAAAGGAAGATTCAACTCTGTGAGTTTATCACACACAGCCCAAAGAAGTTACTGAGAATTCTTCTGACTAGAGTTATTCGCAGAAATCCCGTTTCCAACGAAATCCTCAAAGAAGTCCAAATATCCACTTGCAGACTTTACAAACAGAGTGTTTCCAATCTGCTCTTTGAAAAGAAAGGTTAAACTCTGTGATTGGAACGCACACATCACAAAGTGGTTTCTGAGAATGATTCTCTGTAATTTTTATATGAAGAAATTTCCTTTTCTACCGTTGGCCGCAAAGCGCTTGAAATCTCTACTTGTAAATTCCACAAAAAGAGGTTTTCTAATCTGCTCTGTATAAAGGAAGGTTCAACTCTGTGAGCTGAACACACGCAGTACAAAGAAGTTACTGAGAATTCTGTCTATCGTTATATGCAGAAATCCCGTTTCCAACGAAATTCAAAGAGAGGTCCAAATATCCACTTGCAGAATTTACAAACAGAGTGTTTCCAAAGTGCTCTATGAAAAGAAAGGTTACACTATGTGCGTGGAAAGCACACATCACCAAGTGGTTGCTGAGAATGATTCCCTCTAGTTTTTATACGAAGATATTTCCTTATCTACCTTTGGCCGAAAAGCGCTTGAAATCTCCACTTGCAAATTCCACAAAAAGGGTTTCAAATCTGCTCTGTCTAAAGGAAGGTTCAACTCTGTGAGTTGAACAGAGGCAGCACAAAGATGTTACTGAGAATTCTTCTGTCTAGCGTTATATGCAGAAATACCGTTTCCAACGAAACCCTCAAATAGGTCCAAATATCCACTTGCAGACATTACAAACAGAGTGTTTCCAAACTGCTCTATGAAAAGAAACGTTAAACCCTGTGCGAGGAAAGCACACATCACCAAGTGGTTGCTGAGAATGATTCTCTCTAGTTTTTATACGAAGATATTTCCTTTTCTAAAAATTTGCCCCAAAGCGCTTGAAATCTCCACTTGCAAATTCCACAAAAAGAGGGTTTCAAATCTGCTCTGTCTAAAGGAAGGTTCAACCCTGTGAGTTGAACACACGCAGCCCAAAGAAGTTACTGAGAATTCTTCTGTCTAGAGTTATTCGCAGAAAACCAGTTTTCAACTAAATCCTCAAAGAGGTCCAAATATTCACTTGCAGACATTACAAACAGAGTGTTTCCAAACTGCTCTATGAAAAGAAAGGAGAAACTCTGTGAGTGGAACGCACACATCTCCAAGTGGTTGCTCAGAATGATTCCCACTAGTTTTTAAATGAAGATATTTCCTTTTCTACCGTAGGCCCTAAAGCGTATGAAATCTCCAATAGCAAATTCCACAAAAAGAGGGTTTCAAATCTGCTCTGTCTAAAGGAAGTTTCAACTCTGTGAGTTGAACACATGCAGCCGAAAGAAGTTACTGAGAATTCTTCTGTCTAGCGTTATATGCAGAAATCCCGTTTTCAACGAAATCCTCAAACAGGTTCAAATATCCACTTCCAGACTTTACAAACAGAGTGTTTCCAATCTGCTCTATGAAAAGAAAGGAGAAACTCTGTGAGTGAAACGCACACATCACCAAGTGGTTGCTCAGAATGATTCCCACTAGTTTTTATACGAAGATATTTCCTTTACTACCGTAGGCCCCAAAGCGCTTGAAATCGCCAATTGCAAATTCCAAAAAAAGAGGGTTTCAAATCTGCTCTGTCTAACGGAAGGTTCAACTCTGTGAGTTGAACACACGCAGCCCAAAGAAGTTACTGAGAATTCTTCTGTCTAGCGTTATATGCAGAAATCCCGTTTCCAACGAAATCCTCAAA
Source organism: Gorilla gorilla gorilla (assembly GCF_029281585.2). Taxonomy (NCBI): domain Eukaryota; kingdom Metazoa; phylum Chordata; class Mammalia; order Primates; family Hominidae; genus Gorilla; species Gorilla gorilla. Next base: position 71,659,391 of record NC_073230.2, on the reverse strand, counting down.
GAGGTCCAAATATCCACTTGCAGACTTTACAAACAGAGTGTTTCCAAACTGCTCTATGAAAAGAAAGGTGAAGCTCTGTGAGTCAAACGCACACATCAACAAGTGGTTGCTCAGAACGATTCCCACTAGTTTTTATACGAAGATATTTCCTTTTCTAAAATTGGCCCCAAAGCGCTTGAAATCACCAATTGCAAATTCCACAAAAAGAGGGTTTCAAATCTGCTCTGTCTAAAGGAACGTTCAACTCTGTGAGTTGAACACACGCAGCCCAAAGACGTTACTGAGAATTCTTCTGTCTAGAGTTATTCGCAGAAATCCCGTTTTCAATGAAATCCTCAAAGAAGTCCAAATATCCACTTGCAGACTTTACAAACAGAGTGTTTCCAAACTGCTCTATGAAAAGAAAGGAGAAACTCTGTGAGTGGAACGCACACATCACCAAGTGGTTGCTCAGAATGATTCCCACTAGTTTTTATACGAAGATATATCCTTTCTACAGTAGGCCCCAAAGCGCTTGAAATCTCCAATTGCAAACTCCACAAAAAGAGGGTTTCAAATCTGCTCTGTCTAAGGAAGGTTCAAGTCTGTGAGTTGAACACACGCAGCCCAAAGAAGTTACTGAGAATTCTTCTGTCTAGCGTTATATGCAGAAATCCCGTTTTCAACGAAATCCTCAAAGAGGTCCAAATATCCACTTGCAGACTTTACAAACAGAGTGTTTCCAAACTGCTCTATTAAAAGAAAGGTTAAATTCTGTGAGTGGAACGCACACATCACCAAGTGGATGCTGAGAATGATTCCCTCCAGTTTTTATACGAACATATTTCCTTTTCTACCGTTGGCCCCTAAGCGCTTGGAATCTCCACTTGTAAGTTCCACAAAAAGAGGGTTTCAAGTCTCCTCTGTCTAAAGGATGGTTCAACTCTGTGAGTTGAACACACCCAGCCGAAAGAAGTTACTGAGAATTCTTCTGTCTAGCGTTATATGCAGAAATCTCGTTTCCAACGAAATCCTCAAAGATGTCCAAATATCCACTTGCAGACTTTACAAACAGGGTGTTTCCAAACTGCTCTATGAAAAGAAAGGTTAAACTCTGTGAGTGGTATGCACACATCACCAAGTGGGTGCTGAGAATGATTCTCTCTAGTTTTTATTCGAAGATATTTTCTTTACTACCGTTGGCCGCAAAGCCCTTGAAATCTCCACTTGCAAATTCCACAAAAAGAGGCTTTCAAATCTGCTCTGTCTAAAGGAAGGTTCAACTCTGTGAGTTGAACACACGCAGCCCAAAGTAGTTACTGAGAATTCTTCTGTCTAGCGTTATATGCAGGAATCCCGATTCCAAAGAAATCCTCAAAGAGGTCCAAATATCCAATTGCAGACTTTACAAACAGAGTGTTTCCAAACTGCTCTATGAAAAGAAAGGTTAAACTCTGAGAGTGGAACGCACACATCACCAAGTGGTTGCTCAGAATGATTCCCACTAGTTTTTATACGAAGATATTTCCTTTTCTAAAAATTTGCCCCAAAGCGCTTGAAATCTCCAATTGCAAATTCCACAAAAAGAGGGTTTCAAATCTGCTCTGTCTAACGGAAGGTTCAACTCTGTGAGTTGAACACACGCAGCCCAAAGAAGTTACTGAGAATTCTTCTGTCTATAGTTATTCGCAGAAAACCAGTTTTCAACTAAATCCTCAAAGAGGTCCAAATATTCACTTGCAGACATTACAAACAGAGTGTTTCCAAACTGCACTATGAAAAGAAAGGAGAAACTCAGTGAGTGGAACGAACACATCTCCAAGTGGTTGCTCAGAATGATTCCCACTAGTTTTTATATGAAGATATTTCCTTTTCTACCGTAGGCCCCAAAGTGCTTGAAATCTCCAATTGCAAACTCCACAAAAAGAGGGTTTCAAATCTGCTCTGTCTAAAGGAAGGTTCAACTCTGTGAGTTGAACACATGCAGCCCGAAGAAGTTACTGAGAATTCTTCTGTCTAGCGTTATATGCAGAAATCCCGTTTTCAACGAAGTCCTCAAAGAGGTTCAAATATCCACTTCCAGACTTTACAAACGGAGTGTTTCCAATCTGCTCTATGAAAGGAAAGGAGAAACTCTGTGAGTGAAACGCACACATCACCAAGTGGTTGCTCAGAATGATTCCCACTAGTTTTTATACGAAGATATTTCCTTTACTACCGTAGGCCCCAAAGCGCTTGAAATCTCCAATAGCAAATTCCAAAAAAAGAGGGTTTCAAATCTGCTCTGTCTAAAGGAAGGTTCAACTCTGTGAGTTGAACACACGCAGCCCAAAGAAGTTACTGAGAATTCTTCGGTCTAGCGTTATTCGCAGAAATCCCGTTTTCAATGAAATCCTCAAAGAGGTCCAAATATCCACTTGCAGACTTTACAAACAGAGTGTTTCCAAACTGCTCTATGAAAAGAAAGGAGAAACTCTCTGAGTGGAACGCACACATCACCAAGTGGTTGCTCAGAATGATTCCCACTAGTTTTTATACGAAGATATATCCTTTTCTACAGTAGGCCCCAAAGCGCTTGAAATCTCCAATTGCAAACTCCACAAAAAGAGGGTTTCTAATCTGCTCTGTCTAAGGAAGGTTCAAGTCTGTGAGTTGAACACACGCAGCCCAAAGAAGTTACTGAGAATTCTTCTGTCTAGCGTTATATGCAGAAATCCCGTTTCCAAAGAAATCGTCAAAGAGGTCCAAATATCCAATTGCAGACTTTACAAACAGAGTGTTTCCAAACTGCTCTATGAAAACAAAGGTGAAACTCTGTGAGTCAAACGCACACATCAACAAGTGGCTGCTGAGAATGATTCCCTCTAGTTTTTATACGAAGATGTTTCCATTTCTACCGTTGGCCCCAAAGTGCTTGAAATCTCCACTTTCAAATTCCACAAAAAGAGGGTTTCTAATCTGCTGTGTCTAAAGGAAGGTTCAACTCTGTGAGTTGAACACACCCAGCCGAAAGAAGTTACTGAGAATTCTTCTGTCTATAGTTATTCGCAGAAAACCCGTTTTCAACGAAATCCTCAAAGAGGTCCAATTATTCACTAGCAGACTTTACAAACAGAGTGTTTCCAAACTGCACTATGAAAAGAAATGAGAAACTCTGTGAGTGGAATGCTCACATCACCAAGCGGTTGCTCAGAATGATTCCCAATAGTTTTTATACGAAGATATTTCCTTTTCTAAAAATTGGCCCCAAAGCGCTTGAAATCTCCAATTGCAAATTCCACAAAAAGAGGGTTTCAAATGTGCTCTGTCTAAAGGAAGGTTCAACTCTGTGAGTTGAACACACGCAGCCCAAAGAAGTTACTGAGAATTCTTCTGTCTAGCGTTATATGCAGAAATCCCGTTTCCAACGAAATACTCAAAGAGGTCCAAATATCCACTTGCAGACTTTACAAACAGAGTGTTTCCAAACTGCTCTATGAAAAGAAAGGTTAAACTCTGTGAGTGGAACGCACACATCACCAAGTGGTTGCTGGGAATGATTCTCTCTAGTTTTTATACGAAGATATTTCCTTTTCAACCGTTGGCCCCTAAGAGCTTGAAATCTCCACTGGCAAATTCCACAAAAACAGGGTTTCAAATCTGCTCTGTCTAAAGGAAGGTTCAACTCTGTGAGTTGAACACAGGCAGCCCAAAGAAGTTACTGAGAATTCTTCTGTCTAGCGTTATATGCAGAAATCACGTTTCCAGCGAAATCCTCAAAGAGGTCCAAATATCCTCTTGCAGACTTTACAAACAGAGTGTATCCAAACTTCTCTATGAAAACAAAGGTGAAACTCTGTGAGTGGAACGCACACATCACCAAGTGGTTGCTCAGAATGATTCCCTCTAGTTTTTATACGAAGTTATTCCCTTTTCTACCTTTGGCCCTAAAGCGCTTGAAATCTCCAATTGCAAATTCCACAAAAAGAGGGTTTGAAATCTGCTCTGTCTAAAGGAAGGTTCAACTCTGTGAGTTGAACACACGCAGCCCAAAGAAGTTACTGAGAATTCTTCTGTCTATAGTTATTCGCAGAAAACCCGTTTTCAACAAAATCCTCAAATAGGTCCAAATATTCACATGCAGACTTTACAAACAGAGTGTTTCCGAACTGCACTATGAAAAGAAAGGAGAAACTCTGTGAGTGGAACGCACACATCACCAAGTGGTTGCTCAGAATGATTCCCACTAGTTTTTATACGAAGATATTTCCTTTTGTAACATAGTCCCCAAAGCGCATGAAATCTCCAATTGCAAATTCCACAAAAAGTGGGCTTCAAATCTGCTCTGTCTAAAGGAAGGTTCAACTCTGTGAGTTGAACACACGCAGCCCAAAGAAGTTACTGAGAATTCTTCTGTCTAGCGTTATATGCAGAAATCCCGTTTTCAATGAAATCCTCAAAGAGGTCCAAATATCCACTTGCAGACTTTACAAACAGAGTGTTTCCAAACTGCTCTATGAAAAGAAAGGTTAAACTCCATGAGAGGAACGCACACATCACCAAGTGGTTGCTGAGAATGATTCCCTCTAGTTTTTATACGAAGATATTTCCTTTTCTACCGTAGGCCCCAAAGCGCTTGAAATCTCCACTTGCAAATTCCACAAAAAGAGGGTTTCAAGTCTCCTCTGTCTAAAGGAAGGTTCAACTCTGTGAGTTGAACACACGAAGCCCAAAGAAGTTACTGAGAATTCTTCTGTCTATATTTATTCGCAGAAAACCAGTTTTCAACTAAATCCTCAAAGAGGTCCAAATATTCACTTGCAGACATTATAAACAGAGTGTTTCCAAACTGCACTATGAAAAGAAAGGAGAAACTCTGTGAGTGGAACGAACTCATCTCCAAGTGGTTGCTCAGAATGATTCCCACTAGTTTTTATATGAAGATATTTCCTTTTCTACCGTAGGCCCCAAAGCGCTTGAAATCTCCAATTGCAAATTCCACAAAAAGAGGGTTTCAAATCTGCTCTGTCTAAGGGAAGGTTCAATTCTGTGAGTTGAACACACGCAGCCCAAAGAAGTTACTGAGAATTCTTCTGTCTAGCGTTATATGCAGAAATCCCGTTTTCAACGAAATCCTCAAAGAGGTTCAAATATCCACTTCCAGACTTTACAAACAGAGTGTTTCCAATCTGCTCTATGAAAAGAAAGGAGAAACTCTGTGAGTCAAACGCACACATCAACAAGTGGCTGCTGAGAATGATTCCCTCTAGTTTTTATACGAAGATGTTTCCTTTTCTACCATTGGCCCCAAAGTGCTTGAAATCTCCACTTTCAAATTCCACAAAAAGAGGGTTTCTAATCTGCTGTGTCTAAAGGAAGGTTCAACTCTGTGAGTTGAACACACGCAGCCCAAAGAAGTTACTGAGAATTCTTCTGTCTAGCGTTATTCGCAGAAATCCCGTTTTCAACGAAATCCTCAAAGAGGTCCAAATATCCACTTGCAGACTTTACAAACAGAGTGTTTCCAAACTGCTCTACGAAAAGAAAGCTTAAACTCTGTGAGTGGAACGCACACATCACCAAGTGGTTGCTCAGAACGATTCCCACTAGTTTTTATACGAAGATATTTCCTTTTCTAAAATTGGCTCCAAAGCGCTTGAAATCTCCAATTGCAAATTCCACAAAAAGAGGGTTTCAAATCTGCTCTGTCTAAAGGAAGGTTCAACTCTGTGAGTTGAACACACGCAGCCCAAAGACGTTACTGAGAATTCTTCTGTCTAGAGTTATTCGCAGAAATCCCGTTTTCAACGAAATCCTCAAAGAGGTCGAAATATCCACTTGCAGACTTTACAAACAGAGTGTTTCCAAACTGCTCTATGAAAAGAAAGGAGAAACTCTGTAAGTGGAACGCACACATCACCAAGTGGTTGCTGGGAATGATTCTCTCTAGTTTTTATACGAAGATATTTCCTTTTCTAACATAGTCCCCAAAGCGCTTGAAATCTCCAATTGCAAATTCCACAAAAAGTGGGTTTCAAATCTGCTCTGTCTAAAGGAAGGTTCAACTCTGTGAGTTGAACACACGCAGCCCAAAGAAGTTACTGAGAATTCTTCTGTCTAGCGTTATATGCAGAAATCCCGTTTCCAAAGAAATCGTCAAAGAGGTCCAAATATCCAATTGCAGACTTTACAAACAGAGTGTTTCCAAACTGCTCTATGAAAACAAAGGTGAAACTCTGTGAGTCAAACGCACACATCAACAAGTGGCTGCTGAGAATGATTCCCTCTAGTTTTTATGCGAAGATGTTTCCATTTCTACCGTTGGCCCCAAAGTGCTTGAAATCTCCACTTTCAAATTCCACAAAAAGAGGGTTTCTAATCTGCTGTGTCTAAAGGAAGGTTCAACTCTGTGAGTTGAACACACCCAGCCGAAAGAAGTTACTGAGAATTCTTCTGTCTATAGTTATTCGCAGAAAACCCGTTTTCAACGAAATCCTCAAAGAGGTCCAAATATTCACTTGCAGACTTTACAAACAGAGTGTTTCCAAGCTGCACTATGAAAAGAAATGAGAAACTCTGTGAGTGGAATGCACACATCACCAAGCAGTTGCTCAGAATGATTCCCACTAGTTATTATACGAAGATATTTCCTTTTCTAAAAACTGGCCCCAAAGCGCTTGAAATCTCCAATTGCAAATTCCACAAAAAGAGGGTTTCAAATGTGCTCTGTCTGAAGGAATGTTCAACTCTGTGAGTTGAACACACGCAGCACAAAGAAGTTACTGAGAATTCTTCTGTCTAGCGTTATATGCAGAAATCCCGTTTCCAACGAAATACTCAAAGAGGTCCAAATATCCACTTGCAGACTTTACAAACAGAGTGTTTCCAAACTGCTCTATGAAAAGAAAGGTTAAACTCTGTGAGTGGAACGCACACATCAGCAAGTGTTTGCTGGGAATGATTCTCTCTAGTTTTTATACGAAGATATTTCCTTTTCAACCGTTGGCCCCTAAGAGCTTGAAATCTCCACTGGCCAATTCCACAAAAACAGGGTTTAAAATCTGCTCTGTCTAAAGGAAGGTTCAACTCTGTGAGTTGAACACACGGAGCCCAAAGAAGTTACTGAGAATTCTTCTGTCTAGCGTTATATGCAAAAATCACGTTCCCAGCGAAATCCTCAAAGAGGTCCAAATATCCTCTTGCAGACTTTACAAACCGAGTGTATCCAAACTTCTCTATGAAAACAAAGGTTAAACTCTGTGAGTGGAACGCAGACATCACCAAGTGGTTGCTCAGAATGATTCCCTCTAGTTTGTATACGAAGTTATTTCCTTTTCTATCATTTGCCCTAAAGCGCTTGAAATCTCCAATTGCAAATTCCACAAAAAGAGGGTTTCAAATGTGCTCTGTCTAAAGGAAGGTTCAACTCTGTGAGTTGAACACACCCAGCCGAAAGAAGTTACTGAGAATTCTTCTGTCTAGCGTTATATGCAGAAATCCCTTTTCCAAAAAAATCCTCAAAGAGGTCCAAATATCCACTTGCAGACTTTACAAACACAGTGTTTCCAAACTGCTCTATGAAAAGAAAGGTTAAACTCTGTGAGCAGAACGCACACATCACCAAGTGGTTGCCGAGAAAGTTTCTCTCTAGTTTTTATACGAAGAAATTTCATTTTCTACCATTGGCCCCAAAGCGCTTGAAATCTCCACTAGCAAATTCCACAAAAAGCGGGTTTCAAATCTGCTCTGTCTAAAGGATGGTTCAACTCTGTGAGTTGAACACTCGCAGCCCAAAGAAGTTACTGAGAATTCTTCTGTCTAGCGTTATATGCAGTAATCCCTTTTCAAACGAAATCCCCAGAGAGGTCCAAATATCCAATTGCAGACTTTAGAAACAGAGTGTTTCCAAACCACTCTATGAAAAGAAAGGTTAAACTCTGTGAGTGGAATGCACACATCACCAAGTGGTTGCTGAGAATGATTCTCTCCAGTTTTTATACGAAGACATTTCTTTTTCTGCCGTTGGCCCCAAAGCGCTTGTAATCTCCACTTGCAAATTCCACAAAAAGAGGGTTTCAAATCTGCTCTGTGTAAAGGAAGGTTCAACTCTGTGAGTTGAACACACGCAGCCCAAAAAAGTTACTGGGAATTCTTCTGTCTAGCGTTATATGCAGAAATCCCGTTTCCAAAGAAATCCTCAAAGAGGTCCAAATATCCACTTGCAGACTTTACAAACAGAGTGTTTCCAAAGTGCTGTATGAAAAGAAAGGTTAAACTCTGTGAGTGGAACGCAGACTTCGCCAAGTGGTTGCTGAGAATGATTCTCCCGATTTTTTATACGAAGAAATTTCCTTTTCTACCGTTGGACCCAAAGCGCTTGAAATTTCCACTTGCACATTCCACAAAAAGAGGGTTTAAAATCTGCTCTGTCTAAAGGAAGGTTCAACTTTGTGAGTTGAACACACGCAGCCGAAAGAAGTTACTGAGAATTCTTCTGTCTAGCGTTATATGCAGAAATCCTGTTTCCAACGAAATCCCCAGAGAGGTCCAAATATCCACTTGCAGACTTTACAAACAGAGAGTTTCCAAACTGCTCTATGAAAAGAAAAGTTAAACTCTGTGAGTGGAACGCACACATCACCACGTGGTTGCTGAGAATGATTCTCTCTGGTTTTTATACGAAGATATTTCCTTTTCCACCGTTGACCCCAAAGCGCTTGAAATCTCCACTTGCAAATTCCACAAAAAGAGGGTTTCAAACCTGCTTTGTCTAAAGGATGGTTCAACTCTGTGAGTCGAACACACGCAGCCCAAAGATGTTACTGAGCATTCTTCTGTATAGAGTTATATGCAGAAATCTCTTTTCCAACGAAATCCCCAGAGAGGTCCAAATATCCACTTGCAGACTTTAGAAACAGAGTGTTTCCAAACTGCTCTATGAAAAGAAAGGTTAAACTCTGTGAGTGGAACGCACACATCACCAAGTGGTTGCTGAGAATGATTCTCTCTAGTTTTTATATGAAGACATTTCTTTTTCTACCGTTGGCCCCAAAGCGGTTGAAATCTCCACTTGCAAATTCCACAAAAAGGGGGTTTCAAATCTGCTCTGTCTAAAGGAAGGTTCAACTCTGTGAGTTGAACACACGCAGCCCAAAGAAGTTACTGAGAATTCTTCTGTCTAGCGTTATATGCAGAAACCCCGTTTGCAACAAAATCCCCTGTGAGGTCCAAATATCCACTTGCAGACTTCAGAAACAGAGTGTTTCCAAGCTCCTCCATGAAAAGAAAGGTTAAACTCTGTGGGTGGAACGCATACATCACCAAGTGGTTGCCGAGAATGATTCTCTCTAGTTTTTATTTGAAGATATTTCCTTTTCAACAGTTGGCCCCAAAGCGCTTGAAACCTCCATTTGCAAATTCAGCAAAAAGAGGGTTTAAAATCTGCTCTCTCTAATGGATGGTTTAACTTTGTGGGTTGAACACACGCAGCCCAAAGAAGTTACTGAGAATTCTTCTGTCTAGCATTATATGCAGAAATCCCTTTTCCAACAAAATCCCCAGTGAGGTCAAAATATCCACTTGCAGACTTAAGAAACAGAGTGTTTCCAAAGTGCTCTATGGAAAAAAAGGTTAAACTCTGTGAGTGGAACGCACACATCACCAAGTGGTTGCTGAGAATGATTCTGTCTAGTTTTTATACGAAGATATAACCTTTTCGACCGTTGGCCCCAAAGCGCTTGAAACCGCCACTTGCAAATTCCACAAAAAGAGGGTGTCAAATCTGCTCTGTATAAAGGAAGGTTCAACTCTGTGAGTTGAACACACGCAGCCCAAGAAGTTACTGAGAATTCTTCTGTCTAGCGTTATATGCAGAAATCCCGTTTCCAACGAAATCCCCAGAGTGGTCCAAATATCCAATTGCAGACTTTACAAACACAGTGTTTCCAGACTGCTCTACGAGAAGAAATGTTAAACTCTGTGAGTGGAACGCATACATCACCAAGTGGTTGCTGAGAATGATTCTCTCTGCTTTTTATATGAAGAAATTTCCTTTTCCACCGTTAGCCCCAAAGCGCTTGAAACCTCCTCTTGCAAATATACCCAAAAAGAGGGTTTCAAATCTGCTCTGTCTAAAGGAAGGTTCAACTCTGTGAGTTGAACACATGCAGCCCAAACAAGTTACTGAGAATTCTTCTGTCTAGCGTAATATGCAGAAATACCTCTTCCAAAGAAATCCCCAGAGAGGTCCAAATATCCACTTGCAGACTTTACAAACAGAGTGTTTACAAACTGCTCTATGAAAAGAAAGGTTAAACTCTGTGAGTGGAACGCACACATCACCAAGTGGTTGCTGAGAATGATTCTCTCTGGTTTTTATACGAAGATATTTCCTTTTCTACCGTTGGCCCAAAAGCGCTTCAAATCTCCCCTTGGAAATTCCACAAAAAGAGGGTGTCAAATGTGCTCTGTCTAAAGGAAGGTTCAACTCTATGAGTTGAACACAGGCACCCCAAGAAGTTACTGAGAATTCTTCTGTCTAGCGTTATATGCAGAAATCCCTTTTCCAATGAAATCCCCAGAGAGGTCCAAATATCCACTTGCAGACTTTACAAACAGTGTGTTTCCAAACTGCTCTATGAAAAGAAAGTTTAAACTCTGTGAGTGGAACGCACACATCACCAAGCGGTTGCTGAAAATGATTCTCTCTAGGTTTTATACGAAGACATTTCCTTTTCTAACGTTAGCCCCAAAGCGATTGAAACCTCCACTTGCAAATATCCCCAATAACAGGGTTTCAAATCTGCTCTGTCTAAAGGAAGGTTCAACTTCATGAGTTATACTCACGCAGCCCAAAGAAGTTACTGAGAATTCTTCTGTCTAGCGTTATATGCAGAAATCCCGTTTCCAAAGAAATCCTCAAAGAGATCCAAATATCCACTTGCAGACTTTACAAACAGAGTGTTTCCAAAGTGCTCTATGAAAAGAAAGGTTAAACTCTGTGAGTGGAAAGCAGACATCACCAAGTGGTTGCCGAGAATGATTCTCAATATTTTTTATACGAAGAAATTTCCTTTTCTACCGTGGGACCCAAGCTCTTGAAATCTCCACTTGCAAAATCCACAAAAAGAGGGTTTCAAATCTGCTCTGTCTAAAGGAAGGTTCAACTCTGTGAGCTGAACACATGCAGCCCAAACAAGTTACTGAGAATTCTTCCGTCTAGCGTTATAGGCAGAAATCCTTTTTCCAACGAAAACCCCAGAGAGGTCCAAATAAACCCCTGCAGACTTTAGAAACAGAGTGTTTCCAAACTGCTCTATGAAAAGAAAGGTTAAACTCTGTGAGTAGAACGCACACATCACCAAGTGGTTGCCGAGAATGATTCCCTCTAGTTTATATACGAAGATATTTCCTTTTCAACCATTGGCCCCAAAGCGCATGAAATCTCCAATTGCAAATTCCACAAAAAGAGGGTTTCAAATCTGCTGTGTCTAAAGGAATGTTCAACTCTGTGAGTTGAACACACGCAGCCCAAAGAAGTTACTGAGAATTCTTCGGTCTAGCGTTATATGCAGAAAACTCTTTTCCAATGAAATCCCCAGAGAGGTCCAAATATCCACTTGCAGACTTTAGAAACAGAGTGTTTCCAAAGTGCTCTATGAAAAGAAAGTTTAAACTCTGTGAGTGGAACGCACACATCACCATGTGGTTGCAGAGAATGATTCTCTCTAGTTTTTATATGAAGACATTTCTTTTTCTACCATTGGCCCCAGAGCGGTTGAAATCTCCACTTGCAAATTCCACAAAAACGGGGTTTCAAATCTGCTCTGTCAAAAGGAAGGTTCAACTCTGTGAGTTGAACACACGCAGCCAAAAGAAGTTACTGAGCATTCTTCGGTCTAGCATTATATGCAGAAATCCCGTTTCCAAAGTAATCCCAGGAGAGGTCCAAATATCCACTTGCAGACTTTATAAACAGAGTGTTTCCAAAGTGCTCTATGAAAAGAAAGGTTAAACTATGTGAGTGGAACGCACACATCACAAACTGGTTGCTCAGAATGATTCTCTCTAGTTTTTATACAAAGATATTTCCTTTTCTACCGTTGGCCACAAAGCCTTTGAAATCTCCACTTGCAAATTCCACAAAAACAGAGTTTCAAATCTGCTCTGTGTAAAGGAAGGTTCAACTCTGTGAGTTGAACACACGTAGCCCAAAGAAGTTACTGAGAATTCTTCTGTCTAGCGTTATATGCAGAAACACCTTTTCCAGTGAAATCCCCGAATGGTCCAAATATCCACATGCAGACTTTACAAACAGAGTGTTTGCAAACTGCTCTATGAAAAGAAAGGTTAAACTCTGTGAGTGGAATGCACACATCACCAAGTGGTTGCTGAGAATGATTCTCTCTAGTTTTTATATGAAGACATTTCTTTTTCTACCGTTGGCCCCAGAGCGGTTGAAATCTCCAATTGCAAATTCCACAAAAAGGGGGTTTCAAATCTGCTCTGTCTAAAGGAAGGTTCAACTGTGTGAGTTGAACACACGCAGCCCAAAGAAGTTACTGAGAATTCTTCTGTCTAGCGTTATATGCAGAAATCCCGTTTCCAAAGAAATCCCCAGAGAGGTCCAAATATCCACTTGCAGACTTTACAAACAGAGTGTTTCCAAACTGATCTATGAAAAGAAAGGTTAAACTCTGTGAGTCGAACGCACACGTCACCAAGTGGTTGCTGAGAATGATTCTCTCTAGGTTTTATACGAAGACATTTCCTTTTCTAACGTTAGCCCCAAAGCGATTGAAACCTCCACGTGCAAATATCCCCAAAAACAGGGTATAAAATCTGCTCTGTCTAAAGGAAAGTTCAACTCCATGAGTTATACACACGCAGCCCAAAGAAGTTACGGAAATTCTTCTGTCTAGCGTTATATGCAGAAATCCCTTTTCCAACGATATCCTCAAAGAGGTCCAAATATCCACTTGCAGACTTTAAAAAAAGAGTGTTTCCAAACTGCTCTATGAAAAGAAAGGTTAAACTCTGTGAGTGGAACGCAGACATCACCAAGTGGTTGCTGAGAATGATTCTCTCTATTTTTAATACGAAGAAATTTCCTTTTCTACCGTTGGACCCAAAGCGCTTGAAATCTCCACTTGCACATTCCACAAAAAGAGGGTTTCAAATCTGCTCTGTCTAAAGGAAGGTTCAACTCTGTGAGCTGAACACATGCAGCCCAAAGAAGTTACTGAGAATTCTTCTGTCTAGCGTTATATGCAGACATCCCGTTTCCAACGAAATCCCCAGAGAGGTCCTAATATCCACTTGCAGACTTTACAAACAGAGTGTTTCCAAACTGCTCTATGAGAAGAAAAGTTAAACTCTGTGAGTGGAACGCTCACATCACCAGGAGGTTGCTGAGAATGATTCTCTCTAGTTTTTATACGAAGATATTTCCTTTTCTACCGTTGACCCCAAAGCGCTTGAAATCTCCACTTGCAAATTCCAAAAAAAGAGGGTTTCAAATCTGCTCTGTCTAAAGGATGGTTCAAATATGTGAGTCGAACACACGCAGCCTAAAGAAGTTACTGAGCATTCTTCTGTATAGAGTTATTTGCAGAAAACTCTTTTCCAACGAAATCCCCAGAGAGGTCCAAATATCCACTTGCAGACTTTAGAAACAGAGTTTTTCCAAAGTGCTCTATGAAAAGAAAGGTTAAACTCTGTGAGTGGAACGCACACATCACCAAGTGGTTGCTGAGAATGATTCCCTCTAGTTTTTATACGAAGACATTTCCTTTTCTACCGTTGGCCCCAAACCGCTTGAAATCTCCACTTGCAAATTCCACAAAAAGAGGGTTTCAAATCTGCTCTGTCTAAAGGATGCTTCAACTCTGTGAGTTGAACACACGCAGCCCGAAGAAGTTACTGAGAATTCTTCTGTCTAGCGTTATATGCAAAAATACCTTTTCCAAAGAAATCCCCAGAGAGGTCCAAATATCCACTTGCAGACTTTACAAACAGAGTGTTTCCAAACTGATCTATGAAAAGAAAGGTTAAACTCTGTGAGTCGAATGCACACGTCACCAAGTGGTTGCTGAGAATGATTCTCTCTAGGTTTTATACGAAGACATTTCCTTTTCTAACGTTAGCCCCAAAGCGATTGAAACCTCCACGTGCAAATATCCCCAAAAACAGGGTATAAAATCTGCTCTGTCTAAAGGAAAGTTCAACTCCATGAGTTATACACACACAGCCCAAAGAAGTTACGGAAATTCTTCTGTCTAGCGTTATATGCAGAAATCCCTTTTCCAACGATATCCTCAAAGAGGTCCAAATATCCACTTGCAGACTTTAAAAAAAGAGTGTTTCCAAACTGCTCTATGAAAAGAAAGGTTAAACTCTGTGAGTGGAACGCAGACATCACCAAGTGGTTGCTGAGAATGATTCTCTCTATTTTTAATACGAAGAAATTTCCTTTTCTACCGTTGGACCCAAAGCGCTTGAAATCTCCACTTGCACATTCCACAAAAAGAGGGTTTCAAATCTGCTCTGTCTAAAGGAAGGTTCAACTCTGTGAGCTGAACACATGCAGCCCAAAGAAGTTACTGAGAATTCTTCTGTCTAGCGTTATATGCAGACATCCCGTTTCCAACGAAATCCCCAGAGAGGTCCTAATATCCACTTGCAGACTTTACAAACAGAGTGTTTCCAAACTGCTCTATGAGAAGAAAAGTTAAAGTCTGTGAGTGGAACGCTCACATCAGCAGGAGGTTGCTGAGAATGATTCTCTCTAGTTTTTATACGAAGATATTTCCTTTTCTACCGTTGGCCCCAAAGCGCTTGAAATCTCCACTTGCAAATTCCACAAAAAGAGGGTTTCAAATCTGCTCTGTCTAAAGGATGCTTCAACTCTGTGAGTTGAACACACGCAGCCCGAAGAAGTTACTGAGAATTCTTCTGTCTAGCGTTATATGCAAAAATACCTTTTCCAAAGAAATCCCCAGAGAGGTCCAAATATCCACTTGCAGACTTTAGAAACAGAGTTTTTCCAAAGTGCTCTATGAAAAGAAAGGTTAAACTCTGTGAGTCGAATGCACACGTCACCAAGTGGTTGCTGAGAATGATTCTCTCTAGGTTTTATACGAAGACATTTCCTTTTCTAACGTTAGCCCCAAAGCGATTGAAACCTCCACGTGCAAATATCCCCAAAAACAGGGTATAAAATCTGCTCTGTCTAAAGGAAAGTTCAACTCCATGAGTTATACACACACAGCCCAAAGAAGTTACGGAAATTCTTCTGTCTAGCGTTATATGCAGAAATCCCTTTTCCAACGATATCCTCAAAGAGGTCCAAATATCCACTTGCAGACTTTAAAAAAAGAGTGTTTCCAAACTGCTCTATGAAAAGAAAGGTTAAACTCTGTGAGTGGAACGCAGACATCACCAAGTGGTTGCTGAGAATGATTCTCTCTATTTTTAATACGAAGAAATTTCCTTTTCTACCGTTGGACCCAAAGCGCTTGAAATCTCCACTTGCACATTCCACAAAAAGAGGGTTTCAAATCTGCTCTGTCTAAAGGAAGGTTCAACTCTGTGAGCTGAACACATGCAGCCCAAAGAAGTTACTGAGAATTCTTCTGTCTAGCGTTATATGCAGACATCCCGTTTCCAACGAAATCCCCAGAGAGGTCCTAATATCCACTTGCAGACTTTACAAACAGAGTGTTTCCAAACTGCTCTATGAGAAGAAAAGTTAAAATCTGTGAGTGGAACGCTCACATCACCAGGAGGTTGCTGAGAATGATTCTCTCTAGTTTTTATACGAAGATATTTCCTTTTCTACCGTTGACCCCAAAGCGCTTGAAATCTCCACTTGCAAATTCCACAAAAAGAGGGTTTCAAATCTGCTCTGTCTAAAGGATGGTTCAAATATGTGAGTCGAACACACGCAGCCCAAAGAAGTTACTGAGCATTCTTCTGTATAGCGTTATATGCAGAAAACTCTTTTCCAACGAAATCCCCAGAGAGGTCCAAATATCCACTTGCAGACTTTAGAAACAGAGTTTTTCCAAAGTGCTCTATGAAAAGAAAGGTTAAACTCTGTGAGTGGAACGCACACATCACCAAGTGGTTGCTGAGAATGATTCTCTCTAGTTTTTATATGAAGACATTTCTTTTTCTACCGTTGGCCCCAGAGCGGTTGAAATCTCCACTTGCAAATTCCACAAAAAGGGGGTTTCAAATCTGCTCTGTCTAAAGGAAGGTTCAACTGTGTGAGTTGAACACACGCAGCCCAAAGAAGTTACTGAGAATTCTTCTGTCTAGCGTTATATGCAGAAATCCCGTTTCCAAAGAAATCCTCAAAGAGGTCCAAATATCCACTTGCAGACTTTACAAACAGACTGTTTCCAGACTGCTCTATGAAAAGAAAAGTTAAACTCTGTGAGTGGAACGCACACATCACCAAGTGGTTGCTGAGAATGATTCTCTCTGGTTTTTATTCGAAGAAATTTCCTTTTCTACCGTTGGCCCCAAAGCGCTTGAAATCTCCACTTGCAATTTCCACAAAAAGAGGGTTTCAAATCTGCTCTGTGTAAAGGATGGTTCAACTCTGTGAGTTGAACACACGCAGCCCAAAGAAGTTACTGAGAATTCTTCTGTCTAGAGTAATATGCAGAAACCCCATATCCAACGAAATCCACAAAGAGTTCAAAATATTCACTTGCAGACTTTACAAAGAGAGTGTTTCCAAACTGCTCTATGAAAGGAAAGGTTAAACTCTGTGAGTAGAACGCTCACATCACCAAGTGCTTACCAAGAATGATTCTCTCTAGTTTTCATACGAAGAAATTTCCTTATGTACCATTGGCCCAAAGCGCTTGAAATCTCCACTTTCAAATTCCGCAAAAAGAGGGTTTCAAATCTGCTCTGTCTAAAGGAAGGTTCAACTCTATGAGTTGAACACACGCAGCCCTAAGTAGTTACAGAGAATTCTTCTGTCTAGCGTTATACGCAGAAATACCTTTTCCAACGAAATCCCCTTTCCAACGAAATCCCCAGAGAGGCCCAAATATCCATTTGCAGACTTTGGAAACAGAGCACTTCCAAACTGCTCTATGAAAAGAAAGCTTAAACTCTGTGAGTGGAACGCACACATCACCTAGTGATTTCTGAGAATGATTACCTCTAGTTTTTATACGAAGATATTTCCTTTTCTACCGTTGGCAACAAAGCGCTTGAAACCTCCACTTGCAAATTACACAAAAAGAGGGTTTCAAATCTGCTCTGTCTAAAGGAAGGTTCAACTCTGTGAGTTGAACACACGCAGCCCAAAAATTTACTGAGAATTCTTCTGTCTAGCTTTATATGCAGAAATCCCTTTTCAAAAGAATTCCTCAAAGAGGTCCAAATATCCACTTGCAGACTTTACAAGAAGAGTGTTTCCAAACTGCTCTATGAAAAGAAAGGTTAAACTCTGTATGTGGAACACACACTTCACTTAGTGGCTGCAGAGAATGATTCCCTCTAGTTTTATTCGAAGATATTTCCTTTTCTACCGTTGGCCCAAAAGTGCTTGAAATCTCCACTTGCAAATTCCTCAAAAAGAGGGTTTCAAGTCTGCTGTGTCTAAAGGAAGGTTCAAGTCTGTGAGTTGAACACACGCAGCCCAAAGAAGTTACTGACAATCCTTCTGTCTAGCTTTATATGCAGAAATCCCTTTTCCAACGAAATCCACAAAGAGGTCAAAATATCCACTTGCAGACTTTAGAAACAGAGTGTTTCCAAACTGCTCTATGAAAAGAAAGGTTAAACTCCGTGAGTGGAACGCACACATCATCAAGTGGTTGATGAGAATGATTCTCTCTAGTTTTTATACGAAGACATTTCTTTTTCTACCATTGGCGCCAAAGCGCGTGAAACCTCCACTTGCAAATTCCACAAAAAGGGGGTTTCAAATCTGCTCTGTCTAAAGGAAGTTTCAAATCTGTGAGTTGAACAAACGCAGCCCAAAGAAGTTACTGAGAATTCTTCTGTCTAGCGTTATATTCGGAAATCCCTTTCCAACGAAATCCCCAGAGAGGTCCAAATATCCACCTGCAGACTTTAGAAACAGAGTGCTTCCAAACTCCTCCATGAAAAGAAAGGTTAAACTCTGTGAGTGGAACGCACAC
Source organism: Gorilla gorilla gorilla (assembly GCF_029281585.2). Classification (NCBI taxonomy): domain Eukaryota; kingdom Metazoa; phylum Chordata; class Mammalia; order Primates; family Hominidae; genus Gorilla; species Gorilla gorilla. The sequence continues at coordinate 71,641,266 of NC_073230.2, read as the reverse complement.
ATCACCAAGTGGTTGCTGAGAATGATTCTCTCTAGTTTTTATACGAAGATATTTCCTTTTCTACCGTTGGCCCCAAAGCGCTTGAAACCTCCCCTTGCAAGTTCCAAAAAAAGAGGGTTTCAAATCTGCTGTATCTAAAGGAAGTTTCAACTCTGTGAGTTGAACACACACAGCCCAAACAAGTTACTGAGAATTCTTCTGTCTAGGGTTATATGCAGAAACCCCGTTTCAAACGAAATCCTCAAAGAGGTATAAATATCCACTTGCAGAATTTACAAACAGATTGTTTCCAAACTGCTCCATGAAAAGAAAGGTTAAACTCTGTGAGTGAATGCATACATCACCAAGTGGTTGCTGAGAAGGATTCTTTCTAGTTTTTATACGAACATATTTCCTTTTCTACCGTTGGCCCCTAAGCGCTTGAAATCTCCTCTTGCAAATTCCACAAAAAGAGGGTTTCAAATCTGCTCTGTGTAAAGGAAGGTTCAACTCTGTGAGTTAAACACATGCATCCCAAAGAAGTTACTGAGAATTCTTCTGTCTAGCGTTATATGCAGAAATCAAGTTTCCAACGAAATCCACAAAGACGTCAAAATATCCAGTTGCAGACTTTACAAAGAGAGTGTTTCCAAACTGCTCTATGAAAAGAAAGGTTAAACTCTGTGAGTGGAACGCACACATCACCAAGTGGTTGCGGAGAATGATTCTCTCTAGTTTTTATATGAAGAAATTTCCTTTTCAACCGTTGGACCCAAAACGCTTGAAATCTCCACTTGCAAATTCCACAAAAAGAGGGTTTCAAACCTGCTCTGTCTAAAGGAAGGTTCAACTGTGTGAGTTGAACACACGCAGCCCAAAAAGTTACTGAGAATTCTTCTGTCTAGCTTTATATGCAGAAATCCCTTTTCCAACGAAATCCTCAAAGAGGTCAAAATATCCACTTGCAGACTTTAGAAACAGAGAGTTTCCAAACTGCTCTATGAAAAGAAAGGTTAAACTCCGTGAGTGGAACGCACACATCACCAAGTGGTTGCTGAGAATGATTCTCTATAGTTTTTATACGAAGACATTTCTTTTTCTACCATTGGCCCTAAAGCGCTTGAAACCTCCACTTGCAAATTCCACAAAAAGAGGGTTTCAAATCTGCTCTGTCTAAAGGAAGGTTCAACTCTGTGAGTTGAACACATGCAGCCCATAGAAGTTACTGAGAATTCTTCTGTCTAGCATTATATGCAGAAATCTCGTTTCCAAAGAAATCCCCAGAGATGTCCAAATATCCACTTGCAAACTTTACAAACAGAGTGTTTCCAGACTGCTCTACGAGAGGAAAAGTTAAACTCCGTGAGTGGAACGCACACATCACCAAGTGGTTGGTGGCAATGTTTCTCTCTGGTTTTTATACGAAGTTATTTCCTTTTATACCGTTGGCCGCATAGCGCTTGAAATCTCCACTTGCAAATTCCAAAAAAAGAGGGTTTCATATCTGCTCTGTCTAAAGGAAGGTTCAACTCTGTGAGTTGAACACACGCAGACCAAAAAAGTTACTGAGAATTCTTCTGTCTAGCGTTATATGCAGAAATCCCTTTTCCAAAGAAATCCCCAGAGAGGTCCAAATATCCACTTGCAGACTTTAGAAACAGAGTGTATCCAAAGTGCTCTATGAAAAGAAAGGTTAAAGTCTGTGAGTGGAATGCACACATCACCAAGTGGTTGCTGAGAATGATTCTCTCTAGTTTTTATACGAAGACATTTCCTTTTCTAACATTAGCCCCAAATCGCTTGAAACCTCCACTTGCAAATATACCCAAAAAGAGGGTTTCAAATCTGCTCTGTCTAAAGGAAGGTTCAACTCTGTGAGTTGAACACAGGCAGCCCAAAGAAGTTACTGAGAATTCTTCTGTCTAGCATTATATGCAGAAATCCAGTTTCCAACGAAATCCCCAGAGACGTCCAAATATCCACTTGCAGACTTTACAAACAGAGTGTTTCCAAACTGCTCTATGAAAAGAAAGGTTAAACTCTGTGAGTCGAACGCACACGTCACCAAGTGGTTGCTGAGAATGATTCTCTCTAGGTTTTATACGAAGACATTTCCTTTTCTAACATTAGCCCCAAAGCAATTGAAACCTCCACGTGCAAATATCCCCAAAAACAGGGTATCAAATCTGCTCTGTCTAAAGGAAGGTTCAACTCCATGAGTTATACACACGCAGCCCAAAGAAGTTACGGAAATTCTTCTGTCTAGCGTTATATGCAGAAATCCCGTTTCCAACGAAATCCTCAAAGAGGTCCAAATATCCACTTGCAGACTTTACAAACAGAGTGTTTCCAAACTGCTCTATGAAAAGAAAGGTTAAACTCTGTGAGTGGAACTCAGACATCACCAAGTGGTTGCTGAGAATGATTCTCTCTATTTTTAATACGAAGAAATTTCCTTTTCTACCGTTGGACCCAAAGCGCTTGAAATCTCCACTTGCACATTCCACAAAAAGAGGGTTTCAAATCTGCTCTGTCTAAAGCAAGGTTCAACTCTGTGAGCTGAACACAAGCAGCCCAAAGAAGTTACTGAGAATTCTTCTGTCTAGCGTTATATGCAGACATCCCGTTTCCAACGAAATCCCCAGAGAGGTACTAATATCCACTTGCAGACTTTACAAACAGAGTGTTTCCAAACTGCTCTATGAGAAGAAAAGTTAAACTCTGTGAGTGGAACGCTCACATCACCAGGTGGTTGCTGAGAATGATTCTCTCTAGTTTTTATACGAAGATATTTCCTTTTCTACCGTTGACCCCAAATTGCTTGAAATCTCCACTTGCAAATTCCACAAAAAGAGGGTTTCAAATCTGCTCTGTCTAAAGGATGGTTCAACTATGTGAGTCGAACACACGCAGCCCAAAGAAGTTACTGAGCATTCTTCTGTATAGCGTTAAATGCAGAAAACTCTTTTCCAACGAAATCCCCAGAGAGGTCCAAATATCCACTTGCAGACTTTACAAACAGAGTTTTTCCAAAGTGCTCTATGAAAAGAAAGGTTAAACTCTGTGAGTGGAATGCACACATCACCAAGTGGTTGCTGAGAATGATTCTCTCTAGTTTTTATATGAAGACATTTCTTTTTCTACCGTTGGCCCCAGAGCGGTTGAAATCTCCAATTGCAAATTCCACAAAAAGGGGGTTTCAAATCTGCTCTGTCTAAAGGAAGGTTCAACTGTGTGAGTTGAACACACGCAGCCCAAAGAAGTTACTGAGAATTCTTCTGTCTAGCGTTATATGCAGAAATCCCGTTTCCAAAGAAATCCTCAAAGAGGTCCAAATATCCACTTGCAGACTTTACAAACAGAGTGTTTCCAAACTGATCTATGAAAAGAAAGGTTAAACTCTGTGAGTCGAACGCACACGTCACCAAGTGGTTGCTGAGAATGATTCTCTCTAGGTTTTATACGAAGACATTTCCTTTTCTAACGTTAGCCCCAAAGTGATTGAAACCTCCACGTGCAAATATCCCCAAAAACAGGGTATCAAATCTGCTCTGTCTAAAGGAAGGTTCAACTCCATGAGTTATACACACGCAGCTCAAAGAAGTTACAGAAATTCTTCTGTCTAGCGTTATATGCAGAAATCCCGTTTCCAACGAAATCCTCAAAGAGGTCCAAATATCCACTTGCAGACTTTAAAAACAGAGTGTTTCCAAACTGCTCCAAGAAAAGAAAGGTTAAACTCTGTGAGTGGAACGCAGACATCACCAAGTGGTTGCTGAGAATGATTCTCTCTAGTTTTAATACGAAGAAATTTCCTTTTCTACCGTTGGACCCAAAGCGCTTGAAATCTCCACTTGCACATTCCACAAAAAGAGGGTTTCAAATCTGCTCTGTCTAAAGGAAGGTTCAACTCTGTGAACTGAACACATGCAGCCCTAAGAAGTTACTGAGAATTCTTCTGTCTAGCGTTATATGGAGACATCCCGTTTCCAACGAAATCCCCAGAGAGGTCCTAATATCCACTTGCAGACTTTACAAACAGAGTGTTTCCAAACTGCTCTATGAAAACAAAGGTGAAACTCTGTGAGTCGAACGCAGACATCAACAAGTGGCTGCTGAGAATTATTCCCTCTAGTTTTCATACGAAGATATTTCCTTTTCTACCGTTGGCCCCAAAGTGCTTGAAATCTCCCCTTTAAAATTCCACAAAAAGAGGGTTTCTAATCTGGTGTGTCTAAGGAAGGTTCAACTCTGTGAGTTGAACACACCCAGCCAAAAGAAGTTACTGAAAATTCTTCTGTCTATAGTTATTCGCAGAAAACCCGTTTTCAACGAAATCCTCAAAGAGGTCCAAATATTCACTTGCAGACTTTACAAACAGAGTGTTTCCAAACTGCACTATGAAAAGAAATGAGAAACTCTGTGAGTGGAACGCACACATCACCAAGTGGTTGCTCAGAATGATTCCCACTAGTTTTTATACGAAGATATTTCCTTTTCTAAAAATTGGCCCCAAAGCGCTTGAAATCTCCAACTGCAAATTCCACAAAAAGAGGGTTTCAAATCTCCTCTGTCTAAAGGAGGGTTCAACTCTGTGAGTTGAACACACGCAGCCCAAAGAAGTTACTGAGAATTCTTCTGTCTATAGTTATTCGCAGAAATCCCGTTTTCAACGAAATCCTCAAAGAGGTCCAAATATCCACTTGCAGACTTTACAAACAGAGTGTTTCCAAACTACTCTATGAAAAGAAAGGAGAAACTCTGTGATTGGAACGCACACATCACCAAGTGGTTGCTCAGAATGATTCCCACTAGTTTTTATACGAAGATATTTCCTTTTCTAACATAGTCCCCAAAGCGCTTGCAATCTCCAATTGCAAATTCCACAAAAGGAGGGTTTCAAATCTGCTCTGTCTAAAGGAAGGTTCAATTCCGTGAGTTGAACACACGCAGCCGAAAGAAGTTACTGAGAATTCTTCTGTCTAGCGTTATATGCAGAAATCCCGTTTCCAACGAAATCCTCAAAGAGGTCCAAATATCCACTTGCAGACTTTACAAACAGAGTGTTTCCAAACTGCTCTATGAAAAAAAAGGTGAAACTCTGTGAGTCAAACGCACACATCAACAAGTGGCTGCTGAGAATGATTCCCTCTAATTTTTATACGAAGATGTTTCCTTTTCTACCATTGGTCCCAAAGTGCTTGAAATCTCCACTTTCAAATTCCACAAAAAGAGGGTTTCAAATCTGCTCTGTCTAAAGGAAGGTTCAACTCTGTGAGTTGAACACATGCAGCCCAAAATGTTACTGAGAATTCTTCTGTCTAGCGTTATATGCAGAAATCCCGTTTCCAATGAAATCCTCAAAGAGGTCCAAACAACTACTTGTAGACTTTACAAACAGAGTGTTTCCAAACTGCTCTATGAAAAGAAAGGTTAAACCCTGTGAGTGGAACGCACACATCACCAAGTGGTTGCTGAGAATGATTCTCTCTAGTTTTTATACGAAGATATTTCCTTTTCTACCGTTGGCCGATAAGCGCTTGAAATCTCCAATTGCAAATTCCACAAAAAGAGGGTTCCAAATCTGCTCTGTCTAAAGGAAGGTTCAACTCTGTGAGTTTATCACACACAGCCCAAAGAAGTTACTGAGAATTCTTCTGACTAGAGTTATTCGCAGAAATCCCGTTTCCAACGAAATCCTCAAAGAAGTCCAAATATCCACTTGCAGACTTTACAAACAGAGTGTTTCCAATCTGCTCTATGAAAAGAAAGGTTAAACTCTATGAGTGGAACGCACACATCACCAAGTGGTTGCTGAGAATGATTCCCTCTAGTTTTTATACGAAGATATTTCCTTTTCTACCGTTGACCCCAAAGCGCTTGAAATCTCCACTTGCAAATTCCACAAAAACAGGTTTTCAAATCTGCTCTGTCTAAAGGAAGGTTCAAGTCTGTGAGATGAACACACGCAACCCAAAGAAGTTACTGAGAATTCTTCTAACATTAGATGAAGAAATCCCGTTTCCAACGAAATCCTCAAAGAGGTCCAAATATCCACTTGCAGACTTTACAAACAGAATGTTTCCAAAGTGCTCTATGAAAAGAAAGGTTAAACTCTGTGATTGGAACGCACACATCACAAAGTGGTTTCTGAGAATGATTCTCTGTAGTTTTTATACGAAGAAATTTCCTTTTCTACCGTTGGCCGCAAAGCGGTTGAAATCTCCACTTGCAAATTCCACAAAAAGGGGGTTTCAAATCTGCTCTGTGTAAAGGAAGGTTCAACTCTGTGAGCTGAACACACGCAGCACAAAGAAGTTACTGAGAATTCTTCTGTCTATCGTTATATGCAGAAATCCCGTTTCCAAAGAAATTCAAAGAGAGGTCCAAATATCCACTTGCAGACTTTACAAACAGAGTGTTTCCAAAGTGCTCTATGAAAAGAAAGGTTACACTCTGTGCGTGGAAAGCACACATCACAAAGTGGTTGCTGAGAATGATTCCCTCTGGTTTATATACGAAGATATTTCCTTTTCTACCGTTGGCCCCAATGCGCTTGAAATCTCCACTTGCAATTTCCACAAAAAGAGGGTTTCAAATCTGCTCTGTCTAAAGGAAGGTTCAACTCTGTGAGTTGAACACAGGCAGCACAAAGATGTTACTGAGAATTCTTCTGTCGAGCGTTATATGCAGAAATCCCGTTTCCAACGAAACCCTCAAACAGGTCCAAATATCCACTTGCAGACATTACAAACAGAGTGTTTCCAAACTGCTCTATTAAAAGAAACGTTAAACTCTGTGCGAGGAAAGCACACATCACCAAGTGGTTGCTGAGAATGATTCCCTCTAGTTTTTATAGGAAGATATTTCGTTTTCTACCGTTGGCCCCTAAGCGCCTGAAATCTCCACTTGCAAGTTCCACAAAAAGAGGGTTTCAAGTCTCCTCTGTCTAAAGGATGGTTCAACTCTGTGAGTTGAACACACCCAGCCAAAAGAAGTTACTGAAAATTCTTCTGTCTATAGTTATTCGCAGAAAACCCGTTTTCTACGAAATCCTCAAAGAGGTCCAAATATTTACTTGCAGACATTACAAACAGAGTGTTTCCAAACTGCACTATGAAAAGAAAGGAGAAACTCTGTGAGTGGAACGCACACATCACCAAGTGGTTGCTCAGAATGATTCCCACTAGTTTTTATACGAAGATATTTCCTTTACTACCGTAGGCCCCAAAGTGCTTGAAATCTCCAATTGCAAATTCCAAAAAAAGAGGGTTTCAAATCTGCTCTGTCTAAAGGAAGGTTCAACTCTGTGAGTTGAACACACGCAGCCCAAATAAGTTACTGAGAATTCTTCTGTCTAGCGTTATATGCAGAAATCCCGTTTCCAACGAAATCCTCAAATAGGTCCAAATATCCACTTGCAGACTTTACAAACAGAGTGTTTCCAAACTGCTCTATGAAAAAAAAGGTGAAACTCTGTGAGTCAAACGCACACATCAACAAGTGGCTGCTGAGAATGATTCCCTCTAGTTTTTATACGAAGATGTTTCCCTTTCTACCATTGGCCCCAAAGTGCTTGAAATCTCCACTTTCAAATTCCACAAAAGAGGGTTTCTAATCTGCTGTGTCTAAAGGAAGGTTCAACTGTGTGAGTTGAACACACCAAGCCGAAAGAAGTTACTGAGAATTCATCTGTCTAGCGTTATATGCAGAAATCCCGTATCTAACGAAATCCTCAAAGAGGTCCAAATATCCACTTGCAGACTTTACAAACAGAGTGGTTCCAAACTGCTCTCTGAAAAGAAAGGAGAAACTCTGTGAGTGGAACACACACATCACCAAGTGGTTGCTCAGAATGATTCCCACTAGTTTTTATACGAAGATATTTCCTTTTCTACCGTAGGCCCCAAAGCGCTTGAAATCTCCAATTGCAAATTCCAAAAAAAGAGGGTTTCAAATCTGCTCTGTCTAAAAGAAGGTTCAAATCTGTGAGTTGAACACACGCAGCCGAAAGAAGTTACTGAGAATTCTTCTGTCTAGCGTTATATGCAGAAATCCCGTTTCCAACGAAATCCTCAAATAGGTCCAAATATCCACTTGCAGACTTTACAAACAGAGTGTTTCCAAACTGCTCTATGAAAAAAAAGGTGAAACTCTGTGAGTCAAACGCACACATCAACAAGTGGCTGCTGAGAATGATTCCCTCTAGTTTTTATACGAAGATGTTTCCTTTTCTACCGTTGGCCCCAAAGTGCTTGAAATCTCCACTTTCAAATTCCACAAAAAGAGGGTTTCTAATCTGCTGTGTCTAAAGGAAGGTTCAGCTCTGTGAGTTGAACACACGCAGCCCAAAGAAGTTACTGAGAATTCTTCTGTCTAGAGTTATTCGCAGAAATCCCGTTTTCAAAGAAATCCTCAAAGAGGTCCAAATATCCACTTGCAGATTTTACAAACAGAGTGTTTCCAAACTGCTCTATGAAAAGAAAGGTTAAATTCTGAGAGTGGAATGCACACATCACCAAGTGGTTGCTGAGAATGATTCCCTCTAGTTTTTATACGAAGATATTTCCTTTTCTACCGTTGGCCCCTAAGCGCATGGAATCTCCAATTGCAAGTTCCACAAAAAGAGGGTTTCAAGTCTCCTCTGTCTAAAGGATGGTTCAACTCTGTGAGTTGAACACACCCAGCCGAAAGAAGTTACTGAAAATTCTTCTGTCTATAGTTATTCAAAGAAAACCCGTTTTCAACGAAATCCTGAAAGAGGTCAAAATATGCACTTGCAGACTTTACAAACAGAGTGTTTCCAAACTGTACTATGAAAAGAAATGAGAAACTCTGTGAGTGGAGTGCACACATCACCAAGCGGTTGCTCAGAATGATTCCCACTAGTTTTTATACAAAGATATTTCCTTTTCTAAAAATTGGCCCCAAAGCGCTTGAAATCTCCACTTGCAAATTCAACAAAAAGAGGGTTTCAAATCTGCTATGCCTAAAGGAAGGTTCAACTCTGTGAGTTGAACACACACAGCCCAAAGAAGTTACTGAGAATTCTTCTGTCTAGAGTTATTTGCAGAAAACCCGTTTCCAACGAAATCATGAAAGAGGACCAAATATCCAATCGCAGACTTTACAAACAGAGTGTTTCCAAACTGCTCTATGAAAAGAAAGGTTTACCTCTGTGAGTGGAACGCACACATCACCAAGTGGTTGCTGAGAATGATTCTCTCTAGTTTTTATACGAAGATGTTTCCTTTTCTACCGTTGGCCGCAAAGCTCCTGAAAACTCCTCTTGCAAATTCCACAAAAAGAGGGTTTCAAATCTGCTGTGTCTAAAGGAGGGTTCAACTCTGTGAGTTGAACACACGCAGCACAAAGAAGTTACTGAGAATTCTTCTGTCTAGCGTTATATGCAGAAACCACGTTTCCAACGAAATCCTCAAAGAGGTCCAAATGCCCACTTGCAGAATTTACAAACAGAGTGTTTCCAAACTGCTCTATGAAAAGAAAGTTTAAACTCTGGGAGTGGAACGCACACATTGCAAAGTGGTTGCTGAGAATGATTCTCTCTAGTTTTTATACGAAGATGTTTCCTTTTCTACCGTTGGCCGCAAAGCCCTTCAAATTTCCACATGCAAATTCCACAAAAAGAGGGTTTCAAATCTGCTCTGTCTAAAGGAAGGTTCAACTCTATCAGTTGAACACACGCAGCCCAAAGAAGTTACTGAGAATTCTTCTGTCTAGCGTTATATGCAGGAATCCCGTTTCCAACGAAATCCTCAAAGAGGCACAAATATCCAATTGCAGAATTTACAAACAGAGTGTTTCCAAGCTGCTCTATGAAAAGAAAGGTTAAACTCTGTGAGTGGGACGCACACGTCACCAAGTGGTTGCTGAGAATGATTCCCTCTAGTTTTTATACGAAGATATTTCCTTTTCTACCGTAGGCCCCAAAGCGCTTGGAATCTCCACTTGCAAATTCCACAAAAAGAGGGTTTCAAATCTGCTCTGTCTAAAGGAAGGTTCAAATCTGTGAGTTGAACACAGGCAGCACAAATAAGTTACTGAGAATTCTTCTGTCTAGAGTTATTCGCAGAAATCCCGTTTCCAACGAAATCCGCAGAGAGGTCCAAATATCCACTTGCAGACTTTACAAACAGGGTGTTTACAAACTGCTCTAAGAAAGGAAAGGTTAAACTCTGTGAGTGGGATGCACACATCACCAAGTGGTTGCTGAGAATGATTCTCTGCAGTTTTTATTCGAAGATATTTCCTTTTCTACCGTTGGCTGATAAGCGCTTGAAATCTCCACTTGCAAATTCCACAAAAAGAGGGTTTCAAATCTGCTCTGACTAAAGGAAGGTTCAACTCTGTGAGTGGAACACACACAGCCCAAAGAAGTTACTGAGAATTCTTCTGTCTAGAGTTATTCGCAGAAATCCCGTTTCCAACGAAATCCACAAAGAAGTCCAAATATCCACTTGCTGACTTTACAAACAGAGTGTATCCAAACTGCACTATGAAAAGAAAGGTTAAACTCTGTGAGTGGAACGCACACATCACCAAGTGGTTACTGAGAATGATTCCCTGTAGTTTTTATACGAAGATATGTCCTTTTCAACCATAGGCCCCAAAGCGCTTGAAATATCCACTTGCAAATTCCACAAAAAGAGGGTTTCATATCTGCTCTGTCTAAAGGAAGGTTCAACTCTGTGAGTTGAACCCACGCAGCACAAAGAAGTTAATGAGAATTCTTCTGTCTTGCGTTATATGCAGAAATCCCGTTTCCAACAAAATCCGCAGAGAGGTCAAAATATCGACTTGCAGACTTTACAAACAGGGTGTTTCCAAACTGCTCTATGAAAAGAAAGGTTAAACACTGTGAGTGGGATGCACACATCACCAAGTGGTTGCTGAGAATGATTCTCTCTAGTTTTTATTCGAAGATATTTCCTTTTCTACCATTGGCCGAGAAGCGCTTGAAATTTCCACTTGCAAATTCCACAAAAAGAGGGTTTCTAATCTGCTCTGTCTAAAGGAAGGTTCAACTCTGTGAGTTGAACACACGCAGCCCAAATAAGTTACTGAGAATTCTTCTGTCTAGAGTTATTCGCAGAAATCCCTTTTCCAACGAAATCCTCAAAGAGGTCCAAATATCCTCTTGCAGACTTTACAAACAGAGTGTTTCCAAACCGCTCTATGAAAAGAAAGGTTAAAATCTGTGAGTGGAACGCACACATCACCAAGTGGTTGCTGAGAATGATTCTCTCTAGTTTTTATACTAAGATGTTTCCTTTTCTAACGTTGGCCGCAAAGCGCTTGAAATCTCCACTTGCAAATTTTACAAAAACAGGGTTTCAAATCTGCTCTGTCTAAAGGAAGGTTCAACTCTGTGAGTTGAACCCACGCAGCACAAAGAAGTTAATGAGAATTCTTCTGTCTTGCGTTATATGCAGAAATCCCGTTTCCAACAAAATCCGCAGAGAGGTCCAAATATCGCCTTGCAGACTTTACAAACAGGTTGTTTCCAAACTCTTCTATGAAAAGAAAGGTTAAACTCTGTGAGTGGGATGCACACATCACCAAGTGGTTGCTGAGAATGATTCTCTCTAGTTTTTATTCGATGATATTTCCTTTTCTACCATAGGCCAACAAGCGCTTGAAATCTCCACTTGCAAATTCCACAAAAAGAGGTTTTCAAATCTGCTCTGTCTAAAGGAAGGTTCAAATTTGTGAGTTGAACACACGCAGCCCAAAGAACTTACTGAGAATTCTTCTGTCTAGAGTTATTCAGAGAAATCCCGTTTCCAACGAAATCCTCAAAGAGGTCCAAATATCCACTTGCAGACTTTACAAACAGAGTGTTTCCAAACTGCTCTATGAAAAGAAAGGTTAAACTCTGTGAGTGGAACGCACACATCACCAAGTGGTTGCTGACAATGATTCCCTCTAGTTTTTATACGAAGATATTTCCTTTTCTACCGTAGGCCCCAAAGCGCTTGAGATCTCCACTTGCAAATTCCACAAAAAGAGGGTTTCAAATCTGCTCTGTGTAAAGGAAGGTTCAACTCTGTGAGCTGAACACACGCAGTACCAAGAAGTTACTGAGAATTCTTCTGTCTGGCGATATATGCAGAAATCCCGTTTCCAACGAAATCCGCAGAGAGGTCCAAATATCCACTTGCAGAATTTACAAACAGGGTGTTTCCAAACTGCTCTATGAAAAGAAAGTTAAACTCTGTGAGTGGGATGCACACATCACCAAGCGGTTTCTGAGAATGATTCTCTCTAGTTTTTATTCGAAGATATTTCATTTTCTACCGTTGGCCGAAAAGCACTTGAAATTTCCACTTGCAAATTCCACAAAAAGAGGGTTTCTAATCTGCTCTGTCTAAAGGAAGGTTCAACTCTGTGAGTTGAACACACGCAGCCCAAATAAGTTACTGAGAATTCTTCTGTCTATAGTTATTCGCAGAAAACCCTTTTCCAACGAAATCCTCAAAGAGGTCCAAATATCCACTTGCAGACTTTACAAACAGAGTGTTTCCAAACCGCTCTATGAAAAGAAAGGTTAAAATCTGTGAGTGGAACGCACACATCACCAAGTGGTTGCTGAGAATGATTCTCTCTAGTTTTTATACGAAGATGTTTCCTTTTCTAACGTTGGCCACAAAGCGCTTGAAATCTCCACTTGCAAATTTTACAAAAACAGGGTTTCAAATCTGCTCTGTCTAAAGGAAGGTTCAACTCTGTGAGTTGAACCCACGCAGCACAAAGAAGTTAATGAGAATTCTTCTGTCTTGCATTATATGCAGAAATCCCGTTTCCAACAAAATCCGCAGAGAGGTCCAAATATCGACTTGCCGACTTTACAAACAGGGTGTTTCCAAACTGTTCTATGAAAAGAAAGGTTAAACTCTGTGAGTGGGATGCACACATCACCATGTGGTTGCTGAGAATGATTCTCTCTAGTTTTTATTCGAAGATATTTCCTTTTCTACCATAGGCCGAGAAGCGCTTGAAATCTCCTCTTGCAAATTCCACAAAAAGAGGTTTTCAAATCTGCTCTGTCTAAAGGAAGGTTCAACTCTGTGAGTTGAACACTCGCAGCACAAAGAACTTAGTGAGAATTCTTCTGTCTAGAGTTATTCAGAGAAATCCCGTTTCTAACGAAATCCTCAAAGAGGTCCAAATATCCACTTGCAGACTTTACAAACAGAGTGTTTCCAAACTGCTCTATGAAAAGACAGGTTAAACTCTGTGAGTGGAACCCACACAACACCAAGTGGTTGCTGAGAATGATTCTCTCTAGTTTTTCTACGAAGATGTTTCCTTTTCTACCGTTGGCGGCAAAGCGCTTGAAATCTCCACTTGCAAATTCCACAAAAAGAGGGTTTCAAATCTGCTCTGTCTAAAGGAAGGTTCAACTCCATGAGTTGAACACACGCATCCCAAAGAAGTTACTGAGAATTCTTCTGTCTAGCGTTATGTGCAGGAATCCCGTTTCCAACGAAATCCTCAAAGAGGTCCAAATATCCACTTGCAGACTTTACAAACAGAGTGTTTCCAAACTGCTCTATGAAAAGAAAGCTTAAACTCTGTGAGTGGAAGGCACACATCACCAAGTGGTTGCTGAGAATGATTCCCTCTAGTTTTTATGCGAAGATATTTCCTTTTCTACAGAAGGCCCCAATGCGCTTGAAATCTCCACTTGCAAATTCCACAAAAAGAGGGCTTCAAATCTGCTCTGTCTAAAGGAAGGTTCAACTCTGTTAGCTGAACACACGCAGCACCAAGAAGTTACTGAGAATTCTTCTGTCTGGCGTTATATGCAGAAATCCCGTTTCCAACGAAATCCGCAGAGAGGTCCAAATATCCACTTGCTGACTTTACAAACAGGGTGTTTCCAAACTGCTCTATGAAAAGAAAGTTAAACTCTGTGAGTGAGATGCACACATCACCAAGTGGTTTCTGAGAATGATTCTCTCTAGTTTTTATTCGAAGATATTTCCTTTTCTACCGTTGGCCGAAAAGCGCTTGAAATTTCCACTTGCAAATTCCACAAAAAGAGGGTTTCTAATCTGCTCTGTCTAAAGGAAGGTTCAACTCTGTGAGTTGAACACACGCAGCCCAAATAAGTTACTGAGAATTCTTCTCTCTAGAGTTATTCGCAGAAATCCCTTTTCCAACAAAATCCTCAAAGAGGTCCAAATATCCACTTGCAGACTTCACAAACAGAGTGTTTCCAAACCGCTCTATGAAAAGAAAGGTTAAAATCTGTGAGTGGAACGCACACATCACCAAGTGGTTGCTGAGAATGATTCTCTCTAGTTTTTATACGAAAATGTTTCCTTTTCTTCCGTTGGCCACAAAGCGCTTGAAAACTCCACCTGCAAATTCCACAAAAACAGGGTTTCAAATCTGCTGTGTCAAAAGGAAGGTTCAACTCTGTGAGTTGAACACACGCAGCCAAAAGAAGTTACTGAGAATTCTTCTGTCTAGCGATATATGCAGAAATCCCGTTTCCAACGAAATCCTGAAAGAGGTCCAAATGTCCACTTGCAGACTTTACAAACAGAGTGTTTCCAAACGGCTCTATGAAAAGAAAGGTTAAGCTCTGTGAGTGGAACGCACACATCACCAAGTGGTTGCTGAGAATGATTCTCTCTAGTTTTTATTCGAAGATATTTCCTTTTCTACCGTAGGCCCCAAAGCGCTTGAAATCTCCACTTGCAAATTCCACAAAAAGAGGGTTTCAAATTTGCTCTGTCTAAAGGAAGGTTCAACTCTGTGAGTTGAACACACGCAGACCAAAGAAGTTAATGAGAATTCTTCTGTCTTGCGTTATATGCAGAAATCCCGTTTCCAACAAAATCCGCAGAGAGGTCCAAATATCGACATGCAGACTTTACAAACAGGGTGTTTCCTAACTGCTCTATGAAAAGAAAGGTTAAACTCTGTGAGTGGGATGCACACATCACCAAGTGGTTGCTGAGAATGATTCTCTCTAGTTTTTATTCGAAGATATTTCCTTTTCTACCATAGGCCGAGAAGCGCTTGAAATCTTCACTTGCAAATTCCACAAAAAGAGGTTTTCAAATCTGCTCTGTCTAAAGGAAGGTTCAACTCTGTGAGTTGAACACACGCAGCCCAAAGAAGTTACTGAGAATTCTTCTGTCTAGCGTTATATGCAGGAATCCCGTTTCCAATGAAATCCTCAAAGAGGCCAAATATACACTTGCAGACTTTACAAACAGAGTGTTTCCAAACTGCTCTACGAAAAGAAAGGTTAAACTCTGTGAGTGGAATGCACACATCACCAAGTGGTTGCTGAGAATGATTCCCTCTAGTTTTCATACGAAGATATGTCCTTTTCAACCGTAGGCCCCAAAGCGCTTGAAATCTCCACTTGCAAATTCCACAAAAAGAGGGTTTCAAATCTGCACTGTCTAAAGGAAGGTTCAACTCTGTGAGTTGAACGCACGCAGCACCAAGAAGTTACTGAGAATTCTTCTGTCTAGCGTTATATGCAGAAATCCCGTTTCCAAGAAAATCCGCAGAGAGGTCCAAATATCCACTTGCAGACTTTACAAACAGGGTGTTTCCAAACTGCTCTATGAAAAGAAAGGTTAAACTCTGTGAGTGGGATGCAAACATCACGAAGTGGTTGCTGAGAATGATTCTCTCTAGTTTTTATTTGAAGATATTTCCTTTTCTACCGTTGGCCGATAAGCGCTTGAAATCTCCACTTGCAAATTCCACAAAAAGAGGGTTTCAAATCTGCTCTGTCTAAAGGAAAGTTCAACTCTGTGAGTGGAACACACACAGCCCAAAGAAGTTACTGAGAATTCTTCTGTCTAGAGTTATTCGCAGAAATCCCGTTTCCAACGAAATCCTCAAAGAGGTCCAAACGTCCACTTGCAGACTTTACAAACAGAGTGTTTCCAAACTGCTCTATGAAAAGAAAGATTAAACTCTGTGACTGGAATGCACACATTACCACGTGGATGCTGAGAATGATTCTCTCTAGTTTTTATACGAAGATGTTTCCTTTTCTACCATTGGCTGCAAAGCGCATGAAATCTCCACTTGCAAATTCCACAAAAAGAGGGTTTCAAATCTGCTCTGTCTAAAGGAAGGTTCAACTCCATGAGTTGAACACACAGCCCAAAGAAGTTACTGAGAATTCTTCTGTCTAGCGTTATGTGCAGGAATCCCATTTCCAACGAAATCCTCAAAGAGGTCCAAATATCCACTTGCAGACTTTACAAACATAGTGTTTCCAAACTGCTCTATGAAAAGAAAGGAGAAACTCTGTGAGTGGAACGCACACATCACCAAGTGGTTGCTCAGAATGATTCCCACTAGTTTTTATACGTAGATATTTCCTTTTCTACCATTGGCCGCAAAGCGCTTGAAATCTCCACTTTCAAATTCCACAAAAAGAGGGTTTCAAATCTGCTCTGTCTAACGGAAGGTTCAACTATGTGAGTTGAACACACGCAGCCCAAAAAGTTACTGAGAATTCTTCTGTCTAGCGTTATATGCAGGAATCCCGTTTCCAATGAAATCCTCAAAGAGGTCCAAATGTCCCCTTGCAGACTTTGCAAACAGAGTGTTTCCAAACTGCTCTATGAAAAGACAGGTTAAACCATGTGAGTGGAACGCACACATCACCAAGTGGTTGCTGAGAATGATTCTCTCTAGTTTTTATATGAAGATATTTCATTTTCTACCGTTGGCCGGTAAGCGCTTGAAATCTCCAATTGCAAATTCCACAAAAAGAGGGTTTCAAATCTGCTCTATCTAAAGGAAGATTCAACTCTGTGAGTTTATCACACACAGCCCAAAGAAGTTACTGAGAATTCTTCTGACTAGAGTTATTCGCAGAAATCCCGTTTCCAACGAAATCCTCAAAGAAGTCCAAATATCCACTTGCAGACTTTACAAACAGAGTGTTTCCAATCTGCTCTTTGAAAAGAAAGGTTAAACTCTGTGATTGGAACGCACACATCACAAAGTGGTTTCTGAGAATGATTCTCTGTAATTTTTATATGAAGAAATTTCCTTTTCTACCGTTGGCCGCAAAGCGCTTGAAATCTCTACTTGTAAATTCCACAAAAAGAGGTTTTCTAATCTGCTCTGTATAAAGGAAGGTTCAACTCTGTGAGCTGAACACACGCAGTACAAAGAAGTTACTGAGAATTCTGTCTATCGTTATATGCAGAAATCCCGTTTCCAACGAAATTCAAAGAGAGGTCCAAATATCCACTTGCAGAATTTACAAACAGAGTGTTTCCAAAGTGCTCTATGAAAAGAAAGGTTACACTATGTGCGTGGAAAGCACACATCACCAAGTGGTTGCTGAGAATGATTCCCTCTAGTTTTTATACGAAGATATTTCCTTATCTAACTTTGGCCGAAAAGCGCTTGAAATCTCCACTTGCAAATTCCACAAAAAGGGTTTCAAATCTGCTCTGTCTAAAGGAAGGTTCAACTCTGTGAGTTGAACAGAGGCAGCACAAAGATGTTACTGAGAATTCTTCTGTCTAGCGTTATATGCAGAAATACCGTTTCCAACGAAACCCTCAAATAGGTCCAAATATCCACTTGCAGACATTACAAACAGAGTGTTTCCAAACTGCTCTATGAAAAGAAACGTTAAACCCTGTGCGAGGAAAGCACACATCACCAAGTGGTTGCTGAGAATGATTCTCTCTAGTTTTTATACGAAGATATTTCCTTTTCTAAAAATTTGCCCCAAAGCGCTTGAAATCTCCACTTGCAAATTCCACAAAAAGAGGGTTTCAAATCTGCTCTGTCTAAAGGAAGGTTCAACCCTGTGAGTTGAACACACGCAGCCCAAAGAAGTTACTGAGAATTCTTCTGTCTAGAGTTATTCGCAGAAAACCAGTTTTCAACTAAATCCTCAAAGAGGTCCAAATATTCACTTGCAGACATTACAAACAGAGTGTTTCCAAACTGCTCTATGAAAAGAAAGGAGAAACTCTGTGAGTGGAACGCACACATCTCCAAGTGGTTGCTCAGAATGATTCCCACTAGTTTTTAAATGAAGATATTTCCTTTTCTACCGTAGGCCCTAAAGCGTATGAAATCTCCAATAGCAAATTCCACAAAAAGAGGGTTTCAAATCTGCTCTGTCTAAAGGAAGTTTCAACTCTGTGAGTTGAACACATGCAGCCGAAAGAAGTTACTGAGAATTCTTCTGTCTAGCGTTATATGCAGAAATCCCGTTTTCAACGAAATCCTCAAACAGGTTCAAATATCCACTTCCAGACTTTACAAACAGAGTGTTTCCAATCTGCTCTATGAAAAGAAAGGAGAAACTCTGTGAGTGAAACGCACACATCACCAAGTGGTTGCTCAGAATGATTCCCACTAGTTTTTATACGAAGATATTTCCTTTACTACCGTAGGCCCCAAAGCGCTTGAAATCGCCAATTGCAAATTCCAAAAAAAGAGGGTTTCAAATCTGCTCTGTCTAACGGAAGGTTCAACTCTGTGAGTTGAACACACGCAGCCCAAAGAAGTTACTGAGAATTCTTCTGTCTAGCGTTATATGCAGAAATCCCGTTTCCAACGAAATCCTCAAAGAGGTCCAAATATCCACTTGCAGACTTTACAAACAGAGTGTTTCCAAACTGCTCTATGAAAAGAAAGGTGAAGCTCTGTGAGTCAAACGCACACATCAACAAGTGGTTGCTCAGAACGATTCCCACTAGTTTTTATACGAAGATATTTCCTTTTCTAAAATTGGCCCCAAAGCGCTTGAAATCACCAATTGCAAATTCCACAAAAAGAGGGTTTCAAATCTGCTCTGTCTAAAGGAACGTTCAACTCTGTGAGTTGAACACACGCAGCCCAAAGACGTTACTGAGAATTCTTCTGTCTAGAGTTATTCGCAGAAATCCCGTTTTCAATGAAATCCTCAAAGAAGTCCAAATATCCACTTGCAGACTTTACAAACAGAGTGTTTCCAAACTGCTCTATGAAAAGAAAGGAGAAACTCTGTGAGTGGAACGCACACATCACCAAGTGGTTGCTCAGAATGATTCCCACTAGTTTTTATACGAAGATATATCCTTTTCTACAGTAGGCCCCAAAGCGCTTGAAATCTCCAATTGCAAACTCCACAAAAAGAGGGTTTCAAATCTGCTCTGTCTAAGGAAGGTTCAAGTCTGTGAGTTGAACACACGCAGCCCAAAGAAGTTACTGAGAATTCTTCTGTCTAGCGTTATATGCAGAAATCCCGTTTTCAACGAAATCCTCAAAGAGGTCCAAATATCCACTTGCAGACTTTACAAACAGAGTGTTTCCAAACTGCTCTATTAAAAGAAAGGTTAAATTCTGTGAGTGGAACGCACACATCACCAAGTGGATGCTGAGAATGATTCCCTCCAGTTTTTATACGAACATATTTCCTTTTCTACCGTTGGCCCCTAAGCGCTTGGAATCTCCACTTGCAAGTTCCACAAAAAGAGGGTTTCAAGTCTCCTCTGTCTAAAGGATGGTTCAACTCTGTGAGTTGAACACACCCAGCCGAAAGAAGTTACTGAGAATTCTTCTGTCTAGCGTTATATGCAGAAATCTCGTTTCCAACGAAATCCTCAAAGATGTCCAAATATCCACTTGCAGACTTTACAAACAGGGTGTTTCCAAACTGCTCTATGAAAAGAAAGGTTAAACTCTGTGAGTGGTATGCACACATCACCAAGTGGGTGCTGAGAATGATTCTCTCTAGTTTTTATTCGAAGATATTTTCTTTACTACCGTTGGCCGCAAAGCCCTTGAAATCTCCACTTGCAAATTCCACAAAAAGAGGCTTTCAAATCTGCTCTGTCTAAAGGAAGGTTCAACTCTGTGAGTTGAACACACGCAGCCCAAAGTAGTTACTGAGAATTCTTCTGTCTAGCGTTATATGCAGGAATCCCGATTCCAAAGAAATCCTCAAAGAGGTCCAAATATCCAATTGCAGACTTTACAAACAGAGTGTTTCCAAACTGCTCTATGAAAAGAAAGGTTAAACTCTGAGAGTGGAACGCACACATCACCAAGTGGTTGCTCAGAATGATTCCCACTAGTTTTTATACGAAGATATTTCCTTTTCTAAAAATTTGCCCCAAAGCGCTTGAAATCTCCAATTGCAAATTCCACAAAAAGAGGGTTTCAAATCTGCTCTGTCTAACGGAAGGTTCAACTCTGTGAGTTGAACACACGCAGCCCAAAGAAGTTACTGAGAATTCTTCTGTCTATAGTTATTCGCAGAAAACCAGTTTTCAACTAAATC
Source organism: Gorilla gorilla gorilla (assembly GCF_029281585.2). Lineage (NCBI taxonomy): Eukaryota > Metazoa > Chordata > Mammalia > Primates > Hominidae > Gorilla > Gorilla gorilla. Next base: position 71,620,982 of record NC_073230.2, on the reverse strand, counting down.
CTCAAAGAGGTCCAAATATTCACTTGCAGACATTACAAACAGAGTGTTTCCAAACTGCACTATGAAAAGAAAGGAGAAACTCAGTGAGTGGAATGAACACATCTCCAAGTGGTTGCTCAGAATGATTCCCACTAGTTTTTATATGAAGATATTTCCTTTTCTACCGTAGGCCCCAAAGTGCTTGAAATCTCCAATTGCAAACTCCACAAAAAGAGGGTTTCAAATCTGCTCTGTCTAAAGGAAGGTTCAAATCTGTGAGTTGAACACATGCAGCCCGAAGAAGTTACTGAGAATTCTTCGGTCTAGCGTTATTCGCAGAAATCCCGTTTTCAATGAAATCCTCAAAGAGGTCCAAATATCCACTTGCAGACTTTACAAACAGAGTGTTTCCAAACTGCTCTATGAAAAGAAAGGAGAAACTCTCTGAGTGGAACGCACACATCACCAAGTGGTTGCTCAGAATGATTCCCACTAGTTTTTATACGAAGATATATCCTTTTCTACAGTAGGCCCCAAAGCGCTTGAAATCTCCAATTGCAAACTCCACAAAAAGAGGGTTTCTAATCTGCTCTGTCTAAGGAAGGTTCAAGTCTGTGAGTTGAACACACGCAGCCCAAAGAAGTTACTGAGAATTCTTCTGTCTAGCGTTATATGCAGAAATCCCGTTTCCAAAGAAATCGTCAAAGAGGTCCAAATATCCAATTGCAGACTTTACAAACAGAGTGTTTCCAAACTGCTCTATGAAAACAAAGGTGAAACTCTGTGAGTCAAACGCACACATCAACAAGTGGCTGCTGAGAATGATTCCCTCTAGTTTTTATACGAAGATGTTTCCATTTCTACCGTTGGCCCCAAAGTGCTTGAAATCTCCACTTTCAAATTCCACAAAAAGAGGGTTTCTAATCTGCTGTGTCTAAAGGAAGGTTCAACTCTGTGAGTTGAACACACCCAGCCGAAAGAAGTTACTGAGAATTCTTCTGTCTATAGTTATTCGCAGAAAACCCGTTTTCAACGAAATCCTCAAAGAGGTCCAATTATTCACTTGCAGACTTTACAAACAGAGTGTTTCCAAACTGCACTATGAAAAGAAATGAGAAACTCTGTGAGTGGAATGCACAGATAACCAAGCGGTTGCTCAGAATGATTCCCAATAGTTTTTATAAGAAGATATTTCCTTTTCTAAAAATTGGCCCCAAAGCGCTTGAAATCTCCAATTGCAAATTCCACAAAAAGAGGGTTTCAAATGTGCTCTGTCTAAAGGAAGGTTCAACTCTGTGAGTTGAACACACGCAGCACAAAGAAGTTACTGAGAATTCTTCTGTCTAGCGTTATATGCAGAAATCCCGTTTCCAACGAAATACTCAAAGAGGTCCAAATATCCACTTGCAGACTTTACAAACAGAGTGTTTCCAAACTGCTCTATGAAAAGAAAGGTTAAACTCTGTGAGTGGAACGCACACATCACCAAGTGGTTGCTGGGAATGATTCTCTCTAGTTTTTATACGAAGATATTTCCTTTTCAACCGTTGGCCCCTAAGAGCTTGAAATCTCCACTGGCAAATTCCACAAAAACAGGGTTTCAAATCTGCTCTGTCTAAAGGAAGGTTCAACTCTGTGAGTTGAACACAGGCAGCCCAAAGAAGTTACTGAGAATTCTTCTGTCTAGCGTTATATGCAGAAATCACGTTTCCAGCGAAATCCTCAAAGAGGTCCAAATATCCTCTTGCAGACTTTACAAACAGAGTGTATCCAAACTTCTCTATGAAAACAAAGGTGAAACTCTGTGAGTGGAACGCACACATCACCAAGTGGTTGCTCAGAATGATTCCCTCTAGTTTTTATACGAAGTTATTCCCTTTTCTACCTTTGGCCCTAAAGCGCTTGAAATCTCCAATTGCAAATTCCACAAAAAGAGGGTTTGAAATCTGCTCTGTCTAAAGGAAGGTTCAACTCTGTGAGTTGAACACACGCAGCCCAAAGAAGTTACTGAGAATTCTTCTGTCTATAGTTATTCGCAGAAAACCCGTTTTCAACAAAATCCTCAAATAGGTCCAAATATTCACATGCAGACTTTACAAACAGAGTGTTTCCGAACTGCACTATGAAAAGAAAGGAGAAACTCTGTGAGTGGAACGCACACATCACCAAGTGGTTGCTCAGAATGATTCCCACTAGTTTTTATACGAAGATATTTCCTTTTCTAACATAGTCCCCAAAGCGCATGAAATCTCCAATTGCAAATTCCACAAAAAGTGGGCTTCAAATCTGCTCTGTCTAAAGGAAGGTTCAACTCTGTGAGTTGAACACACGCAGCCCAAAGAAGTTACTGAGAATTCTTCTGTCTAGCGTTATATGCAGAAATCCCGTTTTCAATGAAATCCTCAAAGAGGTCCAAATATCCACTTGCAGACTTTACAAACAGAGTGTTTCCAAACTGCTCTATGAAAAGAAAGGTTAAACTCCATGAGAGGAACGCACACATCACCAAGTGGTTGCTGAGAATGATTCCCTCTAGTTTTTATACGAAGATATTTCCTTTTCTACCGTAGGCCCCAAAGCGCTTGAAATCTCCACTTGCAAATTCCACAAAAAGAGGGTTTCAAGTCTCCTCTGTCTAAAGGAAGGTTCAACTCTGTGAGTTGAACACACGCAGCCCAAAGAAGTTACTGAGAATTCTTCTGTCTATATTTATTCGCAGAAAACCAGTTTTCAACTAAATCCTCAAAGAGGTCCAAATATTCACTTGCAGACATTATAAACAGAGTGTTTCCAAACTGCACTATGAAAAGAAAGGAGAAACTCTGTGAGTGGAACGAACTCATCTCCAAGTGGTTGCTCAGAATGATTCCCACTAGTTTTTATATGAAGATATTTCCTTTTCTACCGTAGGCCCCAAAGCGCTTGAAATCTCCAATTGCAAATTCCACAAAAAGAGGGTTTCAAATCTGCTCTGTCTAAGGGAAGGTTCAACTCTGTGAGTTGAACACACGCAGCCCAAAGAAGTTACTGAGAATTCTTCTGTCTAGCGTTATATGCAGAAATCCCGTTTTCAACGAAATCCTCAAAGAGGTTCAAATATCCACTTCCAGACTTTACAAACAGAGTGTTTCCAATCTGCTCTATGAAAAGAAAGGAGAAACTCTGTGAGTCAAACGCACACATCAACAAGTGGCTGCTGAGAATGATTCCCTCTAGTTTTTATACGAAGATGTTTCCTTTTCTACCATTGGCCCCAAAGTGCTTGAAATCTCCACTTTCAAATTCCACAAAAAGAGGGTTTCTAATCTGCTGTGTCTAAAGGAAGGTTCAACTCTGTGAGTTGAACACACGCAGCCCAAAGAAGTTACTGAGAATTCTTCTGTCTAGCGTTATTCGCAGAAATCCCGTTTTCAACGAAATCCTCAAAGAGGTCCAAATATCCACTTGCAGACTTTACAAACAGAGTGTTTCCAAACTGCTCTACGAAAAGAAAGCTTAAACTCTGTGAGTGGAACGCACACATCACCAAGTGGTTGCTCAGAACGATTCCCACTAGTTTTTATACGAAGATATTTCCTTTTCTAAAATTGGCTCCAAAGCGCTTGAAATCTCCAATTGCAAATTCCACAAAAAGAGGGTTTCAAATCTGCTCTGTCTAAAGGAAGGTTCAACTCTGTGAGTTGAACACACGCAGCCCAAAGACGTTACTGAGAATTCTTCTGTCTAGAGTTATTCGCAGAAATCCCGTTTTCAACGAAATCCTCAAAGAGGTCGAAATATCCACTTGCAGACTTTACAAACAGAGTGTTTCCAAACTGCTCTATGAAAAGAAAGGAGAAACTCTGTGAGTGGAACGCACACATCACCAAGTGGTTGCTGGGAATGATTCTCTCTAGTTTTTATACGAAGATATTTCCTTTTCTAACATAGTCCCCAAAGCGCTTGAAATCTCCAATTGCAAATTCCACAAAAAGTGGGTTTCAAATCTGCTCTGTCTAAAGGAAGGTTCAACTCTGTGAGTTGAACACACGCAGCCCAAAGAAGTTACTGAGAATTCTTCTGTCTAGCGTTATATGCAGAAATCCCGTTTCCAAAGAAATCGTCAAAGAGGTCCAAATATCCAATTGCAGACTTTACAAACAGAGTGTTTCCAAACTGCTCTATGAAAACAAAGGTGAAACTCTGTGAGTCAAACGCACACATCAACAAGTGGCTGCTGAGAATGATTCCCTCTAGTTTTTATACGAAGATGTTTCCATTTCTACCGTTGGCCCCAAAGTGCTTGAAATCTCCACTTTCAAATTCCACAAAAAGAGGGTTTCTAATCTGCTGTGTCTAAAGGAAGGTTCAACTCTGTGAGTTGAACACACCCAGCCGAAAGAAGTTACTGAGAATTCTTCTGTCTATAGTTATTCGCAGAAAACCCGTTTTCAACGAAATCCTCAAAGAGGTCCAAATATTCACTTGCAGACTTTACAAACAGAGTGTTTCCAAGCTGCACTATGAAAAGAAATGAGAAACTCTGTGAGTGGAATGCACACATCACCAAGCAGTTGCTCAGAATGATTCCCACTAGTTATTATACGAAGATATTTCCTTTTCTAAAAATTGGCCCCAAAGCGCTTGAAATCTCCAATTGCAAATTCCACAAAAAGAGGGTTTCAAATGTGCTCTGTCTGAAGGAATGTTCAACTCTGTGAGTTGAACACACGCAGCACAAAGAAGTTACTGAGAATTCTTCTGTCTAGCGTTATATGCAGAAATCCCGTTTCCAACGAAATACTCAAAGAGGTCCAAATATCCACTTGCAGACTTTACAAACAGAGTGTTTCCAAACTGCTCTATGAAAAGAAAGGTTAAACTCTGTGAGTGGAACGCACACATCAGCAAGTGTTTGCTGGGAATGATTCTCTCTAGTTTTTATACGAAGATATTTCCTTTTCAACCGTTGGCCCCTAAGAGCTTGAAATCTCCACTGGCCAATTCCACAAAAACAGGGTTTAAAATCTGCTCTGTCTAAAGGAAGGTTCAACTCTGTGAGTTGAACACACGGAGCCCAAAGAAGTTACTGAGAATTCTTCTGTCTAGCGTTATATGCAAAAATCACGTTCCCAGCGAAATCCTCAAAGAGGTCCAAATATCCTCTTGCAGACTTTACAAACCGAGTGTATCCAAACTTCTCTATGAAAACAAAGGTTAAACTCTGTGAGTGGAACGCAGACATCACCAAGTGGTTGCTCAGAATGATTCCCTCTAGTTTGTATACGAAGTTATTTCCTTTTCTATCATTTGCCCTAAAGCGCTTGAAATCTCCAATTGCAAATTCCACAAAAAGAGGGTTTCAAATCTGCTCTGTCTAAAGGAAGGTTCAACTCTGTGAGTTGAACACACACAGCCAAAAGAAGTTACTGAGAATTCTTCTGTCTATAGTTATTCGCAGAAAATCCGTTTTCAACGAAAACCTCAAATAGGTCCAAATATTCACTTGCAGACTTTACAAAAAGAGTGTTTCCAAACTGCACTATGAAAAGAAAGGAGAAACTCTGTGAGTGGAACGCACACATCACCAAGTGGTTGCTCAGAATGATTCCCACTAGTTTTTATACGAAGATATTTCCTTTTCTAACATAGTCCCCAAAGCGCATGAAATCTCCAATTGCAAATTCCACAAAAAGTGGGCTTCAAATCTGCTCTGTCTAAAGGAAGGTTCAACTCTGTGAGTTGAACACACGCAGCCCAAAGAAGTTACTGAGAATTCTTCTGTCTAGCGTTATATGCAGAAATCCCGTTTTCAACGAAATCCTCAAAGAGGTTCAAATATCCACTTCCAGACTTTACAAACAGAGTGTTTCCAATCTGCTCTATGAAAAGAAAGGAGAAACTCTGTGAGTCAAACGCACACATCAACAAGTGGCTGCTGAGAATGATTCCCTCTAGTTTTTATACGAAGATGTTTCCTTTTCTACCATTGGCCCCAAAGTGCTTGAAATCTCCACTTTCAAATTCCACAAAAAGAGGGTTTCTAATCTGCTGTGTCTAAAGGAAGGTTCAACTCTGTGAGTTGAACACACGCAGCCCAAAGAAGTTACTGAGAATTCTTCTGTCTAGCGTTATTCGCAGAAATCCCGTTTTCAACGAAATCCTCAAAGAGGTCCAAATATCCACTTGCAGACTTTACAAACAGAGTGTTTCCAAACTGCTCTACGAAAAGAAAGCTTAAACTCTGTGAGTGGAACGCACACATCACCAAGTGGTTGCTCAGAACGATTCCCACTAGTTTTTATACGAAGATATTTCCTTTTCTAAAATTGGCTCCAAAGCGCTTGAAATCTCCAATTGCAAATTCCACAAAAAGAGGGTTTCAAATCTGCTCTGTCTAAAGGAAGGTTCAACTCTGTGAGTTGAACACACGCAGCCCAAAGACGTTACTGAGAATTCTTCTGTCTAGAGTTATTCGCAGAAATCCCGTTTTCAACGAAATCCTCAAAGAGGTCGAAATATCCACTTGCAGACTTTACAAACAGAGTGTTTCCAAACTGCTCTATGAAAAGAAAGGAGAAACTCTGTGAGTGGAACGCACACATCACCAAGTGGTTGCTGGGAATGATTCTCTCTAGTTTTTATACGAAGATATTTCCTTTTCTAACATAGTCCCCAAAGCGCTTGAAATCTCCAATTGCAAATTCCACAAAAAGTGGGTTTCAAATCTGCTCTGTCTAAAGGAAGGTTCAACTCTGTGAGTTGAACACACGCAGCCCAAAGAAGTTACTGAGAATTCTTCTGTCTAGCGTTATATGCAGAAATCCCGTTTCCAAAGAAATCGTCAAAGAGGTCCAAATATCCAATTGCAGACTTTACAAACAGAGTGTTTCCAAACTGCTCTATGAAAACAAAGGTGAAACTCTGTGAGTCAAACGCACACATCAACAAGTGGCTGCTGAGAATGATTCCCTCTAGTTTTTATACGAAGATGTTTCCATTTCTACCGTTGGCCCCAAAGTGCTTGAAATCTCCACTTTCAAATTCCACAAAAAGAGGGTTTCTAATCTGCTGTGTCTAAAGGAAGGTTCAACTCTGTGAGTTGAACACACCCAGCCGAAAGAAGTTACTGAGAATTCTTCTGTCTATAGTTATTCGCAGAAAACCCGTTTTCAACGAAATCCTCAAAGAGGTCCAAATATTCACTTGCAGACTTTACAAACAGAGTGTTTCCAAGCTGCACTATGAAAAGAAATGAGAAACTCTGTGAGTGGAATGCACACATCACCAAGCGGTTGCTCAGAATGATTCCCACTAGTTATTATACGAAGATATTTCCTTTTCTAAAAACTGGCCCCAAAGCGCTTGAAATCTCCAATTGCAAATTCCACAAAAAGAGGGTTTCAAATGTGCTCTGTCTGAAGGAATGTTCAACTCTGTGAGTTGAACACACGCAGCACAAAGAAGTTACTGAGAATTCTTCTGTCTAGCGTTATATGCAGAAATCCCGTTTCCAACGAAATACTCAAAGAGGTCCAAATATCCACTTGCAGACTTTACAAACAGAGTGTTTCCAAACTGCTCTATGAAAAGAAAGGTTAAACTCTGTGAGTGGAACGCACACATCAGCAAGTGTTTGCTGGGAATGATTCTCTCTAGTTTTTATACGAAGATATTTCCTTTTCAACCGTTGGCCCCTAAGAGCTTGAAATCTCCACTGGCCAATTCCACAAAAACAGGGTTTAAAATCTGCTCTGTCTAAAGGAAGGTTCAACTCTGTGAGTTGAACACACGGAGCCCAAAGAAGTTACTGAGAATTCTTCTGTCTAGCGTTATATGCAAAAATCACGTTCCCAGCGAAATCCTCAAAGAGGTCCAAATATCCTCTTGCAGACTTTACAAACCGAGTGTATCCAAACTTCTCTATGAAAACAAAGGTTAAACTCTGTGAGTGGAACGCAGACATCACCAAGTGGTTGCTCAGAATGATTCCCTCTAGTTTGTATACGAAGTTATTTCCTTTTCTATCATTTGCCCTAAAGCGCTTGAAATCTCCAATTGCAAATTCCACAAAAAGAGGGTTTCAAATCTGCTCTGTCTAAAGGAAGGTTCAACTCTGTGAGTTGAACACACACAGCCAAAAGAAGTTACTGAGAATTCTTCTGTCTATAGTTATTCGCAGAAAATCCGTTTTCAACGAAAACCTCAAATAGGTCCAAATATTCACTTGCAGACTTTACAAAAAGAGTGTTTCCAAACTGCACTATGAAAAGAAAGGAGAAACTCTGTGAGTGGAACGCACACATCACCAAGTGGTTGCTCAGAATGATTCCCACTAGTTTTTATACGAAGATATTTCCTTTTCTAACATAGTCCCCAAAGCGCATGAAATCTCCAATTGCAAATTCCACAAAAAGTGGGCTTCAAATCTGCTCTGTCTAAAGGAAGGTTCAACTCTGTGAGTTGAACACACGCAGCCCAAAGAAGTTACTGAGAATTCTTCTGTCTAGCGTTATATGCAGAAATCCCGTTTTCAACGAAATCCTCAAAGAGGTTCAAATATCCACTTCCAGACTTTACAAACAGAGTGTTTCCAATCTGCTCTATGAAAAGAAAGGAGAAACTCTGTGAGTCAAACGCACACATCAACAAGTGGCTGCTGAGAATGATTCCCTCTAGTTTTTATACGAAGATGTTTCCTTTTCTACCATTGGCCCCAAAGTGCTTGAAATCTCCACTTTCAAATTCCACAAAAAGAGGGTTTCTAATCTGCTGTGGATAAAGGAAGGTTCAACTCTGTGAGTTGAACACACGCAGCCCAAAGAAGTTACTGAGAATTCTTCTGTCTAGCGTTATTCGCAGAAATCCCGTTTTCAACGAAATCCTCAAAGAGGTCCAAATATCCACTTGCAGACTTTACAAACAGAGTGTTTCCAAACTGCTCTACGAAAAGAAAGCTTAAACTCTGTGAGTGGAACGCACACATCACCAAGTGGTTGCTCAGAACGATTCCCACTAGTTTTTATACGAAGATATTTCCTTTTCTAAAATTGGCTCCAAAGCGCTTGAAATCTCCAATTGCAAATTCCACAAAAAGAGGGTTTCAAATCTGCTCTGTCTAAAGGAAGGTTCAACTCTGTGAGTTGAACACACGCAGCCCAAAGACGTTACTGAGAATTCTTCTGTCTAGAGTTATTCGCAGAAATCCCGTTTTCAACGAAATCCTCAAAGAGGTCGAAATATCCACTTGCAGACTTTACAAACAGAGTGTTTCCAAACTGCTCTATGAAAAGAAAGGAGAAACTCTGTGAGTGGAACGCACACATCACCAAGTGGTTGCTGGGAATGATTCTCTCTAGTTTTTATACGAAGATATTTCCTTTTCTAACATAGTCCCCAAAGCGCTTGAAATCTCCAATTGCAAATTCCACAAAAAGTGGGTTTCAAATCTGCTCTGTCTAAAGGAAGGTTCAACTCTGTGAGTTGAACACACGCAGCCCAAAGAAGTTACTGAGAATTCTTCTGTCTAGCGTTATATGCAGAAATCCCGTTTCCAAAGAAATCGTCAAAGAGGTCCAAATATCCAATTGCAGACTTTACAAACAGAGTGTTTCCAAACTGCTCTATGAAAACAAAGGTGAAACTCTGTGAGTCAAACGCACACATCAACAAGTGGCTGCTGAGAATGATTCCCTCTAGTTTTTATACGAAGATGTTTCCATTTCTACCGTTGGCCCCAAAGTGCTTGAAATCTCCACTTTCAAATTCCACAAAAAGAGGGTTTCTAATCTGCTGTGTCTAAAGGAAGGTTCAACTCTGTGAGTTGAACACACCCAGCCGAAAGAAGTTACTGAGAATTCTTCTGTCTATAGTTATTCGCAGAAAACCCGTTTTCAACGAAATCCTCAAAGAGGTCCAAATATTCACTTGCAGACTTTACAAACAGAGTGTTTCCAAGCTGCACTATGAAAAGAAATGAGAAACTCTGTGAGTGGAATGCACACATCACCAAGCGGTTGCTCAGAATGATTCCCACTAGTTATTATACGAAGATATTTCCTTTTCTAAAAACTGGCCCCAAAGCGCTTGAAATCTCCAATTGCAAATTCCACAAAAAGAGGGTTTCAAATGTGCTCTGTCTGAAGGAATGTTCAACTCTGTGAGTTGAACACACGCAGCACAAAGAAGTTACTGAGAATTCTTCTGTCTAGCGTTATATGCAGAAATCCCGTTTCCAACGAAATACTCAAAGAGGTCCAAATATCCACTTGCAGACTTTACAAACAGAGTGTTTCCAAACTGCTCTATGAAAAGAAAGGTTAAACTCTGTGAGTGGAACGCACACATCAGCAAGTGTTTGCTGGGAATGATTCTCTCTAGTTTTTATACGAAGATATTTCCTTTTCAACCGTTGGCCCCTAAGAGCTTGAAATCTCCACTGGCCAATTCCACAAAAACAGGGTTTAAAATCTGCTCTGTCTAAAGGAAGGTTCAACTCTGTGAGTTGAACACACGGAGCCCAAAGAAGTTACTGAGAATTCTTCTGTCTAGCGTTATATGCAAAAATCACGTTCCCAGCGAAATCCTCAAAGAGGTCCAAATATCCTCTTGCAGACTTTACAAACCGAGTGTATCCAAACTTCTCTATGAAAACAAAGGTTAAACTCTGTGAGTGGAACGCAGACATCACCAAGTGGTTGCTCAGAATGATTCCCTCTAGTTTGTATACGAAGTTATTTCCTTTTCTATCATTTGCCCTAAAGCGCTTGAAATCTCCAATTGCAAATTCCACAAAAAGAGGGTTTCAAATCTGCTCTGTCTAAAGGAAGGTTCAACTCTGTGAGTTGAACACACACAGCCAAAAGAAGTTACTGAGAATTCTTCTGTCTATAGTTATTCGCAGAAAATCCGTTTTCAACGAAAACCTCAAATAGGTCCAAATATTCACTTGCAGACTTTACAAAAAGAGTGTTTCCAAACTGCACTATGAAAAGAAAGGAGAAACTCTGTGAGTGGAACGCACACATCACCAAGTGGTTGCTCAGAATGATTCCCACTAGTTTTTATACGAAGATATTTCCTTTTCTAACATAGTCCCCAAAGCGCATGAAATCTCCAATTGCAAATTCCACAAAAAGTGGGCTTCAAATCTGCTCTGTCTAAAGGAAGGTTCAACTCTGTGAGTTGAACACACGCAGCCCAAAGAAGTTACTGAGAATTCTTCTGTCTAGCGTTATATGCAGAAATCCCGTTTTCAACGAAATCCTCAAAGAGGTTCAAATATCCACTTCCAGACTTTACAAACAGAGTGTTTCCAATCTGCTCTATGAAAAGAAAGGAGAAACTCTGTGAGTCAAACGCACACATCAACAAGTGGCTGCTGAGAATGATTCCCTCTAGTTTTTATACGAAGATGTTTCCTTTTCTACCATTGGCCCCAAAGTGCTTGAAATCTCCACTTTCAAATTCCACAAAAAGAGGGTTTCTAATCTGCTGTGTCTAAAGGAAGGTTCAACTCTGTGAGTTGAACACACGCAGCCCAAAGAAGTTACTGAGAATTCTTCTGTCTAGCGTTATTCGCAGAAATCCCGTTTTCAACGAAATCCTCAAAGAGGTCCAAATATCCACTTGCAGACTTTACAAACAGAGTGTTTCCAAACTGCTCTACGAAAAGAAAGCTTAAACTCTGTGAGTGGAACGCACACATCACCAAGTGGTTGCTCAGAACGATTCCCACTAGTTTTTATACGAAGATATTTCCTTTTCTAAAATTGGCTCCAAAGCGCTTGAAATCTCCAATTGCAAATTCCACAAAAAGAGGGTTTCAAATCTGCTCTGTCTAAAGGAAGGTTCAACTCTGTGAGTTGAACACACGCAGCCCAAAGACGTTACTGAGAATTCTTCTGTCTAGAGTTATTCGCAGAAATCCCGTTTTCAACGAAATCCTCAAAGAGGTCGAAATATCCACTTGCAGACTTTACAAACAGAGTGTTTCCAAACTGCTCTATGAAAAGAAAGGAGAAACTCTGTGAGTGGAACGCACACATCACCAAGTGGTTGCTGGGAATGATTCTCTCTAGTTTTTATACGAAGATATTTCCTTTTCTAACATAGTCCCCAAAGCGCTTGAAATCTCCAATTGCAAATTCCACAAAAAGTGGGTTTCAAATCTGCTCTGTCTAAAGGAAGGTTCAACTCTGTGAGTTGAACACACGCAGCCCAAAGAAGTTACTGAGAATTCTTCTGTCTAGCGTTATATGCAGAAATCCCGTTTCCAAAGAAATCGTCAAAGAGGTCCAAATATCCAATTGCAGACTTTACAAACAGAGTGTTTCCAAACTGCTCTATGAAAACAAAGGTGAAACTCTGTGAGTCAAACGCACACATCAACAAGTGGCTGCTGAGAATGATTCCCTCTAGTTTTTATACGAAGATGTTTCCATTTCTACCGTTGGCCCCAAAGTGCTTGAAATCTCCACTTTCAAATTCCACAAAAAGAGGGTTTCTAATCTGCTGTGTCTAAAGGAAGGTTCAACTCTGTGAGTTCAACACACCCAGCCGAAAGAAGTTACTGAGAATTCTTCGGTCTATAGTTATTCGCAGAAAACCCGTTTTCAACGAAATCCTCAAAGAGGTCCAAATATTCACTTGCAGACTTTACAAACAGAGTGTTTCCAAGCTGCACTATGAAAAGAAATGAGAAACTCTGTGATTGGAATGCACACATCACCAAGCGGTTGCTCAGAATGATTCCCACTAGTTATTATACGAAGATATTTCCTTTTCTAAAAATTGGCCCCAAAGCGCTTGAAATCTCCAATTGCAAATTCCACAAAAAGAGGGTTTCAAATGTGCTCTGTCTGAAGGAATGTTCAACTCTGTGAGTTGAACACACGCAGCACAAAGAAGTTACTGAGAATTCTTCTGTCTAGCGTTATATGCAGAAATCCCGTTTCCAACGAAATACTCAAAGAGGTCCAAATATCCACTTGCAGACTTTACAAACAGAGTGTTTCCAAACTGCTCTATGAAAAGAAAGGTTAAACTCTGTGAGTGGAACGCACACATCAGCAAGTGTTTGCTGGGAATGATTCTCTCTAGTTTTTATACGAAGATATTTCCTTTTCAACCGTTGGCCCCTAAGAGCTTGAAATCTCCACTGGCCAATTCCACAAAAACAGGGTTTAAAATCTGCTCTGTCTAAAGGAAGGTTCAACTCTGTGAGTTGAACACACGGAGCCCAAAGAAGTTACTGAGAATTCTTCTGTCTAGCGTTATATGCAAAAATCACGTTCCCAGCGAAATCCTCAAAGAGGTCCAAATATCCTCTTGCAGACTTTACAAACCGAGTGTATCCAAACTTCTCTATGAAAACAAAGGTTAAACTCTGTGAGTGGAACGCAGACATCACCAAGTGGTTGCTCAGAATGATTCCCTCTAGTTTGTATACGAAGTTATTTCCTTTTCTATCATTTGCCCTAAAGCGCTTGAAATCTCCAATTGCAAATTCCACAAAAAGAGGGTTTCAAATCTGCTCTGTCTAAAGGAAGGTTCAACTCTGTGAGTTGAACACACACAGCCAAAAGAAGTTACTGAGAATTCTTCTGTCTATAGTTATTCGCAGAAAATCCGTTTTCAACGAAAACCTCAAATAGGTCCAAATATTCACTTGCAGACTTTACAAAAAGAGTGTTTCCAAACTGCACTATGAAAAGAAAGGAGAAACTCTGTGAGTGGAACGCACACATCACCAAGTGGTTGCTCAGAATGATTCCCACTAGTTTTTATACGAAGATATTTCCTTTTCTAACATAGTCCCCAAAGCGCATGAAATCTCCAATTGCAAATTCCACAAAAAGTGGGCTTCAAATCTGCTCTGTCTAAAGGAAGGTTCAACTCTGTGAGTTGAACACACGCAGCCCAAAGAAGTTACTGAGAATTCTTCTGTCTAGCGTTATATGCAGAAATCCCGTTTTCAACGAAATCCTCAAAGAGGTTCAAATATCCACTTCCAGACTTTACAAACAGAGTGTTTCCAATCTGCTCTATGAAAAGAAAGGAGAAACTCTGTGAGTCAAACGCACACATCAACAAGTGGCTGCTGAGAATGATTCCCTCTAGTTTTTATACGAAGATGTTTCCTTTTCTACCATTGGCCCCAAAGTGCTTGAAATCTCCACTTTCAAATTCCACAAAAAGAGGGTTTCTAATCTGCTGTGTCTAAAGGAAGGTTCAACTCTGTGAGTTGAACACACGCAGCCCAAAGAAGTTACTGAGAATTCTTCTGTCTAGCGTTATTCGCAGAAATCCCGTTTTCAACGAAATCCTCAAAGAGGTCCAAATATCCACTTGCAGACTTTACAAACAGAGTGTTTCCAAACTGCTCTACGAAAAGAAAGCTTAAACTCTGTGAGTGGAACGCACACATCACCAAGTGGTTGCTCAGAACGATTCCCACTAGTTTTTATACGAAGATATTTCCTTTTCTAAAATTGGCTCCAAAGCGCTTGAAATCTCCAATTGCAAATTCCACAAAAAGAGGGTTTCAAATCTGCTCTGTCTAAAGGAAGGTTCAACTCTGTGAGTTGAACACACGCAGCCCAAAGACGTTACTGAGAATTCTTCTGTCTAGAGTTATTCGCAGAAATCCCGTTTTCAACGAAATCCTCAAAGAGGTCGAAATATCCACTTGCAGACTTTACAAACAGAGTGTTTCCAAACTGCTCTATGAAAAGAAAGGAGAAACTCTGTGAGTGGAACGCACACATCACCAAGTGGTTGCTGGGAATGATTCTCTCTAGTTTTTATACGAAGATATTTCCTTTTCTAACATAGTCCCCAAAGCGCTTGAAATCTCCAATTGCAAATTCCACAAAAAGTGGGTTTCAAATCTGCTCTGTCTAAAGGAAGGTTCAACTCTGTGAGTTGAACACACGCAGCCCAAAGAAGTTACTGAGAATTCTTCTGTCTAGCGTTATATGCAGAAATCCCGTTTCCAAAGAAATCGTCAAAGAGGTCCAAATATCCAATTGCAGACTTTACAAACAGAGTGTTTCCAAACTGCTCTATGAAAACAAAGGTGAAACTCTGTGAGTCAAACGCACACATCAACAAGTGGCTGCTGAGAATGATTCCCTCTAGTTTTTATACGAAGATGTTTCCATTTCTACCGTTGGCCCCAAAGTGCTTGAAATCTCCACTTTCAAATTCCACAAAAAGAGGGTTTCTAATCTGCTGTGTCTAAAGGAAGGTTCAACTCTGTGAGTTGAACACACCCAGCCGAAAGAAGTTACTGAGAATTCTTCGGTCTATAGTTATTCGCAGAAAACCCGTTTTCAACGAAATCCTCAAAGAGGTCCAAATATTCACTTGCAGACTTTACAAACAGAGTGTTTCCAAGCTGCACTATGAAAAGAAATGAGAAACTCTGTGATTGGAATGCACACATCACCAAGCGGTTGCTCAGAATGATTCCCACTAGTTATTATACGAAGATATTTCCTTTTCTAAAAATTGGCCCCAAAGCGCTTGAAATCTCCAATTGCAAATTCCACAAAAAGAGGGTTTCAAATGTGCTCTGTCTGAAGGAATGTTCAACTCTGTGAGTTGAACACACGCAGCACAAAGAAGTTACTGAGAATTCTTCTGTCTAGCGTTATATGCAGAAATCCCGTTTCCAACGAAATACTCAAAGAGGTCCAAATATCCACTTGCAGACTTTACAAACAGAGTGTTTCCAAACTGCTCTATGAAAAGAAAGGTTAAACTCTGTGAGTGGAACGCACACATCAGCAAGTGTTTGCTGGGAATGATTCTCTCTAGTTTTTATACGAAGATATTTCCTTTTCAACCGTTGGCCCCTAAGAGCTTGAAATCTCCACTGGCCAATTCCACAAAAACAGGGTTTAAAATCTGCTCTGTCTAAAGGAAGGTTCAACTCTGTGAGTTGAACACACGGAGCCCAAAGAAGTTACTGAGAATTCTTCTGTCTAGCGTTATATGCAAAAATCACGTTCCCAGCGAAATCCTCAAAGAGGTCCAAATATCCTCTTGCAGACTTTACAAACCGAGTGTATCCAAACTTCTCTATGAAAACAAAGGTTAAACTCTGTGAGTGGAACGCAGACATCACCAAGTGGTTGCTCAGAATGATTCCCTCTAGTTTGTATACGAAGTTATTTCCTTTTCTATCATTGGCCCTAAAGCGCTTGAAATCTCCAATTGCAAATTCCACAAAAAGAGGGTTTCAAATCTGCTCTGTCTAAAGGAAGGTTCAACTCTGTGAGTTGAACACACACAGCCAAAAGAAGTTACTGAGAATTCTTCTGTCTATAGTTATTCGCAGAAAATCCGTTTTCAACGAAAACCTCAAATAGGTCCAAATATTCACTTGCAGACTTTACAAAAAGAGTGTTTCCAAACTGCACTATGAAAAGAAAGGAGAAACTCTGTGAGTGGAACGCACACATCACCAAGTGGTTGCTCAGAATGATTCCCACTAGTTTTTATACGAAGATATTTCCTTTTCTAACATAGTCCCCAAAGCGCATGAAATCTCCAATTGCAAATTCCACAAAAAGTGGGCTTCAAATCTGCTCTGTCTAAAGGAAGGTTCAACTCTGTGAGTTGAACACACGCAGCCCAAAGAGGTAACTGAGAATTCTTCTGTCTAGCGTTATATGCAGAAATTCCGTTTTCTATGAAATCCTCAAAGAGGTCCAAATATCCACTTGCAGACTTTACAAACAGAGTGTTTCCAAACTGCTCTATGAAAAGAAAGGTTAAACTCTGTGAGTGGAACGCACACATCACCAAGTGGTTGCTGAGAATGATTCCCTCTAGTTTTTATACGAAGATATTTCCTTTTCTACCGTAGGCCCCAAATCTCTTGAAATCTCCAATTGCAAATTCCACAAAAAAAGGGTTTCAAATCTGCTCTGTCTAAAGGAAGGTTCAACTCTGTGAGTTGAACACACGCAGCACAAAGAAGTTACTGAGAATTCTTCTGTGTAGCGTTATATGCAGAAATCCCGTTTCCAACGAAATCCGAAGAGAGGTAAAAATATCCACTTGCAGACTTTACAAACAGGGTATTTCCAAACTGCTCTATGAAAAGAAAGGTTAAACTCTGTGAGTGGTATGCACACATCACCAAGTGGGTGCTGAGAATGATTCTCTCTAGTTTTTATTCGAATATATTTTCTTTACTACCGTTGGCCAAAAAGCCCTTGAAATCTCCCCATGCAAATTCCACAAAAAGAGGGTTCCAAATCTGCTCTGTCAAAAGGAAGGTTCAACTCTGTGAGTTGAACACACGCAGCCCAAAGAAGTTACTGAGAATTCTTCTGTCTAGAGTTATATGCAGAAATCCCGTATCTAACGAAATCCTCAAAGAGGTCCAAATATCCACATGCAGACTTTACAAACAGAGGGTTTCCAAACTGCTCTACGAAAAGAAAGCTTAAACTCTGTGAGTGAAACGCACACATCACCAAGTGGTTGCTCAGACTGATTCCCACTAGTTTTTATACGAAGATATTTCCTTTTCTAAAAATTGGCCCCAAGGCGCTTGAAATCTCCAACTGCAAATTCCACAAAAAGAGGGTTTCAAATCTGCTCTGTCTAAAGGAAGGTTCAAATCTGTGAGTTGAACACACGGAGCCGAAAGAAGTTACTGAGAATTCTTCTGTCTATAGTTATTCGCAGAAAACCCGTTTTCAACGAAATCCTCAAAGAGGTCCAAATATCCACTTGCAGACTTTACAAACAGAGTGTGTCCAAACTGCACTATGAAAAGAAAGGAGAAACTCTGTGAGTGGAATGCACACATCACCAAGTGGTTGCTCAGAATGATTCCCACTAGTTTTTATACGAAGATATTTCCTTTTCTAAAAATTGGCCCGAAAGCGCTTGAAATCTCTAATTGCAAATTCCAGAAAAAGAGGGTTTCAAATCTGCTCTGTCTAAAGGAAGGTTCAACTCTGTGAGTTTATCACACACAGCCCAAAGAAGTTACTGAGAATTCTTCTGACTAGAGTTATTCGCAGAAATCCCGTTTCCAACGAAATCCTCAAAGAAGTCCAAATATCCACTTGCAGACTTTACAAACATTGTGTTTCCAATCTGCTCTATGAAAAGAAAGGTTAAACTCTGTGAGTGGAACGCACACATCACCAAGTGGTTGCTGAGAAAGATTCCCTCTAGTTTTTATACGAAGATATTTCCTTTTCTACCGTAGGCCCCAAAGCGCTTGAAATCTCCACTTGCAAATTCCACAAAAACAGGTTTTCAAATCTGCTCTGTCTAAAGGAAGGTTCAAGACTGTGAGTTGAACACACGCATCCCAAAGAAGTTACTGAGAATTCTTCTGTCTAGCATTAGATGCAGAAATCCCGTTTCCAACGTAATCCTCAAAGAGGTCCAAATATCCACTTGCAGACTTTACAAACAGAATGTTTCCAAAGTGCTCTATGAAAAGAAAGGTTAAACTCTGTGATTGGAATGCACACATCACAAAGTGGTTTCTGAGAATGATTCTCTGTAATTTTTATACGAAGAAATTTCCTTTTCTACCGTTGGCCGCAAAGCGCTTGAAATCTCTACTTGCAAATTCCACAAAAAGAGGTTTTCTAATCTGCTCTGTATAAAGGAAGGTTCAACTCTGTGAGCTGAACACACGCAGCACAAAGTAGTTACTGAGAATTCTGTCTATCGTTATATGCAGAAATCCCGTTTCCAACGAAATTCAAAGAGAGGTCCAAATATCCACTTGCAGACTTTACAAACAGAGTGTTTCCAAAGTGCTCTATGAAAAGAAAGGTTACACTGTGTGCGTGGAAAGCACACATCACCAAGTGGTTACTGAGAAAGATTCCCTCTAGTTTATATACGAAGATATTTCCTTTTCTACCTTTGGCCGAAAAGCGCTTGAAATCTCCACTTGCAAATTCCACAAAAAGAGGGTTTCAAATCTGCTCTGTCAAAAGGAAGGTTCAACTCTGTGAGTTGAACACACGCAGCCCAAAGAAGTTACTGAGAATTCTTCTGTCTAGAGTTATATGCAGAAATCCCGTATCTAACGAAATCCTCAAAGAGGTCCAAATATCCACTTGCAGACTTTACAAACAGAGGGTTTCCAAACTGCTCTACGAAAAGAAAGCTTAAACTCTGTGAGTGAAACGCACACATCACCAAGTGGTTGCTCAGACTGATTCCCACTAGTTTTTATACGAAGATATTTCCTTTTCTAAAAATTGGCCCCAAGGCGCTTGAAATCTCCAACTGCAAATTCCACAAAAAGAGGGTTTCAAATCTGCTCTGTCTAAAGGAAGGTTCAAATCTGTGAGTTGAACACACGCAGCCGAAAGAAGTTACTGAGAATTCTTCTGTCTATAGTTATTCGCAGAAAACCCGTTTTAAACGAAATCCTCAAAGAGGTCCAAATATCCACTTGCAGACTTTACAAACAGAGTGTTTCCAAACTGCACTATGAAAAGAAAGGAGAAACTCTGTGAGTGGAACGCACACATCACCAAGTGGTTGCTCAGAATGATTCCCACTAGTTTTTATACGAAGATATTTCCTTTTCTAAAAATTGGCCCGAAAGCGCTTGAAATCTCTAATTGCAAATTCCAGAAAAAGAGGGTTTCAAATCTGCTCTGTCTAAAGGAAGGTTCAACTCTGTGAGTTTATCACACACAGCCCAAAGAAGTTACTGAGAATTCTTCTGACTAGAGTTATTCGCAGAAATCCCGTTTCCAACGAAATCCTCAAAGAAGTCCAAATATCCACTTGCAGACTTTACAAACATTGTGTTTCCAATCTGCTCTATGAAAAGAAAGGTTAAACTCTGTGAGTGGAACGCACACATCACCAAGTGGTTGCTGAGAAAGATTCCCTCTAGTTTTTATACGAAGATATTTCCTTTTCTACCGTAGGCCCCAAAGCGCTTGAAATCTCCACTTGCAAATTCCACAAAAACAGGTTTTCAAATCTGCTCTGTCTAAAGGAAGGTTCAAGACTGTGAGTTGAACACACGCATCCCAAAGAAGTTACTGAGAATTCTTCTGTCTAGCATTAGATGCAGAAATCCCGTTTCCAACGTAATCCTCAAAGAGGTCCAAATATCCACTTGCAGACTTTACAAACAGAATGTTTCCAAAGTGCTCTATGAAAAGAAAGGTTAAACTTTGTGATTGGAATGCACACATCACAAAGTGGTTTCTGAGAATGATTCTCTGTAATTTTTATACGAAGAAATTTCCTTTTCTACCGTTGGCCGCAAAGCGCTTGAAATCTCTACTTGCAAATTCCACAAAAAGAGGTTTTCTAATCTGCTCTGTATAAAGGAAGGTTCAACTCTGTGAGCTGAACACACGCAGCACAAAGTAGTTACTGAGAATTCTGTCTATCGTTATATGCAGAAATCCCGTTTCCAACGAAATTCAAAGAGAGGTCCAAATATCCACTTGCAGACTTTACAAACAGAGTGTTTCCAAAGTGCTCTATGAAAAGAAAGGTTACACAGTGTGCGTGGAAAGCACACATCACCAAGTGGTTGCTGAGAATGATTCTCTCTAGTTTTTCTACGAAGATATTTCCTTTTCTACCTTTGGCCGAAAAGCGCTTGAAATCTCCACTTGCAAATTCCACAAAAAGAGGGTTTCAAATCTGCTCTGTCAAAAGGAAGGTTCAACTCTGTGAGTTGAACACACGCAGCCCAAAGAAGTTACTGAGAATTCTTCTGTCTAGAGTTATATGCAGAAATCCCGTATCTAACGAAATCCTCAAAGAGGTCCAAATATCCACTTGCAGACTTTACAAACAGAGGGTTTCCAAACTGCTCTACGAAAAGAAAGCTTAAACTCTGTGAGTGAAACGCACACATCACCAAGTGGTTGCTCAGACTGATTCCCACTAGTTTTTATACGAAGGTATTTCCTTTTCTAAAAATTGGCCCCAAGGCGCTTGAAATCTCCAACTGCAAATTCCACAAAAAGAGGGTTTCAAATCTGCTCTGTCTAAAGGAAGGTTCAAATCTGTGAGTTGAACACACGGAGCCGAAAGAAGTTACTGAGAATTCTTCTGTCTATAGTTATTCGCAGAAAACCCGTTTTCAACGAAATCCTCAAAGAGGTCCAAATATCCACTTGCAGACTTTACAAACAGAGTGTGTCCAAACTGCACTATGAAAAGAAAGGAGAAACTCTGTGAGTGGAATGCACACATCACCAAGTGGTTGCTCAGAATGATTCCCACTAGTTTTTATACGAAGATATTTCCTTTTCTAAAAATTGGCCCGAAAGCGCTTGAAATCTCTAATTGCAAATTCCAGAAAAAGAGGGTTTCAAATCTGCTCTGTCTAAAGGAAGGTTCAACTCTGTGAGTTTATCACACACAGCCCAAAGAAGTTACTGAGAATTCTTCTGACTAGAGTTATTCGCAGAAATCCCGTTTCCAACGAAATCCTCAAAGAAGTCCAAATATCCACTTGCAGACTTTACAAACAGAGTGTTTCCAATCTGCTCTATGAAAAGAAAGGTTAAACTCTGTGAGTGGAACGCACACATCACCAAGTGGTTGCTGAGAAAGATTCCCTCTAGTTTTTATACGAAGATATTTCCTTTTCTACCGTAGGCCCCAAAGCGCTTGAAATCTCCACTTGCAAATTCCACAAAAACAGGTTTTCAAATCTGCTCTGTCTAAAGGAAGGTTCAAGACTGTGAGTTGAACACACGCATCCCAAAGAAGTTACTGAGAATTCTTCTGTCTAGCATTAGATGCAGAAATCCCGTTTCCAACGTAATCCTCAAAGAGGTCCAAATATCCACTTGCAGACTTTACAAACAGAATGTTTCCAAAGTGCTCTACGAAAAGAAAGGTTAAACTCTGTGATTGGAATGCACACATCACAAAGTGGTTTCTGAGAATGATTCTCTGTAATTTTTATACGAAGAAATTTCCTTTTCTACCGTTGGCCGCAAAGCGCTTGAAATCTCTACTTGCAAATTCCACAAAAAGAGGTTTTCTAATCTGCTCTGTATAAAGGAAGGTTCAACTCTGTGAGCTGAACACACGCAGCACAAAGTAGTTACTGAGAATTCTGTCTATCGTTATATGCAGAAATCCCGTTTCCAACGAAATTCAAAGAGAGGTCCAAATATCCACTTGCAGACTTTACAAACAGAGTGTTTCCAAAGTGCTCTATGAAAAGAAAGGTTACACTGTGTGCGTGGAAAGCACACATCACCAAGTGGTTACTGAGAATGATTCCCTCTAGTTTATATACGAAGATATTTCCTTTTCTACCTTTGGCCGAAAAGCGCTTGAAATCTCCACTTGCAAATTCCACAAAAAGAGGGTTTCAAATCTGCTCTGTCAAAAGGAAGGTTCAACTCTGTGAGTTGAACACACGCAGCCCAAAGAAGTTACTGAGAATTCTTCTGTCTAGAGTTATATGCAGAAATCCCGTATCTAACGAAATCCTCAAAGAGGTCCAAATATCCACTTGCAGACTTTACAAACAGAGGGTTTCCAAACTGCTCTACGAAAAGAAAGCTTAAACTCTGTGAGTGAAACGCACACATCACCAAGTGGTTGCTCAGACTGATTCCCACTAGTTTTTATACGAAGATATTTCCTTTTCTAAAAATTGGCCCCAAGGCGCTTGAAATCTCCAACTGCAAATTCCACAAAAAGAGGGTTTCAAATCTGCTCTGTCTAAAGGAAGGTTCAAATCTGTGAGTTGAACACACGCAGCCGAAAGAAGTTACTGAGAATTCTTCTGTCTATAGTTATTCGCAGAAAACCCGTTTTAAACGAAATCCTCAAAGAGGTCCAAATATCCACTTGCAGACTTTACAAACAGAGTGTTTCCAAACTGCACTATGAAAAGAAAGGAGAAACTCTGTGAGTGGAACGCACACATCACCAAGTGGTTGCTCAGAATGATTCCCACTAGTTTTTATACGAAGATATTTCCTTTTCTAAAAATTGGCCCGAAAGCGCTTGAAATCTCTAATTGCAAATTCCAGAAAAAGAGGGTTTCAAATCTGCTCTGTCTAAAGGAAGGTTCAACTCTGTGAGTTTATCACACACAGCCCAAAGAAGTTACTGAGAATTCTTCTGACTAGAGTTATTCGCAGAAATCCCGTTTCCAACGAAATCCTCAAAGAAGTCCAAATATCCACTTGCAGACTTTACAAACATTGTGTTTCCAATCTGCTCTATGAAAAGAAAGGTTAAACTCTGTGAGTGGAACGCACACATCACCAAGTGGTTGCTGAGAAAGATTCCCTCTAGTTTTTATACGAAGATATTTCCTTTTCTACCGTAGGCCCCAAAGCGCTTGAAATCTCCACTTGCAAATTCCACAAAAACAGGTTTTCAAATCTGCTCTGTCTAAAGGAAGGTTCAAGACTGTGAGTTGAACACACGCATCCCAAAGAAGTTACTGAGAATTCTTCTGTCTAGCATTAGATGCAGAAATCCCGTTTCCAACGTAATCCTCAAAGAGGTCCAAATATCCACTTGCAGACTTTACAAACAGAATGTTTCCAAAGTGCTCTATGAAAAGAAAGGTTAAACTCTGTGATTGGAATGCACACATCACAAAGTGGTTTCTGAGAATGATTCTCTGTAATTTTTATACGAAGAAATTTCCTTTTCTACCGTTGGCCGCAAAGCGCTTGAAATCTCTACTTGCAAATTCCACAAAAAGAGGTTTTCTAATCTGCTCTGTATAAAGGAAGGTTCAACTCTGTGAGCTGAACACACGCAGCACAAAGTAGTTACTGAGAATTCTGTCTATCGTTATATGCAGAAATCCCGTTTCCAACGAAATTCAAAGAGAGGTCCAAATATCCACTTGCAGACTTTACAAACAGAGTGTTTCCAAAGTGCTCTATGAAAAGAAAGGTTACACAGTGTGCGTGGAAAGCACACATCACCAAGTGGTTGCTGAGAATGATTCTCTCTAGTTTTTCTACGAAGATATTTCCTTTTCTACCTTTGGCCGAAAAGCGCTTGAAATCTCCACTTGCAAATTCCACAAAAAGAGGGTTTCAAATCTGCTCTGTCAAAAGGAAGGTTCAACTCTGTGAGTTGAACACACGCAGCCCAAAGAAGTTACTGAGAATTCTTCTGTCTAGAGTTATATGCAGAAATCCCGTATCTAACGAAATCCTCAAAGAGGTCCAAATATCCACTTGCAGACTTTACAAACAGAGGGTTTCCAAACTGCTCTACGAAAAGAAAGCTTAAACTCTGTGAGTGAAACGCACACATCACCAAGTGGTTGCTCAGACTGATTCCCACTAGTTTTTATACGAAGGTATTTCCTTTTCTAAAAATTGGCCCCAAGGCGCTTGAAATCTCCAACTGCAAATTCCACAAAAAGAGGGTTTCAAATCTGCTCTGTCTAAAGGAAGGTTCAAATCTGTGAGTTGAACACACGCAGCCGAAAGAAGTTACTGAGAATTCTTCTGTCTATAGTTATTCGCAGAAAACCCGTTTTCAACGAAATCCTCAAAGAGGTCCAAATATCCACTTGCAGACTTTACAAACAGAGTGTTTCCAAACTGCACTATGAAAAGAAAGGAGAAACTCTGTGAGTGGAACGCACACATCACCAAGTGGTTGCTCAGAATGATTCCCACTAGTTTTTATACGAAGATATTTCCTTTTCTAAAAATTGGCCCGAAAGCGCTTGAAATCTCTAATTGCAAATTCCAGAAAAAGAGGGTTTCAAATCTGCTCTGTCTAAAGGAAGGTTCAACTCTGTGAGTTTATCACACACAGCCCAAAGAAGTTACTGAGAATTCTTCTGACTAGAGTTATTCGCAGAAATCCCGTTTCCAACGAAATCCTCAAAGAAGTCCAAATATCCACTTGCAGACTTTACAAACAGAGTGTTTCCAATCTGCTCTATGAAAAGAAAGGTTAAACTCTGTGAGTGGAACGCACACATCACCAAGTGGTTGCTGAGAAAGATTCCCTCTAGTTTTTATACGAAGATATTTCCTTTTCTACCGTAGGCCCCAAAGCGCTTGAAATCTCCACTTGCAAATTCCACAAAAACAGGTTTTCAAATCTGCTCTGTCTAAAGGAAGGTTCAAGACTGTGAGTTGAACACACGCATCCCAAAGAAGTTACTGAGAATTCTTCTGTCTAGCATTAGATGCAGAAATCCCGTTTCCAACGTAATCCTCAAAGAGGTCCAAATATCCACTTGCAGACTTTACAAACAGAATGTTTCCAAAGTGCTCTATGAAAAGAAAGGTTAAACTCTGTGATTGGAATGCACACATCACAAAGTGGTTTCTGAGAATGATTCTCTGTAATTTTTATACGAAGAAATTTCCTTTTCTACCGTTGGCCGCAAAGCGCTTGAAATCTCTACTTGCAAATTCCACAAAAAGAGGTTTTCTAATCTGCTCTGTATAAAGGAAGGTTCAACTCTGTGAGCTGAACACACGCAGCACAAAGTAGTTACTGAGAATTCTGTCTATTGTTATATGCAGAAATCCCGTTTCCAACGAAATTCGAAGAGAGGTCCAAATATCCACTTGCAGACTTTACAAACAGAGTGTTTCCAAACTGCTCTATGAAAAGAAACGTTAAACTCTGTGCGAGGAAAGCACACATCACCAAGTGGTTGCTGTGAATGATTCCCTCTAGTTTTATACGAAGATATTTCGTTTTCTACCGTTGGCCCCAAAGCGCTTGAAATCTCCAATTGCAAGTTCCACAAAAAGAGCGTTTCAAGTCTGCTCTGTCTAAAGGATGGTTCAACTCTGTGAGTTGAACACACCCAGCCGAAAGAAGTTACTGAGAATTCTTCTGTCTAGCGTTATATGCAGAAATCCCGTATCCAACGAAATCCTCAAAGAGGTCCAAATATCCACTTGCATACTTTACAAACAGAGTGTTTCCAAACTGCTCTATGAAAAGAAAGGTTAAACTCTGTGAGTGAAACGCACACATCACCAAGTGGTTGCTCCGAATGATTCCCACTAGTTTTTACA